>NC_067405.1:105030167-105710277 GCF_009764475.1 Pristis pectinata | reverse complement strand
AGTCTGATAGGAGAGGTTATTCTCTATAATCAATGGATTATTCTTCTGAATGGATTATTCTCTATAATTTCAATGATATCCTACCACCAGATCCAATACCCCTACCCTAACCTTTCAGTGTTCTGAAGGGACACGCCCTCTTCACGTTACTACGATCGGGTAGGAGGTACAGGAGCCTGAAGACCCACACTCAACATTTCAGGAACAGCTTCTTCCCCTCCGCCATCAGATTTCTGATCAGTCTATGAGCCCATGAAACTGCCCTGTTATTCCTCTTTGGCACTATTTATTTATTTTTGTAACTTAGAGTAATTTTTATCTCTTGCATTGTACTGCTGCTACAAAACAAGAAATTTCACGACCAATGTCAGTGATAATAAACCTGATTCTAATTCTGATTCTGTACCTTCTCCCCGATGGGAGAAAAGTGAAGAGGGCATGCCCCGGATGGTGAGGGTCCTTAATGATGGATGTCACCTTCTTGAGTCACCGTCTCTTGAAGATATCCTCGATGGCGGGGAGGGTTGTGCCCGTGATGGAGCTGACTGTGTCTACAACCCTCTGCAGCCTCCTTCAATCTTGCGCATTGGAGCCCCCATACCAGGTGGTGATACAATCAGTCAGAATGCTCTTCACTGGACATCTACAGAAATTTGCAAGAGTCTTTGGTGACATACTAAATCTCCTCAAACTCCAAATGAGGTAGAGTTGCTGGCATGCCTTCTTCGTGATTGCATCAATATGATGGACCCAAGATAGATCCTCTGAGATGTTGACGCGCAGGAATTTGAAGCTGCTCACCCTTTCCACCACTGACCCCTCAATGAGAACTGGTGTGTGTTCTCCCGACTTCCCCTTCCTGAAGTCCACAATCAATTCCTTGAACTTGCTGATGTCCCTCAATGTTCTCTGTCCTCTCCCCTCTCTGAAAATTAACATGTTTGTATTCTCACTTTACTGCTTCAGATTAAAGGGTTTTTGACCTGAACCATGAGCTCTGATTTTCTCCCTACTAATTCTGGTTGACCTGCTGAATGCTCCCAACATTTTCTGTTTATGGTTGAGATTTAAGTGAGCCTCAGTAATTAAAAACATCTCATTTTATTTGATGGGAAAGTTAATTTGTGGCATGATCTCTCACCAGGAAACCAATGAGGGTTAAAATTCAGGACCACATGCTTGTGAAGGAACAAATGCTTAACAAAATACAACAAAAACATTCTCAAACCACTGCTCATGGCATGCTGGCATGGCATCTTCTGTCAGAGAAAGGAAAGTTATACTATGTCACAAACTTTCTTATAATCCATATGCATATCATTCCTTGATTAACTTTCTCTGTTACTTCACCAAAAATTTAACTTGATTAGTCAAACATGATCTGCATTATACAACTACATGGACGCCCTCCATGATCAATGGTATCCTATCCATGGAGATAAACTGTTTTATTTCACCAATGATGTTAAACTGACTCCTTATGGATACTGGGGATGGCTTTCAGCATCCTTTTTTGAACAAGGGTGTCCTATCCTGTGGTACCTCCTCTATATCGAGGGAAGATTGGAAGACTATGACAAGCACTTGAGCTACCTCCACCCCCACTTCTCTTAGCAAACTGGGATGCAAGACAATCGAACAAAAGAAACTGAGAGCGGGAGTGGGAGGCCATTAACAGAACAAGTCTCGTTGCTGGTAAGTTTCACTTTTGAGGAGTGAGAGCGGGAAGCAGTTAATACAGCAAGTCTTGTTGATTAGCTAATTGGGCTAATTGGGCAGCAACAGCCAATAAAAGGAAGGTAAGCTCAAGCGGAATGGATGTTGTGGAGTGGCCATTGTGTGAGTGGCTCAGTGTAAGTGTGGGACCTTGAGGCTTTGGCTCGAGAGGCTTCAGTGTGAAGAGGCAGAGTAAGTGAGCTGAGGTGAGGTTCTGCTAACTTTTCTTTCTTTCCTCGTTATTGCACAGTTAGAGCAGTGGGAATGGCAGTCAGGACAGTGATGCTCCTCTTGCAGGCCGTAGGAAGTCAGAGAGTCCTCCAGTGCCCCTGATGACTACAAGAAGTGTATCCAGCTGCAGTTCCTTACAGATCTCATGAGGGAACTGGAGCAGGAGCTGGATGAACTCTGGATCATTCGGGAAACTGAGGAGATGATAGTCAGGTGTTACCAGGAGGCAGTCACACCTAGGTTGCAGGACGCAGGTAGCTGGGTAACCATCAGCACAGTCAGTGCAGGGTACCCCTGTGGCCATTCCCCTCAATAACAAGTATATCGTTTTGGATGCTGTTGGGGGAGAAGGCCACAGCGCCTGTGGCTCAAAAGGGAAGGGGTGAGAAGAGGACTACGGTTGTGATAAGGGATTCATTGGTTAGGGGAACACATAGGAGATTCTGTGGATGAGAACAAGACTCACGGATGGTATGTTGTCTCGCAGGTGCCAGGGTCAGAGACGTCTTGGATTGAGTCTACAGCATTCTTAAGGGGGAGGGTGAACAGCCACAAGTCGTGGTACACATTGGTACCAATGACATAGATAGGAAAAAGGATGAGATCCTGAAGAGGGAATATAGGGAGTTAGGAACTAAGCTAAAAAGCAGGACCTCAAGGCTGGTAATCTCTGGATTGCTGCCTGTGCCACACACCGGTGAGGGTAAGAGTAGGAAGATATGGCAGATGAATGTGTGGCTGAAGAGTTGACGCAGGGGGAAGGGTTCCAGATTTATGGATCATTAGGATCTCTTCTGGGGAAGGTATAACCTGTACAAAAGGGATGAGTTATGTCTGAACTCAAGAGGGACCAATGTCCTTGCGGTCAGGTTTGCTACAGCTGTTGGGGAGGGTTTAAACTAAATTGGCAGGGGGATGGGAACCAGAGTGTTATGTCAGATGATGGAGCAGTTGGTGGAAAAGTAGATGCAATCTGCAGAGAGACTGTGAGGAAGGACAGGCAGTGGATAGGGCATAAATGTAGTCAGTTGGATGGATTGGAATGTGTTTAATGCGAGAAGTATCAAGAATAAGGGTGATGAACTTAGAGTATGGATCAGTACGTGGAATTACGATGTTGTGGCCACTACAGAGACTTGGCTGTCGCAAGGGCAGGATTGGCTGCTTGATGTCCCGGAGCTTAGATGTTTCAAAAGGGGGGGGGGGGGGGGGTGGCATTGTTAATCAGGGATAGTATCACAGCTGCAGAAAGGGAGGACCGGGGAGGGATCAGTGTGAGTAGAAGTCAGAAACAGGAAGAGAGCAATCACTCTATTGTGAGTATTCTATAGGCCCCCTGATAGCCACCAGGACACAGAGGAGCAGATAAGTAGGCATATTTTGGAAAGGTGCAAAAATAACAGGGTCGTTGTCATGGGAGACTTCAACTTCCCTGATATTGACTGGCACCTCCTTAGTGCAAAAGGTTTAAATGGGGCAGAATTTGTTAGGTGTGTGCAGGAAGGATTCCTGACACAGTATGTAGACAGGCCAATGAGAGGAGAGGCCATACTGGATCTAGTACTAGGCAATGAACCTGGTCAGGTGACAGACCTCTCAGTGAGCGAGCATTTTGGAAGTCGTGACCACAACTCCCTGACTAGCACAGTCATGGACAAGGATAGGAACAGGCGGTATGGGGAAGTTTTTAATTGGGGGAGGGCTAATTACGATGGTATTAAGCAGGAATTTGGGAGTGTCAATTGGGAACAGATGTTCTGAGGGAAATGCACAGCAGAAGTCTGGAGGCTGTTTAGGGAACACTTGCATGGGGTTCTGAATTGGTTTGTCCCACTGAGGGAAAGGATGGTAGGATAAAGGAACCATGGTTGACAAGAGAGGTGAAACATTTAATCAAGAGGAAGAAGGAAGCATACTTAAGGATTAGGAAGCAAAAATCAGGTCAGACTCGTAAGAACTATAAGGTAGCCAGAAGGGAACTTAAGAAGGGATTTAGGAGCGCTAGAAGGGGACATGAGAAGGCCTTGGTGAGTAGAATTAAGGAAAACCCCAAAGCATTCTACATATACGTGAAGAACAGGAGGGTGACTAGAGTGAGGTTAGAACCACCCAGGGATAAAGTGGCAAACATGTGCCTGGAGGCGGAGGAGGTAGGGGAGGTCCTTAATGAATACTTTTCAAGTTCAAGTTCAAGTTACTTTATTGTCATTCATCCATGCTATAAAAATACATGGCGGAATGAAATGTCGTTTCCCCCAGACTCGCACAACAGAGGACATACATAGAACAGAAGACATACAATAAACACAAACAAAAAACAAAAAAAACAAAAAAAAATTGTGCAAGTACAAATAGTGCAAAAAAAAAGGTATATACAAAATACAAATTTAGTGTTTGACGAATGTGAGGTCAGAGTAGAACAGGTTAATGTGCTGGAGAATGTTAAGGTTAAGAAAGAGGTAGTGTTGGAGCTTCTGACAAACATTAAGATAGGCAATTCCCCAGGACCGGACGCGATATACCCCCAGTTACTAAGGGAAGTGAGGGAAGAGATTTCCGGGGAGCTGACAATGATCTTTGCATTCTCACTGATCACAGGGGTGGTACCAGAGGATTGGAGGATGGCAAATGTTGTTCCCTTGTTCAGGAAAGGTAATAGGGATAATAATAGGAACTATAGTCCAGTGAGTGGTGGGCAAGCATTTGGAGAGGATTCTTAGGGACAGGATTCACAAGCATTTGGAGAAGCATAGTCTTAATTAGGGATGGTCATTATGGCTTTGAGAGGGGCAGGTCGTGCATCACGGGCCTAACTGAGTTTTTTAGAAACATAGAAAACCTACAGCACAATTCAGGCCCTTCGGCCCACAAAGCTGTGCCGAACATGTCCCTACCTTAGAAATTACTAAGCTTACCCATAGCCCTCTATTTTTCTCAGCTCCATGTACCTATCCAAAAGTCTCTTAAAAGACCCTATCGTATCCGCCTCCACCACCATTGCCGGCAGCCCATTCCACGTACTCATCACTCTCTGAGTAAAAAACTTACCCCTGACATCTCCTCAATACTTTCTCCACAGCACCTTAAACCTATGTCCTCTTGTGGCCACCATTTCAGCCCTGGGGAAAAGCCTCTCACTATCTACCCGATCAATGCCTCTCATCATCTTATATACCTCTATCAGGTCCCCCCTCATCCTCCGTCGCTCCAAGGAGAAAAGGCCGAGTTCCCTCAACCTGCTTTCATAAGGCATGCTCCGCATTCCAGGAAGCATCCTTGTAAATCTCCTCTGCACCCTTTCTATGGCTTCCACATCTTTCCTGTAGTGAGGTGACCAGAAGTGAGCACAATACTCCAAGTGGGGTCTAACCAGGGTCCTATATAGCTGCAACAATACCTCTCGGCTCCTAAATTCAATTCCCCGATTGATGAAGGACAATACACCATATGCCTTCTTAACCAAACAGTCAACCTGTGCAGCTGCTTTGAGCATCCTATGGACTCGGACCCCAAGATCCCTCTGATCCTCCACACTGTCAAGGGTCCTACCATTAATACTATATTCTGCCATCATATTTGACCTACCAAAATGAACCACTTCACACTTATCTGGGTTGAACTGTATCTGCCACTTCTCAGCCCAACTTTGCATCCCATCTATGTCCCGCTGTAACCTCTGACAGCCCTCTATACTATCCACAACACCTCCAACCTTTGTATCATCCACAAACTTACTAACCCATCCCTCCACTTCCTCATCCAGGTTGTTTATAAAAATAACAAAGAGTAAGAGTCCCAGAACAGATCCCTGAGGTACACCACTGGTCACTGACCTCCATGCAGAATATGACCCGTCAACAACCACTCTTTGCCTTCTGTGGGCTAGCCAGTTCTGGATCCACAAAGCAATGTCCCCTTGGAGGGGACATGTCTCCTCAATGTCCCCTTTGAGGAGGTGACAAAACAAATTGATGAAGGTAGAATGGTGGATGTGGTGTATATGGACTTTAGTAAGGTATTTGACAAGGTTCCCCATGGTAGGCTCATCCAGAAAGTAATGAGGCATGGGATCCATGGAGACTTGGTTGCATGGATTCGGAATTGGCTTGCCCACAGAAGGCAGAGGGTGGTAGTAGATGGAGAGCATTCTGCTTGGAGGTCAGTGACTAGTGGTGTTCTGCAGGGATCTGTTCTGGGACCCCTGCTCTTTGTGATTTTTATAAATTACTTGGATGAGGAAGCAGATGGATGGGTTAGCAAGTTTGCAGATGACACGAACGTTGGAGCAATTCTGGATAATGCAGAAGGTTGTTGTAGGTTACAATGGGATATAGACAGGATGCAGAGTTGGGCTGAGAGGTGGCAAATGGAGCTCAATCCGGAAAGGTGTGAAATGATACAGTTTGGAAGAACAGACTTGAAGGCAAAGTACAAGGTTAATGGCAGGATTCTTAGCAGTGTGGAGGAACAGAGGGATCTTGTGTTCCAAGTCCATAGATCCCTCAAAGTTGCTGCGCAAGTTGATAGGGTGGTGAAGAAAGCATATGGTGTGCTGGCCTTCATTAGTCAGGGGATTGAGATCAGGAGCCACGAGGTAATGTTGCAGCTCTATAAAACTCTGGTTAGACCACACTTAGAGTATTGTATTCAGTTCTGGTCACCTCATTGTAGGAAGGATGTGGAAGCTTTAGACAGGGTGCAGCAGAGATTTACCAGGATGCTGCCTGGATTAGAGAACATGCCTTATGAGGAAAGGTTGAGTGAGCTCGGGCTCTTCGCTTTGGAGTGACACAGGATGAGAGGTGACTTGATAGAGGTGTATAAGATTATGAGGGGCATAGAGTGGATACCTGCATTTTGTCTCCATTCCTTTTAAAACAGGGGTTTCATATTGCCAGTTTTCAAATCCTCCAGCACTTCTACAGAATCTAAGGACTAATGCTCCCATCATCTTGGTAGCCATTTATTTTAGGATCCAAGATTGCAAATCATCCAGGTTAGGGGGCACATCAGCCTTTAACTCCTTTGATTGATCAGCATGGGCACGATGAGCCAGATGGCCTCATTCTGTGTCTTAGATTTCTGTCATTCCGTAACCCTTCTGAATACAGGTGCCCAGCTCCAAAGCCTATAAACAATGTAATTCCCTGATTCATTGCTCATTGTTTTTTTTTCCAAAATCTGAATCTAGAAATAACAAAAAACCTACACAAAAATTATCTATTATTCTGACAATTTCAAAGCTTAATACAAAGTGTATTGAGAATTGTTACTTGTAGCAGATGTTCTCAACTTCCCAACAACTGGATTATTATACCTCACCATATATATCCAGTTTGAAAACTAACTCCACAATATGTCAATCATTCTCTAGCAAGGATGACATTTCATACTACTGAACTGCTGAAAGGTAGAATCCAAAACCAATAAAAAGCAGCTAATCTTTCTTGCATTCTTATTTGATTTTATAACATGTTAAATATCTAACACAAATATTTTGGAAATTCTCATTCCTTGGCTTTCTTTGCAACCTAATAATAACCTTCAGAACTAGAAATGGCTGTCTCACCTTTAAAAAAATATAACTAACATCTAATGTGGACCTGTTATTCCTCCAAATCTTACCCATTGAGAAAAATAGCTAAATTTGTTCTTTATGCTCTTACAAAAATAATCGTATACTATGAGTTTACTATAACAATTAAAAAGGACTGGATCAGTAATTTCATATCGAAATAAGGATTCCAAATGATACAGTAAAGATTGACTTAATCTACACGTTAAAAACACATGAGAGATAAGTTCCCTGCATCAGAGCATCATACTGTCGAATTATCATTATTGTTAACTATGAGCAATTCATCTGAACAACTGAGTAAATATTGTGCTGTCAGTTTTATGGTCATAACATTCACAGGAAGTTAATTTATACTTTTTCTTTAAATCATTGTACTTCCAATTTACTTTGCAACAAAATTCCCCAAGGTTTTCCTCTAAATTTTAGGTAAGTTCTGATAATGTTTTGCTTCCTTATTCCTTCTTCCTGAATTGTAGGAGCTAAATTGCAGTTCCACCTTTATGGCAGCAATGAGACAGGTAAAACTATAGAAATTTCCCTCTCAGCTTAATGTTTGTATTTATTTACACTTAAAATTCAACAAAATCATGCATTATAAAATAATTTGATTTATTTGCTGACTTATGTTTAAGTGATGTGCATCACATCAAATGGGAAAAGTGAGTTGGAAATTTTACGTATTCAAATCCATATCCATGTCATGTTATTATGTTAAAAATTAAGCAGAGGTAAATGACATCTTGAGTTGAATAAACCAAACTTTTCTCAAAACGTCTGTTGATACAAATATATAAAATAAGCCCCTGGAAAAATTATAAGGAAGTCTTCGATGCATAAGTTTCAAGTGATCAATATAGCATAAAGAAATATTTTTTATTTTAATATAAGCTGAACCAAATATGTTTGAGAAATAAGCTTCCCATATAACCATGAGAGGCAATTATTATACTCCCAGAAAAGAATAAACTTAACTAAAATGGAGTGTTAACTTTTAATACTGAAAACCTCTCACATTCTGCCCTCCTTCATCTTTCTGCAGTCCACATCCATGTCACTGCTTTCTATCAATTATACTCATACGTTTCATAAAGTAGCATTTCCTACAACAATTTTTGTTGATGTGTCACACAGTAATTTTCAGTATAACCCAAAATTATATGCTTTTCACACCCAAGTTTCCTCCATACATGCTAGCTTTAAGTGGTATTATTGCAAGCATGCATTCAATATTCCTATGCCCTCCAGTGATATCCAGCTCTATCTCTCTGCCCAGTTCATCAATTCAAAGAGCTCCAGCTGTCGTTCTGAATGAACCAACATTTTCTCAAGTTTATTGATGATAATGTTAAAAGCATTCTGTTTGAATGCTTTTCTGGTGCCTCTGACACTGGTTTCAGCTATAATAGTAAGCTGAGCATGATCTTCCACTCTCCACTAGCAAAGCAAGTATTACTTTGTAATACTGCTTGCTTTTGTCCACATCTCCCAATATCAAAGAACCCCTAATACATGCCTTCATTACTTAGATAGTAAATTTTTGTAATTTTCTTGTTTGCACCCTTCCCTCAACACAAAATCAAACATTCAAATTTCAGAGCTCCATGTTCTCACCTAAGCAAAGTCCCATTATGCATACTCCTCTCCTTGGTCCACTGTGGTGAATGGTTCTGAAAATTATCATCTCAGGTTTGAATCTTTCTTGAGCTCACCCCGCACTATTTTAATTATCATCTCTAACTTCACTTCCAAACTGGGCTTCTTGTTTCTCTTCACTGATTCAGCTAGATCTTTGACGAGTTCCATTTGCCTTGATACATCCATCCATGGTTACAACTTTCCCTCACATCCCTTCTCTAAGACATCACCACTGGTTTACCTCCTTAGTGGAAAGAATACTGCATGTGGAAAACTATAAAAGATTTGAAATTTCAGTGGCAGACCATAAGTATGATACCAACATTTCAGTTGTTAAGGTTTATGACAAACATGGATTCCTACTTTCTCTTTTCTAACTGTTTTTCTTTAATCTCATTTTCTCCTTTGCTTTCATTTTGTGCTAACCATCATCCATTTACTTTCATTCTCAGCTCCCCCATCCTCTGAAGAACAGAATGTTGATGTTTTAAAAAAAGTTTAGTTAATCAGTAAAAGTTTGAGATAAATAAATAAGATTTTCAAATAAATTTAATACAACAATACTTTGATCTCTGATCATATTTTTATATTAATCTGACTACATATCCAAACAATCACTGACTCTCCATTTCTACCTCCTGTCTCAACTCATCTGCTGCTAAAATCCTCATCCATCTTTGTCACTTCTATACTTGACTGTTCCAATGCACTTCTGGCTGAAATCCAATCATTCATCATCAAAAAGCTTAAGCTTATCCAGAGCTCTGAAGCCTTTAACCTAACTCACACCAAGATTTTTGTCCTCTGTTCTAATGTTGCCGTATGTGGCTTGCTATCAAATAGTGTTTGATAATGTTTCTGGGAAGTGTCTTGGCTCATTTTACTACATTAGTGGTGCTATATAAATGCAAATGGCTGATTTTGTAGTTGAAATTTTAATATAATATTAAGATTTTATGAGGTACAATCTCAATAAAATCAGAATGTTGTATAATTCTTTATCCAATGAATTACATTTTGAACTGCTTACAGCTACTGTCATATAGGTAGAAGGAGTAGCAAATCTAAAAATACAACCCACAGTCATGGCATGAATTTTTAGGTAGTATTCTTAAATAAAGTCTATAGGTCAGAATATTGGAGGGACTCATTGCTCCTCTTCAAATTATGACATGAGATCCTTAATATCAATGTCAGATATATAAGAAGTTGGGGGAATCTCGGTTTAATATCTCATCCAAAGAGTATCACTTACTTTAATCCATTGTATTATAAAACAGCAACCTGGTGAAATCTTAAACTCAGCACATCCAAGAGCATAAACAAGAATTCTACTAACTTGAGCTAAGTCACTGGCTCATTTGGTTTATTGATATTTTATTCATTGACATATGAACAAATTTGGTTTGAAAAGAAAATTTCTATAAAAAGGTGCAAAAATGAAGGACTCTTTAATAATGTCATTACCCACAGTTGCAAGAAGGTAAAGCTTCTGTCAAAAGTGAAATCAAAACTGATTTTTATTTCTACTTCATTTGAAAGTGTGCAAAATTGTTGGCCTACAAAATATTTGTTTTGGTTTTGCAGTATTATGCTTCGCACTAGCACTGTTTTCAAAAGTCGCAAGAGGATTGTGATCTTCCTTTGCAATTCTCATGCAATAGTAACAGTCCATTTTTTTACTCAGATTTTTCTTTATATTGGAAAAATTGCAGTCTTGTAAAGAAATCCATATCAATGCTACACAGAAAGCTGCAATTGTGAGCTTGGGCTCAAGCCCTTATAGAGACCAGCATGACACACTGCTGCTACAACTTATACATGTTGCTCGGGCTGAGAAAATTTTTGACAGAGAAGCGGGAGATGGGAATGATTCTCGGGTAGGGACAAAATATTGGTGGAGAATATCATCAGAAGTTAATATCAGGGCCCACCTGGCAGGCTGTGATAAAGGAGCCAATAACCTGGAATGAGAGACCAAGAAATAAGAAGCAAGGCATTAAAAATTAGGTAGTGCAGTAGTTAAGTTACTTGATGAGTAGCCCAGAGGCTTGGACAAAGAAATGTGAGTTCCAGGGCCACCATGGCAATTGTAGAATTTACAATCAGTTAAATTTAAACAGTTCAAGGCACTTCATCAGAACATTTGGAACATTTGGGTTAGTTAATCAGCCAAAGTTTGAGGCACAATAATAGATATAATATAACCTTACATCTGTCTGGATAACATTTTTACATTGTGGTATCTGCAACATTGTTGTATTTGAGCCAAAGATGAACTTCAGACTGCATAAGCATGCAATCATAAGATGTCTAGTTCCACCTCTATATACTATCTAACTCTGTCACTGCCACTGTTCATCTCCTGGTGAAACCCTCATATATGGTGACTTCCACCACTGGGAAGAACATGGGAAACAGGCATATGTGAAAACCACCTGTTTCATGAGTTGTGCAGTAAACAAGGAAACCCTGACTGCTAATTATTTCTGGGAGTCTCAGTGTGATGCAGATAATGAAATCTCATTTTGAAGAGATCAACAGTGGTCACAACTAAGTTTCTTATGCTGCCATGACTTTCATTTTAGCTGCTTATGACTGGAAATTACACAGAAGTCAGAAGTGAAGTCAGCAGAGTAGTTATCTCCCAATATATATTCAAAAGGGCAATGTTGGCCTTTAAAGATGATAGGTTGCTATTGCTGCCTTTCAATGTATGAGTCATGTGAGCAGTCAGGATAGATAGCATTGATCATGAGTGAGTTTCTTGATGATCGACCACTTATGGACATTGAATGAATAGAAAAGTTCCTAGTTTGAAGGAGAACTTCGTTACCCTGGTATAGCCATGATGGGCTGAACTTGATGTTGCCTACAACACTGCTAAATCCTGCTATGCCTCATCTGGGCAAAAGAAAGAGTGGCAGAAGTCATTTCTCTGAGAAGTCAAGTCAAGCTTATTGCCATATGCACAAGTACTTGTATACACAGGTGCAATGAAAAACTTACTTGCAGCAGCATCACAAGCACATAGTATCATATAAGCAGCATTCACAAGAAGAACATAATTTAAACATAAATTATAATTTTTACAAGAAGGAACACAATTAGTACAAAAAAACAAAGTTCCTTTCAGTGCAAAGTGATCAAAGTGATCATAGTGTTGCTAAACTGTAGTAATTAGGGTTTTGCCAGTTGGTTCAAGAACCAAATGTGTTTGGTTGTGTATTCTTTTGTGCATCCTGCCACAGAAACCTTGTGCATGCTTGTGGCCCTTCCAATGTCTTTGATTCTGTTCCAACTCTTCTGGGCCCAGCAGTGGTAGCACCAGACTAACTTTCAATACTATTGTTTTCCATGGTTAAATAATAGCAGAGGTCAGTAGAAGGCTCAGTAGTGAATGGGACCAGGCCATATAATGAGCTGCTGGCTTCAAGATTGCATTAGAGCTGAATGCAAACATTTCAAGAGATAATGTAAGCATTCCTTTAAATCAGACAGCTGAAGAGCTAACAATCTGATGAAATCTGGTTGGTTTGTGAGTAATCAACAACAATTGCATTTTGGAATAATGTGAATTTTACTATGGAATACTGTATTGTTCAATGATTGATATCAAGGACACATCCAACCATTGGAAGACACATCACCCACACAAGCATCAATCACTTTGTGAAGTGTCGAATGTTTGGAAGGACATGAAACACCAAGAAATGATCTTTATCACGTTTTGCTCAGGGGATAAAAGTTGATTTTTAATTCCATAACACTAAAAATAGATCACTATGTGATTGAACTTTGGTGGCTGTTTTGTGGTGTCTGCACATATTTTTCAAAAACTGGGTTGTACAAGAAGTATGATTACTTTTCAACATATTTTGTCTTTTTAAAATAAGATTGTTTCAAGAATGAGCATTAGATGCATCACTGGGAAGCAGAATGGGTAGAATTAATTAATCTGACAGTATGAGGCAGCCGAATATTAAATAAATAGCGATAAATACAAGATGTTTCAGCAAACATTTCACCACATTATGCGATAATTTATCCCTCTTATGCTGTTGAGTTCGATACCTTTTCAGCGGATTCTTCAGCTAGGTCATTAATACAATTTAAACAAATGATTATCAATAATTAATAACATCATTATGATAAAAATGATGCCAATCTTGGCATTATTTTGGTCACATTCTGACACATAAAAGGAAGCCTGGACCTGAAATCTAGTTGCAATAATCATAGTTCAATATAAGATGGCATTCACCATAACTGCATTGTACATATTCACTGCCACGTTCACATTACTTTCGTAGCAACTTTCTGGAAATTTTTGATGCTGAAACATTTTCTCAACAGCACTGACAGCAGAAGGTATCCTACCTTCCAACTCTAGCAAAAGTCAAAACAGTGACCAAGGAAGAACTGCTTGTCAATTCCGATAAAAGAAAAATGGTGATTTCTGGTGGAGACAGTACAAGAACAGTTTAAAGGAAGAATTGTCAATTAATCTATTCTAAGAGTTTTTTTGATAAACTAATGGTAAACATATCAATGTACTGCAATACTGACATGTGAATATCACTGGCACTGGGGTCAGAAACACTAAAAAATTCTTCAAAGAACATGGAAATTTACCCAAAATGGTAAAATCCCACAGTAAAAAGCAAGATAGACATCTTGCTAAATTTGAATCAACTAGTTGCTGAGAACATTGGCAAATCATAAAATGCCAGATAACTTCCATATGACCGAATAAGCAACTATTGTTTTGCAGATAAAGATTCTTCATCTGGTATTTTTGGTGCCTAATGTTGTTTAATAGCAGAAAAATCTTCCTTGGTATAATTTGTAAACCCTATATTCACATGTAATAAGTACAGCTAGAATTGTTCTTAGTTTACTGATATGGTATGGAACCAGATTTACTTACAGGTATTGTTCCCTAGAAACTTGCACTTACCCTTCTTTTGGGGTGCTATGCGGATGTTGAAAGCAGTGCCAGCACCTAATTGGATGACTCACAGAATTTTGGACATGTTGGAAAAAAATTGTGGGGGTGATTGTCACACTGAATCACAGGCAAAAATTTACCTGCCACCAACTGCCACGACATTGCCATGCTGACTGCTACAAAGTGAATTAGATTCTCCTGGCCACCTTAGTACAGCAGTATAAAAGGCAGCCATAGAACTGAGGGAAATCTAGGGGAAGGAATGGGTTGCAAAAGGACACAGTGCTCTCCAGTGTGTCTGGGCAACAACCGTGCCCCCAATTCCCATGTGATGGATTTGTCCAAACACCTCCCATGCTGAGATTGGCCCAAGCCATCATGGGGGCTGGTAACACAGAATCTTGCATAGAGGCAAAGAATATAAAAACATTGCAACCTTTGATGGTGATACCCGCAAACAGATGGCAGGCAGAATTCCTAGACAAGTAGAATTTTGACCGCATTGCCCCCTTTTTAACAATGCCAGAAGGTTCAATTGCAGACACCCAGTATCCGACCTCTCTGGATTGCTTGAAAATTATTCAACTCAAAATTGGCTATGTTGAGTTTCTAGCTTTAAAACAAGCCCTTAAATAACTACTGCATAGCTCAACACATTTATTAACTTCAGGCCATGCTGAGCAAACCTTTTTTTCTTTCTCACATCTCACCTCCAACAAACTTCCTGTCGGAGTGAAACTTATGTTCAGAACTAATGGGAAACAGTTCATTCAAGAGTGGCCATACTCCGGAACCAAAGTTACCTTAACCTCCAATGTCAGGATATAGTATGCTTGCATTTGTGTATTTTTGGCTTCAAACCATTGAACATAAGAAAAAAGGAGCAGAAGCAAGGCTTTTGGCCCTTCAAGGCAGCCCTGCCATTCAATATGATCATGGCTGATCAGTCCCATGCCTCACCTTATCTTCTGTGTCAAATCATTCACTGAAGCATACAAAAGCAATAGTCTTACCCTCAGCATCTGCAAGATCAGAGCCCTCTACCAACTGTCCCTGCTGCAACACTCTGCCCTCCAACAATAAAAGTTCATGGTGAGGCATGAGAAAACATGAAACACTTCCCATATCTCAGGAGCCACCTTTCAGCAAAGGCAGACAGTAATGATGAAATTCACCATCGCCTTCAATGTACCAGCACTTTGGTTGATTGAAGAAGAATATTTTAAGATCAAGACCTCAGACCTGACACAAAACTCATGATCCACCAGGTAGCAGTAATCCCTATCCTCCTATGTCCTTCTGAGAACTGGACAACCTACGGAAAGTAGCTTCAAGGCATTGGAAAATACCATCAACACTGCCTCCATAAAATCCTCCAAATAAGTGAACTGTCACTGTCCTCTCTCTGGCCACATCCTCAGCATTGAGTTTCTAGTTACATTCAGTCAGCTATTTTGGACAAGGCCGCGTTGTTCACATGCCTGACACAATGCTCTTGAAACAGACATTCTGTTCTGAGCTCCATCATGGAAAGAGGTTACCAAGAACAAAAGAGGAAAAGATTCAAAGATTCAAAAGACTCAAAGCCTCCTTGAAGAATACCATATCCCCAATGACTTTCATCTGTGGAAGAGTCAGCAATTCCCACATCAGCCTCATTAGCCAAGTGAAAACCCCCAAAACCAGAATAGAAGCAAATCAGCCTCAATCCCAAGGGAACTGTTCAAGAACTACTAATGTACAATTGTTCTTGATATTTACTTTATCCAATGTATTCCATTGCATCACAAAACTTATAGAAAGATTAGGTTCTGCAAATCTGTTTTGCAAAGTTTTTTTGGAAAATATGCAGTACACTATTCTGTTTTGTAATTTACCACCGCCTCCCACAGATCACATAGGATCTGCGACCTATTTTCAGCTTTCTCTGACAAATCAATATCTTCTTGGGATTTACTTATCCATTGTGTGCCCATTTAACTTTCCAGGATTTCCATTTATTTTGCTAAAATCACTGATTTTGTTTGCAATATTTTTGTTCATGAAGAGCTTGTTCCTTCTATTTTCTCTTCTGTAGAAACTGAGGATGGACTTATTCAGAAAATGTACTCCTTACTCACTGCTCAGTGTCAAATTAATTTGCTTTTTTTCAGCTTTACCTTCT
Organism: Pristis pectinata; assembly: GCF_009764475.1. NCBI lineage: Eukaryota > Metazoa > Chordata > Chondrichthyes > Rhinopristiformes > Pristidae > Pristis > Pristis pectinata. Next base: position 105,694,002 of record NC_067405.1, on the reverse strand, counting down.
GTCTGACAGCTGTTGATATTGTGGAACTTCTTGGCTGTTAATCTTAACCTCAGTTGTTTTGCTTTCTGCCTTCTGATCAAACACATAACTGCTCAGGAAGTTCTTCTTTCCTGCAAAATATTTTATGGACTGTGTATCTTTTTATCTTGTTTAATTTGCCTGTTGATCAATCTAGATTATATCTGCAGTGTATTGCTTATTGAGTTATACTTTACATTATTCATTACATCCTACATTAAAGCTGTTTTACCAGGCCTCCAATGAACTGTTGTTGAATATCCTTCACCAGTTTATTTGCTTCATTTCTTCATTTATTTAATTGAACTTAGGCATATAAAGGTTATATATCTGGATCCTAAGCTTAGAAATTTGTATGTCATGGTTGCATTGTACCCTCTCATTATATGGTTGCTGTTTCCCAAATATGTTATGACTGTCAGGTTGTGCACATTTTTACAAGTACCAGATGAAGATAGGCAATGCCTTGCAAAACTTCATTGACACATTTGGAAAAGAAATACCAATAGCCAGATGGAAGTTTTCATACTACTGAATGCATTGCACAGGTTACCAAATTATGGATGGGGGCAGACAAATCTGCAGGAAAATTACACAGATGTACAAAAGCTGCAAGGTTGAGATTTTAGTCGATTAATTGGTGCAGTGTTACAGTTAAGGACAAAGGAGGAGATGACTTTCTGAACTTCCTTGATCAGTATGTTCCCAATGAGAAGCAGGCATTTTAAAGCTGGTTTTGGACAGTAAGTGGACCACAAGTCAAGCAGAGAACATTTGGGAAGAAATGATTCCTAGATCATAAAGCTAAGATTAATGGTGGAGAGGGACAATGAGAAATCCAAAGTTGAATTTTCAAAAAAAGAGGATGGCAAACCTCAGCCACCTGAGAACAGACCTGGCTAGGATAAATTGGAAATAGATATTAGTAAGTAAAACTGAAACAGAACAGTTTTTTGTACAATCTTTATACATGTTCTTAAGGGGAAATGTTATGGAACCAAGCCAAAGATCTGTGGATGATAAAGGAGATAGAGAAGATGACGAAAGGACAAAGGTGGTGCATGACACATGTCAGGAAATAATTCCAGTGAGAACATGTGTAAATATGAGATGAGACAAGAAAAGGAAAAGATGAGGAAAGAGGCAAGTTAAGACAAAGAAAAGGCAAGTTAACATAAAAACCTTCTGTAGACATGCAATAAGTATGTGGGTAATAAGAAGAGGGATGGGACAATGAGGGATAAAGAAGGTGATCTATGGATGGAAGCAGAATGCATAGCTGGAAAATTGAATGAGCACCTCACTTTGAATTTTACCAAAAAAGGATTCTGCAAAAATCTTAGTAGAATGTGAGGTGGAAGAGATAATAGACAGGGTGAAAATTCAGGAAGGGGTACTAGAAAGGCCGGCTACATTTTAAATTGCCAGATCCAAATGGAATGCATCTTTGGCTGCATATGGAGGTGGGGTGGAGATTTCCGAAGCCTTTGCCATAAACTTCCATTCTCCCCATACCAAAGAGAACAGCCACAGACTAGAAAATGGCAAATGTAATAAATACCCTTATTCAAAGAGCAATGTAGGGACTTGCCACTCAGTTGCAGACTGGTCAGTTTAACCTCTGTTTTCAGGAAGGCTGCAGAGAGATTAATCAGAGAAAACTTTAACATGCAATAGAGAAATTTGATTTGATAAAAGAAAGCCAGCACAGATTTGTTAACATCATATCATGTTTGACTAACTTCCTTGAAATTTTTGATGAATAGAGCCAGCTGATGAATCAGATGCAAATGTTACCCACAGGGTATCTGATAAAGTTCCATATAATGGGCCGGTTAGCAAAATTGAGACCCATGGAATTGAAAGGTCACAACAAGCATGCAATTACTGCTGCAAAGCTGCAAGTTCCATCCCATAATCACCTCGGTTAGTGTCGGAAGACTTTGAAAAATTCTGAGCTAAAAGTCCCATCGCACTGTTCCTCAATTCCCAAACACTATGGTACTTGTGAACTGGGTATTTTTTCCTGTGCACACCCTCCTCACCCAGAAGGGACCCAGAAGTTGGTGGTGCAAGATGCTGCTGCTGTTCCTTCTCCACAAAGCCTTGCTTGAAACAGACCCAGTGAATACATGATTCCTACTAAAGGACATCAAGGCAATTAAAGTGTAGATTAATTATTTGGAAGCTGAAATTTCTGATATCAACCAGATATCAAAAATGCTTCAATAGCAGCTAGCTATAAAGCTTGCTAGGTTGTGCTGGTGGCTCTGACATTGGGGTGGGACATCCATGGAAGGACAGGTATGGTGCTACTGGAGTGTGTCTTTGAATGAGGGCCCTATTTGCCTGGAGTGGACACTAGTACACAAGCAAAACCAGTGATTTTAAATGGTTGAAGGTGGTATCTGTTATGGAAAGGTGCCCACAGAAGTGATGTTAAACTCCTGTCACTGTTTCTGCAGGCTGCATAGTTTAAAATTATCCCTCAGGTCTATCATATCTTGACATTATTCTGTCACTCACAGAGGTCTTCAGAAATGAGCGTTTTAATTACCTGATGCCCCTCAATAAATTTGTTGAAAGAAATTTAGTTGAAAACTAAATGAAAGAACACAAGGACTAACATTTCAGCAACTCAGTTTTTGTTTAGCAAAAATCTTTATAAAATGTTAGGTAACTTTGGCTTCCAGGAATATGCCAGTCTGTTTATAAAGTTAAAAAACTGATAAAAAATATGGATAGTTCCAAATGGAGGATTTTCCTTCATTCACAAATATTTCAAACTTCATCAGAATAATCTTTGGACAGTCCACATCCCTATTATTTACTACCTCTTTAGCTTTTCTCTGCATTAATTATATTTTGTTTTATTCAGATACAATGTACACAAATGTAAGAAAATTTACAGTGAAAATATTGAAGACATTTCTTTGTCACAACTGATAGGGTGCAATTCACAGTCATAGAAGAAGCTTTCTCACAATTATACTGCCAAGGGTCACAGTAGCAGCCCTTAGTTGTGTCCTTGGTCTGGAACAAGTAGAGTACTTCTCTGGGGTCAGATGGCAGTGGGCGTAAGAGAACATCAACAGCAATAGACTTATTTGGGCCAGAGTCAGGGCAGCAATTAGCTAGGTAGCCAGAAGGCTAGGGGTGGAGGGACAGGGAGTTCTCGGGGTTGCTGATCAACCAAGTGTCTGGTGGGTGGGTAAAAAGAAGGGAATAGCAGATGAGTGAATTGGAGGAGAACTGTCTGGGATTCAGAGGGTGAATAAATGAAGTGGATGAAGGGGAGGTTGGGGATAGGCTGACTGAAGTGTTGAGGCTATCAAGGAGGTCAGGACATAGGATGAGCTGGTGTTGAACCTCACGGATGAGCAGAGTTTGGTAGTAGTCAAGCATAGGCCTCAAGAGGCCGGGAGTATTGAAAATCAAGGGGTTTGGAGGAGATTTTTTTGAGAACAGTTGCGAAGAATAAAATGTGTGGGACTTAACTTAATAGGGTGCCCACTGGCTGGCATACATGAGTTGGACCGAATGGCTTGTTTCTATGCTTCTATGATCCAGTCCTGGTTCAAGAATGCCCAATGATGGATGTTCATTGTGTTAGGGAATTGTCAGACATGGGACATCATTTAGGGGTTACAGAAAAAGGATAGCAGGTATTTATACAAACAAGAACTAACCAGTCTTCAAAAAACCTGTTGAAATATAAAGTACAAGCAGTAATCAGTTTTGAAATTAAAAGGAATCCAGGTATCTACTGAGTACAAGCTGCTGGCCCACAGCAGGGGGCTGGCTTCTCAAGAGGTATGGTTTGTAAAGTGATGTGACCATGAGATGTTCTCATTTGCATCAATGGAACATAAGACAATGGGTCTTTGTTAACTGGCCTACATCAAACAATGCACCTACAGCTTAAGTTATTTTGCACCCTTCTTCCAGAGATCAAGGAGGGCTGTGAGATCAGACTAAATTTTATCACTTAGCATATCAAACATGGCCATAGGCATATTTGCTCTATCAATAACTGGGATATTTGTGTAGTCAAGAGAGTCAGCCCTCACAACATTAACCTTGGGCATCTAGTTCTTTGTTCTCTGTAGCTTTTAGACCTTCCACGTGAATTAGTTTGTCCCAACAAAGGTGTTTGAACCTTCAAAGGTGTCTTATCAGTTACAATGTGCTCCCAATGTAAATATGTACTTCAATGGAACCATTTGTCAGAAACAAAATCTTGAAGTAAACAATGTCATTGTAGTATTGAATCACCTACTGTTAGCATAGTTCTTAATAGTATAAAAATTTGATAGATTTTCAGTTTGAGAGACTCTACCGAGAGGGTCTCCAAGAGAATATCTGCCTTTCGTGATGAATAAAGACTTTTATATCTACCAATGTCTCCAGTTTCTGCAGTGACTTAGTCATAGTCACAACACACTGAACAACTTAATTTTTCCCACAATGTTTCAAATGAATGCCAATGGAGAATAAAGTAAATTGATGCATGTCTGAAGCAGAAAATACATCAGGCACACAAATCCAACAAATGCTGCCTCCAGAGTGATACAAAATAATAGTGGTTATTATTGCATTGTGGTGACCCACCTTCGACGCAAGCAAACTGGCTCCGAAGTCCGCGTGTGCATCGGCAGACAGGCCAGCCACAAAATGGCACTGGGCCTTCTTCTTCAACAGCGAGGGGAGAAAGCCCGCGCACAGGAAGGGGTTTGGTTGGCGCATCTCTGGCGTCATTGCCGCGCGTCGAGCACAGGAACTTAACTGCTTAAAAGCCAGCGTGGCAAGATTCGAATAAATCAGTCTCGAGTTCAACCCACCGACTACGTGTCATTATTCCGAGCTCAGTGTGTAGCCCATCGCTACATTGGTGACCCCGACGGTCCAAACGGGATTTGGACCGAAGATGATCGACTCTTCATCCGTTCACGCAGTTTCGCTGAAACTGCCACCCTTCTGGACGCTGCGACCATGCCTGTAGCTTGACCAAGCAGAGGCCCAGTTCCAGATTCGGCAGATATCTTTTGATTCCACGCATTACTATTACATGGTGAGCTCCCTTGACCAGGAGACAGCCGCCCAGGTTGAGGATTTCATACAGTCGCCCCCGGAGGAAGGCAAGTATACAGCGTTCAAAGCACTGCTCATACGGACCTTCGGCCTCTCATGACGGAAGCGCGGTGCCCGCTTGCTGCACCTGGATGGTTTGGGGGACCGGCCACCGTCAGCAACAATGAATGAGATGCTGGCCCTGGCTGACGGACACAAGCCCTGCCTCATGTTCGAGCAGGTGTTCCTAGAGCAACTGCCCGAGGACATACATCTGCTACTGGCCGACGCAGATTTCAGTGACCCCCGGAAGGTAGCGGCCTGGACAGACGTGCTGTGGAAGGCCAAGAAGGAAAGCGGAGCATCCGTCGGCCAGATTACCAAGCCACGTACCCAACGCCAAGACAGACCAGGCCTGGCAACGGAGCACAAACAACCCAGAGGCAGGAGTGAGGAGGCCGCTGTACAGTGGTGTTTCTACCACCTGTGGTGGGGCGAAGAAGCCCGCTGGTGTTGCCCGCCCTGCGAGTTTTTGGGAAACGCCAAGGCCAGCCACTGCTAATGGCTATGATGGCTGGCCACCAGGACAGCCTCTTGTATGTCTAGGATAAACAGTCGGGACGCTGCTTCTTGGTTGACACTGGAGCGGAAATCAGCGTCTTACCCCCAACGGGGTACGACACCCGCAACAGGGAGCCGGGACCCACCCTTAGGGCCGCAAACAGCAGCACGATACGCACCTACAGCACCCGCACAGTGCAGCTGCAGTTCGGCACTAGCCGGTTCACGTGGGACTTCACACTGGCCGCCGTGGCCCAACCACTCCTGGGGGCGGACTTCTTGCGAGCTCACAGCCTACTGGTCGACTTGCACGGGAGAAGGCTGGTCCATGCCAAGACTTTCCAGACGTTCCCTTTGGGCGAAACCAAGTTGCCGGCCCCACACCTGGACTCCGTCACGCTGTCGGACAACGAATTCACCAGAATCCTGGCGGACTTCCCATTGGTTCTGGCACCACAGTTCACGGCAGCCATACCCAGACACGGAGTACAGCACCACATTCTGACCAAGGAACCACCCCTCCACACCCACGAACGACGGCTTCCCCCAGACAAGCTCCGCCTGGCGAAGGAGAAGTTCAAGAGGATGGAGGAATTGGGGATCGTACGGAGGTCAGACAGCCCATGGGCTTCCCACCTACACATGGTGCCCAAAGCAGCCGGGGGCTGGAGACCATGCGGCGACTACCGTCTACTGAATGAGGCTACAACCCCAGACCGCCACCCCGTGCCGCACATACACGACTTTGCAGCAAACCTGCATGGGGCAAGCGTCTTTTCTAAGGTGGACCTCGTCCGGGGGTACCATCAAATCCTGGTACACCCTGAAGACATCATCAAGACAGCACGCATTACCCATTTGGCCTGTTCGAGTTCCTCCGAATGCCGTTCGGCCTGAAGAATGCCGCACAGACGTTCCAGTGGCTAATGGATGAGGTGGGACGCGACCTGGACTTCGCGTTCATCTATTTGGACAACATCCTCATACCCAGCAGAAATCGTCAGGAGCATCTGTCTCACCTCCGTCAGCTCTAATCCCGCCTGAGTGATTTTGGCCTCACGATCAACCCGGCCAAATGCCAGTTCGGACTCGACACCATCGACTTCCTGGGTCACAGGATTACCAAAGACGGGGCAACGCCCCTGCCCGCCAAGGTAGACGCGATCCGCCACTTCGCCTGGCCCAACACAGTCAAAGACTTGCAGGAGTTCATGGGTATGGTCAACTTCTACCGCTGTTTCCTCCCCTCAGCAGCCCGTGTCATGCGCCCTTTGTTCACTCCGATGTCGGGTAAAGGCAAGGACATTACTTGGGATGAAGAGGCCGCGGCTGCTTTCGTCAAAGCCAAGGAAGCCTTGGCAGACGCCGCGATGCTGGTGCACCCCAGAACGGACGTTCCAACCGCCCTCACAGTGGACGCATCCAACACAGCAGTCGGTGGGGTGCTGGAGCAACTCATCGAGGGGCGCTGGCAACCCCTGGCGTTCTTCAGCAGGCACCTGCAGCAACCTGAACTCAAGTACAGTGTTTTCGACTGGGAGCTGTTAGCACTATATCTGGCCATCCAACATTTCAGGTATTTCTTAGAGGGCAGGCTGTTCACTGTGTTCACGGACCACAAACCGTTGACCTTCGTGTTCACGAAGGTGTCCGATCCCTGGTCGGCCCGCCAGCAGCGACATCTTTCCTACATCTCTGAGTACATGACGGACATCCAGCATGTCTCGGGAAAGGACAACATCGTGGCGGACGCACTCTCCAGACCAGCTATCCAGGCCCTGTCCCAGGGGGTGGACTATGCAGCGCTAGCGGAGGCACAGCAGGCAGACGATGAGTTGCCCAGCTACAGGACCACAGTCTCGGGTTTGCAGCTGCAGGACTTCCTAGTAGGCCCTGGTGGGGGGACCCTCCTGTGTGACGTGGCTACCGGCCAACCTCGCCCCATCGTCCCGGCAGTCTGGTGGCAGCGAGTTTTCGACTCCATAAACGGTTTGGCGCACCCATCCATCAGGACAACCGTCCGGATGGTCTCCAGCAGGTTCGTGTGGCACAGCCTTCGCAGACAGGTCAGTGAATGGGCCAAAATGTGTGTGCAGTGTCAAGCAGCCAAGGTGCAGTGGCACACCATAGCCCCGACGCAGCAGTACGAACCCACCCACCGGAGGTTCGACCACATTCATGTGGATATCGTGGGGCCCCTGCCAGTGTCGAGAGGAGCGCGGTTCCTCCTAACTATGGTAGACCGGTTCACGAGATGGCCAGAGGTGGCCCCGCTCACTGACACCTCTGCCGATTCCTGCGCCTGGGTGCTGATCGCAACCTGGGTAGCACGCTTCAGGGTACCGGCCCACATTACCTCCGTCAGAGGCGCCCAGTTCACCTCCAGCCTGTGGTCAGCCGCGGCCAGCCTGTTGGGAGCACGGTTACACCGCACTACTGCCTACCACCCACAGTCGAATGGACTAGTGGAACATTTCCACCGTCACTTGAAGTCGGCTCTCATGGCCTGCCTGAAAGGGCCTAACTGGGTGGATGAGCTCCCCTGGGTCCTGCTCAGAATCTGCACAGCACCCAAAGAGGACCTGCACACCTCGTCAGCCGAGCTGGTGTACGGCGCACCCCTGGTCGTCCCAGGAGAATTCCTACCAGCCCCAAGGGGGCAAAAGGAAGAACCCGCGGCAGTCCTGCACAGACTACTCGAGAGGCTCGGCAACATGGCCCCCGTACCAACTTCAGGGCATGGACAGATCCCCACCTGCATACCCAAAGACCTGCAGGACTGTAAGTTTGTACTTGTACGGAGGGGCGCACAATGGACACCGCTACAGCGACTGTACGAGGGGCCGTTCAAGGTACTCAAGAACAATGGGTCCACATACGTTCTAGACATTGGGGAGAAAGAGGAGGTTTTCATGGTGGACCGGCTCAAATCGGCCCACGTGGACTTGGCGCGGCCCGTCGAGGTTCAGGCTCCATGGTGCAGAGGCAGACTGCCCAAACAGCAACTGATCCAGGCTGTGGACTTTGGGGTTTATCGCCGGTTCTGGGGGGGGGGGGGGGGGGGGGGGGTTATGTGGCGACCCACCTTCAACACAAGCGAACTGGCTCCGAAGTCGGTGCGCACGTCGGCAGACAGGCCAGCCACAAAATGGCGCTGGGCCTTCTTCTTCAACAGTGAGGGGAGAAAGCCCGCGCACAGGAAGAGGTTTAGTTGGCGCACCTCTGACGTCATCACCGCGCGTCAGGCAGTGCGGCAAGATTCGAATAAATCAGTCTCGAGTTCAACCCCCCGACTACGTGTCGTTATTCCTAGCTCAGTGCGTAGCCCATCGCTACAGCATTTCATTTTGTAATAGCCATTTTCAATTGCATGGTGCTGTAATAAATAGTACTAGGGAATCTAATTTCTAGGCAATAATGAACAGTATGGATAAGATCCCTTCTCCAGAATGGTGGGGGAGTTGGATCCCAGAAGATAGATCCCCAACCCTGAACTTTATTATCACAATGAATCAGGAATCTTTAGGGAGACCACTAAACTCACTAGACTTGCTTTCATTCCTTTCTCTGTTGACTACTGAATCAGATATTATGGCTGAATAAATCCTTTAACAATATATCTTTACACCAGTAACATGTACAGACTGATCATACAGACCTCATCATTCTGTCAGTAATCGAGTCCAAATACAATAACATTTCATCTTCCAACAGAGTTATAAATGACGCATTCTTGAAAAATCGGCTAAAGGCAGCTTAACTGGCAGTTGAGAACATCTGGTATAGAGTTCCTCTATTTCATTATAAGGCATTTACTATCTGCCACAAGAAGCAGTTCTGTACTTCAACTTGCGAACAGGGCCAATTGAAAGGTCTTTCCTTGTTTCCAGGAGGTAATTAACTGGCGAATTCTTAGAAAGGGGACTTCACAGAGGTATACAATTTTGAGACAGCTCTCCAAAAGCTCATAACAAAAACATTCACAAGTTAATTTAGAAACTTTCCATGGAGCCAGCACTGACACAATTACTCCAGAAAGCCTTTTTTGTCAGGCATGGAGGGCAAACTGATACCCAAGGAAGGTTGTAAACTCTGTTTAATATCAAAGCCAAGTGGGATTCCCTACCATTTCTCAATGCTCATCTCAAGGTATAACTTCTATTTTTTCTGATGAATCCATTTAAAGAACTTGAAAATTTCAGTTTGTAATTAGGACTAATTTATTCAGATAGTCTGTGGGAATTCTAAGTAAAACTGCAGGATGCGTTAAGATTGGGGACTCAAAAGAGATTTTATAAATAACAGGACTAACTCAAAAAAGTGTAAAGCACCAAGTAATTCTGAATCAACTTGGCTGAGAAGTTGAATTGGGTAGCAAAATTTTTAAGCCTTTTCTGATTACTTTTCAATGTAGAATTGATTGTAAAATGCACTCAACAGCTTATAATGCTCATAGTATTTTATGCAAACTTTAATTAGCCAGTTCCTTTTGCATGAAGTACATAGAGACCATATGGATGGCATCAATCCATGTGCAATGCCCAAATCTTGGCTCCCTTGTGAAACTGAATCATCAATAATTGACAAGTGATGCGAACTACACACAGAAAACCTCAGCTTTAGAGCAGAAACGTGCCCTGCACCTGTGCAACTTAGAAGGATCATAATTACTTGCAGTTTTGACAAAGGATCATTTGGAGCTAAGCACACTAATTTTGCTAACTGGATAACTGCAGCTTGAAGTTTTGTGCTAAGTCTGCGTGAAAGCTGAGATCAAGTTTGCTTTCATTTCTGCTAACAATCGATGTTTTAACAGGAGTCCACAACAAAGAGAAGACAAAGACAAGAACAGCTTGCTGGACAAGAATAAAAGTTAGGGTGGGGTGGGAAGGACTCCCAGGGATTCATCCACCTTCATCCACCCGAGGATTAATGCATCAAAGGCTAAAGTTTTCAATGCTACACTGAGGGAAACTTATAAAGACAGAATTTCAGCCACTCAGCTGTGCCTGCACAGCACTACCTGTAGAGCATAAACTCACTAGTATCCTATTCCATGGAGAATGCCTCAGATGCTCCCTGCTCAAATACTGAAGAATTTATTTCCTTCTTCTTGAGTAGAGAGCTGAAGGCACATGGATTTGCCAGAATTACGGCCTTTCTGAAGGGCTATTGACCTGAAATGTTAACTTTGTTTCACCTCCACAGATCTCGACTGGCCTGTTGAGTTGTCCCACATTTTCTGTTTTTGCTTCAGATTTTCAGTATCTGCATCTTTTTTTTTCTTTTAAAGTGAAAAATTAGTATTTCCTTTTGGCACTCAATAACATTGCCCAACAGAAAAGCTCTAGAAATCGCTAATGGTCATAAAATAAAATGAACAAACACAACAACCAAAACTGCTAGGTGTTGTAGGCTGCAAATGCTGCAGTGGGAAACTTGATTCTTACCCCCAAAAAATTGTTCACCATCTCATTGAGTTTATTATTTCTAACACTCCGAAGCCATAGAAGAAAACATTCTTCCTATTTCCATGAGTACAGATCTCTTACTGACGTCTAGTTTTATCTATTTCTGATATGCGGAAATGTTTCCTACAGCCTATGCTATCTATACCCCTCGTAATTTTAGATACTTCAATCATGTCCCCTCTTAACCTTCTCCACTTTAGGGAAAATAGATCTAGCCTTTCCATTCTCTCTTCACAACTGAAACACTCCATCCTAGGCAATAACCTGGTGAATCCCCTCTGCAACCTTCCAGTGCTACTACATCTTTTCTATGGGCTGTGACTAGAACTGCATGCAGTCCTCCAGCTGAGGTCTGACCAATGTTTTCTAAAGTCGGAGCATAACCTCCCTGCTCATATATTCAATTCCCTAACTAATGAAGGCTAGCCTCCCATATATCTTGTTAACCACATTATCCACCTGCACTGCCACCTTCAAGGATCTTTAGATTTGTACACCATGTACACCCTACCATACATGGTATACTGTATGTCTAGCCGCAATAGTATTCCCAAAAAGCATCACCTCATTTTATCTGGATTAAAATCCATCTGCCATTTCTCAGCTCATATCACCTACATATTAACATCACCCTGCAGCCTAAGGCTCTTATCCACACTATCAACTCCACCAATCTTCGTGTAATCTGCAAATTTACTCATATAGCCTCCAACATCCACATCCAAATCATTGGTGTATATATTACAAAGAGCAAGGGTTCCAGCAAAGATCCCTCTGGAACACCACTAGTCACAGACATCCAGTCACAAAACCCTCCACTACCATCCTCTGACTCCTCACCTATTGTCTCTCTGTCACCTATTACCTCATTTCTGGCCAGCAAAGATTTAAAAATCTCAGTCAGAGCCCCAGCAATCTGTTTCCTTGTCTCCCATAGCAACCTGGAATAAATCTCATCTGGCTCTGGGTTATATTCATCTTTAAATCATGAAGGCATAGAGTATCTCCTTTCTATTTACGAAGACTTGCACCAGAATTTCATCTTTCACTTCACTGAATCCTCCAACTACAAAGTCCATTTCCTTTGTGAATACTGATTAAAAATAAGCATTTCAGACCTTTCCTATACCATCTGGATCCATGCACAGATGCACAGGTTGCCTCTGTTAGCCCAAATCGATCCTACTCTTTCCCTGATTATTTCTTTGCCCTTAACATAAAACAACTTCAGATTTACCTTAATCCCCTCTCTGAGTGATGTTTCCGTTTTAAGTACCTCCCCACACTTTTTATACTCCTGATGGACCGCCCCCTCCCCTCCGTTTTTGGTTCCCTATACTTCTGTTTGATTCCTTTTTTCTCTTTAACCAATCCTTGATATTCCTTGACATCGAGTGTTCCCTGTACTTGTTACACTCGGCATTCACCTTTACGGAAAAACGTTGGCTCTGAACTCTCACTATCTCTCCTTTGAATGCTTCCCACTGTGCATATGTGGACTTACCTGGAATTAAGTGCATCCAGTCTGCATTTGCCACATCCTGTCTTATCTTACTGAAATTGACCTTCACCCAGTTTAAGGCCTTTATTCCTGGTCTATCTCTATCTTTTTCCATAATCGCTTTCAAACATACAGACTTATGATGGCTATCTCCAAAATGCTACACCACTAACACTCCCTCCACTTGACTGGCTACATTCCCCAAAATAAGATCCAGTAATGTGCAGGCAAGGAGATGATTGATGTTTTGGGTTGAGACCCTGCATCAGAGCCTCCAAAAATGCTGCTTGACTTGCTGAGTTCTTCCAGCGGTTTGTTTTTTGCTCCAGATTCCAGAATCTGCCATCTTTTGTGTCTCCATCCATAAGGTCCAGCAATTATCCTTCCCTTGTTGGACTATCTACACACTGTGTGGAAAAGCACTCCTGGATACACCTCAAAAATTCTGCCCCCCTGAGCTTTTACGCTAAGACAATCCCAGTTAATATTCAGGACACTGAAATCCCCTAGTACTATAACCCTATTTTTATTACATCTCTCTGCTATCTGTGTTTCCATCTTCTCCACGCTTAACCTCAGCGCCGGTGCCCCACAAGGCTCTGTCCTCAGTCCCTTGCTGTGCTCACTATACACTCACAACTGTGTGGCCAAATTCTGCTCTAAATTCATTTACAATTTTGTCGATGACACCATTGTAGTGGACCAGATCTCATACAACAATGAGATGGAGTACAGGAAGGAACTAGAGCCCAGTGTCATGATATCAAGACAACAACCTTTCCCTCAATGTCAGCAAAACAATGGAGCTGTTCACTGACATCAGGAAGTAGGGTGGGGTACATGCCCCTATCTGTATCACTGGTGCTGAGGTGGAAATGGTTGAGAACTTCAAGTTCCTAGGTGTAAATATCATCCACAATCTGTCCTGGTCCAGCCACATGGACTCTATGGCCAAGGAAGCACACAAACACCTCTACTTCCTCAGAATGCTAGGGAAATTTGGCACGTCCCCGATGACCCTCACCAATTTTTACATGTGCACCATAGAAAGTATCCTATCCAGATGTATCATAGTTCTGCCCAAGACCACAAGAAATTGCAGAGTTGTGATCGCAGCCTAGTCCATCACACAAACCAGCCTCCGCTCCATTGACTCCATCTATACTTCCTGTTGCCTCAGGAAAGCAGCCAACATAATCAAGGTCCCCTCCCACCAAAGTCATTTTCTCTTCTCCCCGCTCCCCTCTCCTGTCAGGCAGAAGATACAAAAGTTTGAAAGCACGTACCACCTGATTCAAGAACAGCTTCTATCCTGCTGTTATCAGATACTTGAATGGATGTCTTTTCATTAAAAGATGAACTCTTGATCTCCCAATCTATCTCATTGTGGCCCTTGCACTTTATTTGTCTAACTGCACTGCACTTTCTCTGTAACTGCAACACTATATTCTGCATTCTGTTTTTCTTTTTACTACCTCAAGGTACTTGTGTATGGCATGGTCTGTCTGGATGGCACGTAATCAAAAGCTTTTCACTGTATCTGGGTACATGTAACAATAATAAACCAATAACAATACCATCTCCTGTTGACTGATAGGAATTATGTAATTCACCCCCCGCAAAGTGACAACACCGCTTTTTGATCCTAAGAACATAGAACAAAACACAGAAAATTAAAGCACAGGAACAGGCCCTTTAGCCCATGATATCTGTGCCAACCATGATGCCAATCTAAACTAATCCCATCCCCCTGCATAATGTCCACATCCTTCTATTTCCTGCCTGTTCATGTGTCTGTCCAAACGGTTCTTAAACATTGCTTTCATATTTGTTGCCTCCTCTTACCCTGGCAGTGTGTTCCAGGCACCTACCACCCTCCTTCAAGCCTTAACACTTTCCCCCTCTCACCTTAAACCTTTGCTCTTTAGTATTTAACATTTCTATCCTGAGAAGAAGACTATCTTCTCTATCTATGCCTCTCATAATTTTATATACTTCTATTAGATCACCCCTCAGCTTCTGACACTCCAGGGAAAACAATCTAAGTTTACCCAACCTTTCCTCATAGCTAATACTCTCCACAACCTAAATAGCAGGACTTCAAGGGTAGTAATCTCTAGATTACTCCCAGTGCCATGTGCTGGTGAGGGTAGAAATAGAACAATAGCTCAGATGAATGCACGGCTGAGCAGCAGGTGTAGGAGGCAGGGATTCAAGTTCTTGGATCATTGGGATCTCTGCTGGGGTAGGGGTGACCTGTACAGGAGAGACAGGTTGCACCTGAACTGAAGGGGAACCAATATCCTGGCTAGGATATTTGCTAGTGCTACTTGGGAGTGTTTAAACTAGAGTGGCAGGAGGGTGGGGCCCTGAGCAGTAGAGTGGCTGATAAGAAATAAGGAGATAATACTGAAGCCAATGAGAGCAAACTTAGACATCAGGATAAACAGGATCAGTAAAGGGAGAGGAAAGACTATTTGTTTAAACTGCATTTATTTCAGTGCAAGAGGCTTGACAGGTAAGGTGAATAAACTCAGGGCATGGAATGGCTCTGGGAACTGGGATATCATCGCCATAACAGAAACATGGCTGAGGGAAGAGCAGGACTGGCAGCTCAATGTTCCAGGATACAGATGCTACAGGTGTGACAGAAGTGCAGTTAAGATCGGAGGGGGAGTTGCCTTCTTGAAGAAAGAGGATGTAACAACGGTTCTTAGAAAGGATTTTCTTGGGGGATCATCCAGTGCATAGAATGAAGAAACAAGAAGGGGATGGTCACTCTGATGGGATTATGTTATAGGCCCCCCCCCCCCCAACAGCCAGCGGGAATTGGAGGAGCAGATATATAGAGAGATTGCAGCTAGTTGTAAACATAATAGGATAGTATTAGTGGGAGATTTTAACTTCCCTAACATTGACTGGGCCAACCACAGTGTAAAAGCTTGCGTGGAGTGGAATTTGTGAAATCTGTCCAATAAAGCTTCCTTTATCAATATACAGAGGGTGCAATACTGGACCTCCTCCTCAAAAGTGAGGTTGGAAAAGTGACAGAAGTGTCTGTTGGCGAGCGCTTTGGATCCAGTGACCATAATTCTATTATTTTCAAAATAATTATGGAGAAGGGTATGACGGGTCCACAGGTTAAGGTCCTGAAATGGGGCAGAACAAATTTTGGAGCCATTAGGCGGGATCTTGCATTGGTTCATTGGGTGAGATTATTTGCGGGGAAACGGGCATCTGCCAAGTTGGAGGCCTTTAAAAGTATGGTGTTAAGAGTTCAGGGACTTTCACGTTCCTGCTAGGATTGAAGAATAAGGCTGGCAGGTTTCGAGAATCCTGGTTGATGTAAGATATTGAGACTCTGGTTAAGAAAAATAGGGATTCATACACTGCGCAGAAAGCAATTGGGAACTAGTGAATCTCTTGATGACTACAAGAAGTGTAGGAGTGCACTTAAAAGAGAAGTTAGGAGGGCAAAAAGAGGATACGAGAAGGATCTGGCAGGCAAGGTGAGGCAAAATCCCATGAGATTCTACAGGTATATTAAGAATATAAAGGTGGCTAGGGAGAGGACAGGTCCCCTGTATGTGGAACCAAAGGAAATAGGAGAGATCTTTAATGAATATTTCTCTTCAGATTGTACTGTGGAGAAAATGATGGAAACTAAGGAAATGGGGGAAATAAGTGGTATTGTCTTGGACCACATATGAATTAGCAGGGAGGAGGTATTGGAGGCTTTGAAGTGCATTAAGGTGGATAAATCCCCAGGGCCTGACTTAGTGCATTCTCAGCCCTTGTGGAAAGCTAGAAAAGAAATTAGAGAGGCCTTTGCAGAGACTTTTGCTTCATCTCAGGCCACATATGAGGTTCCAGATGACTTAAGGGTGGCTAATATGGTACTATTGTTTAAAAAGGGTAGCAAAAACAAGCCAGGAAACTACAGGCCACTGAGTCTGACATCAGTGGTGGGTAAATTCCTGGAGGGGATTCTGAGGGACAGGATCTACCAACATTTGGAGAGACAGGGTCTGATTCGAGACAGTCACCATGGCTTTGTGCATGGGAAGTTGTGTCTCACAAATCTCTTAGAGTTCTTTGATAAGGGAACCAAGAGGTTAGATGAGGATAGAGCAGTGGATGTTGTCTATATGGACTTTAGCAAGGCCTTTGATGAGGTCCCTCATGGAATGCTAGTCTGGAAGGTTAGATCACATGGGATCCAGGGGGAGATAACTGATTGGTTCAAAATTGGCTCAGTGGTAGGAAGCAGAGGGTGATGGTCAATGGTTGTTTCTCAGACTGGAGGCCTGTGTCAAGTGGTGTGCCACAGGGGTCGGTGCTGGGACTTGTGTTGTTTGTAATTTATGTAAACGATTTGGATGTGAATGTATAAGGCATGATTAATAAGTTTGCAGATGTTACTAAAATAGGTGGTGGTGCCGATAGTGTAGAAGTTTATGAAAAATGACAGGGGGATCTTGATCAGCTGGGTATTGGGCTGGGGATTGGCAAATGACTTTCAGTCCAGATAAATGTGAGGTATTTCATTTTGGGAGACTAAAATCAGAGTAGGACTTGTACAGTGAATGGTAGGGCTCTGGGAAGTGTTTTGGAACAAAGGGACCTAGAAGTGCAAGTGCATAGTTCACTGCAAGCAGTGTCACAGGTAGATAGGGTGGTGAAGAAGGCATCTGGCACTCTGGCCTTCATCAGTCAGGGCTCTGAGTATAGGAGCTGGGAAGTTAAGTTGCAGTTAGACATTGGTGAGGCCACACTTGAAGTACTGTGTACAGTTTTGGTCACCCTGTTATTGTAAAGATGTTATTAAACTAGAATAAGTGCAGAAAAGATTTACCAGGATGTTGCCTGAACTTGGGAGCCTGAGTTACAAGGAGAGGTTGTGTAGACTAGGACTTTATTCCCTGGAATGAAGGAGATTGAGGGGTAACCTGATAGAGGTATATAAGATCATGAGGGGTACAGACAGGGTGAAAGCACAGTCTTTTTCTCAGAGAAGGTGTGCTAAAAACAAGAGGGCATTGGTTTAAGATCAGAAGTGAGAGATTTAAACGGAACATCAGGGGCAGCTTCTTCACGCAAAGAGTGGTGCGTATTTGGAATGAGCTGCCAGAAATAGTGGATGAGGTGGGCATATTAGCAACATTTAAAAGTCATCTAGATAAGTACATGGATATGAGAGGTTTAGAGAGCTAAGGGCCAAACGTGGGCAGATGGGACTAGCTTGTTGGGCAACACAGTTGGCATGGATGAGTTGGGGCGAAGGGCCTGTTTCCGTGTTGTATGACTCTATGACTCTAATCAAGGCAACATCTTGCTGAACCTCTTTTGTATCCTCTCCAAAGCCTCCACATCCTTCCTGTAATGTGATGGCAGAACTGCACACAATACTCCAAATGTGGCCTAACCAAAGTTCTATACAGCTGCAACATAATCTTTCAACTTCCATACTCAGTGCCCCGACCCATGAAGGTAAGTCTGTCGTATGCCTTCTTTACCACCCTATCCACTTTCAGGGAGCTACTGACTTAGCACCCCAAGATTACTGTACATTAATGCTCCTTTTGTTTCTGCCATTTATTGTGTACTTTCCTTTTTCATTTGACCTCCCAAAATGCACCACCTCACACTTATCTGGATTAAACTCCATCTGCCATTTCTCCACCCAAATTTCCAACTGATCTATATCCTGCTGTTTCCTTTGACAACCATCATCACTATCTACAATTCTACCAAATTTAGTCTGTCTGCAAACTTATTAATCAGACCAGCTGTAATTTTGTCCATATTATTTATATATATTACAAACAACAGAAATCCCTGCACTGATCCTTGAGAAACACCACTGGTCACAGACCTCCAGTCAGCATAACACCCCTCTGCCTTCTATGACCAAGACAATTTTGAACCCAATCTATCAAGCCACCTTGGATCCCACATTACTTAACCTTCTGGATCAGCCTACTATGAGACACCTTGTCTAATTCTTTACTGAAGTCCATGTAGATAAGATCCACCATGCTACGATCATCAGTCATCTTTATTACCTCCTCAAAAAACTCAGTCAAGTTTGTGAGACATGACTGCCCCCACACAAAGCCATGCTGACTTTTCCTATTAAGTTCATGCTTTTCCAAATGTGAGTAAATCCTGTCCCTTAAAGTCTTCTCCAATAATTTCTATACCACTGATACAAGGGAGGATAGTGGGTGAGGGGTATGTCTCTGATAGGATAAAACCAGGGTGATCATGAGGAAATATTGTATATAAGGGTGGGAAGGCAGGGCAGGTAGGAAGGACACATTTGAACAATTTGTCATTATAAGACAGATGAGACTATGGAGTGAGAGAGTGTGGGATATTATAAAACAAATTGGATATGAGTATATTGCCACCCTCAATGATCCCCAATCCACCACTGTCCACTGACTTAATAGTATGTGAGCCCACTTTCATCAATTAAGTTTTCAAGTGCTTTGACTCCACTGGTAATGGTGGCTCAAAAAAATGGATTCTGTCGAATATCCATGTAAGCATTTCCACAAACAATGGAGGAGATTTTCCCATTTCACAAAAACATTGTTAGAGTGCAGCAAAGAGATATATTGGACAGGAAAGATCAGGCACCCTCAGTAGTTGACTTTCTGTTGATTAAATTATATGGACAGTAAATTGGCATGGTTTCATCATGGGTTCATGGCCATTACATAAAAATTAAATTATGTACAAGTATTTTTATTTGACTACTGTTAAACTGTAAACTCATATACAATGATTACTATGGTTAAATAATTAAGAATTTGGTACACTGAAAGTTTATCAAATGGTTTGCCTACTAGAATATAGACATTTATAAATGTAATATATATGTCTATTACTACAGTCAAACTAGAAAGGATTTTCCTGACTATTGTCAAACAAAAAGCATCATCTCTCAATAAGGACAGTTACCACTGCAACAGCTCATTAAACAATCCTTCACATCCATGCATTCCCCTATTCTTGGATGTGAATAAAGAGCTAGTTTCTATCCAATCCATCAGATGGATGAAGCATTATGTGTTTATGTACACTACAGCTTAAAACGTTACACAACAATGAAAGTCATCTAACAGACAGCACTGGAAAAAAAATACACACAGCATTAACATGAGAGGTGGTATTACATCAATGAAGAACTGGTGTTTCAGTCTGCCAAACAATGTAATGACTCTTCCAGGCAGAAAAAGATTATCATCAAGGGAATATGTGGAACTTCTCAGTTTGACTGTAATTAGGACTGAGATAAGTTCACATGCTCCAGTGATGAAATGAGAAAATATGCAATACTACTGTCAAGGTCTGATTGTTGAATAGTAAATGACAACTCTTCTGCTCTCAAGCTTATGGTAGAATTAAAACACCACCAAGCAAGATCAAGATAATTCTTTAAGTCAGTGACAGACTAGACACAAATTACACTGCTCTAAGGATCTAGGAACCACCATAAGCGCTTAGATTGGACCTCTGCTCATTCCATTGGTGCATAAGTAAACATAACATTAATCTATTAACATATAAATTTACTTCATACATGAAAAAATCCACCTTATTCAAGTTAACTGCAGAATATAAATTAATGCATTTCAAATAATTATCCACATCTTTGCAGAACTGCATTTTCATGTTCAGATCTTGAGAACATGTGGGTGGTTTGAAGCATTCCCACAATCTATCTTCTTGTTAAGCCCATTTTAATTTAAATGCAATTAAGGATTTGAAATGAGCATTATGTATTAGATAAAGCCCTGAATCTGCCAACTATCATAAATATGATTTTCTGAAAAATTAATTACAAGCCATTAGGGTACAAATCATCTTATTGCAAATGTTAAATTAAACCACAAAATCACTTCACTCATTCTATTAAAGACTCGACACTGATTTAAAGCAGCAGTCCAATCGAGTACAAGTATGGAAATTTTAAAGAGAAATGATACCTCCAACATGAAATGACCAAAAGATCATTGCTAAAAGTGGTAACTATTAAAATCTTTTCAAATAGATAATCTGATGAATCCATTTCTGATGTATAGAATGAATGGTGAGGGATTACAGCAAATAACTGTTTTCCAGGTGCAAGTTTTCCTGACAACACCAGACAACATAATTATAACTGGTGTCACAAGAGTGCTATAACTCGTTCACCATGAGGCTACATTTCTGAACCGATAATGCTTGACAAGGAAAAGCGAATTGGAATTTCTACAGATTTAGTGCTTCAGACAATTTTTAAATTGGATTTATTATTAGTGTCAGCACAACAACAACTTGCAGGCTACAGGGGCATTAGCGAACAAAAGTTGAAACCAAACCACAGAAGACGATATTAGGGTAGATGGCCTAAAGCTTGATCAAAGGGCTTTCTGTTTAGGGATGACTTAAAAGAGACGAAAGGGATAGTGGCTGAGAGCAATGGAATTCCCAAATTCAGATCTTATGCAGTAGAAAAGGGGATGTCACTGGTGAAACAATTTAAATCAGAAATATGCAAGATGTTAAAAGAAGAAGCAGAGATACAAGAAAGCTGTGGACTCCAGAGGTATGGTTCCAGAAAGAGGAGGGGCAAAGACATAGAGGGATTTTAAATTAAGATATTGTCAGACTGTAAAGTCATCAAGTAATGGCTGAGTAGGATCTGGTGTAATTTACATATGACCAACAGATTTTTGGAAGAGTTTTAGGTTCACATTAGCAGATTGCAATTAAGTACCCCTGATGACATCATTTAGATGCCATGGAATTTCCTTGGATTTACACTGGACCACCAGAGCGATCCATCTGTTCATATGAAATGGGTATCCAAGCTTGTTAAGGTATGCTGTTTACAAAAGTCCATCTAAAAAGACTTGTAATAACACTTTGATCTGCACCTTGAGGCTATTTTTAGTCATTTTCATGCATTTTCTTTCTTCTTTGATGTAGTTATCAGGAATGTTAAAGCCACCTTCTTTGTGCATCCAATTTTTCCAAAGGGAATTCCCCTTTTATTTATAGTTTTCAGGGTAGAAAGGATGATGAAGGCTTTGTCTTAAATAGCTGTGCAGCTGTCTGAGTGTAATTTGCAGCTTTGGTATTTGTTCCAGTGCAAATTATGAAATGTTTTAATCCTTTCATGCTGTCATTTCCTCGAATTGCAACTTGCATTAGAGGTTCCTAATTTATCACCATCGGCAGGAGCATAGCAGGTTAGCAATCCAGAATCAGCAAGCAGAAATCTCGACACTATAGCTTATGAATTTGTTCAATAGGTCTAGGATAACATCAAACAAAATAAATCGAAATCTTCTGGACTATTGCCATTTTGCCACCAAAAGTGGTCAAGACATGAACTGCATCATCAGTGGCTATGAAGCAGAAATCCACCATCAACTCAGATGCTAAAATCAAAACACAAAAGTCTGAAAATGTTATGAATATATTATTGACATTTGGATTAAGGAGTGGTTGCAATACACCAACCAAGTGCCTGCCCTAAAATTTCTCTGTTTCCATTAAGCAACACTTAAATAGTTTTGTGAGGCACACTAATACCATCTTACTAATAAAAGTTCAGTAGGACTGCGATCTTCCAATGCAATACTTAAAGCATAAGTCCATTTAGTTATGTAACGGCAGCTTTAGTTTCTTAAACGTGGATAAATTAGATCTGGTGCTGGTGCTGACACTTAGCCATTACAGGGGTACTTATGCCACATAAGCACCCTTGCTACAGCTTGGACAATGTAGTGTTGTGTGAATAATGACAGCTTCAATATTAGAACAGAGTTTAGGATCCCGGTTTCAGTGAAGGGGATCAGAACAGATAGGTAGAGCACATGATCTACAAGAGAAATGCATTCTATGCAAGAATGCCAAGCAGACCGTCCAGGGCTGCAGCTGGATGTTCCTGGTACGTTTATTTAGATGATTGATCTTTTGCATATCCATGCCTCTTCCCTTATATCTCCTTCACCATCTCTGTCTCCCTCCCATTCACACACACATATACTCTCACTCAGTCTCGCAGTCATCTTGACAATCAGTCCATCACTTCGTCTACACACTCATCCATCACAGTAGTGCACTTTGTCCTTCACACCCCCATTCTCTACATCCATTATTACAAACACACTTGCTGACCATGCCATAGAGTCATCAAAGAGGGCAAGAATGCAATATATCCTTTACACTTCTTGCTATTTTTATTGCCTTGTGAGGCAAAGATAGCAAGAAACAGGCAGCTTGTGAGGAACCCCATCCAGCTGGATGATAATACCACTGAAGGATGCTGGGTCTGGGGTACCATAGTAGGTGATCCCGAGGTACCCAAGGAAGGCATTGTGCAACTTCATTCATCATGAGTAGAATTTTCAGTTGGAGGGAGTATAATCATATAGATGAGATCTGATTTGCAAAGATCTTCAATGAACAGAGTCCACTAAAATTCAGAAGAAAGACATCTGACCATTAGTGAGTTTGTAACAATGGACCATTATGGACATGACACTGAGCTGCACTTACTGGCACTTACCCAAGTGGATATCTGCTCAAATACATTATACCTTTTCATAACAGTGCATTTGAATAACTTTGTTCAAAACATGCTGTCAGATGTTCTTTATTAAGTCATATCTTGAGGTGCATTGAATAAAATTTGCTCATTCTTAACACAGAGAGCAGCACAGGTCATCGACAAAATAACATTTGCATATACGTATCATTATGGAGCAGTAGAAAGGATGCTTGTTTCAGGACAAGCAGGTGACAGGAAACACAAAGCTCCTTTCTTTGAAAAAGTCATGCTAAGGCAGCAACACAGATGAGTACCAATACATGTTACTTCGCACCTGGTCATTCAGTTGGCAATTTCAGCCTTCACTTAAATACAATGTCTACTGTACAGCATTGTGCAGTAGTGTGGGGTAGTCATGAGTCATTAGTTCAGCCCCAAGGTCAACATCCTTCATGTGGTATGAAATTACCCTGTGAAAGAATCAGTACCAAAATTAATGGAAATATTCAGTGTGGCATAGACTTGAAGTGTGTTCTTTGCAGATGAGTCCATGAGGGCTAACCTTTCAAAAGACCATCGATCGACAGGATCCAGATCATCATTTACAAAATTACATGCTCACAAAAGAAGTTTGCTTGATTGCATTTATATGGCTGCAAACAGAGCTAGACAAAAGATTTCCATTTTTTAGAGCCATTCAATGTACAGAGTAGCTATCACAAGCCAGCTGGAGTGCAAAGGTTACATGCAAATGAAGCTGTCTGATTCCTTATGTTATTTCACAGTTCAACTTCATTTCTACCTTGTTAGCATGAAACAATTACATTTCCAGTAAACTAGCATGGCCAGCCGTCATGGAATACATAGGTATGAATGACTTGGTTAGAACAGAGAAAACCATGCATCTGGAGCTGGGCTTGTCTTGTGAAGAGAGATTAAATAGATTGAGCATTTACTTGAATTTAAATAATTGAAACATACAAAAAGATTTAAAGGAAACACCGGAGACTGCAGATGCTAGAATCTGGAGAAACACACAAAACAGTGGAAGAACAGCAGGACAGACAGCAAGTATGGAGGGACATGGACCGTCGACAGTCATGTTGGAGCTGAATAGATTTTTGGATATAAAGGGAACTTATTTTTAATTCATTTTTTTCGGGATCTGAGCATTGCTGGCAGGTTAGTATTTGTTGCCTGTCCCAAACTGTTCTTGAGAAATTGACAATGAGCTACATTCTTGAACAGTTGCAGCCCTTCTAGTGGAAGTATTCCCACAATGCTTAGGCAGAGAGTTCCAGATTTAGATCCAGTGATGAAGAAGGACTGGCAATATATTTCCAAATCAGAATGCTGTGGGATGTGGAGGAGATCCTACAAGTGTTGGTGTTCACATATCCCTGCTGCTTTTGTCCTTCTTGGTGATATTTGGGAGCCGCCATTAGTGTATTTTGTAGCCAGTACTCCAGTAATGGAAGGAATGAATGTTCAAAGTAGTTGATGGGGTTGTTTTCAAGCAGGTTGATTTGTTGTGGATGTTATTGAGCTTTTTGAGAGTTGTTAGAGTTGCACTTACTCAGATATGTGGAGAGTATTCATCACACTCCCTATTTGTGCCTTGTTGTTCATGAAAAGGCTTGGTGTGTCAGGTAGTGAGTCACTCATGTAGCAACAGTATGTGTGTGGCTGGTGCAATTGAAATTCCAATCAATGGTATCTCCCAGGATGTTCATGGTGGGGCACCCAGCGATGATAAAGTCATTGAAGGTCAAGGGTAGATGGTTAGACTTTCTTTTGTTGGAGATGGTCATTGCCTGGCACTTCAGAGGTGCAAATATTACTTGTCACTTATCAGCCCACACCTGAATATTGTCAAGGTCTTGCTCATGAGAGCATGGATTGCTTCATTTGCTGAAGAATTGAATTGAATGCTGTGCAATCATCAGCCAATATCCCCACTTCTGACCTTCTGAAGATCATTGATGAAGGAGCTTAAAATAGTTGGGCCAAAGAAACAGCCCAGAGGAACTCATGCAATGATGTCTTGAGCCTGGGATTTGCCTTTCAACAATCACACTCAACTTTGTTTGTGCAAGGTATGACTCCATCCATTGGAGTATTTTCCTTTTAATGCCCACTGATTTTCGTTTTATCAAGGTACCTTGATGTCACATTCTGTCAAATACTGCCTTAATGTAAAAGGTAATCACGTTCAGCTTAACTTTGGAATTTAGCTCTTTGGTCTATGATTGGAAAAATATTCTGATGATGTTTGGAATCGTGTGATCCAGACAAAACCCAAACTGAACTTTAGTGAGCAGGTTATTAGTAAGTGTTACTTGGTAGCACTGTACATGACACCATTTATCACTTTAGTGATGATTGAGAGTAGACTTTAGTCAGTAATAAGCCAGATAATTTTGCCTACATGAACAGGACATGTCTAGGAAATTTTCGATGTTATCAGGTAGAACTGTACGGGAACAACTTGACCAGAAGCCAACTGGTTCTGGAGCGCAGGACTTCTATTCCACAGCTGGTGTGTTGTCTAATCCAATGGTCTTTGCTGCATCCAGTACTTTCGATTGTTTTTTGCTGTCACATTGAATCAAATTGGATAAAGTCTAGTTCTGAGATGGTGGAGAATCATAAACTTGGCACTTCTGGTTGAACATAGTTGCAAATACATTAGGCTTGTCTTTAGCACTTCCCTGTTGAGCATCACCATCATTGAGAATTTGGACACCAGTCTCCAGACATTTGTGAAGGGGATTTTGTAAGGTTGTCGGTGCTGGGATATACATTGCCATGTCCTGAATTCCATGCCAAAGTTGAAGTCAGGTGGTCTATTTGGTTTTATTCCTTCTCTGTTTAAATGTCATGGTAAAGATACAACTGAATGGCTTGCTTGCTCATTTCATAGGACATTTACAACTCAAATAGATGTGTAGGATGTGTTTGGAGTCACCTATAAGCAAGAACAGGCAAGGACATTTCCCCTCCTGAAGAGCATTAGTAAAACAGATGAGTTTTTACAATAATCTAGTGAGTTTCCTGTGGTCATCATAACTAAGGCTAGTTGTTGCTTTTGTTTTGATTTGAACTCAGGTGCCTGGATTGTTAGTCCAGACATCTGAATTACTGATACACTAATTTAATTGTTGAACCCACAATAAATAGATATAGGATGGTTCCTGAAAGTGACAATGAGGTAACAGACTATATGGTCTTAATGAGTAGAGGAGCCAAATGGCCTACCCCTGCGTCTACTCTAATTTTTAAAGTTTCCAGTGAATAATGATCTCCTATAACAAAGAG
The DNA here is from genome assembly GCF_009764475.1 of Pristis pectinata. Lineage (NCBI taxonomy): Eukaryota > Metazoa > Chordata > Chondrichthyes > Rhinopristiformes > Pristidae > Pristis > Pristis pectinata. Next base: position 105,667,511 of record NC_067405.1, on the reverse strand, counting down.
AGCATTTGATTATGAGCCTAACACATAATGGGAATGGACTGGAAGAGTCATAGCAATTAAACCATGAATAAATGTAAATTATCCAGAGTTAATAGCTGGATTCGCTGTCTTGTTGTCAGGCTTCATGTGAAACACCAGTGGTTCAGCAAGGTTTATCACCACCTTTTACTCAATATAGCATCTAGCTTGAATAAACCTCTATATATGTATTGGTCACTACCAAAAATCCTCCACTGCATTCCCACCCATAATTCCCAAACACTGTAAGCAAATCATCTCTAAGACCACATGAACCAAGTGGAATCGTCATAACTAATAGAACACATCTTAAGGTTGACAAAAGAGGGCAATGTTTAAAGCTTCTTAGATTATTTCTAAGATTTCCTTATCTGAATTTGTGTGTGCATCACAATTCTAGTAATTACATGATTAAACTTTATTGGTGTTTGTGTTAGACATGTTGATCTCACAGCTTACATCAAAGCAACTAATACCCCTAATAGTGGGGAGGTATTGTGGTATAATCAAGGCAATGTCCAGGATGCATTAGCGGTTCATAAGATACAAGAAAGAATCAAACGTGCTGCAACTTTCCATGGACATCAAGCTTCCTTAAGAGTTATCAAAAAGCTAAAAGGAGAAAAAGATAATTTCTAAGTGATCATATTTAGCCCCAGTATTAAGCACAGATAACACATGGATGCTAGACTAAATGGAACATGTGAGTGTCAAGACTGCAGCTGACCCTATCATCTTATCACCACTATCTTGGGTCCTAACAGCAGTGCGATCACAGTTGTAGTCTTAATGTACTTCGCATTTCATACCAGTGAAATAATGCTTGCAGCACTTGTAGGTGCACAGGTGTACTACTGAGATGACACCATCGCCTAGCAAATAAAGTTCATCTTTCTTGGAGCACTGTCCAGGTACTGCGTGTAACACTAGCACCCGACCAAATGAACTGCAAGAACAAAATTGGGATATAAGTGAGGAGCCTACTTAAAAAGTCAGCAGGATGGTTTTGACCCAAACACGAAAACTTTACCTATGTATTTCCCAACAGCAGTTTTCTTCAGAGCTCACAGATGCTGCTGAGAAGTAAGTCAGACTTTAAACTACACTTCCATGGCAGACTCAGTGCAATATGAAAGGCTGTATGTGGATGATGAAAGATGAATGGAGAATGCAACATGGAACTCTCCAGTGTTTTTAGAACCATAGAACACTACAGCACAGAAAACAGGCCATTCGGCCCTTCTAGTCTGTGCCGAAACTTTATTCCGCTAGTCCCATTGACCTGCACCCAGTCCATAACCCTCCAGACCTCTCCCGTCCATGTATCTATCCAATTTATTCTTAAAACTTAAGAGTGAGCACGCATTTACTACATCAGAGGCAGCCCATTCCACACTCCCACCACTCTTTGAGTGAAGAACTTCCCTTTAATGTTCCCCCTAAACCTTTCCCCTTTCACCCTAAAGCCATGTCCTCTCATACTTATCTCTCCTAATCTAGGTGGAAAGAGCCTACTCGCATTAACTCTGTCTATACCCCTCATAATTTTGTAAACCTCTATCAAATCTCCCGTCATTCTTCTATGCTCCAAGGAATAATGTCCTAACCTGTTCAATCTTTCCCTGTAACTCAACTCCTGAAGACCCCGCAACATTCTAGTAAATCTTCTCTGCACTCTTTCAAATCTTACTGATATCCTTCCTATAGTTAGGTGACCAGAACTGCACAAAATACTCCAAATTTGGCCTCACCAATGTCTTATACAACCTCACCATAACATCCCAACTCCTATACTCAATACTTTGATTTATGAATGCCAGGATGCCAAAAGCCTTTTTTTACAACCCTGTCTACCTCTGATGCCACTTTCAGGGAATTATGTATCTGAACTCCCAGATCCCTTTGTTCCTCCACACTCCTTAGTGCCCTACCATTTACTGTGTATGTTCTACCTTGATGTGTCCTTCCAAAATGCAACACCTCACACTTGTCTGCATTAAATTCCATCTGCCATTTTTTGGCCCATTTTTCCAGTTGGTTCAGATCCTTCTGCAAACTTTGAAAGCCTTCCTTGCTGTCCACTATGCCTCCAATCTTAGTGTCATCAGCAAACTTGCTGATCCAATTTACCACATTATCATCTAGATCACTGATAGAGACAACAAACAACAATGGCCCCAGCACAGATCCCTGAGGCACACCACTAGTCACAGGCCTCCAGTCTGAGAAACAATCATCCACTACCACTCTCTGTCTTCTCCCACACAGCCAATTTCGAATCCAGTTTATAACCTCTCCATGGATACCTAGTGTCTGAACCTTCTGAACTAACCTCCCATGCGGGACCTTGTCAAAGGCCTTACTAAAGTCCATGTATACAACATCCACAGCCTTTCCTTCATCTACTTTCTTGGTAACCTACCCAACTGATCCATGGGCCACAAGTATCATCAACCCACTACAAGCAATGGGCTCATCAAGTGATGGCAGAATCTTGCACTCAGCTACATGATATAGAATTGCTGAAATCTTTGTTAATGATGCTTGTGGACAGAAATGGAGTGCAGAAAAATGAATCTGCCAGAGGTTGTGTGCAAAACGTCAAAGTTCCAGTATAGACTTTCTTGCTAGTGTCTCTTTGTTGACTGCTTCAGGGTTTGATCCTTGGGTTTCTGTGAATAAGTGTGAAAGTGGTCATGGCTCAGATGTGCATCTGGAGTCTCACAAATCTCAGGGTAACTAAGATGAATCACAGTTGATGCCTCCAGGACAATTTCCTAATGGTAGCCATTAACCTGAAAATGAAGAGTAGATTGATCTAATGTATGTTCAATTGCTTTTATGTGAAAATTGCAGGTTTCTGCTTACATGGTGGCTCAGTCTGATTCTATTGGTGCTTTGCTAACCACGAATCAGCAAGTAGGTCAATTTCCGGGGATTGCACGTTGCCATTTTTTAGGAATGGAGAGATGCCTCAATGGACCTCATTGTAACTTTCATGGAGTAGACAGCTGTTTTCCATGAAGTATTTATTGAGGTTGGCTGGGGTTTGGATCTGAGCAACAGCAGATTCACACATCATTTTCTGAGTGTTCTTAGGAAGGGTCTTTGACCAAAAACTCTGTTTTTTTTCCCTGCAGATGCTGCCTGTCCTGCTGAGTCGTTCGAGCAATTTCCGTTTTTGAACTGTGGCAATTCGGTTAGCTTTGCAGTAATTAAAATGCAAGTCCTTTCTCAGAAGTCAGGATATATGCAAGGCTGTGTTCTCAAATTGCTGGTGCATTAGTTAGGATCCCACAGTCTGAATCCAGTTCAGCAAGAGCCAGTACTTCTCAGTGAACATCTGAATCTCCCAGCATGGAAGGGGCCAGCCTTCCAGCTGCCAGAGGGAGCACCATTTCATTGTGATAGATTTCAAAAGCCAAATCAGAAATGCACAATACTAAGAGCTGCCAGTGGTGAAAAGATTATTAGTCATTTAATCAGTAACTTCATTTAGATTAAATAATGTTTTATTTATCCAAAGTCTTGATATATTCCTGATGATTTTTGGTCACATTTTTTATATTTTGCTGAGTAAAGCAACATACTCCATAATGCTCAGCACATCACAGAAACCAGCCTTCCCTCCATGGATTCTGTCTGCACTTCTTGCTGCCTTGGTAAAGTTGCCAGCATAATCAAAGATCCCACCCACCCCAGACATTCTCTCTTCTCCCCCTCCCATTAGGCAGAAGATACAAAAGCCTGAAAGCACGTACCATCAGGCTCAAGGACAGCTTCTAGCCCGCTGTTATAAGGCTATTGAATGGTTCCCTTGTACGATAAAATGGACTCTTGACCTCAAAATCTACCCTGTTGTGACCTTGCACCTTACTGTCTACCTGCACTGCACTTTCTCTGTAGTAAAACACTTTATTCTGCACTCAGTTATTGTTTTTAACTTGCACTACTTACATGCACTGTTGTAATGAACTGATCTGTATGGAGAATATGCAAGACAAGTTTTTCACTGTACCTCGGTAAGTGTGACAATAATAAACCAATTTACCAATTTTAGTGCAGTAATACTTTTAGCTCCTCTGTTCCTTAACAACTGGCAAGTCAGGAGATTGCATTGCAGCATTTATTAAGGAGTAAATGCAAAATAGGTTAATGCCTCTCTAGAGAGAGAAATGGAATATTAATCAACTATGAAAGAAGTTCTGTCCCATCATTTTGTGAAATCTGTTCATAACTGTTCTATACTTTAAATGCATTTCACAACATCAGCACACTGAGTCTCATTGTACCTATCATTTTATGAAGCCGCATAAGTTAGGCATTGTACTTTATGAAGTCTTATTAAGTTCAGAGCCAGGCTCTGAAAGTGTTATTACACGCAAGATATGTATGCACAAATACAGATGTATTTAAAGTTCATATACTTTTTTACTATTAAACCAATGTTAGCAAAATTCTGACACTGCCATAGAGTGATATTGTGACAAATCAGATTAATAAGTAGGACCATTTGCCATTAAAATGGCTTTGATATGTGACTATTATCTTCATCACCGCAAGATCTCAAATAAAGAGTATGCCACTCTTCATGCCTTGTTGTTTCTGAAATGCCTATTTGTCTAAAGTCATTGGTGGAGACCTTTCACTGAACATTGACATATATATTTTTGAAGCAGATTATTGCAGAGCTACAATCTATTCTGGACATCTATCACCACTTTTAAAAAGTACCTGGATAAAGACTTGGCCATAATCCTCAGTGAGAAGGAACAAAAGCTAGGAAGTGGGATTAACCTGAAATCCATTTGGCCTGTACAGACATAATGGGCCAAATGACCTCCTTCTGTGCTTTAAATTTCAATGAATCGAGGAACTGCTGGGCATGAGGATATTGGCCTTCTGATGAAATTAATTATAGAATCAACAAATGGAATATTTGAACAGTGATGAGTGGGTGTACAACCTCTTGCAGTCTTCACAGATTTGAACATCCAACATTGTAACAACAATAATGACAATCAAGCAATCTGTCTAGTGATACGAGTGTTTCTTTGTCGGTCTATATGCCAGCAACTTCAAACCATGTAAAAGAGCTTTAAACCCCTATATCTGGGGGAATAAAAGTCCATGTTCTTCAAATTTAAAACTCTCCTTCAAGTTATTAATAATTAATGTTGTGCTGGAAATAATTGAATGCCACTGTAAATACTTAGCCTAAAATACTAAAATAAAGCTGCAAATATGTTGGTGATATGAGAAGGAGTATCCTGCAACTTTTACGGCCCAAATGAAAGTTTTTCTTGTTTAAGAGTCTCCCTGACAGCATGTCCAGAATGAATTCTCCTCAGGCCAGTCTGGGCTAAGGCTCCTGAGGTTATAGGTTTTGAATGAGTAGCGAATCCTTGTTGCGTTCCTTCTCTTTCACTTGCTCCTCATAGTTATCATCATTCTAGTGCTAACTTTGCTGGTTCTCTCATTGTTATATGTCCTCGAGTAATGGCTGGGCTTATCTGATAGACCCCAGAGTGATGCAGACTGCAAAATCTTGCTTTTAAGAGCAGTATCATGGTCTTCACTCAGCACTGACTGGTGCCATAGCTCTCTTTATTCTGGTGCACCTGCAGTGCATGGAGTTCTGAGAAGTCTTCTCAGAAGTGGGTCTCTCTTACAGCCCAATATCCGTTCTTTGGTTAGTATTGTCCTTAAAAGATGACAGGTAGTTATGACTCTTCGAATGAAGCAATCATCTGAGCCACCGGTAAATTTTGATGTTGAGGATATTCCTGTGAATGAATCCCTTGTGACTAATGAATAGCTCAGGATTCTGAAGTGCAGTTTTAGACTGCCTGCATTTTGGAGAACCCTAGAAAATACCCGTGTTCAGTCCCATGTCCCTTCATCTGTGTCAAGGAAAAACAGATAAAATCTTCTCCTAGTGAGTGTACAGCATTAGTGATCTTCTTAATATGACCAAGTATTTGAGGTTGGAGGAGATTATAGGCCTCTCTGAGGCCTGTCTTCAGGAAAGCCTAGATATGAACGTGGATCCCAGTAAAATCTGTAGTGGATAAAGTCTTCAGTGATGATCCCTCCCATGCTACCTCTCATGTGGTCCATGCCTGCCTGTTGTCCCTCCAATACTTGTGGACACTTCCATGTATTCTAGCAGCAGGAGTGGTAGATCAAGACAAAGACCAATTGGGAGTAATTTTACAGTGTAGAAATAGTTGTGAAGGTCCAAAGATGATGTTGCATTTTTATTGATGTCATTGGTTCACCTTCTACACCAGGAAAATCCAGATAAAAAGTCAGAGAATAAGTATGCCACAGACTTCTTTGGCCCTATTGAAAATCTTTCTTGTCTGAGACTTTTTCTGACAGCAGGCTCAGAAATGGGCTCTCCTCAGGTCAGTCTGGCATGAAGCTCCTGTGGTTAAGGAAGACAGAAGAGACTGCAGGTGCTGGAATCTGGAGCAAAAAGCAAACTGCTGGAGGAACTCAGCAGGTCGAGCAACATCTGTGTGATAGAAAGAATTGTCAACGTTTCAGATTGAGTCCTGAAACACCGACAATTCTTCCCCCACCACAGATGCTGCTCGAGCTACTGAGTATTGAATCATGCTGTTGAGACTTGTTCTTGTCCAAAAAGAAATTGCAATCACAATGGACATTTTGACATTAAAATTCTGAAAGAGTCAGTTCACTAGACCTACTCATTGCAGAGCAAGGTTTTGTTGAAGTAAGTAGGCTGGTGTAATTTTTATTGTTAGCACAAGAAGATGTGCTATATTCCAAAGGAAAATTGTAATACATTTCCATCAGAATGTGAAATCATCTTCTTTATAGGTTTCTAAATACAAACTGTCTTCTCAGAAAAGCAACCAATTCTTTTAACCATGAGGAACCAAAACTGCAATGAATACCATTATTAATATGTACATTCTTCACTCATGTTCATTTAGGGTCATAGAGTAATACAGCACGGAAGCAGGCCCTTTGGCTCATCTCGTCCATGCTGACCAAGATGCACATCTAAGCTAGTCCTATTTGCCCATATTTGGCCCATATCCCTCTAAACCTTTCCTATCCAGGTACCTGTCCTAATGTCTTTTAAATGTTGTTATTGTACCTGCCTCAACAGCTCTGGCAGCTTGTTCCATATGCACACCACCCCCTGCATGAAGGAGTTGCCCCTCAGGCCACTTTTAAATCTTTCCATTTGCACCTTGAACCTGTGCCCTCTAGTTTTTGATTCCCTTTCCCTGGGAGAAAAGACTGTGTACAATCACCCTATAAGGTCACCCCTCAGTCCCCTACACTCCAAGGAATAAAGTCCCAGCCTGCCCAACCTCTCCTTATAACTCAGGCCCTCAAGTCCTGGCAACATTCTCATAAATATTCTTTGCACTCTTTCCAGCTGAATGAAGCCTTTCCTATAATGGGGTAACCAAACCTACATGCAATATTCTAGGTGCAGCCTCACCAACACCTTGCACAACTGCAAAATAATATCCCCAATCCTATGCTCAATATCCTGACTGATGAAGGCCAGCACGCCAACTGCCTTCTTCACCACCCTATCACCTGTGATGCCAATTTCAGGGAACTATGCACTTGCACTCCTTGGCCCCTCTGTTCCACAACACTCCCCAGGGCCGTATTGCTCACTGTGAAAGCCCTACCTTGGTGTGACTTCCCAAAATGCAACATCTTGCACCTCTCTGAATTGAATGCCATTTCCCATTCTCTGGCCCACTTACCTTGCTGATCAAGATCCCCCTGTAATTTTTGATAATCTTCTTCACCGTCTACAATACCACCTATTTTAGTATCATCTGAAACTTACTAGCCATGCCTTGTATATTCTCATGCAAATCGTTTATATAAATGACAAATAACAATGGGCCCAGCACCGATCACTGTGGCACACCACTAGTTACAGGTCTCCAGTCTGAAAAACAACCTTCCACAAACACCCTCTGCTTCCTACCATTAAGCCAATTATGTATCCACTTATCTAGCACTCTTAGAACCCATGAGATCTGACCTTCCAGACTAGCCTTCCATGTGGTACCTTGTCAAAGGCCTTGCTAAAGTCCATATAGACAACATCCATCACCCTGCCCTCATCAATCTTCTTGGTTACCTATTCAAAAAACTGTAATAGATTTGTGAGAATGATTTCCCATGCACAAAGCCGAGCTGACTATCCCCAGTCAGGCCTTGTCTATCCAAATGCTGGTAGATTCTGTCTCTCAAAATCCCCTCCAGTAACTTACCCATTATTGATATCAGGCTCACCACCCTATAATTCCCTGGCTTGTCTTTGTTGCCCTTCTTAAATAACAGTACAACATTAGCCACATTCCAGTCTTCTGGAACTTTATCCATCTTTGTCTAAAGATCATGCAAATATCTCTGCAAGTACCTCTGCAGTTACTTCCCTAGCTTCCCACGAGGTCCAAGGATGCACTTGATCAGGGCCTGGGGAATCTTTTTTCAACAGGAGTTCAATTTTTTTTGATAACTTTATATTTCATAACCTTAACCACATTCCAGAAGCATACAAGTTCCCTTTCATCATCATTGCTTCTTATACACGCAATCATGTCAAGAACACACTATAATAAAGGAAATGTGCAACAAAATATGCATATTTAGACAATATCTGAGAACTTAGAATGAAAAGAAATAAGTTAATCTGCACTTATTAACCCATGTGTACTTTTATCACTTTTAATGACCAATACATCCTTATTACTCAGAACGAATTGGGAAACTCTACAGTTCAGCAGTGGGTCTCCCTTTAATAACAATGATTTTCCAATAGTAAACTATGTTGCCAACACAGAATAAAATCATAGCAACTTTCCTCAAGAAATTGCTGACCATTTGTTCTAATTACCATTCCTTACTCATAATCTAAACAAAATAAATCACATCATTCGACAACCTGGTCCTAAATGCCATGCTAGTTCTGATCAGATACAGTAAAAAATTGGATTAAGCAACACTGGGTATCTGCAAAAGTGCAGTATTAATAATAAAAAATCACTTTTTTTGATTTTATTGGTACTGCAATGACATTTTGCAATCTTTTGTCATTTTGGACTTCCCCAGTGTGCCAACCAATAGTGCAAAAATGACCATTCTGCCTGCAGAGGTATACTGAGAAGTTGCTTGACAAACAATAGAACAGCAGACACAAGAGAATGCAGATGCTGGAATCTGGAGCAACAATTCTGTGGAGGCAAATGGATGGTCACTGTTTCAGGTTGAGACCCTGCATCGGGACTGTTAGTGAAGAGGTAAAATGTCTGGTATGAAGAGGTGAGAGTGAGGAGTGAGACAGGGGCTGGTAGGTGACAGGTGAGGTGGGGGATGATGGGCAAATGGAGCCACATGACAGGAGGGGATAGGAATGGTGAATCAAGGAGAAGGATAGGTGTTTGGATGATGGCCAGATGGAACCAGGTGGTATCGGGTAACAAATCTAGGAGAAGGGAATGGAAAAGGTGAACAAAGAGAGGGAGAAGCTGGGTGTATCAGTGGGAGTGGGAAAGGAACACAGGAGGTGTAGGTTACCCGAAATTAGAAAATTCAATGTTCATGCCATCAGGTTGTAGGCTACCCAAGTAGAATATGAGGTGCTGTTCTTCTAGTTGGCATTTGGCCTCACCATGGTAATGGAGAAGGCTGAGGACAGACAAGTTAGTGTGGGAATAGGAAGGGGAGTGAAAAGACATGCAAGCGGAAGCTCAAGATTGTTGTTGTGGTCAGATCGCAGGTGCACTACAAAACAGTTGCCTAGCCTTCCTTTTCTGGATTTGTCTCTCCATCTTAGGAAATAAACTATACACCGATACCTACTTTAAACCCACTGACTCCCACAGCTACCTAGACTACACCTCCTCCCATCCTGTCTCCTGGAAGGACACCATCCCTTTCTCTCAGTTTCTCCATCTCTGCCACATCTGTTATCTGCCGATGTAGTGTAGGCTATACAGCTGGCACCAATTGCTATAGACCAGGAGGTGCACATAAATTTCTGCCTCACCTGGAAGGATTGTTCAAGTTCCTGGATGGTAGTGAGGGAGGAAGTGAAGGTACGAATTTTGTCAAAGTCAAAGTCAAAGTTGAGTTTTTTGTCTTATGCAGAAGACAAAAATTGCATTTTATGCAATGAAAAACTTACTTGCAGCAGTGGCATCACAGCACATTGCACTAGAGACACAACATTCACAAAATTATACAAGAAAGAACAAAACAACAACAAAAAAAATGGAAGTCCATTGTAGTGCAAAGTGGTCAAAATAGTCATAGTGCTGCTATACTGAGGTAGTAATTAGGGTGGTCCAGGTTGGTTCAAGAACCGAATGGTTGTAGCTGTTCTTGAACCTAGTGATGTGGGGCTTCAGGCTTCTCTACCTCCTACCCAGTGGTAGCTGTGAGAAGATGGCATGGCACAGATGATGGGGATCTTTGATGATAGATGTTGCCTTCTTGTAGGTCAGCCTTTCTTTCATAACTTCTGGGGCGTAACCTTCAACTATTCGAAACTTCCATTGTTTAAACTGAATCATTCCACGTTGGTGAGCAATACGAATCAAGAGTTCCTTGACGCTGACAAAATGAAATCTCAAAATTACTGGCCGAGGTTTTTGATCCGGAGCAGGTTTGAATCTTAATGCTCTATGAGCTCTGTCCAGAATGGGGTCAGCAGGGAACATATCGGAACCGAACACATCGACCAAAGGTTTAGAAAAGAATTCCGTAGGTTTACTAGTCTCGGTGTTTTCTGGAAAATTGATGATTCTTAAATTTTTCCTCCTGCTGTGTCCTTCTAGGTCGATGATCCTCTGTTGTTGCTTTTCCACGTTTTGCTCGGTCGTAATTAAAGCTTTTTCAAGTGAATGAAGTTTGGCATCTTTCTCTTTACCAGCTTGGTCGAGTTCAGCAATTAGTTGCATTTGTTTGGCATTCTCTTGGATAAGAGTATTTTGTTTTGCTTCAAAGTCCTGTAAAATGGACTTTAATTCGGCAAAGCTCCGGTCAGACTTTCTATCCAGATTAGAAATAGCTTCCAAAGTAGGTTGGCTTTAGATCTGGTATTCATTTTAGCAGTTAAAAATCAAAATTAAACTTGTGCCAGTATTGTAAAAGACTTATTAAAGAGTGGTAAATAATAGGTTGAAAAGTGCTTGGACCAAAGCCAAGTTATGACTTAGTCCATCAAGCACCACCAACAGACTTTACATTAAAATAACAGTGATCTTGTATTTCTGAGATGCCTGGTTAAAAAATGGCTGTCTTAATTATATAGGGATCAATGCATGTCGTACCTTACATTCTTCATTCTCCCAAATGAATTGCACCTACGGCAACCTCCTCGTCTCACTGTTGAGCTCTGACTAATTTCATCGAAGTACAATGCTGTCAAACAGCCTTTCTGTCTTGGTGGCTTTAATCGATTAGCTCAACGTCTCTATAACATATCACCAGCTGCTAGAGAAGAAACTGAGCCTCTGAAGGATTTCAACTAACAGACAGGTTAATTACCTGAATCTCAAATACTTGTCTTATACCGTACATAGCAGTAAATTACGAAAATATTTGTTGTTAGTCTAACTGCTCCAATAACATGAGATGGAAAGAATAATGTTCCCTTAAAAACTTATTACCAAATCATATTGGGCCTGATATTCCAAGAATAGTCCAGCATTTACCATTCTATCCACCAAACCTGTTGGCCTTATCTAAGTGGAAGTGTTTGAACAGTTGCCAATCTCCTGGCCTGCCCTGTGCTGTTCACCTGGCAATCGTGCTGCTTGACTAAGCTCCCCATGGAAGTCAGCAAGCCAATTGTATCTCCTGATCCTTGCTTCAGTTGGTGGCCCCTGCTACATCTGTTCTAGGCAAGGCCAACATGAGTTGGTGTACCAGGGCAACTGAATGGCAGAAGGTACATCTGTGCCTTGTCAGGAGCAAGCAAAGTAAGAATCTTCCCCCCTCCCCCCCACGCCGACCTACCAATTTCCAGTATCTCCAATCCCCCCCAATTCTCTAGTCCTTCCCAGACTTCTAAAGCGCTGGTTTATACCCCTTCAAAGCTTTAAAATCTCCCCAAACCTTCATCTCCAACGTATCATCATCAGCTATTCTGATTCCATTGTCTCCTCACCCCTCTCAGTCTCCAGTATCTTCCCAGCCCTCCTGATTTCTAGTTTCTTCCCAGTCCTCCTGATATCCAGGCTTCTCTGGCTCCAATGAAATTCAGAAGTGTAGCCAGTCATTTACGGTCAGAACAGTTCTGCATTGCACAGTCTCTCAATGATCATCTGGGTGACAGCCATCTGTTAGGAGTTTGAGCCTCGTGGAAGAAACATCATAACACCAATGACATCAGACTCACTGCTGCTAGGAATATGCCAATGACCTTTTTTTATACTCAAATGTCAAAACAGTCAGATAATATTCTTTCACTACTTTTGTCAGTGTTTTTTGTCCTAATATTTTAATTTTTGCTTGCCTTCTTTAATATCTGCACATGCTGATTTATGACTATTATATTTCAGTTTTTATAGATCATAGAATATCATCTGGAACATTTTGCAATTATCATGCATACAGTTCTGAAGATAAAAAAATAGAAAATATGGAACTTTCAAGATCACAATTTCTGACCCTCCGCCTCCCAGAATACATGCAAACCAATATCAATGCCATTGTCAGTGTCAAATGTTTCAATGATTGCACCTACAGTGATTAGAAATCCATGTTGCTTATCTATTAAAGCTGTGGTTTTCTTCTTCAGCTATCCCCTTCCTTCCCAAAAGAGTTGTCCACTTTCCATTAAAGAATGCAAACAGAAAGAGATGGTACCCTTTCTTCTATTAACAATAAAATTATGGATGAGCTGCTGAATTAAATGTTAGCTCTGAAATATGAGATGTATATAAGCTTTATCAAATAGTCTGATAAATGAAGCAACCCTGATAAATATTACTCAGAAATCACAGGAATGGCTGGCAATGATGAAATTAATCAACAGGCCAGGAATCGGGAATGGGCCAGGCACCTAAATGAAAAATATAAAGGCAATCATTAATTTGGCCAGTTTCTTTCTATTTATTTATTTTGGGACTGGCCCTCACTGATAAGCCCAGCATTTACTGCCTATCTCCAACACCCTTGAGAAAGCAATGACCTTCTTGAATTGCTATCATACTTCTGGTGAAGAAACTTCAAAATGCTGTTGGATAGGGAGTTCCAGGTTTAGATCCAGCAGCAATAAATGAATAATTATCTAGTTCTAAGTCAGGACGATGTGTGGCAGAGGTGGTATCCCCAAGAGGTGAGAAGGAAAAGGGTTTGGAAGTAGCCATGATCCTAATGTGTTTCATTCACTCTAAGAAATAATAGAAACGTGGGAGATTGTGTGAGTCATTATCCACACATTATTCAGTCTTATGACCAAAGATTTGTTCTTCCTAACCATGTAATTGACTTTAATATTTCTTGGCACAGTGGCACAGACAGTAGAGCTGCTTAGGAAGCAGCTCCTGGTCCTGGTCTCCTGGTCCAAGCATATCTTTTTCCATAACCACTTTGAAATATACAGAGCTGTGGTCACTATCTCCAAAATGCTCTCCCATTGACACTCAGTCCACTTTACCAGCTACATTCCCCAAGATAAGGTCCAGTAATGCTCCTTCCCTTGTTGGTCTATCTACATACTGTGTCAAAAACTCTCCTGGATACATGTCAAAAATTCTGCCCCCTCTGAGCCTTTTATGCTAAGGCGATCCTATTTAATATTTGGAAAATTAAAATCTCCTTGTACTACAATCCTATTTTTACTGCATCTCTCTGCTATTTGCTTACATAATTGTTCCACCATCTTCCGTTGACAGTCAGGAGGTCTGCAATATACCCCCAGCCAAGTGGTGACACTTGTTTTGTTCCTAATCTCTACCCATATGGCCTCAATTGAGGAGCTTCCTAGGATATCTTCCCTCAATACTAAAGTAATGCATTCCTTGACTAACAGTGCAATGCCACCTGCTCCTTTACGTATCTCTGTCTCGCCTGAAAATTCTAGATACCGAGATATTGAGTTGCAGTCCTCCCCATCTTTCAACCATGTATCAATGATGGCAACAATATTGTAATCCCATATGTTAATTAAAGCTTTGAGTTTATCTACTTTACTAGTCCAGACTCCTTGTATTAAAATAGATGCAATTTAGCTTTGAGTTCCCCTCATGTGCATTTACCCACCTGCTCTGCCTACTGGACTTACTAACTTTGCTCCTCTAAGTCCCCAACTGAACACCTACTCCAAGTCCCATCCCCCTGCCAACTCAGTTTAAACATGCCCCAAAAGCATTAGCAAGAATGTTGGTCTCGTTCTAGTTTCGGTGCAACCCATTCCCAGGTCCCACCCTCCCCTGGAACAGTCCCAGTGATCCAGGCATTTATAAAGCCCATCCTCCTGCATCTGATTTATCCTCCCATTCCTGTGTGCTCAAGCTTATGGCATCAGAAGCAATCTACAGATTACAACCTTTGATGTTCTTCTCTTTAAGTGGCCACCTAGCTCCCTAAACTCATGTTGCAGGACCTTATCCCTTCTCCTACCTATGTTGTGGGTACCAACGTATACCATGACCACTGGCTGTTCACTCTCCGCTTTGCAGTGTTCTGCAACTGCTCTGAGATGTCCGTGACACTCGCACCAGTGAGGCAACATACCATTCTGGAGTCTTATTTGTGGCCACAGAAATGCCTGCCCCCCTTAAATGGCTGTGATCACTATGTTGGTTATCACAGAGCCAGAGATCACTAATAGATTGTAAATTATTGAGACTACCTCTCATTTTCCATCTTCCCTCATGCCACAATCTTTTCAGTCTGATGGTATCTAGGTGGTTCAAACATACTTATCTTACTAACCTCCTCCACTCATCATGATCATCGTTTCGTGTCTTCGTCTTTTCAAATGACCAGAACCAGCCACCTGCTCGTCCACCATCTGTTGAACCACGAGACACCAAAGAGGAAAAGGGAAAAAAGATCTGTCATTTCAATTCAATAGCTCAGATCCTGACACTATAAAGAATAATCCAGAGGTAGAATCTGCCAATGGTGAGTGAAGTGGCATGAACAGGCTGGAGGACAGATCATGTGTCAATGTTGCAGAAGGTGAGGTTGCATGTCAGTACCATTCCCAGAATTCAAATGAGGACCAGAATGAGGCATCATAGGGATTGGTGAGAATGCATGTGACTATGCCTGGGACATTTTCTTGTCTATTCAAAAGCTTGTTCAAAATGTCAAGGAATATGGGATTTCCAGCTCCAATTTTGTAGAGGTCTACACGTGAAGCCTGATACATCTCTTCTCGGCATGGAAATAGTATCCACATCAAAAGCATATGATTGTAAATGTCCATTACAGAAAAGGCTAATTAATATCTCACTGCTGCATTGGGAGCTCAGAATGGTGCCATCCAAACACAGCTGTCAAAGGAACAAGGAGTCTTCTAAGTTCGTGAGGCCTTTGAAGCAGTGACAGTACCCCAGCAATTTATCCTCCAACAAATTACAAGAACTTCTGATCCCCCAGTCTGGGAAAGTGTCAGTGGGCCTGTGAGGGACAGGATGACAGCATTTGCGCTTTCACCAGTTGCCCATCAGCAGCCCAGACTATGACCATACATGAAGAGAAGATGAATCCTAATTCAAGGACTTTGAACCTAGAGTAGCTTGTAGCTGTCTTTCATTGTCACCTCCTGCATCGACCACTGCAAGGAATTAACCATTCACCAGCTTGTCTGCAGCCATGAGTACTGTGTAGAAATATCAAGTCAGGTTGAAAAATCTTTTTAAAAAAACAGAAGCAAAGAGAATGCACAAGAATGATTAGTTGTTGATTAAATTGCTATGGTAATGATTTACTGTTTGAAACATTGGGACAGTGAATTTTTTGGTTCTGGCTTTCATAATTTATACAGGTAGGACACTGAGATAGCTACCCATGAGAGAAGGCAATAAGGGTCTGAGTCAGTGTGTAGAACTTCACTTCACTTTACTCATTAATGAGGCAGGGTTCTGAGGCAGGATTTGCATTTACTTTCCAATACATGCCTATATTTTCCACTGAGGATGGAGAGGAGTGCCACAACAACTACTCTCCCCGCCATCCCCACCAGTCCTCTGCCTCCCTATAATTAGAGATGTAAGTGTGTTGAGTGAACTTTGGCATTGTGCTGTCCTGCAGTCAGCTCCAAACAGGCAAGGAGCAAGCACACAGGAAGGGAAGAAATATTTCCAAGAGGTTGTTGTGCAAATTGTCATTCACCTTGCATGTGCTCAAATACCCAGGCAATAGCAGGCATTGCCTTTATTGGAAGAAGAGATCAAAGCATACCATGAATCAGAATCAGAATCAGGTTTATTATCACTGACATATGTCGTGAAATTTGCTGTTTTGTGGCAGCAGTACAGTGCAAGACATAAAGACGTAAAATTATGACAAGTTACAAAAATAAATAAATAGTGCAAAAGAGGAATAACGAGGTAGTGTTCATAGGTTCATGGACCGTTTAGCAATCTGATGGCAGAGAGGAAGAAGCTGTTCCTGAAATGTTGAGTGTGGGTCTTCAGGCTCCTGTACTTTCTCCTCCCTGATTGTAGTAACATGAAGAGGGCATGCCCCGGGTGGTGAGGGTCCTTAATGATGTAGCTTTCACAAGCTTAAATCATTCAAATGTAAAACGACACAGCCTCAATTGCCAAACTGCAATGACAGTACATATGACTTATACATTTGGGATTGAGGTAGCCATCATTGGCTTGAATAAAATACAACATTGTTTTGTCTTATGAGCTGCAGTCCTAGAGGCAAATGGAAAGTTTTCCTTAGTATCCTTGAAGCTTTCTCCTTTATACAATTCTCCTTTCACAATATTCCAGACTTGAGACTCAAAGAAGAAGTAATGGATTTACAATATACAAAAATCATACCACACTACAATATAGGCATCTTCTAACATCCTGCTTCAGGTCCAGTAATTTAGTGGCAGGTTGGTGTTGTTTTCTGATAAATAGTGATCCACAAGATCTATTTCTTTAGTGGGGTTTGGACAATGGTAATGAGGATGATCATCAAGGTATAATAGTGAGATTTCCACTGATATAGACATATGGCAGATATAGATATAGCATCATGATAAAGGCACTTGAAGTTTTGAGTGACTGCAGTGCATGGACTCACTAATTGTGAGCAGAACTAGTGGAGCAGAATCCTCAAGTTAATCTCAGGGCTTTAAGAATCTTTGTTGCAGTATGCTGTTATCCTCTTCCTTCTTCTGCTCCAACTACTTTCTGTCCTGCTCCTGCACAGCAAGCATGGACTGCGCTCCCTTTATGGTCAGGTTATGCACCATGCACCATATGCCATGCAGCAGAAGCAGCATGAGACCCACTCTACTACGATGCATCCTCAAAGCATTCTGAGCAGCAGATCCTCATCTTTGGGACCCTGATAGCAATTTCAACTAGGCTAACACTGGTCAAATACCTGCAACTGAATTTGTATTCTACAGCATAACAGGAGACTGAATTAGAGCCACAGAGTCATAGAGTTATACAGTATGGGATAGTGTTTCCATTGCTGGATAGTTTTTCCATTCTACTCATTGTTTGACTTCTCCCTATGTCTTTTCTGTTCACTTTTCTGGCTGAACAATCTTAGGATTTGGATGCAGCATTCATATGAAACTGGGGAAGGAGTACTATAAACAATAGTAGATTATAGCTAATGAATCAAATTAATTGTAAGTGAACTACCCCAGTTTAGCATTGGCTTCTAGTCATGTGTTACATCAACAATACTTTGAGATGTCACAGGAGTAATGCATAAAGAGGTGGTAGTTAAATAACAATGCAGCATCAAGTGCTTGAAACATCCACAGGTCTGCAGGCAACCTTGCAACTACAATCTAACATCCACGTATCAATTCCAGTTACAAGTTAAATTCAGCTTTGCACATTATATAAGTGATATTGGTGCCCCCCATTTCCTCTGATGCAGTATCTGTAATGTCTGCTGTCAACAACTGCATCAAAAGAATTATGAAGTCCATGCAGTATTAATTTCCTACATCAGTAATAAGGGAAGATTGACTTTACAAAATGCAGAGAATTATTGATTACAATTGGACAGCAAAATGAGACTTCACCCACAATTGGGGAATTTTTGACCAACAGCAGCAGCAATGATGCACCTTAATGCTAGATTCCCCGCCAGTTCCCAGATTGACCTACTTTTTGGCCATTCTGTTCTCAATTCTTTTTAGTGGAAGCAACACATTTAAACAGGTAATTATGCTGCCCTTCATGACTTATCTCTGTGCTCCTTCATTTAAATCTGGTACACACAGAATTAAGGCTACGATGCAGAACTAAATTTTGCTGTCTAGGCAATTTTAATTATGAAAAAAATTTGCATAGACCTATCTTATAAATAGAAGCAGAAATTTGCACACAATTTCTGGAATGTCTCAGAACTAATTTTCTTATCCTTAACAACTCTTTTCATTGAGTAGGTCTGCCACAATATATCCAAAAATATATCTGGAAGATTGTGCTGGTGTGTTTTGTAATACTGAGAAGACGAGACATTATTCAAAAAAGGAAGCAACTAGAAGAATTGGTACGAATAAAGAATCTCATTTGTCATCCATGATCATGACTTTTGGCTTATTATTTATAAAGCAATTATAAAGAAACAAGATACAACCATCTTCAGCAGATCTGAATGCCCCACTGCTAGACTGCACTAATGGCTCTTTGACAGTTAACAGAGAGAACATAGAACAATACAGTTTGGAATAGGCCCTTTGGCTCACAATGTCTGTGCTGACCATGATGCCAATTTATACCAACCCCATCTGCCTGCACATGGTCTATATCCTTCCATTCCCTGTCTGTTCATGTGTCAGCCTAAGTGCCTATTAAATGTTGCTATGGCATCTTCTTCCACCACCTCCAGTGTACATGCTCCAATGTACACTGTAATTAAGAAGCTGTTTTGAAGATCAGGGGAAGGGAACGTTTGCAAATTTCAAGTATCGTCCTGACAAAGACAGCCCATGCATCAGTTACGCATCACAATGGCATGATGTCCCAACATCCCTCGGAGATGGACGGTGCCCATCTCCTTCTGCTAGCTGCAATTCAAGCAAATCTGTCGCAAAATGGTCCCATTACTTGAAGCTCACTTTCAGAGCTCATTTACTTTGGGCGATTGCACAGGCAGGTTGGCACTTCAAGTGCAACTTTGAGATTACAGCACCTTCTGTGCAATTGCAGGATTCACAATCTAATACACGTGACACATTACGGGTCATGCACATTACAATATCCCACATGCCTTCAAACAAAATTGGTGCAGCAATCTTGCACAGCGTTGTACAACACACCTTTTACATATAGAATGATCCCTAGGCCATCAAATGGTGTTGTTAAACTTGTTACGAACCAGCAACGAAAGAAACACACTGAGTCATGATTCAGTGTTAAAAATTATTTTATTAATCACTACTTTATGATAATAAGAAAAATAAAAGTAAAAATGTTAGTATGTTAGAAGTAAAAATGTTAAACCTTGAACATTAACCCCAAAACTAAACTCTTCGTGTGTGTGTGTGGCAAAGTCCCAAACTCCAAGTCCAGGAATGGTTCTTAAAGTTCAGGTCAGCAAACCATAAGGTGAAACATGAGCAAAGGCTTTTTCAACAACCACCGTTGTCTGAAGATAAGACGTAGGTGTAGAGAACATAGAGAGAGTAATCACGAAATCCAAATGTTCCACGATGGAACCCAAACGACACCTCAGTGTTTACTCGGTAGTGACTTCCTCACCCCGAAAAGCATCCGACTCATGGTCGTCCACACAAATACCTGTTTCCTTCTACAGGTCAGCAACAAAGTGAACTCCACCGGATTATTTCCAATTTCCATACGTGGATTGCAGTGACAGACACAGTTATTGTTTCTCATCCATCGATAGAGAAACTAGCAGGCCGGTGTCTCTCTCCCTTTTTCTCTCTTTCTCTCTCTCTCTTCAACTGACTTCGACTGCCCTCTTCGACAATGTCATTACGTCCTTTAGCTTAGGTTGACGTATGCATGCCACACACACACACACACAAAACTAACTCTATCTTAAAGGGACATTCACCGAGTCCGTAACACCTCCCACCTAAAAAGAATTTTTTTTCCCAAAGAAAAATTTAACCACACATACAGTTGGTAATGTTAATAATTATCATTCTACACAATTACAGAATATCAGATTAGTAAAGATACATGTTTCCCATTTAACATCGAGAAAGACAATCAGTGATCACGTTACCTTTGCCTTTAATGTGAATTATCATGAGATCAAACTCTTGCAAAATTAAACTCTAGTTTAACAGCCTTCTGTTCTTGTTTTTGACTCGGCTCAGAAACACCAATAGGTTATGATCTGTATACACAGTCAATGGTTTCTGAGCAGTGCAAACATATACACTGAAATGTTGCAAGGCTAAAACAAGCGACAGTAATTCTCTCTCTATGGTGGAATAATTCTTTTGATGCTTATTAAATTTCTTTGAAAAGTAAGCTACAGGATGGTCAATATCATCAAGGTCACCCTTCTGCAACAACACAGCTCCTGCAGCTTCATCACTGGCATCTACTGCTAATGAAAATGGCTTTTCAAAGTCAGGTGATTTGAGCACAGGATGGTAGCATAAAATGGCTTTCAGCTTCTCAAATGCTTCTTGACAAGGATCTGTCCAAACAAACTTTACTCCCTTCTTCAGAAGATTAGTTAGGGGAAGAGCAACATCAGCAAAATTTTTACAAAATTTTCAATAATATCCAACCATTCCCAAAAATCTTCTAACAGTCCTCGTACCCGTGGGAACAGGGAACTCAGATATTGCTTGAACTTTTGCCTTAACAGGAGCCAACTTGCCTTGACCTACAATATAACCAAGGTATGTCACAGTGGCATGGCCAAATTCACTTTTAGCCAAGTTAACTGTAAGGTCAGCTTCGGAAAGTCTTTCAAACAACCTTTCTAACGCAGAGATCTGATCCTCCCATGTATCATTCCCTGTCACTAAGTCGTCAATGTAGGCATCTGTATGTTGTAACCCATGAATCATTGAGTTAATCATTCTTTGAAATGTTGTCGGAACATTTTTCATTCCAAATGGCAAAACATTATATTCATACAATCCAGAAGGGGTTACAAAGGCAGACATTTCCCTTCCTCTATCTGTTAATGGAACACACCAGTACCCTTTTAATAGGTCAATCTTTGTAAGAAATTTAGCCTTTCCCACTCTGTCTATGAAATCATCCACCCTAGGAATAGGGTAAGCATCTGACTTCGTTACAGCATTCACTTTCCTGTAATCTGTGCAAAATCTAACAGTTCCATCAGGTTTAGGTACAATAACACAGGGCGAACTCCAGTTTGAAGTAGAATGTCTAATAATATCATTTTCCAACATATAGTTAATCTCCGGGTCAACAAGTTTACTTTTTTCTACATTCATTTGATATGGGTGTTGTTTGATTGGTTTTGCATCCCCAACATCAACATCATGGGTAATTATCGATGTTCTGTTTAGAACATCTGGGAACAGATTTTTAAATTTTAAAATTAATTCTCTCATCTGTTGTTTTTGTGAAACTTGTAAATGGTCCAACTTCGTTTCAAGGTTCTCCAGGATATTTTGGTTTTTTAGTTTCGATGGAACAATATTTGGTCTAAATTGGCCCTCCTCATTATCAACATCAGGCATTCTAGAAACAACCTTCATATCATCCACCATGGCCACAACTGAATCTCTCTCATAATAAGGCTTCAGCATGTTTACATGACAGAGTTGTGTTTTCTTGTGTCTATCTGGTGTTTTGATTATATATGTCAAATCAGTTACTTGGGATTCAATAATATATGGTCCAGAAAAACGAGATTGCAATGGATTATTTTGGCTAGGGAAAAATACTAACACCTTTTGTCCCACTGCAAATGTCCTAGGCCAAGCACATCTGTCAAAACATGTCTTCATTCTTATCTGGCTGGTTTTCAAATTCACTCTCGCTAGCTGGCAGACTCTCCAACAGAGTTTTAAATTTTTGGACATAGTCCAACAGACTCAAATGCACTTCCTCATTAACCCATTGTTCTCTTAACAATTCTAAAGGTCCTCTCACCCGATGTCCAAATACAAGCTCAAACAGACTAAATCCTAATAACTCCTGTATTGATTCTCTAATGGCAAACAAAAGTAAATGAACGCCCTCGTCCCAATCCTCTGTGTTTTCAAAGCAATATGTCTTCAGCATATTTTTGAGAGTAGAATGAAATCTCTCCAGAGCTCCCTGAGATTCTGGGTGATATGCAGATGATACAATCTGCTTTGCTCCCAGCTCATAGACTAGTTGTTGGAATAAATTAGACATAAAATTACTGCCTTGATCAGATTGGATTTCTTTTGGCAAACCAAACAAAGTAAAAAATTTTAAAAGAGCCTTTGACACAGTCTTGGCCTTAATATTTCTAAGTGGTATTGCCTCTGGAAATCTGGAAGTTGCACACATGATGGTTAACAAATACTGATTTCCAGCCTTAGACTTTGGTAATGGGCCAACACAGTCCACAATCACCTTTGAAAAAGCTTCACCAAAAGCAGGAATTGGCTTCAACAGAGCCACAGGGGGGTTTTGATTTGGTTTACCTACCATCTGACATGTGTGACAGGTTCAACAAAACATCACCACATCCTTTCTCAAACCAGGCCAATAGAATCGTTTCAAGATCTTCCTTACTGTTTTATTCACACCAAAATGACCACCCAAAGGTATACCATGGGCCAGATTTAAAATCTCATTCCTATAAACTTTTGGAACCACAACCTGATGAATAACTTCCCATTCCTCATTAACAGGGACATGAGGAGGTCTCCATTTCCTCATTAACACTCCATTTTTGACATAATATCCAATTGGCATTTTTTCAATCTCATCACATGAGAGTGCTTTTTCTTTCAATTCTGTAAGCTCAGGGTCTTTCGTCTGTTCCACCATAAATCCTTTCCTCGACAAAGACAAATCTTTAAATTCAGGCTCACTACAAGGATGTTGATCCTCCAGTGAAGACAGAAAAGTCTCAGACAAGTCATCATAATTTTCTTCCCGTTTAGGACTGTCACAGGGAACCACATCAGGCTGCACAGGACTGTCAGCCTTGGCTAATTCTTTAGCTCTAGCTCGAGTCACCGAACAGGATGGGTAAACATCTGGATCATTCTCAGACTCATCAATCCTTGGTTTGGTCGTTAACCATACCACAGGGACAAATTCTCCATCTGCAAGGTCATTCCCCAATAACAAAGAAAGTCCTTCCACTGGTAAACTAGGTTTTATCCCTATCTTGACAGGTCCTTCTACAAACTTTGACTTTAAAATCACCTTGTACAAAGGGACAGACATGGTGTCACCTGTAATGCTCGCACTAGATTTACCTCACCAGTGTCTGTTTCTTCACCAAAATTTAAAACACTGTCCAGCAAGAGAGATTGACAAGCCCCAACATCTCTAAGGATTTTCACTGGCACCTGGGGTGACTCATCATTCAGTGAAACAAAACCCTCTGATACATAAGAACGGAATTCCTTTTTCACCTCCTCCAACTTTTCAGCTTTCACCTTTGGCAAGGACTGATCTTTAACAACATCTCCTAAATCTTTTTGATTTTTAATTACCTGAAAGCAAGCATTGGGCACAGCTTCCTTCCTTTTCTTCAAAAGGGCACAATTAGCTATCACATGGCCAGGTTTCTTACAGTAATAACAAGTACGCTCAACAGGTTTCTCCAGCACTGGCTTCTTTTCATCCTTCCCTTTTTGATTACCTCCCAATTTAATCTCTGGTTTACCTGGATTGTCCTTATAACTCTTTTGAAAGCTTTTAGGTGGTCCCCATTTGGATTTATGGGTTAAAACATAATCATCTGCCAACCTAGCAATTTCTTGTAAAGTTTCCACCTCCTTTTCATTTAAATATGTTGTTATTTCAGCTGGGACACATCTTTTAAAGTCTTCCACTAACATCAATTCTGCCAATTTATCATAATCCCCAACTACATTTTTAGCCATGCACCATCGTTCAAAACATATTCTCTTTCCATTGGCAAATTCCATGCATGTCTGATCTGCAGATTTCTTCAAGTCTCTAAATTTTTGTCTATAAGCTTCAGGTACCAATTCATAGGCTTTTAACACAGCTTGTTTTACCTTTGTATAATCAGCTGCATCCTCAACAGACAAAGCAGAATAAGCTTTTTGAGCTTTACCTTTAATTACACTCCTGTAGCATAAGAGCCCATCCTTCCTTTGGCTGGTTTGAACTCACAGCAACCTTTTCAAAATGTTGGAAATACTGATCAACCTGATCTTCCTCAAAAGGAGGGACTAATCAAACCTCCCTGCTGGCTAAAAAACCATCATCAGAATCAGATTCCAAACTCTTTTGCTTCATTTTTAACTCATGCTGCCGCTGTTTTTCCTTCTCCTCCCTATCCAGCTCCATCCTCCTCAATTCCATCTGAGTTTTCCTTTCCTCTGCCTCGGCCTCAAACTTCAACCTAATTAGTTCCCGTTCAGCCTCTAACTCTAGTTTCCGTCGTTCGGCCTCTATCTTTGCCAGCTGCACCTGTGCCTCAGAAATCGCTAGTTCACTGCCAGGAAACTGTTTTAACACCTCCTCCTCAAACACCTTCTGCTCCACATAATGGCCAGCTATCAGTCTCTGAATATCTGCCTTTCTCATAAATCGCGTTACTGCCTCAAGATGTAGCTCTGCAGCAATCTTCACCAAATCAGGCTTCCTCATCCACTGCAATCCTCCAGGGGTGGGTTTTTTCCAAAATGTATCCATTGTTGCTGGTTTCCACACACACAAGCCAATTAAAAAGAATTTATCAGACCAACCACAATCAGTCGTCCACTATGACCCCAATTTGTTCAAACTCAGACCTCCCTCGTCAATCTTTGGATTGGATCCCGGACGAATCTTGTCAATCTGGGGAATGATCCTGGACGAGCCCCCAATTTTGTTATGAACCAGCAACAAAAGAAACACACTGAGTCATGATTCAGTGTTAAAAACTATTTTATTAATCACTACTTATGATAATAAGAAAAATAAAAGTAAAAATGTTAGTATGTTAGAAGTAAAAATATTAAACCTTGAACATTAACCCCAAAACTAAACTCTTCGTGTGTGTGTGGCAAAGTCCCAAACTCCAAGTCCAGGAATGGTTCTTAAAGTTCAGTTCAGCAAGCCATAAGGTGAAACGTGAGCAAAGGCTTTTTCAACAATCACCATTGTCTGAAGATAAGACGTAGATGTAGAGAACATAGAGAGAGTAATCACGAAATCCAAATGTTCCACGATGGAACCCAAATGACACCTCAGTGTTTACTCGGTAGTGACTTCCTCACCCCGAAAAGCATCCGACTCATGGTCGTCCACACAAATACCTGTTTCCTTCTACAGGTCAGCAACAAAGTGAACTCCACCGGATTACTTCCAATTTCCATACGTGGATTGCAGTGACAGACACAGTTATTGTTTCTCATCCATCGATAGAGAAACTAGCAGGCTGGTGCCTCTCTCCCTTTTTCTCACTCTCTCTCTCTCTTTGACTGACTTTGACTGCCCTCTTTGACAATGTCATTACGTCCTTTATCTTCTGTTGACGTAAGCACACCACACACACACACACACACACACACACACACACACACACACACACACACACACACACACACACACACACACACACACACACACACACACACACTACTAACTCTATCTTAAAGGGACATTCACCGAGTCCGTAACAAACTACAAATCTGTGAGTCAGCTCAAGTAGATGTAAAATCCAATTGGGCTTGCTTTCCTATCCTCGACACTTTGCCACCTTAACTTTATCAATTTAACATTTTCTCCAATAATCCACTTGCTTATATAACTAAATAGCGATGAAGTTTACATGTGTTTTTGCCAGAATATTATCTTCTGTAAAATGCTTCATGCTCTGAGTCATGATCTCTGCACTTTTCCTTCTCCCATCCTCAAACCTTTGGGACAGAGTATACATCCCTTTTATGAAACAGATTACATGAAGCTTTTCATCTATTATACTACTTTATTGTAAAAGAAAAGTTAAGTATTTTCTGGATGTTTTCCACCATTCCATGTTCAACATTTAATTCTGCAGCACAGCTTCCTTCACGTGGAAATGGTGTTAATATACTGTTCAAGAAACGGATTACTTAAAGAGGTTTGTGCATTGTTTACATTTACAAATGTTTATTCCAATAAATTTGGGATCCATGTCAGGAAAATGTAAATAAAGCTGTTATCAAAATTACTTCACAATCAGAAAAATAAATCTTTCACTAAAATAATAATGCTCAACACAACTCTGTATTTCTCCGAGTATCAGAGGTTGCACTTATAATTTATGTGGTTTATTTCTTAACATTCCTTTGACTGATTTGTAGGAATTGACTTGAATTAGCAAATAAAAAACTCTTATGCTGGTGGGTATAAACTCTTATCCTATGGTGGAGGGGGAAGTTAAAATACTAACATTTTCACAAATCTAGGAAAGTTTATTTGATATTGTAACTGGATTAACCAATGGCAGTAGTAAATTTGGACAACAATTGTTGTCCAAAATCTCAAGTCAGAAGCAGAATGCAGCACTATTTGAACTTTTAGTAATTAACGGAGCATATAATTTCCAAATATCCATGTCATTATTCATTTGGCAATATCCACTTCCAACAACCCCCTCCCTCCCAAAATAATTTATCACTTCTCATACCATCCTTGTGAAAAGAAACCATTACAGAAGTCCTGCAACTTCAAAAAGGTCTGGGTAACCAGTGATCCATCAGAGAGAGCAACACAATCACAGCAACATCTCATAACAATGACAAACTACCTGACACGCAGAATCCATGGTGCAATGTCAAGCATAATTAAAATTACTGCACTGCTACAACCTCTTGAAACTAGCCAGAATTAAATACTCCCTTGCCTGAGAAGCCAAGGTGCTTAAAGAAAGAAACTATAATCTCTATTGTAGCTTATTGCATGAGTATCCTAAGAAGGAAGAAGTCATTATTCTATGCCAACATCCTATCAATTGTTTTCAATGATAATACATGCTGCTGCAAGAAGTCATCAGTGTTAACCATCCTGAACTGGCCAAATTGCAAACATACAAACCACAATCAAAATTGGAAAAAGTCAATTGTTCTTAATCCTCACATAACATTAACCAAATAGACACTGAAAGAATATCATCGTATCTGGTAAATGTACAGTATCCAAAAGAGTCTTAAGATTTGATGCTTCTCAACTCAAGAAATATTTATTAAATATGCCATAACAGACCAGCTATTAAAACAGTGCAGACCCTTCAGAAAGGATCCCACCTATATATAACTTAACCTCTTCTTGAATTATTTACTAAGGGAGTTTGAACTTCTGCGAGAGGTTTCATCATGAATGTTAACACCACTTGTCTGGTGTCCTCCTGAGTTTATTTCTGGAAGAGAGCATTGGATTTACAGCAGTATGACAGAATGCTGTATGATTTTGCTTTCTATCTTCTCGTGACCAACTCTAAAGAGAAAGGAACAGAGGTTGTAAGAAGTTGCCCATAATACCATATGACAATGGAGGTACGAATCTAGACAATATCATGCTAGTTGCACCATTTACCAATCTTAGGAATTCACAAAGGAATGAGATTACCAAACAGAATCACACAGAGGAACTTCATTACCTAAAACATTGGCTTTAATGCAAAATTTAAGAGCTGAGGCAAGGTCTGCTATTAGATAGATTTAGAGAACACAATGAAAATTATCAAATTATGTTTCTCTTTTGATTAGGAGTGGAGGGACAGGAAATTCCCATATTTCTGAACTACAATATTCAAATATAACGTTATTTTACAAAAAGACTCTGACAAACTTCTACAAATGTACAGAGGAAAGCATCCTAGCCTGGTATGGAAACTCCAATGCACAGGAATGCAAGAGGCTACAGAGAGTGGTGGAGTCATCCAGTTCCATTACGATACAACTCCCACCACAATTGAGGACATCAACAAGAGGCGATGTCTCAAGAAGGCAACAGCCATCATTAAGGACCCCACCATCTGGGTCATGCCCTCTTCTTTTTGAAGGTAGGAGGTACAGGAGCCTGAAGACCCACACCTCAAGCCTCAACAACAGCTACTTCCCCACTGCCATTCTGTTCTTGAACTGACCTGAAAAATCCTAATACTACATCGGACTATATTTCTTCTTTCTCTCCTTCAACTTGCACTAATGTCATTATGTTTGTTTTTGTTTATTTTGTCATGCATGTTATGTATAATTTGTTTATGTTATGTTTGTACTGTACTGTGCTGCTGCTGCAAAAAGCTAATTTTCATGGCATTTATACTCTAGGTATGTATGCCCATGACAATAAACTTGACAATAGAGAACAGACATCCAAATATACAGGCAGGTGCACTAGGATTGTACAATGGCACAAAACAGTTGCCTAAAAATTCAACATGATCTTCTTGGAAGAGTGCCAGATTAGAATCATGCACTGCAATCTAGCACTTTCCAAATTATTGCTCTTTGCCTTTTATGAATGCTACCAATCCAATTTTCTCCATACAGAGCAAAAAACAAGATGCCCGAGGAACTCAGTGGGTCAGGAAATATCTATGGAGGGAAATGAACTGTCAAGGTTTCAGGTCGAGACTCTTAATCTGGACTGAAAGATAGAGGGGAGATAGCCAGTATAAAAAGGTGAGGGGAAGGGGTGGAGCAAGAACTAGCAAGCGATAGGTGGATCCAAGTGAGGAGGGGTGTTAGGCAGATGGAGAAGCGGAGAGTGCAAATAACAACAGAAGCTGGGAGGTGACAGGTGGAAGTGATGAAGGGTTGAAGATTATGGAACCTAATAGGAGAGGAAAATGGAGTACAGAATCAAGTGAGGGAGGTGGAGATGCAGATGGGAACAGCTGGGGAGGGGAATCGGTGGGAGGAGGGCATGGATGATGGCAGATGGAGTGGGTGGTGGAGAGGAAAGAAGCAGGGTGATGGAGGCTGGGGTGAGTTAAGAGAGAACTGGGTAGATCAGGAGGAGAGAGAATAGGGACAGAGGGGGAACAGTTTACCTGAAATTGGAGAATTTGATGTTCATGCCATCATGTTGTAGACTACCCAGGCAGAATATGAAGTGTTCTTTTTCTAGTTTGCATTAGGCTCACCCTGGCAGTGGAGGAGGCTGAGGACAGACACATTGGTGTGAGAATGAGGAGGAGAATTAAAACAGCTAGCAATGAGGAGCTCCAGACAGCAATAGCGGATGGAGCACAGGTGCTCGGCAAAGTGGCCACCTAGTTTGCATCTGGTCTCACTGATTTAGAGGAGGTCACATCGTGAGCACCAGATGCAATAAACAGGGCCAGAGGATTTGCATGTGAATGTCTGCCCCACCTGGAAGGGCTGTTTAGGGCCCTGGATGGTGGTGAGGGAGGAGGTGTATGGACAGGTGTTACAACTACAGTCACAAGGGAGAGTTCCTGGGGAGGGGGAGGGATGGCTGGGCAGGGATGAGCGACCAGGGAGTCATGGAGAGAGTGATTCCTGCGGGAAGCAGAAAGGGGAAGGGAGGGGAAGATGTGGCTGGCAGAAGTTGCAAAGAATAATGTGTTTGATGCATAGGCTGGGGTGGGGTGATATGTGAGGACCGGGGAACTCTAACCCTGTTCTGTCTGGGTTGGGGGGGGTGGGGAGGGAAGATGGGGTAAGAGCAAAAGTGCAGGAAATAGAGATGCCGGTGAGGGATCCATCAACAAGAGTGGGGGGGGGGCACCCCATTTCTTGAAAAAGGAGGACGTCTCAGACGTCCTGGAGTGGAAGGCCTCATCTCAAGAAGAGATGCGGTGGAAACAGAGGAACTGAGGAAGAGGAATGACATCCTAACAAGTGACAGGGTGAGAGGAAGTGTAGGCTAGGTAGCTGTGGGAGTCAGTGGGTTTGTAGTAAATGTCAGTGGATATGGAGATGGAGAGATGGAGGGATGGGTGGGGAGGGATGAGCGGACCAGGGAGTCACAGAGACTGTGATGGAGATGGAGACAGAGAGATCAAGAATGGGAAGACAGGAGTGGAAAATTGGCCATGTGAATTAGAGGGTGGGGTAGAAGTTGGTAGTAAAGTTAAAGAAATTGATGATCTCCCCACTGGTGCAGGAGAGACCACCAATGCAGTCATTGATATTGTGGAGAATGAGTTGGGGAGTGATGCCAGAGTAGGTTTGGAACATGGACTGCTCCACAATGCCAATGAAAATGCAGGCATAGCTGGGGTCCATGCGCGTGCAAATGGTTTCACACTTGACTTGGAGAAAGTGAGCGGAGCCAAAAGTGAAGTTGTTAAGTAAGCACAAGTTCTGCCAGGTAGAGGAGGGTGTTAGTAGAGGGGAACTGGTTGAAGGGGCAGTGGTTAGAAGGAGAATCCAACATCTGTAGCCTCGTGTCTCCATTTCTCTATAAAGATACTGTTTCTTGCTGAAATTCTGCATCCTGGTTAGATGGAATGCTGCTTCTTTCGAAGGATTTATTTAAATAAGACTCTCAAGAAAAGCTCAGATTTTCTGGATTAACTTAAATTTTTAAATAATCATATATTCTTACAGACAAACTGGAGAAATCTGATATAGAACCTCCAACTTTAGATTATGAGTTTGAACAATATAACAATCAGCATTTAATTATTTTGTTATAGACAGATGTTTCAGGCTGCCTAATCTTAGGAAGAATCATTTTGGAATAACAAATTAAAAAAAGAAATAAATTATTTTCCTGTAGAAGAGAGATGAGGATGTACAGTTGTGATAGAGTTCTTGAAGTCACTGGCAATGCAAGATTTTGCTAAATGCAAGTCCAAAAAAATCTTGAGTGTTCAGAAGATACACTTCGTAAGAGATGGGCAAAATGATAAAAGGACAATTACACTGTTGGGAGCATCATACAGTACCATTTCTGGGGAGCACTGAATTGTCAGAGTTGTCAGCTTTTGAATGTGACACTAAATCAAAATCCTGCCTGCTCTCTCAAGTGAACTTGGAAGATTACTAACACTACTTTGACGATGAGCGAGAAAATTACTGTCAGTGTACTGACCAACATCTATTCCTCAATCAAGATAACGAAAAGAAATAATGTGGTTGTGGGAACCTACTATACACATATTGGGTGCCATGATACCCATATTAGACAAACTACACTTCAGAAGTATTGACTGTAACACGATTTGGGATTTACTTAGGGGTGATACAAAAAGAAATCTTTCATTCTTTGTTATACTCATGAGTTGGTGATTCTTGAGTACACTAATCTATTGGTATTGGTATTGGTAAGGGTTACACAACTAATGATAATTTATGAAAACTACTTGCATGAAATTGGATATCATCTAACTCTGAGAAAGACTCAACATAGACTAAGCTGTGTAAGTTGAAAAGATATTGATGATAGAGAGACAGGGAAAAATGCATATTAGCACCCATTGCTGAAATATTACTCAATAAGATCCTAATTCATTCTTGGCATTAAGCAAGGTAGCAGTGAGGCATTTTATCCTCCTCTGGATTGTCATCTTCTGGAACTGCTGGCATTTACCCAAATAAATGTCAGCAAGTTCAGGACTACTGCACAAACATACACATTCAAACTCTGATGAACCTCCTCTCCATTGCTCATCTCCATGTGAAATCCAGTGACAAAACAGGAGATTGCTGATCTGCTTAGAACCTGCACAGGATTTGATAGCACATTCCGGCTGCTGTCTGTAAGGAGTTTGTACGTTCTCCTCGTGTCTGTGTGGGTTTCCTCCGGGTGCTCCGGTTTCCTCCCACATTCCAAAGATGTACGGGTTAGGAAGTTGTGGACATGCAATGTTGGCGCCGGAAACATGGCGACACTTGCGGGCTGTCCCCAGAACACTCTACACAAAAGATGCACTTCACTGTGTGTTTCGATATACATGTGACTAATAAAGATATCTTATCTTATATATTTCAATGGTGATTGTTAGGCTATGGAGAAAAGGCACCGTGGGGAAGAATAATGTTATAGTTTTTAAATAATTTGTATTTGCTTAAATGCCCTTTTATTCCAATGACATTCAGAAACCCTGAAAAGCCCAGACAGTTTTGACAGTGGGGAAAGTTGACAACAGGGCTTTGGCAGCCATCAAAGATTCCTAGAAGAGATTTAAAGGTGAAGCTTCTATTGGCCCTCTCGAATTGCTTGAGGCCATGTTGATACTCAAGGCTGACGCCTTGCCTCAAGCACCACAACGGCCAGCAAGATTGGTCTTATGGATCTGCAGCAGGTAACTTTTGGAGGCACAGGGCATGTAACTGGTCATCATTTTCTACACCAATGTTATATTTTTCTTTTATTACAGTGCATCATGGCCAATTATTCTGTGGCCCTTTAAACAAGTTTTCAAAGTAGTGATAGCTATGAGACAATGTTCATTCCAAACAAGAATAAGAGATCTCAAATACTGTTCATAAAGGACCATAGCAGAGAGAAAGAAGCAAATCCCTTGGCGAAGTTAAAATGAAGATCTCAGAAGTGAAAGACCAATGTGTTGCATTGTTGCAATTCTCAAATTTGCTACCCAGAAGCTGCTGCTGAGAGTTTCAATGTGATGAAAATGGACTCTGTTCAATTTAGATGTCTTGGAAAATATTGAAAGTGTGGCGACTCACCGTCTAGTCGGGCGAACCGGCTCGGCAGTTGGGTCGCGCAGCGTCGGAGCGACGAGGCCCAAGATGGCGGCGGGCCTCGTCTTTCTGAGCGACGGGGAGAACCCACGTGCGGGAAAGTCCTGATGACGTAGGACTTAGTTCATTGCCGGTTGTTTTGGGCGGGAACATTCTCCCTTAAAGGGCCCACGCAAGGCAGGAAAATAAACCAGTTCTGTTTGGCAATCCTCCGATTAGAGTCTTGTTTTATTCCGTGGTAGCAACCGCTACATTGGTGACCCCGACGGTCCAAACGGCTTTTGGACCCGCAAAATGGACGACAGCGCAGCAGCCAACGCAGTGGCCCTCAAGCTGCCCACCTTTTGGACACTTCGGCCCAGCGTCTGGTTTGACCAGGCCAAAGCGCAATTCCACCTTCGGCAGATCACCTCCGACTCCACGAAGTACTACCATGTGGTTAGCTCTCTGGACCAGGAGACAGCCGCCCAGGTTGGAGACTTCATCCAGTCGCCTCCGGAGGGAGATAAGTACCCGGCTTTCAAAGACCTTTTGATCCGGACCTTCGGCCTCTCCCGTCGTGAGCGCGCCGCCCGCCTGCTTCATCTGGATGGCCTGGGGGACAGATCCCCATCCGCCCTAATGAATGAGATGCTGGCATTGGCCGAGGGACACAAGCCATGCCTGATGTTCGAACAGGCCTTCCTCGAACAGCTCCCAGATGACATCCACTTGTTGTTAGCTGATGCCGACTTCAGCAACCCCCGTGAGGTGGCCGCCCGGGCAGATGTCCTGTGGAGGGCCAAGCGCGAGAGCGGTTCGTCCGTCAGTCAAATCACCAGGTCGCGAGCCCAACGCCCGCCTCGCCCGGCCCCAGCAACCGAGCAGCCACGCCCCAGGAACGCAGACGACGACACGGGTGACCAGCTGTGCTTCTACCATCAGAGGTGGGGTGCGGAGGCCCGTCGATGCCGCCCACCCTGCAAGTTTCAGGGAAACGCCAGGGCCAGCCGCCGCTGATGGCTACGGCGGCTGGCCGCCGACAGAGCCTCCTCTTCGTTCAGGACAAGAAATCTGGATGGCGTTTCCTCGTTGATACTGGAGCGGAGGTCAGTATTTTGCCCCTGACAGGCCGCGACACTCGTGACAGGCCACCAGGTCCTCTACTCAATGCCACCAACGGTACAACGATACGGTCTTTCGGCACCCGTACGCTTCAATTACACTTTGGCGGCAGCCGTTTTACCTGGACCTTTACCCTTGCCACCGTCGCCCGACCACTCCTAGGAGCCGATTTCCTTCGGGCCCACAACCTGTTAGTCGACCTGCGAAGGAAGCGGTTAGTCCACTCTAGCACTCTCCGGACCTATCCCCTGGGAGAAATCAGCCCACCAGCCCCGTGCCTGGACTCCATTTCCCTTTCTGGCGACGATTTCGCCAAGCTCCTGGCCGAATTCCCATCGATTTTGGCACCTTCGTTTACAAATTCTAGGCCCACACACGGGGTACGACACCACATCATTACCACAGGGCCACCCCTTCATGCCCGAGCACGATGATTACCTCCAGACAAGCTCCGCCTGGCAAAGGAAGAGTTCCGTCACATGGAGGAGCTGGGGATTGTTCGCAGGTCAGACAGCCCCTGGGCCTCCCCCCTGCACATGGTCCCCAAAGCCACCGGAGGGTGGAGGCCCTGCGGCGACTACCGCAGGCTGAATGACGCCACCACCACGGCCTACCATCCTCAATCAAACGGGTTGGTGGAACGTTTTCACCGCCATCTGAAATCGGCCTTGATGGCCCGCCTGAAGGGTCCTAACTGGGTTGACGAGCTGCCTTGGGTCCTGCTTGGCATACGCACTGCCCCCAAAGAAGACCTCGGCACTTCGTCAGCTGAGCTTGTATACGGGGCGCCACTAGTTGTCCCTGGGGATTTCATACCTGCCCTTCGGGACCAAGGGGAACAACCCCCAGCAGTCCTACAAAGACTGCGCGAGAAGCTTGGCGCCTTGGCCCCGATTCCCACCTCACGGCACGGTCAAGCCCCATCCTGCCAGCCCAAGGAACTACGGGACTGTAAGTTTATTTTCGTTCGCAGGGGCACACCTCGGGCGCCATTGCAATGACCATATGAGGGACCGTTCCGAGTCATATGGAATAACGGATCCACTTTTATTTTGGACATTGGAGGCAGGGAACAGGTTTTCACGGCGGACCGCCTCAAACCGGCCCATTTGGATCTGCAACAGCCTGTCGAGGTTGCCACGCCGCGACGCAGAGGCCGCCCCCTAAGCGGCAGCTGGCACAGCCCACGGACCTTGGGGACTGTATCGCCGGTTCTGGGGGGGGGTTGTGTGGCGACTCACCGTCTAGTCGGGTGAACCGGCTCAGCAGTCGGGTCGCATGGCGTCAGAGCGACGAGGCCCAAGATGGCGGCGGGCCTTGTCTTTCCGAGCGACGGGGAGAACCCGCGCGCGGGAAAGTCCAGATGACGTAGGACTTACGTCATTGCCGGTTGTTTTGGGCGGGAACATTCTCCCTTAAAGGGCCCGCGCAAGGCGGGAAAATAAACCAGTTCTGTTTGGCAATCCTCCGAGTAGAGTCTTGTTTTATTCCACGGTAGCAACCGCTACAAAAGAAATATTATTTTGATATGCAGTACTATATAACTATGGAACCATATGGAGAACAAACAATAAAAAAGTTTCATCTCATGGTAACGTGCTTTGACAAAATACAGATATCTTAGGTTTTGCTAATTAAGCAATAAGAATCATACCTCTGCCCCAGAAATAAAGTACCATCCAATCCCCTACCATGATCTCAACATTATCATTTTGAAAGTATAACAATTCTGTGGAATTTGATTCATGTGTATTTATAAAACCCTAAGATAACATGGTCTAATTGTAAACCATATTTTCTACAACCTCAACTATGCCAATTAAATTTGATTGGTTAGCTATTTTATTGAACCAGCCTTTTTCATGTCATTTTAATTTACTATCAGCCAGCCTGCATATTGGAAACTAAATTATTTACTACAGCCTATAAACCAATAATGTTCCATTTGTCTCACATAGAGAAAGACTAGCCTAACAAGATTATTAAGGACATTACTTGTGATAGTGAATGTCCTTCACTTTATTAGAGCTTCATCCTGTGCTTTCACAAAGGACTTCAAACAAGATGTTTTGCACTCAGCCATCTGAACAGTGATCTGAGTGATTTCTTACTTGCCTTTGTACTAGTCGTGATTATGCAGGCAGTGAGCTGAAAAGGTTGGCAGACTAAAGCATGTCTAGTGACCCAAGTCATTCTTTTGGATCCCGAAAGAAGAGCTCATCATCGCAGTACATTATTGAACTATACATAATTTCACAGCCTCAATATCCTTACTTTACTGAAATAGCATTCAAAGCAAGGCATACAGATGTTGTCCTGGAAAATACTATATAAATGACAGAAAGGGTACACAGATAGATTATGTAATTTAGAAAATATACCAAAACTACATGTAAAATTGGACAGGAAAAGCAGTGGGATACCTCTGATTAAAATACGGGTCAACGAAACACAATTAATGTAATATTTTTTAACTTTAAGATTTATCTTCTGGCAGCTTGTTTGTTGTTCTCATTTAATATTTGTTCCTAGAAATGGGGTCTCCAATTTGTAATAATCCAGTAATATTATTGCAATAATCTCAGTAATATCATAAAAATCACAAGTGCCCCTCTGAAATTGAGGAGTAATGGTCTTAATCAAGATTGGTTTCAAGCAGCTACATAACTGATGACTCTGTGATCCATGGGCTGTTCCCAGCAGTGTACACTGAGACAAACATGAACTGCTGCTGGAAGATCATGAAATTGTTGAAAGACACACTTTGGTCTGTCCAAAACTTACTGGTCTTCCAATGCAAGGAGATGCCCATAAGTGAATACAGTTAACTGGCACACTCCAGTTTGCAGGAGTAAGTGCCTTCACACAGGTCAGGCACACCCTGAAGTAAGGAGCATTTTAGACCTAATTTTCAGTGCCCATAACTACTCTTCCCAGTAAGTAGATCTGTCACAATATGTCCTAAAATGTATCTGGAAGATTGTGGTAATACTGCAAAGATGAGGCATTACTCAAAAAAGGAATCAACTAGAAGAATTGGCATCAGTTACATATCACCAATGGCATTATGTCCAAACATCCTAGTAGACGGATGGTGCCCATCTCCTTCATCTAGCTGCAAGTCAAGGGCAAATCTGTTGCAAAATGATCTCATTAGTTGAAGCTCGCTTTCAGAGTTCATATATTTTCGGAGATTCCACAGGAAGGTTGGCACTTCATGTGCAACTTTGAGATTACAGCACTTTTGGTGCAATTGCAGGATTCATAATCTAATACACATGACACATTGAAAGTTGTGCATTAGAATATCTCACATGCACTCAAATGAAAATGATGCAGCTACTTTGCACAGCATTGTACAACATATTTTTACATATTGAGTAATTTATAGGCCATCAACATTGAGAGATGTTGTTAAACTACAGATCTGTGAATCTGCTCAGATGGATGTAAACTCCATTTGGGCTTGCCTCCCTATACCAAACACTTTGCCACCTTTCCTTCCCCCAATTGTTGAAACAATATCTTTTATCTTTATCAATTTAACATTTTCTCTAATAATCCACATGCCTTTATAACTAAGTTGTTGTGAAGTTTACATGTGTTTCTACCAGAATATCATCTATTGTAAAATGCTTCTGTAGCGGCTGCTACCGCGATGTGAAAGCAAGACACTAGTCGGTGGGCTGCAGAACAAAAACTGATTTATTTTCCCACCTTGCACGGGCCTTTTAAGAGGAACGGTTCCCGCCCACCGAAAACAGAAAATGACGTATGTACTACGTCATCAAACTTTTCCCATGCACAGGTTCTCCCCGTCGCTCAGGGAAGACGAAGGCCCAACGCCATCTTGGGCCTCGCCGCTCCAACGACACGTGACCCGACCGCCAAGCCGGTTCACTTGCTCGGACGGTGAGTCACTACACAACCTCCCCCCCACAGAACCAGCGATACGGTCCCCAAGGTTCGTGGGCTGTGCTAGCCGTTGCTTAGGAGGTCGGCCTCTGCGTCACAGTGTTGGGACCTCAACCGGTTGTTGTAGATCTAAATGGGCCGGTTTGAGGCGGTCCATCATGAAGACCTTTTCCTTGCCCCCAGTGTCCAAAATAAAGGTGGAACCATTATTCCTGATGACCCGGAACGGCCCCTCGTATGGTCGTTGCAACGGTGCCTGGGGTGTGCCCCTGCGAACGAAAATGAACTCACAATCTCGTAGTTCCTTGGGCTGACAGGATGAGGCTTGACCATGCCACGAAGTGGGAATCGGTGATGGTCTTTCCAGGACTGCCGTGGGTTGTTCCTATTGGCCCCAAAGGGCGGGTATGAAATCCCCTGGGACGACCAGGGGTGCTCCGTACACGAGTTCAGCTGACAAAGCATGGAGATCTTCCTTGGGGGCAGTGCGTATGCCAAGCAGGACCCAAGGCAGTTCGTCGACCCAGTTAGGACCCTTCAGGCGGGCCATCAGGGCTGATTTTAGATGGCGGTGGAAACGTTTCACCAACCCGTTTGATTGAGGGTGGTAAGCCGTGGTGGTGTGCAGCTGCATCCCTAGCATGTTCGCTAATACAGACCAGAGGCTGGAGGTAAACTGGGTGCCCCTGTCTGAAGTGATGTGGGCCGGAACACCAAAATGTGAGATCCAAGTTGTGAGCAGCGCCCGGGCGCAGGAATCAGTCATGATGTCGGATAGAGGGGTTGCCTCTGGCCACTTCGTGAACCAGTCCACGATGGTAAGGAGGTACCGGGCTCCTCTTGAAACTGGCAGAGGACCAACGAGGTCGACGTGGATGTGGTCGAACCTTCTACGGGTAGGCTTGAACTGCTGTGGCGGGACCTTGGTGTGTCGTTGGATTTTTGATGTCTGGCAGTGCGGACAAGTTCTGGCCCACTCACTGACCTGTTTGCGCAGGTCATGCCAGACGAACTTGCTGGCGACCAGTCGAACAGTTGATCTGATGGACGAGTGCGCCAACCCATGTACCGAGTCGAAAACACGTTTCCGCCAGGCTGCAGAAACTATAGGGTGGGGTTGACCTGTTGCGATGTCGCAAAGGAGGGTCTGCTGACCTGGTCCGACTAAGAAATCTTGGAGCTGCAGGCCCGAGATTGCGGTTCTGTAGCTGGGCAGCTCGTCATCGGCTTGCTGTGCATCAGCCAGGGCCGTGTAGTCGACACCCAGGGACAGGCTGTGGATGGTCGGTCTGGAAAGCGCGTCAGCAACGACATTGTCCTTCCCAGAGACATGTTGGATATCCGTTGTGAATTCTGAAATGTAGGACAAATGTCGCTGCTGACAAGCTGACCAGGGATCAGAGACCTTGGAGAAGGACAAAGGCTTATGGTCAGTGAAAGTGGTGAAAGGCCTGCCTTCTAAAAAGTACCGGAAATGCCGGACCGCCAGGTACAGCGTTAGAAGTTCCCGATCTAAAGCGCTGGATTTCAGTTTGGGTGGTCTAAGGTGCCTGCTGAAAAATGCCAAGGGTTGCCAGCGGCCTTCGTTTAGTTGTTCCAGTACTCCACCAACTGCGGTGTTGGATGCGTCCACCGTGAGGGCGGTTGGGACGTCTGTCCTAAGGTGTACCAGCATCGCAGCGTCTGCCAGGGCGTCCTTGGCCTTAACGAAGGCAGCCACAGCCTTGTCGTTCCAGGCGATGTCCTTGCCCTTGTCAGACATCAGCAAGAACAAAGGGCGCATGATACGGGCTGCTGCAGGGATGAACCGATGGTAAAAGCTGACCATCCCCAGGAATTCCTGCAGGCCTTTGACTGTATTGGGACGGGCAAAATGGTGGATAGTGTCTACCTTGGTGGGTAGGGGTGTTGCTCCTTCGCTGGTGATTCTGTGGCCAAAGAAATCGATAGAGTCAATTCCGAATTGGCACTTGGCCGGGTTGATAGTGAGGCCGAAATCACAGAGACGGGTCATGGCTGGCGATTAGTATGTTATCTAAGTAAATGAACACGAAGTCCAGGTCTCGGCCTACCACGTCCATCAGCCGCTGGAAAGTCTGCCCAGCATTCTTAAGGCCAAACGGCATTCGAAGGAATTCGAAGAGGCCAAATGGAGTGATAAGCGCAGTTTTGGGGACATCGTCAGGGTAGGCCAGGATTTTGTGGTATCCCCGGACGAGGTCCACCTTGGAGAAGATGTGGGCCCTGTGTAAGTTCGCCGCGAAGTCCTGGATGTGAGGGATGGGGTAGCGGTCTGGGGTGGTGGCGTCATTCAGCCTGCGGTAGTCGCTGCAGGGCCTCCACCCGCCAGTGGCTTTGGGGACCATGTGCAGGGGGGAGGCCCAGGAGCTGTCTGACCTGCGAACGATCCCCAGCTCCTCCATGTGGCAGAACTCTTCCTTTGTTAGGCGGAGCCTGTCTGGAGGTAGTCGTCGTCCTCGGGCATGAAGGAGTGGCCCTGTGGCAATGATGTGGTGCTGCACCCCGTGTTTGGGCATCAAATTTGTAAACTGAGGTGCCAAAACCAATGGGAACTCAGCTAGGAGATTGGTGAACTCGTTGCCAGACAGGGAAACGGAGTCCAGGCGCGGGGCTGGTAGTCTGGCTTCTCCCAGGGGGTAGGTTTGGAAAGTTCTGGAGTGCACTGATGGCTATGGCAGCTACCTCCCTCGCAGGTCAACTAACAGGCTGTGGGCCCGAAGGAAATCGGCTCCCAGGAGTGGCCGGGCAACGGTGGCAAGGGTAAAGTTCCAGGTAAAATGGCTGTCGCTGAATTGTAATTGAACTGTACAGGTACCGAAAGTCCGTATCGTTGTGCTGTTTGCGGCACTGAGTACAGGACCTTGTTGCCTGTTACGAGTGTCGCAGCCAGTTGGGGGCAAAATACTGACCTCTGCTCCAGTATCGACAAGGAAACGACGCCCAGACTGCCCGAACGAATAGGAGGCTGCATTGGCGGCCAGCCGCCGTAGCCATCAGTGGCGGCTGGCCCTGGCGTTTTCCTGAAACTTGCAGGGTGGGTGGCATTGACAGGCCTCTGCGCCCCACCTCTGATGGTAGAAACACAGCTGGTCGCCAGTGTCGTCGTCTGTGTTTCTGGGGTGTGGTCGCTCGGTTGCTGGGACTGGTTTAGGTAGGCGCTGGGCTTGCGGCCTGGCGATTTGGCCGAAGGACGACCCACTCTCGTGTTTGGCCTTCCACAGGACATCTGCCCGGGCAGCTACCTCACGTGGGTTGCTGAAATCGGCGTCAGCCAACAGCAGGTGAATGTCATCGTGTAGTTGTTCGAGGAAGGCCTGTTCGAACATTAGGCAAAGCTTGTGTCCCTCAGCAAAGGCCAGCATCTCGTTCATCAGGGCCGATGGGGATCTGACCCCCAGGCCATCGAGATGAAGCAGACGGGCGGCGCGCTCGCGAAGGGAGAGGCCGAAGTTCTGAATAAGAAGGTCTTTGAAAGCCGGGTACTTATCCTCCTCCAGAGGAGACTGGATGAAGTCTCCGACCTGGACAGCTGTCTCCTGGTCCAGAGAGCTGACCACATGATAGTACTTTGTGGAGTCGGAGGTGATCTGCCGTAGTTGGAATTGTGCTTCAGCCTGGTCAAACCAGACGCTGGGCTGAAGCATCCAAAAGGTGGGCAGCTTGAGTGCCACTGCGTTGGCTGCTGCGTTGTCGTCCATTGTGCGGGTCCAAAATCCGTTTGGACCGTCGGGGTCACCAATGTAGCGGCTGCTACCGCGACGTGAAAGCAAGACACTAGTTCTTGCAGAACAAAAACTGATTTATTTTCCCACCTTGCGTGGGCCATTTAAGAGGAACGGTTCCCGCCCACTGAAAACAGAAATGACGTATGCGCTATGTCATCAAACTTTTCCCGCGGGCGGGTTCTCCCCGTTGCTCGGGGAAGACAAAGGCCCAACGCCATCTTGGGCCTCGCCGCTCCGACGACGCGCGACCCGATCGCCAAGCCGGTTCACTTGCTCGGACGGTGAGTCACTACACTTCATGCTCTGGGTCATCATCTCATTACTTTTCTTTCTCACATCCTTATCCTTAAATCTTTGGGCAGAGTATACATCCCCTTAGTCATGGAACAGATTATAGGAAGCTCTCCATCTTGCCCCTGTATGATACTACTTCACTGTTAAAAAAAAGGCTGATAAATGTGTCCACAACCTGGATGTTTTTCTGGATGTTTTCCACCATTTCATGTTTAACACTTAATTCTGCAGGACAGCCTCCTTAACATGAAAAATGATGTTAATGTATTGTTCAAAAAACCATTCACTCAAAGAGGCTTGTGCAATGTATGTACTTCCAAGTGTTAATTGCAATGAAAATGGGATCCATGTCAAGAAAATACAAATGAAGCTGTTCTCAGAATTACTTCACTATCAGAAAAATAAATCTTTCACTGAAATATTAATGCTGAACAGAATTGTGCATTTTTCTGAGCATCAAGGGTGGCACTTCTAATTTACATAGTTTATTTCTTAACATTCATTTGACTGCTTAGTAGGATTTGCCTTTAATTAGTACATGGAAAACAGAAGCTTGGGATGGACCACAGCCAAGGGTCCTGTTGCCACTGCATACTGAGGGGCTAGGTCCTATGTAACAGGATCTCATACACTTCTTGGGTGCATTGCTTAAAGAGGAAACATGAATGGCATTAATGCATTGCAAGAGGAAGTATTGATTTAGTGGTACAATAGATATAAATTGTATAAAGTGTACCAATTGAAAATCCTGTGATTTTGAATAAAGTGCATTTTTGAAAAAGAATTGTGCAGCCAGAGTTAAACTGGCCTCTTTGGATTGGCATTATTTAGAATATACATCAGTATTTCAATCAATTTCAAAAAGACAGAAGTAGTGGATAAGTTAAGGGTATTAATATCAATAAATACCCTAAGAGAGATAGTAGGCTAGAAATTGTACAGCATCAAAAGAAGCATGTTAAAGTAGCGCTGCTCTGGATGTCCAAGGCAGTTGTGTGTGAAGCATTTCCAAAACAACATTCTATTGCAAATGAGGCTGAAGACAATGTGTGTGATAGATGGGTTTCCAGCTGAAACAAAAACAAAGGCCTCTATTCTACAGGCACAAATTGCTTTGGATAGTGGCTCTCATGAAGGAAACCATTTGAGCAATGGATTAGGGATTTGGGACAAGGCTGAGTGAGGAATGGGGGCAGGAAAAAGTCATGTGAGGTGGAGAAATAATTGCAGGGGAGAAGCAGAATCGTGGAGGAGTAAATAACTGGGGAGAGAATAGCGGGCTAGACAAATGCCCTTGACTCTCCAGCAGCAACCCAGGAAATGTCTTACTTCCTTTAAATAATGTCAAAGCAGGCCTCAACCCTACTGCCTGCAACCTCACAGTGTAGTTTTGTGCAAATTATGTGAAAATAAGTGTTGTGAGCCTCCTAAAGTCTCTGTGCATGCCCAGTAGCTCCAGTTGGTATGCATGTTGTTGACATTGCAGACTCAGAGCAAAACATCTATACTTGAAGCAAACTCATCATTACTTAAAATAATAACCAAAAGGAAACAGCTAGCAAGAGAAAAGACTATGCTTTAAGAAGCATCTTTGAATCATTCACGATATTACAGGGCAAGGTGAAATGAGGTCCATCTCCGAGAGCTAGATTTTCAAAACATTTTGACAAATGTCCATGTCAGGGGCTTTGAATTAAGCCAACGATCGTAGAATATGGAACAGAACAGAAACATAAGTAAGAAAATAGAAAATGGGAAAAAGGCTATTATTAAAAGGACTAACATGAATTTTGTGTGGTGGGGAGGAACAGTGGGTGATGTGCAAGTGTAGAAAGAAATGAAAAACTATTGAATGTAAAGGTCTATGCTTGAGCCCCTATTGCTGCTTAATTACAGACATGACTTGGGTGGTAAAATAAAATGAAATTTAGTCAATTTTGCTAAAGACACAAAAATAGAGAAAGCAAGAAAAATAATCTCCACTGCATATAACTGGCCAGATTCATGCCTAATTAAATTTAGCACAATTCATTATTATGCATAATTCATTCTCCTATAGCCCTGTACATAGGATGGGGTGGAGCTTGATTAGGCCTAAATAAAATAACCACTGAAAATGTGTATTAAAAATAACCACTGAAAGTATATCCATTCAATGTAACTCAGGTAGCACAGCATTAGTAGTATGTTTAGTGGATATGCCATTATGAAAGGAGATGAAAAATGTTTGTTTAATACCACAACCAATTTTTTCATCTTTCATTATAA
Organism: Pristis pectinata; assembly: GCF_009764475.1. NCBI lineage: Eukaryota > Metazoa > Chordata > Chondrichthyes > Rhinopristiformes > Pristidae > Pristis > Pristis pectinata. The sequence goes on along the minus strand of NC_067405.1, from coordinate 105,623,204 downwards.
TTTGTTCTGTCTTTGCCTTAAGGAGACCTAGGATAATTTTCCTGCTGACTGGGACAGCTTACATTCTCTCTTTGTCTTCACTCATTGAAATGCACTCGAAACTCCAGAAAAGGCAAGCACTTATGTTCTATCGTCACATGAAAGAGATGATGCTGGTTACTGGTAGTGCAATTGCTGAGGTCATGACCAACAGCAAGATAAAAGTTTTTTTGCATTCAACTTTCTTCTCACTGACGATCTCTTTTTTTAACTTATAAGTGTAAGCAATTGTTACTTAATTTCCTCCCCTCACCCATCTACAACTTTATCCTTGTGCCTTTTACCTTTCCAATTTCCAAGTGCAACATGACAAGGCAGTGGAAGACCATCAAGAGAAGAATGATGGTGGGCGCACATAGGGGTTCTACTGCCAAGGGCACAAATGAGGTTCCAAATGCACAAGGCTGCAGAAGAAAAGGAAAGTCTGCTAGAAATCTGTGTTTACTGTCAATGACAATGCAAGAGTTTACAGAAGCATGACACAGGACTTGCAGAGAACTGGTAACCCTAGTTTACCAACAAACTTAACAATCAATGTTCTCTAGTCAACTCAAAATAATGTTTCCAAACCTGATTAAATCAAAACATGCCATATTGGATAGCGATGTCAGCTATCAGTATTGTACACTCCTTTATTGCCTGTCTTCCATGTGCCTTTGACTATCTTAGTGTTCTTTTGCAGAGCTATAGTCAAAACTCATGGACTGGACCATGAGTCAGTGTCTGGTGGCAGATGAATCAACCTATATTGCATCACAAGTAGCTTCCACCAACAAACTGAGTCAATGAGAAAAACAGATGTAGTCCAATGTATCCCTTCTGTCTGAGAAAGTTTCCTATTTTCCAGTTCTGGGTCTATTACTCTGCGGTTATAGCATATACAATGTTCATTAAAGTACTTTTTAAATGCAATTAGCAAAGGTCTTTCATCAACCTGCCTCTACTGCATAATACTTATTCCTTGATATTAAAGATCTTTGACAAGACCTTGGTCATCATGAATGATATCCTGTATCACAAGAGCCACCTCTTAGTGAGAGCAAACATTGGTGATAAAACCACTACCGTCACCTGTGTGCTAGCACCGCTTTTGAGCATTTGAGAAAAACTGTGTTCAAAGATCAAGTCTTTAAATCCATAACCAAGCTCATGGTCTACTGAGTTCAATGTTTCTGATAAACAGCAGTCACCGCTTGGATGCCCAAGCCTGCCTGATACAATTTTCAGGCAGCCCTATGAATGAACACTCAGCTTTTGTGCTTGAAAGTGGCAGAAAACTGCTTGCTTGTCCAAATCAGAGGGCCCATACAAGTTGTAGGAACCCATATGAAATTCTGCATTACATTAGTTTTGATTGTGCCTTTCCCCAGCTCATCCCTCACTTTTGATGTCACTTTCTGACCTAGTTTGCTCAAGGAGTTGCCAAATATTTGTCCCTCAATCATTGAGCTTCCCATCAGTGCTTATTCAAGGCTGAGTAGCTTACTAACTTTAAGATTAGTAAAGCCATTGGTAAATAACTCGATGCTGGTTTAGCAATTTACCTAAAATCATCGGTAGAATAAATAATAGGAATTTCCATACAATGAGAGTAAGAAACTTAGAAAATAAGTAATTCTGAATCATTCTTGTGTACACTCTCTGGCCACTTGAAGTGTAAAAGTGAAAGAGAATTGAGAAGTGGTCATTTACTCATACTCAACTAACCAAATGAAGCAGTGCATGTGTTTGAGAATGAAGGAAAGGATGAAAATTAAACACCAACACATTCTTCATGCAAAAAATCTCAGGAGACCTTTCTTCGTCAAACACATATGATTCTTTGCTCAGTTGCAGACAGAAGGTTCTTTTGGTTGTTTAATTAGTCATCTTCAAGCACCATCATTATTTCTATTAATCAATAATATTGCATGTGTTGTACACATTTTGTGCACAGATTAGTCACAGCCGAATAAATGGTCAAGCAGTGCACAAGAGGCAACACTTTCTATATTCATTTGGTATGTCACAGCATGATTTATTTCTTCATTATTAGTCTATTTACATTAGTATAGGGACTAATTATAATACAACAAACTTGCAAACTAATTTCTAAGGTGCTTCCCGTATGGCACAGAAAATTCTCTTCACAACTGACGACTATTTCACGACTATTTATTGAATTGAAAGTAACATTTCAGTAAGACAAGGCTGTCTTCCTAAAAATATTATATTTAATTATTTAAGCATGATCAGTACATATTCAAAACAGGAATAAAAATGTACGACTAGAAATTGCTTTACACAACTCAGATAAAACTCCCATAGTACAGCAAGGAAGATTTATCTGCAGTGAGGTTTTCAACTTTGCTGGTCTGAAAAGTTAATGGTTTTTACTAATTCCTTTTTTCCTCTAACTGCTATTTAATTGCCAAAGCTCAAATTGTTTTTCCTGAGATCTGTGACCTCAAATACAGTCTCACGTATGTGCCTGGAGTACTTTACCCAGCTTCCAAGTCTCAGGATCAATGCAGGCTCAGTCATATCTCTTTGCTTGCTCTTTAGTGCTGCATTAGGAAGATCATCCAACCTCTAAACTCAAGCAGTGAAATCTTCTTGTCCTTCTCCTTCATTCCATTGGAGAATGCAGAGGGGGCACTTGGTTGCATTACAGACTTCATAGACTGAACTCACTTCCTTACATTCTGTCGACCATTCTATCTGCCAAGGGAGTTCACTTCAGCTATCCTGATGGCAGTCCACGTCCCACCACAGACAGACATGAAGCCTGCACTCAATGAGCTATACTCCGTGGTCAACAACCTTGAGACAGGATACCCTGAGGCCTTCTTCATCATTGCAGGGGACTTCAGTCAGGCCAACCTCAAGAGTGTGTTACAAAATACTATCGGCACATCTCCTGCTCCACCTGGGGCACCAACACCCTTGACCACTGCTATACAACCATCAAAGATGCCTTTCGAGCCACCCCTCGTCCTCACTTTGGGAAATCAGACCACCAGGCTGTGCTCCTCCTCCCTGCATACAAACAGTAACTGAAACGGGAGGATCCAGTACGGAGAGTCGTGCAGTGCTGGTCTGAGGAAACAGATGAGCTCCTACGTGACTGCCTTGAGACAGTGGACTGGTCCATGTTCAAAGACTCAGCTGCCAACCTTGAAGAGTATGCCACCACCATCACAGACTTAATCAGCAAGTGTGTGGCAGACTGTGTACCAAAGAAGACAATACGGGTGTTCCCAAACAGGAAACCATGGATGAACCGAGAGATCCACTCCCTACTGAAGGAGAAGACTGCTGCACACAAATCTGGTGATCCTCATCTGTACAAGAAATCGAGGTATGACCTTTGGAAAGCTATCAGGGATGCCAAGAGGCAATACCGACTCAAAATAGAGTCCCTGACCAGCCGTCAGTTATGGCGGGGCTTACATGCCATAACAGGCTACAAGACGAAGTCGGGCTACATAGCTAACGACAGAGCATCCCTTCCTGATGAACTTAACGCATTCTATGCGCATTTTGAACACAAGGGAAGTGGATTGTCACCATCCACCCTGACAGCCACCAATGAAGCTGAACCTGTGATCACAATGGAGGACGTAAGGTCAGTCTTCTGGAGAGTGAACACGAGGAAAGCATCTGGCCCAGATGGTGTCCCTGGCCGTGTGCTCAGATCTTGTGCTGATCAGCTGGCAGAAGTATTTATGGATATATTTAACCTCTCCCTGTTTCAAGCTTAGGTTCCCACCTGTTTTAAGAAGACCACCATCATCCCGGTACCGAACAAAAGCAAGGTAACATGCCTCAATGACTACCGATCAGTGGCTCTGACATCCACCACCATGAAGTGCTTTGAGAGGTTGGTCATGGCACGCATCAACTCTAGCCTACCAGACAACCTGGACCCATTGCAATTCGCGTATCGCCGAAACATGTCTACAGCGGATGCCATCTCCCTGGCCCTACACTCAGCTCTGGAGCATCTGGACAGTAAAGGCACCTACGTTAGACTATTGTTTATTGACTACAGCTCTGCCTTCAATACAATAGTCCCAAGTAAGCTTGTCACCAAACTCCAAGACCTAGGACTCAACACCTCCTTCTGTAACTGGATCCTTGACTTTCTAACAAACAGACCGCAATCAGTGAGGATAGGCAGCAATACCTCCGGCATGATTATTCTCAACACTGGTGCCCCACAAGGTTGCGTCCTCAGCCCTCTACTCTACTCCCTGTACAGTCATGACTGTGTGGCCAGATTCTGCTCTAACTCCATCTACAAGTTTGCAGATGATACCACCATTGTAGGCCATATCTCAAACAGCGATGAGTCGGAGTACAGGAAGGAGATAGACAACTTAGTGGAATGGTGTCATGACAACAACCTTCCCTTCAATGTCAATGAAAGAGTTGGTCATTGACTTCAGGAAAGGCGGCGGTGTACATGCACCTGTCTACATCAATGGTGCTGAGGTCGAGAGGGTTGAGAGCTTCAAGTTCCTGCGAGTGAACGTCACCAACAGCCTGTCCAGGTCAAATCACATAGAAGTCACGGCCAAGAAAGCTCACAACTGCCTCTACTTCCTCAGGAAGCTAAAGAAATTTGGTTTGTCCCCTTTGACTCTCACCAACTTTTACCGATGCACCATAGAAAGCATCCTATCTAGATGTATCACAGCTTGGTACGGCAACTGCTCTGCCCACGACTGCAAGAAACTGCAGAGAGTTGTGGACACAGCCCAGCGCATTACGGACACCAGCCTCCCCTCCTTGGACCCTGTCTTTACCTCTCGCTGTCTTGGTGAAGCAGCCAGCATAATCAAAGACCCCACCCACCTGGGACATTCTCTCTTCTCTTCTCTTCCATCGGGTAGAAGATACAGGAGCCTGAAGGCACATAACACCAGACTTAAGGACAGCTTCTACCCCACTGTGATAAGACTATTGAACAGTTCCCTTATACAATGAGATGGACTATGACCTCATGATTTACCTTGTTGTGACCTCGCACCTTACTGCACTGCACTTTCTCTGTAGCTGTGACACTTTACTCTGTACTGTTATTGTTTTTACCTGTACTACATCAATGCACTCTGTACTGACTCAATGTAACTGCACTGTGTAATGAATTGACCTGTACGATCGGTTTGTAAGACAAGCTTTTCACTGTACCTCGGTACAAGTGACAATAATAAACCAATACCAATACATAGATCTTCCTGACAACTTCCTGCTAGAAGTGCTTGGCTGTTCTCCATGGCTCCAATGAACAAGGTACATATCTCCCGCAGGCACTATTCTTCACTGTGCAAGTTCTTCAGACATCCTGGGTACTTATTTCCATATGTCTCCCATCCTTGCAGCATTTGTTCACTGATAACACTCTCCAAAAGCATTTTTCTGTTCACTACTCAGGATCAGCATTCCATAGCCAGCACCATTTGCTATAAAAACCCATTCATTAACATCCATCAGGAAAGGAAATCTGCCACCCTTACCTGGTTTGGCCATATAGGACTTGAGAGTCACCCAATGTGGTTGACTTTTAAATGGCCTCTGAGATATCCTAGCAAACCACTCAGTTATACCATTAAAGGGAGTTAGAATAAAACTGGACAAACCTCTTGACATTGACCCAGGTGTCAAAGCCATACACAGCAGAGCCACTCCCAGCCCTGTCAACCTTGGTAAATCATCCCCACAAACATCAGGTGACCTGTGTCTAAACTGGGAGAGCTATTCCACAGACTAGTCAAATAACATAAGATCATATCTTCCAGGCAATCACAATCCCAGGCTATGTCCTGACTCACCAACAGATGGACGCACCAGAGGAGCACTTTGGTGTACAGGGGGTTATCCATTGGAGTCCCCAACTTTGATTCCAGACCCAATGAAGTCTCATGGCATCAGGTAAAACATGAAGAAGGAAATCTCCTGAATACCACCTACTATCCTCCTTCAGCTGATGAAAAGCTGCTGCTCCATGTCAAATAACTCTTGGAAAAAAAATTGAAGTAACCAGGGCACAGAATGTACTGTGGATGGGGTACATTAGTAGCATCAAGAGTAATTTGGTAGCATCAGCACCAACTAAGCTAGCCTAAAGAACAGAGCTGCTACTGAGGGATAAACTAACCTGATCTCTCCCTCACCAACCTATTTGTGATAAATGGATCTGTCCATGTTAGCATCAGTCAAAGGGACCACCATATAGTCATGTTCCATCATGTGATGGAAGTGCTATCAAGCAACACATATAAATAACATGGTCATTAATGCTCACCATGACCACCACTCTCCAGACATGGATCAAAGAAATGAAATCCAGGGGTGAGGGAAACTGCCCTTGACACCATGGCAGCATCAAGGAGACCTGATAAAACTAAATCAATGATCATTCAAGGGATAAGCAATCCAATAGGGAGAGTCAGGCCCCACATAAGGAAAGATGACTGTGGTTGTTGAAAGTCAAATATCCCAGCCCTAAACATCCATTCCAAGTTGCATACCATCTCACTTGGAAACATTCCTTCATCATTGCCAGGCCTAAATGCTGGAACTCCCATGCCAACAGCACTGTATGAGTTCTTTCACAGATGACTACAGTGGTTTAAAAAGGTGGCTTAGCCAGAGTAGAAGGTAATTTATGGTTCTTACTGGTATGGTGGTATTGCAAACATACCTTCAGCCACTTTCCACTACCATGACCCGTATGCTGCACCAGCCCATACTAGTATGCTCACCTCTGGGCTCACCACCACCTTCTCAAGGGCAGCCAGGGATGGACAATGAATGTTGTGATGCCCAGATTCTGAAAAATCCATTTTAAAAAAATCAGAAGGCCTTGATCTTTCACAAACCGCAATATGATTACCAACAGCACTTTCTTAACACTGCTGAAAAGTAGCAAAGCAGTTTCTGACCTCAGATGTTTATAACTTTTATCAATAGATGATTTGCACAACCAAACAGTGCAATCACAGCCCATAATGCTTATTTTATCATTGGTTTTACACCGTTTACTTTTGAAAATCAAGTATTTCGAAACTGTAGAAAAATTCCTGAAACAACACAGATATCCATATCTTTTTATATGGAAAAATTATCTTTCAATTTTCCTTGATTTTTATCTTTCAGCTAATCATTTACAAATTAAGATGGAAATGATTTGGGGAATTAGCTCAGGCAGGGCATTCTTGATTTTTATTTATTTTATTCTGTAGTCTGTCAGTTATTCTGAATTTGAATTTCTTTCTCTGAACTTGCTATATAAGCTTATATTTTTAACTGCCCAGAGGTAATGCAAAAAATCCTGAAGATCTAACATGCAATGAAATGGAACTGATAAGTATAATTACTTTAATATACAACGTGCAATTAAAAGAGGGAATGTAAATGCTGCAGTTGTTTTCCTTGTCTAAACATGAGGGTAAACTAAAATGTTTCCATATTGAATAAAGTTTAAAAATAAGGAGAAAGTGCCATCAATTGGAAAATAACTATTTCTGAAAGGGCAGGCGAATGGGTCTAGTTCATCCTGCAAATAATCATTACAGACTTGATTTGGTTTCCTTCTGCGCCGCTGACACATCACAAAAGGCATGAATTGATCAAATTGTGTCAATGTATTTACACATGAAAATGTGACAAACTAATTATTGTACTTTCCAAAAAAATTGCTTCATCTATAAGCCATAAACACTTGTTCTCTTTCTTCAAACTGCAATATATTGTACTTTTTAATTTGTTAATTTTACTCAAAGAACATGGAAAGTAAGTAATTTGGTACATAATCAAACATTAGATTATGAGCAGCTAGCATTGTTGATAACTTTGTCAAGATATGCTGGGTGACAACTTATTCATTTTAGGGAGGTTACAATTTACCTGAAGGACACCTTACATTTTGACTAGGTGCATTACAGCCTTTAGGACTCAACAATGAATTCATCAATTTCAGATAATCAGCCTTTTTAGTTATTATAAGTAGCCAGGTCTAATGAAAGATCATCAACATGTGGTGTTAATTTAGTTTTTCTTTCTCCACAGTAGCTTCCAGATTTCTCTCTTTTCTCAGATTTCCAGCAACTGCTAGCTTTGTATCTCACAGTTCTAACATGATTTCTCTTTTCACTATCCTCTATCCTCATTCATCTCCTAGTTACACCTCCTGAGTACTTCCCTTTGTTCCATTCAGTTTGTCATGGTCTCCACCCTTTCAAAGACCTTCCCTTTGTTCTCTTCTTTTCTGCAACTTAAAGTATGTTCAATATCTAATTTTTACCAGTTCTGATAAAAAATCATCAACTTGAAACATCAATTCTGCTTCTCTCTTTGTAGATGTTTGTCTAAACTGTGAGCATTTCCATCATATTTGGTTTGTATTTCAGATCTCCAGCATCTGCAGCTCTTACATGTGGCTAATTTTAAATCACATTCACGAGGACTAAGTGTTAAGTCCCATACAACTTGATTTGAGAGTGATGCATGAAGAAAATGTTAATGCACTGCTTTCGACTTAAGGACTCAGCTTTCCATTTCCTCTTTTATTGCTTCATTAAGGGCTGCAAGTGATGGGTGAATTCTGATGCTTTATAGCAGATCAATGAAACAAGTTGCATTTGAGGAAATTGTCTGTCTCCTCAAAGTCACTTTCTTCAAACTGCTCTGATTTATTTGATTATGTTGTTCAATTCAAATGTTATATAATTTAAGTTTATAGTTGAAAAATAATGTTGATTTATCAATGATGAACTTTAAATATGCATTATTTACTAAGTGTTAATCTATATACCAGGAAAAAATTAATTCTTTAAAGGATTTGAACTATTTGCCTGAGGATGGTTTAATTTTATTTTTTCATGGTGATAGTTTTCTTTCCAACTTAATTTTCTAAAATACCAGCACAATACCAGTAATTTTTATGTATAACAAATTATCTACCAACAAAAGCAATCATACACAAGATTAAAGATATTGTTTCAGAGACGTGGGATTCAACTGGATCTGAAAGAAACAGATGTAAGTGAGAAACAAAATGTAATAATACAAAATATATTGACATTATTATTTAAATATTGATTCATGGTTTTCAGCAGAGAATTTAATTAATGAATAAATTAATAACTTGTTAACCAATCCTGTGCTGAACACACAAATCAACATTTAAATCTAGAGAGGAAACTATTTCATGATTATTAATTATAGAATAAATTGCAATGTGGTTACAAATCCTTGTGCAGTTTTGTATTGAAAATCTTCTTTAGTGATATTTTATATTAGACTACTCATCATTACATAATTCTTGTTTACTGCCATTAAAATATCATTATTGGAGTAGATCTTATCTCCTTTTGTTGCTCCTGAACTATTGTTTACCATCTGTCCAATACAGAGATGAAATAGATATTGTATTAATTATTTTTTAAACATGACTGGTACCACTGAAAGAAAGGAAAAGGAACACGTCTTCCTGACCTTTGACCAGAGACTGCTCATTCTCCAGCCAAAATAATTAATGGGACCTCCATGGGATTTGGAACAGTGCCACATCAAATAAACAGAAAGCAATTTTCCTAACCTAGACCCTATTACTTGTTATTAAAGCTGAGAAACCCATTTACCAGTTCATAGGGGAAGACTCACAATGATTACCTGACTAGTATTGATTATATAACTGACCTGGACTTGATAGGACCCAACCACATGTGTTGGGTTTGGACCAGGCCGGGTTTATACTCCAAGAAAACATCTAGATTCAGTCCTGTTTGGCTATTTCCTGCCAGGCCAGACCAGCCACTCAACCATGTGAAGATGACCCACCTGGCATCACTACACCTGAAAAGCACACCTGAGACTGCCACACAGTGATAGTCAAGTCAGGTTGGGTCAAACATGGAGAAAAAATACATACACTTGGGATTGGGTCAAGATCCAGTTTATACCCAAGCTGATCTCAACTCACTGGAGCTAATAGCAAGCAAAAGATGACCTTCGAGTGGGTTTAATAGCCTTAACTGTTATTTTCAGAGCTCTTCAGACTTTGGAGTCTTCTTCAGTACAGTTCACCATCAGAGGCCAAAAGACTCAAAGGTGAGCCATCAGGAACATAGCAGTTTGCCAGAGCCAGATTAAGGAAAAGGAAAAGCACAGAAAGATAGGAAGGCACTTCAGACAGGTTCAGGGAAAGAAATTGTGCAACCTCTGACCTGTGAAAAATTAATTAAAAATATATTTGAATATATTTTGATTGGTCCCCAGCAACCTCTTTTTGGATTATTGCTGCTCCACCACAGTTCAAAAAGATGAAGTATTAGCCAGCATGCTCTGCAGATTTATACCTCAAAATTCTAACAGGGATTTTATGTACCTCAGCAGACCACAATTTACATACTATGTGCCCTTATACCTCCAGTCATTGTTCTTAATTAAAACTGCGTCATCTGGAAAGTTAGTGTGAATGAACTGCTAGGTGAACCAACACCAATTTCAGCCCACTCCTTCCCCTATTACATATTGTTCAAGCATTTTAAATTGGCCCCAATATTCTGCCAATTACTTTCTTAACTACTTGTTACATTTATCCAAATAAGTTATGAATCATGCTGGCAGAAAGGCATTCAGAAACAACATGTTGCAAAAGCAGTCAGATATTTATACAACAGCTTGGCAAGAGGTTGTAAAGGCCATCTGACTTCTGAAAAGCAACAAGGCTTTCAGAGGAGATGAAATCCATGATGATGTAACAAACGTTGCAGAGAAGTACTTCTGTCACAAATCCATGATCTCATGTTTATTTGGGAAGAGGTGAGCAAGCCGGGGGAATCTCAGAGAAAACAATATCATGACTATTTGCAAGAAAGGATGGTAGTACAATTGGGGAACACACCAAGTAGTTTCTCTCCTGTCTGCCACAGTGATAGTAATTGCAAGGATTTTCTTCAACAGTCTCTTCCCAGTGGCTGAAGAGCTCCCCAAAGTGTTGGAATGTTAATTTTATCCATTGACAGAGATGATGGACATGATCATCACTGTGTGACACATCCAAGAAAAAAATAGGGTGTTGCTTGAACCACTACTGAGCTCAACTTAAATATTAAAAGGGAAACTGTACAACCTTCATTGTTGTGTTATTATGTAGTTATAATAAAGAACTACAGTTCCCAGTGGGCAATGCAAGGGGTCACATGGGGGAACAGGAAGTGGCTGTAAAAACAGAGAGGGAAAGCAAGCAGACTGGTGTTGGTTAATAAAATGTTCAGATGTTAAACCCATGCAAAGTTTGTCCCTTGATGAAGAACAAACATAACATGGTGTCAGAAGTTGGTGTGAGGTCTGAACAGGGAGAGTAGATGAATACTGTGTGCAATTGAGGAAGAGACTCAGTGAATACGAAAGAAAAGTTGTAATAAGACGGAGAAAAAGCTGGCCGGCGTGGCGAGGGAGCACATTGTTCCTGAAGTTCAGCAGTCACCGGATTTGCCGAGAGAGATTCAGGTGAAAGGCCAAGAGTTCCCATTATGGATAAACTAAGTCCTCTCATGCCTATGCAGTTTACTGGCAATCTAACTGATAATTGGAAGTGCTTCAAACAGCGATTCAACATATATTTAGATGCTAGTGGAGTGGGAAGGAACGATGAAAAATTGAAAGCGTCTATTTTTCTGCATGTGATTGGTGAAGATGCTTTGGACATCTATAACAGCTTTCAAATTGGTGAGACAGCTTTTGAGTTGGGCACTTTGATGAAAACATTTGAGGAGTATTTTATCCCAAGTAAAAACATCACATTTGAGAGAAATAGTTTTTTTTCCTGTGACCAGAAACAAGGTGTTAGCTTCAACCAATACTTAGCTGAGCTTCACAGTAAGTCTTGTGAAACTAGAGATTTGAGAAACTCACTAGTTAAAGACAGAATAGTTTGTGGAATTCCAGATAATGGACTCAGAGAAAGGCTGTTGCGTGAAAAAGATTTAACCCTGGAAAAGGTGGTGAATATGTGTAGGTCAGTAGAAACCACACGAACACAAGCTAAGGAGCTGCACAGGGCAGACACAACAGAGTGCATGCTGTGAAAACAGAGAAGCGGCACACAAGGCATTTCCGAAAGTGTAGCAAAGAGGAAGGCTCAAACAGCAAATGCAGCAGCTGTGGAGGTAGACACATTCCAAGGATGTGTCCTGCTTATGGGAAGTCTTGCAATAGCTGTGGGAAGAAGAATCACTTTGCAGAGTGCTGCAAAGCTGGGGCTAACAAGAGAAAGGTGCACACAGTTGATGAGGAAATGGAGGAATTCTTTGTGGGTTCTGTACAGACTGTGGCTGCTGGTAAAACAGAATGGATTGTTCCAGTAACTACGAATAGACAGTAATTCCATTCAAGCTTGACACCGGAGCTCAAGTGAATCTGTTATCCATGGCTGATTATAAGACTCTCACAGTAAAGAGTAAGATTTACCCTGTGAAGTTAAAAGTGACAGGCTACACTGGAGAGAAAGTTCCAGTAAAGGGGGGCTGTATGGTGACCTTTAAGGTCAAGGGGCAGCACTTAAAATCACAGCTACTGACTGTAGAAAAGAGAGTACAGCCAATATTAGGTCTGAGTGCATGTGAAAAGCTCAACCTAGTGAAAAGAGTTTTCATAGTAGCTTCACATACCAAAGATGACCACACAAAACTCATGGAAGAGTATGCAGATGTCTTTGAGGGGCTCGGATGCTTACCTGGTGTACACAAAATTCACATAGATGAGGCAGTGGCTTCTGTTGTCCATGCATGCAGGAAATTTCCGTTTCAACTTAGAGATAAACTTACTCAAGAACTAGCACACATGGAACAGATGAATGTCATACAGAAAATTGAAGAACCAACAGATTGGGTGAGTTCACTGGTCATTGTGCAGAAGAAAAATGGAGCATCACGGATATGTCTAGACCCAAGAGATCTCAGTAAAACCATCAAGAAAGAGCATTTTAAATTGCCAACATGGGAGGAGATCATGTCCCAGTTTTCAGGTGCCAAATGGCTTAGCAAGCTCAACGCATTGTCTGGGTTTTGGCAGATGAAGCTTGATGAGGCAAGTTTGAGCCTGTGTACTTTTAACACACCACAGGGAAGATGTCGCTATCTTTGGTTGCCATATGGGATCCTGTCCGCACCAGAAGTCTACCATAAAACCATCCGCATGATTTTTGAGGGCATATCTGGTGTCGAGACCATGATAGATGACATCATCGTCTGAGGGTCCACCAAGGAGGAACATGATACTCGACTGAGACAAGTGTTTGACGTGACAAGGAATGTCAATTTGAAATTAAATAAAGAGAAAGGTGAGTTTGGTGTTAAGACACTGATCTTCATAGGAGATGTCATATCTGAAGCCTGACCCAAGAAAGACGACAGCCATCAAAAACATGGAGAGGCCCCAAAACAAAGAGGAGGTGAGACATTTCTTAGGGATGGTGACTTATCTGGTGAAGTTCATCTCTCGACTGTCAACAGTGTCAGCACCACTTAGGTCACTCCTTGAGTAACAAAATGAATGGATTTGGTCTCATGAGCAAGAAGAGTGTTTCCAGACATTGAAAAGGGTCCTAACTGAAGAGCCCATGCTGAAGTTTTATGATCTGGAAAGGTGTATCAGGATATCAGCCGATGCGTTCCAGCACGGCCTTGGATCAGTACTACTGCAGCAGCATGATGGCACATGGCATCAAGGGCTTTAACAAGTGCGGAAGCCAACTCTGCACAGATAGAGAAAGAGCTTCTTGCCAGTACATATGTATGTGAAAGGTTCCATCAGTACATCTATGGGCAAGCTATTGAAGTGGAGACAGACCATAAACCATTGGTCTCAATTATGTCCAAACCACTGAATGACTGTCCCATGAGGATACAGCGCATGTTGATAAGGCTGCAGAAATATGATGTGAAGATGATCTACACACCGGGAAATATATGTTTGCAGTTGATGTGCTGTCTCGAGCAGTCGACAAGATAGAAAAGAGTGACCAACAGGTTAATGCAGATATACAGGCCTATGTTGACGTGATTGTCACCTCTCTTCCAGTATCTCCGGATAGAACAGAGCAGATTAGGAAAGCAGCAGAGGCAGATGAAACAATGAAAGTACTCAATGATACAATACGGAAAGGATGGCCAGCAGCAAAGGATGACTGTCCAATGTGTATTCGGGATTATTGGGCATGCAGAGCTGAACTGTCAGTAGTGAAAGATATGGTCTTCAAAGGGAACAGGTTTGTGATTCCAGTGTCACTACGCAAGGAGATGCTCCAGAAGATACACAAAGGGCATCTTGGGGAGGAAAAATGTAAACATAGAGCACATGAATGATGTACTGGCCAAGAATGAACCAAGACATCAGCCGGACCACTGCTTCATGTGAAATATGCCTTATCTACAGACCAAAGCAGCAAGCACAACCACTTACCCCACACCCTGTACCAGACAGGCAGTATTTCAAAGTTGGAGTGGATTTGTTTGACTGTAATGGGAAGAGCCATATTGTTGTTACAGACTACTTTTCCAATTACCCAGAGGTTGTGACACAGCAAACAACGTCCAGCAAAGCAGTTATCAAATTCCTGAAAGCTGTGTTTGCGAGGCATGGAGTTCCATGTGAAGTAGTATCAGACAATGGTCCACAATTTTTGAGCTGTGAATTTGAATCCTTTGCCAACGTTTGGGGGTTTCAACATATAACCTCAAGCCCACATCACCCAAAATCTAATGGCCTAGCAGAGAGTTCAGTTAAGGTGGTGAAGGGCCTCATGAAGAAAGCACAAGATGGACAAGAGGATTTCCACAGAAGTCTAATGATTTACAGAAGTGCGCCACTGCAGAATGGCCTTTCACCAGCCCAAGTGCTGATGGGTCAACACATACACATTAACCTTCCAATACATGAAAACCTGTTCACACCTAAAGGAGCACACAAGGTCAAACAGGCTAAAGAGGAAGGGAATGAAAAACAGAAACAGAATCACGACAAGACCGCGAAAAGCCTACCAGTCCTGAAGCCTGGGGATCAAGTGCGAATCCGAGATCATGATTCTGGCACATGGTCCATGCAAGGAGTTGTGCAAGAGGAAGTAAATCCACATTCATTCCAGATCCAGACGGAGCAAGGCACACCTCTGAGGAGGAACTGCATGGATTTATGACCACAAGCTCCAACCCATGGCTGTGACCCATCCCCTGTCAGTACACCAAAGGTGCCTGCATACGAAGAAAATGAACATGTGGACCAGAGTTCCCAGGAAAACACCAATGCAGCAAATGAAAGCAACACACCTGCGAAAACAAGTACCAGACCAAAAAGGACCATTGAACCACCTCGGAGACTGATTGAAAGCTGCTGAATGGACAAGGGTTCTTGGCAGGTTTGTAAGGACAAAGTATTGTGTTTGTTTTTCTTTAAAGGGGGAAGATGTGTTATTATGTAGTTATAATAAAGAACTACAGTTCACAGTGGGCAATGCAAGGGGTCACATTGGGGAACAGGAAGTAGCTGTAAAAAAGAGATGGAAAGCATGCAGACTGGTGTTGGTTAATAAAAATATTCAGATGTTAAACCCACGCGAAGTTTGTCTCTTGATGAAGAACAAACATAACAATTGTCTCCACTCTTGAACCAAGATCATCCACCTTTCGCCATGGATTTACACAGATGAAACCAAGCTACAAGTCATTGTTAATTCCTTCACTGAAGCATGCTAGAAGCCAGGCCTTACATTAAATATCCAAAAGCCAAAGGTCCCATATCAGCTTCCTCTTGCCACATAACACTGCTCTCCAACAACCAAGATCCAAGATAATTTCCCATATCTTGGGAACCACCCCACAGCAAAGGCATAAATCGATATCAGAATTCACTGCCACCTCTGGTACACCAACAGAGCCTTTGTTGAAATAAGGAAAAGAGTTTTCAAAGTTCAAGACCTCAAACCTGGTACCAAGCTAATAATCTATTCCTGTGTGTCTAAGAAACATGGACAACTTACCACAGGCAGCTCAAATCACTGGAGAAGAACCAATAACTCTATTTCCACAAGTTCCTCAAACACACCAGCAGAATAATCAAATGACTATCAGTGTCCATTCCCAGATCACAAGCATCATCATCAAGATTCTGATCTTGCTCCACTGCCTCTGGTGCTTGAAACTTGCACTCTGCTCTGAGCACTGTCATGGCAAGAGATTTCTAGGATTAAAGAAAATGCTTGACAGATATTCTTAAAGGCTCCTTGATAAAATGATTTATTCTCTACAATGCATAGAAATCCCTGATCCAAAACCACTCAAAATAAAAAAAGGAGCATCCAGAAAGGGAAAGAGCACATCCTGACTCTGTGACAGCAACTCATGGGGGTTAAGTGCAAAGACGAGTTGCAGACCACCTCAAAACAACTCACTTACCTACCCTATCGAGAACCACCTATCCCAGTTATGGTAGAGTTGGTGGATCCCCCGCAGGACTCATGGGAGATTTGAGAATTAGAGTAGGTGCAAGTCAATTTCAATCATGAAAGACCATCTAAGAAGATTTAAATAGAAAACAGTGAAAACTTTAGCAGTTTCTGAAAGTCCAATATGATCAAGCAACAGTTAAACACTAATATTCTGTCCAATTTTAATTGGAAATTCCATCTGTTCTCTCCATAAACTTACAGGTTACAGCACACGGTAAAATACATGAAACAAAAATACAGTGAAGACGCTGCCTACTGATGTTCCCTCACTTGCCCCTCACTTATTTCGGATTCCAAAATACAGGTCAAACACTCTGGCTGACAACAAAGTTTTGAGTTCCATTCAAGTGGCCACATTAGCAGCAGGCTCCAATGGCTTCCACTTAGTTCAGTCGTAACCATCTTCAAATAGCTCCATTTGTTACCAAGTTAAACTTATTGTACTAGGAATTTGTGGAAGCCTTTTTCACAAATCATCTATAATTACAAATCTTTTAACATACTGCTTCGGCATCAAAATATTTAAAAATCAAATGTGCAGTAGTGGGAATACTTACTAATGAGAAATCTTATGTCAGAATCAGAAGCAGGTTTATTATCACTGACTTATATGATGTGAAATTTGTTGTTTTGCAGAGCAATACAGTGAAAAGACAAAAAATATTACTATAAATTACAAACAAAATAAATAGTGCAACGAAAACAGAAATAATGAGGTAGTGTTCATGGGTTCATGGACCATTCAGAAATCTGATGGCGGAGGGGAAGAAGCTGTTCCTAAATTGCTGAGTGTGGGTCTTCAGGCTCCTGTACCTCCTCCCTGATGGTAGTAACAAGAAGAGGGCACGTCCCGGATGGTCAGGGTCCATAGTGATGGATGTCGCCTTCTTGAGGCACTGCCTCTTGAAGATGCCTCAATGGTGGGGAGGGTTGTACTTGTGATGGAGTTGGCTGAGTCTACAACCCTCTGCAGCCTCTTGTCGTCCTATGCATTGGAGCCTCCATACTAGGCTGCGATGAAACCAGTCAGATTGGTCTCCACCATACATCTACAGAAATTTGCAAGAGTCTTTGGTGACATACTAAATCTCCTCAAAATCCTAATGAAGTAGAGTCACTGGCGTGTCTTCTATGTGATTGCATCCATTGTTGGGCCCAGGATAGATCCTCCAAGATGTTGACGCCCAGTATCAAGCTCACTGCCAATCACCAATATTTATGGAGCAGTAAGGCTACCAACCCCACTTTGGAAACAGAAAACTAAAAAAACAGCAGATGTTGGAAATCTGAAATAAAACCAGAAAATGTGGAGTATTTTCCAGTTCTGATGAAGAGCTTTTGATCTGAAGCATTAACTGTTTCTCTTTCCACAGATGCTGCCTGACTTGCTGAATGTTTCCAATATTTTCCATTTTTATTTCCCACAGTGTTGCCAGGTGAAGATAATCAAAATAGATATCTCTTTATTGATATATCAGACTGCTCTTTGTTATCTGATAGAGATGAGGAGATGGACAACAATCTGGAAATGGATGGAGGCATTATAGGTGAAGGTGCAGACATGTAATTTGAAGCTCAACCTGGAGTCAAGTGTGACACCAAGTTTATATATACACGTGGCTGAGAAATAGACCAGATTACAATAACATTTTAAAGAAAGCTTTTTTTTATAATTTAGGATTATGAACTAATATAAATGAAATTACTTGTGTTGAAATATAAAAATTCAGTCTTTATTTCCAAAGTTCTGGGACCACATAAGCCACCATGAATTATAAACCAAACCTAAACAAATGTAATTATGTTTGATGGGAATTGTTGTCTTATTTGAAGAGGAAAATTGGTTCTACAAGGAAATCAGCAGTTTGGATGATACTAAAAGCAACCTCCTAGTTGTGGAAAACCTCTGGGGATAGTCAGCCTTCAGTAATTAGTTTTATAATTACTGCTGTTTGGATTACTAGCATTCAACTTTTGTTACAATATGGATTGGGAATGAACCTCCCATGTCCACAGATGCTGAAATAACTACTTATTTACATATAATAATTTGTGAATTTCTTGTCACATTTTTGTCAAAGTAAAACTGCACTGCTGACACCCAAGATATGCCTTTAATTGTAACTACACTTACAATCCTTATTTAACAATGTCAGCAAACTTACTGAACATCTATAAAGAAAACCATCTCATGTGATAGTTTATCATTCAACATTGAAAATCATATGAATAAAATAGCAAAATGGAAATACTTTTCTTGCAAGTTTAAATGTGATTGCAAGAAACAAACATAAATAAGCAGTCAATGATCAAACTCTTTCAATACATGCAACTTGGACTTTATCATCAATATTGCAACAGAAGGATCAAAGTTCTGAATTACAGCAAGTCTTCAAAAAAAAAGATTTTTTGCATTATGTATCCTATAAGGTGAGCTAACAACCACCACTCTTCACAAGAAAACAACATACAGTGGCATGCAAAAGTTTGGGCACCCCTGGTCAAAATTTCTGTTACTGTGAATAGTTAAGTGAGTAGAAGATGAACTGATCTCCAAAAGTCATAAAGTTAAAGATGAAACATTCTTTTCAACATTTTAAGCATGATTAGTGTATAATTTTTGTTTTGTACAATATTAGAGTGAAAAAAGGAAAGGAGCACCATGCAAAAGTTTGGGCACCCCAAGAGATTTGAGCTCTCAGATAACTTTTACCAAGGTCTCAGACCTTCATTAGCTTGTTAGGGCTATGGCTTGTTCACAGTCATCGTTAGGAAGGGCCAGGTAATGCAAATTTCAAAGCTTTATAAATACCCTGACTCCGCAAACCTTGTCCCAACAATCAGCAGCCATGGGGTCCCCTAAGCAGCTGCCTCTGAAAATTAAAATAAATGATACCTACAAAGCAGGAGAAGGCTATAAGAAGATAGCAAAGCATTTTCAGGTAGCTGTTTCCTCAGTTCGTAATGTAATTAAGAAATGGCAGTTAACAGGAACGGTGGAGGTCAAATTGAGGTCTGGAAGACCAAGAAAACTTTCTGAGAGAACTGCTCGTAGGACTGCTAGAAAGGCAAATCAAAACCCCCGTTTGACTGCAAAAGACCTTCAGGAAGATTTAACAGACTCTGGAGTGGTGGTGCACTGTTCTACTGTGCAGCGACACCTGCACAAGTATGACCTTCATGGAAGAGTCATCAGAAGAAAATCTTTCCTGCGTCCTCACCACAAAATTCAGCATCAGAAGTTTGCAAAGGAACATCTAAACAAGCGTGATGCATTTTGGAAACAAGTCCTGTGAACTGATGAACTTAAAATAGAACTTTTTGGCCGCAATGAGCAAAAGTATGTTTGGAGAAAAAAGGGTGCAGAATTTCATAAAAAGAACACCTCTCCAACTGTTAAGCACGGGGGTGGATCAATCATGCTTTGGGCTTGTGTTGCAGCCAGTGGCACGGGGAACGCTTCACTGGTAGAGGGAAGAATGAATTCAATTAAATACCAATAAATTCTGGAAGCAAACATCACACCATCTGTAAAAAAGCTGAAGATGAAAAGAGGATGGCTTCTACAACAGGATAACGATCCTAAACACACCTCAAAATCTACAATGGACTACCTCAAGAGGCACAAGCTGAAGGTTTTGCTATGGACCTCACAGTCCCCTAACCTAAACATCATTGAAAATCTGTGGATAGACCGCAAAAGAGCAGTGCATGCAATGTAAAAGACAGCTGGTAACACAAGGCAGTGTAAGAGTTAATAGTACACTTCTTAGTATGCTTCTCATTGTAAAGGGGGTCCCAAGGTGATCTCACGTGTGGTGTGATTTAGTTTTGTCTAGTTTCAATGCCAGATGCAAGTGGGGAAGAAGTAGTTTTTTTAGACATATCTTGCCATGCTGGAAACTTTATGTAAACAATTGCCTGTGTAAGTGTAACTTCTCACCTAGTTTTCTCACAAAAATGAGTATAAAGGTATGCTGTAGCCGAGTCTTTTTTGAGTAGGTTTCAATATAGAGTTAGGGTTACATGGTTTACTCTCTCTCTGTATTCCCCCAATCCCGCTAGCGAAAGCTAATAAAGCATTTATCATAAGTTCTTTTGTTCTGCTGTTGTCTCATTTTTTACAGAAGCGCGGGTCGACTTTGACAGCAAGACAGCCCAAGAATCTCACAGAACTAGAAGCCTTTTGCAAGGAAGAATGGGCGAAAATCCCCCAAACAAGAATTGAAAGACTCTTAGCTGGCTACAGAAAGTGTTTACAAGCTGTGATACTTGTCAAAGGGGGTGTTACTAAGTACTGACCATGCAGGGTGCCCAAACTTTTGCTTTGTGCCCTTTTCCTTTTTTGTTATTTTGAAACTGTAAAAGGTGGAAATAAAAAAGTAATCTTGCTTAAAATATTAAAGAGATGTGTCATCTTTAACTTTATGCCTTTTGGAAATCAGGTCATCTTTTACTCGCTTAGCTATTCACAGTAACAGAAATTTTGATCAGGGGTGCCCAAACTTTTGCATACTATTGTATATCCAAGGTTGCCAGCATGAAACTCTGGGAAAATTAAAGTGAACAGGAATCAGGAAGAAAGCTGTTCATTGAAGTCATATCAAGCATAAAGGAATCTGGCTATGGTTTTAAGAAGTCGATCATCTTTGCAGCAGTTCCTCAGGGTAGTATCATGTGCCCAGTATCTTCAGCATGCTTCCTCAATTACTTTCTCTCCATTGTGTGGTCAGAAGTGGGGAAGTTGATTCATAGTAGCATAGTGTTCAGTTTTAGTTGCAATTCCTCTGAACAAAAAAGTAATCCTTTCCCTTGTGAAGCAAGAACTGGGCACCATTCAGATTTGGGCTGATAGGTAGCTAATAATATTGAATTCTCCCACTTTAAGTAATCCCTACATCCCCCCTCCCACACCTCCCCCCCCCCCCCACCATGCATGTTCTTTTCTTCCCTTTCCTAGCCTATCTCTCTTTTTTCTACCCCCCTTTTTGCTCTCCTTACCTTTGATCATCCCCCGGAGGATCTGCTCTCCCCTCCTCCTCCGCACCTGCCTATCACTATCTCTTACCTGCATCTACCTATCACCACCTTGTGCCACCCCACCTCCCCCCTTTTGTCCACCTATCACTGCTCTGCTTTTCCCTCCTATATATTGAGCTTCCCCTTTTCCTATCTTCAGTCCTGAAGAAGGGTCCTGACCTGAAACGCTGACTGTCTGCTTTACTCCACGGATGCTGCCTGACCTGCTGAGTTCCTCCAGCATCATAGTGCTTTTCATCTAGATTTCAGCATCTGCAGTCCTTTGTTTCTCTAATAATATTTGTGCCATCCAAGTATCTAGAAATAACCATCTCCAACATCTCAACCAGCTCCCTTACTATTCAACAGCTCACTATTGCTGAATTTACCATCAACAAGATCCTGGGAATTATCATTGACATAAGATATAAGAAATCGACACAGGAATAGACCATTCAGCCCCTTGTGTCCACTTCACCTTTCAGTAAGATCACAGCTAGTCTTTTACCTCAGCATCACCTCACAAAACAAATCCGTCATCCCTTGATTCCCACAATATCAAAAATCTTTCAGTGTTCGTCTTGAATATATTCAGCAGTTCAGTCGTCACAGCCATCTTGTGTCAAGAATTCCACATATTCGTGACACTCTGGGTAAAGAAATTTCTTTTCATTTCAATGCTGAATAGCCAAAACCTTATTTTAAGTTTGTGACCACAGGCAGGGTAAACATCTGCATCTATCCTGTCAAACCCCGTAAGAATTTTGCATATATCAATGATATTGCCTAAATCTTCAAAACTAAACCTGCCAAATCGACAGTTTGCTGCCATGTCATGGTGGAAGTTGTCCTTGTCCCAACAATTATGACATTATATGATCGGAATATGAGGTTTTGTTTTTTCCTTTACAGGAATGCAATCAGATTCTCCCAATGACACTTCCATGTTAAGAACTTGCTGAGTTTAAAGCATATCATTGCATAAAGCATGCATGTTACATTTACTGATGGGGTTTACTCTCAGTAATTTAGGTCTCCACCAACTCACAATTGAAACTTTCTGTTTCTTTTCTGAACCAATCGTATTTTTTCCACTTGGCGCTGGCATCCTTTCCACTGGTATCATAGGAATTGGCTGTGGAATTTCCAGTAATTCATACTTGCTTATTAATATTGGGGATGTAAAAATAGAACTTGCACATTTATCAAAAAGTAATTTTTGACAGTTACTAGAAAACTGCTATGGACCATTACACTCCTCTCCCATAAAAAATTAGTGCATTGCTAAGTATTTGTAGTAGACAAGGGATGGAAACAATTTACATAATAGGACAGAGGATCAACTAAACATTGTTGGACCCTGCAGTGTCCAAGTCATGTGTGTGCCGGGGCAAAGATGGAAATATTCAACCTTATAGATGAAGATCTTGATTATTTATAATAATGTAGCTACCATTGAAAGTTCACTGGCAACATACAATTCTATTTCAGAGGAAAATATTATGATTTTGCATTATTAAAATTTCAGATGATTTGACTTTGTTACAAAATATTTTCATATCATAGCAACATTTAAATGTATTTCATTTAGGGCAATATTCTTAGTGTGCAGAATATATCACACTGGTGTGCTGCTACAGGGATTGCTGCATACCCTGCTGAGAACTCACCAAGAAAGATCTCTAATGTAAGATAAGATAAGATCTTTATTAGTCACATGTACATCAAAACACACAGTGAAATACATCTTTTGTGTAGTGATTTTGGGGGGCAGCCCGCAAGTGTCGCCACGCTTCCAGCGCCAACACAGCATGCCCATAACTTCCTAACCTGTACGTCTTTGGAATGTGGGAGGAAACCGGAGCACCTGGAGGAAACCCACACAGACACGGGGAGAACGTACAAACTCCTCACAGACAGTGGTCGGATTTGAACCCAGGTCGCTGCAAAGCATTATGCTAACCACTATGCTACCGTGCCTGCCATGTTTGTCATGGGAAAGTAGTGTAGCTAAACCTTGATTGTGATTAGACTTTGAGTGATGCTTCTCCCTTAAAAATTATAGCCCAACACTAGCAGACTACATGATATGTGAAATATATAGTTTCCTGCCATAGTTGCCATATTATTCTGGCAAAAAGATTGCACATGATCCCCACTGTAAAGTCGGTGACTAATTTGCAGTCCCCTGTTTGTTCTGATCCTAAAATACTTATCATGGCTACCCTGAGGGATGGATTGCTGTGAGAGGCAGAGAAATATGAAAGGGGTCACATGGTGAGATGAAACATCTGCTCTATTTGTCCCTTCTACGGAATCTCCTTTTATGAGGAAGATTGAAATCAACAGAATTAAGTGAGAGGGCATTAGGGAGAAGTGATGGCTTGTGCAGAAAAGCATGACACCGCACTGATCAGTTCTAGCCCTTGGGAGCTGCATGAAACATGGTGCTGTACCACTGATACTTCATCTGTGGTGCCCATTTGTGTACTGTAAAATGGTAAACTAGTGCAGTGCTTTATTGTGAACCTCAATAGGAGAATCACAAGGGAGTTTTTCATTGCTGAAGGATGGTGTACTTAATTGATATGTTAGCCCCTCAGTTCACCTCCCCACTCACTGAATGCTAATTTGTTCAATATGTTTTTATGAGCCCCACTATTAGCTGCAATGGTTGTTGGTATTGGTATCGGTTTATCATTGTCACTCGTACTGAGGTACAGTGAAAAGCTTGTCTTACAAACCGATCGTACAGGTCAATTCATTACACAGTGCAGTTACATTGAGTTAGTACAAAGTGCGTTGATGTCGTACAGGTAAAAACAGTAACAGTACAGAGTAAAGTGTCACAGCTACAGAGAAAGTGCAGTGCAATAAGGTGCAAGGTCACAACAAGTGACGTGAGGTCATAGTCCATCTCATTGTATAAGGGAACCGTTCATTGGTCATATCACAGTGGGGTAGAAGCTGTCCTTAAGTCTGGTGGTATGTGCCCTCAGGCACCTGTATCTTCTACCTGATGGAAGAGGAGAGAAGAGAGAATGTCCCGGGTGGGTGGGGTCTTTGATTATGCTGGCTGCTATACCAAGACAACGAGAGGTAAAGACAGAGTCCAAGGAGGGGAGGCTGGTGTCCGTGATGCGCTGGAAAGTGTCCACAACTCTGCAGCTTCTTGTGGTCCTGGGCAGAGCAGTTGCTGCACCAAGCTGTGATATATCCAGATAGGATGCTTTCTATGGTGCATCGGTAAAAGTTGGTGAGAGTCGAAGGGGACAAACCAAATTTCTTTAGCCTCCTGAGGAAGTAGAGGCACTGGTGAGCTTTCTTGGTCGTGGCATCTACGTGATTTGACCAGGACAGGCTGTTGGTGATGTTCACTTGCAGGAGTTTGAAGCTCTCAACCCTCTTGACCTCAGCACCATTGATGTAGACGGGTGCATGTACACTGCTCCCTTTCCTGAAGTCAATGACCAGCTCTTTTGTTTTGTTGACATTGAGGGAAAGGTTGTTGTCATGACACCATTCCACTAAGCTCTCTATCTCCTTCCTGTACTCCGACTCATTGCTGTTTGAGATATGGCCTACAACGGTGGTATCATCTGCAAACTTGTAGATGGAGTTAGAGCAGAACCTGGCCACACAGTCGTGAGTGTATAGGGAGTAGAGTAGAGGGCTGAGGACGCAGCCTTGTGGGGCACCAGTGTTGAGAATAATCGTGCCAGAGGTATTGCTGCCTATCCTCACTGATTGCGGTCTGTTTGTTAGAAAGTCAAGGATCCAGTTACAGAGGGAGGTGTTGAGTCCTAGGTCTCGGAGTTTGGTGACAAGCTTGCTTGGAATTATTGTATTGAAGGCAGCGCTGTAGTCAATAAACAATAGTCTAACATATGTGTCTTTACAGTCCATATGCTCCAGAGCTGAGTGTAGGGCCAGGGAGATGGCATCCGCTGTAGACCTGTTTCACCGATAGGCGAATTGCAGTGGGTCCAGGTTGTCTGGTAGGCTAGAGTTGATGCGTGCCATGACCAACCTCTCAAAGCACTTCAGTCATCATTGAGGCATGTTACCTTGCTTTTCTTTGGTACCGGGATGATAGTGGTCTTCTTAAAACAGGAGGGAACCTGAGATTGAAGCAGGGAGAGGTTAAATATGTCCGCAAATACTTCTGCCAGCTGATCAGCACAAGGTCTGAGCACGCAGCCCGGGACACCCTCTGGGCTAGGTGCTTTCCTCGTGTTCACTCTCCGGAAGACTGATCTTACATCCTCCACTGTGATCACAGGTTCAGCTGCGTTGGTGGCTGTCAGGGTGGATGGTGACAATCCACTTCCCTTGTGTTCAAAATGCGCATAGAATGCGTTAAGTTCATCAGGAAGGGATGCGCTGTTGTTAGCTATGCAGCCCGACTTTGTCTTGTAGCCTGTTATGACATGTAAGCCCTGCCATAACTGGCGGCTGGTCAGGGACTCTATTTTGAGTTGGTATTGCCTCTTGGCATCCCTGACAGCTTTCTGAAGGTCATACCTCAATTTCTTGTACAGATGAGGATCACCAGATTTGTGTGCAGCAGTCTTCTCCTTCAGTAGGGAGTGGATCTCTCGGTTCATCCATGGTTTCCTGTTTGGAAACACCCGTATTGTCTTCTTTGGTACATAGTCCGCCACACACTTGCTGATAAAGTCTGTGATGGTGGTGACATACTCATCAAGGCTGGCAGCTGAGTCTTTGAACATGGACCAGTCCACTGTCTCAAAGCAGTGGTTACCAACCACTATCAGAGTCAGCAGTATTCCAAAGGGTTCAGGACCTTATACAATGATTTGACCTGCAGAGTACAGCTGATCCCAGGAAAGTGTACTTTTTGTACAGGTTATAACTGTTTCTATAAAGTGCCACTTATCAGGAATTACAAGAAATTTGTAGCAAGCCATTTATATTTAAGGGTCAGGGGATCACTTATTCATTGTAGGTACGCCTGCATAGCAGGATGCGAGGGGATTTTGTGGATCACATGGGCTCTTCCAGATGATTATTGGTGTACTGTGTTGGTATTAAGAATTGTAATGTGGAGGGCATTACTTGGTTTGAATAAGGGAATTTTATTTTACAGACCACTTCTGAAAATAATGTATGTAAAGGAGCTTCTTATTCCTCATTTAGCCAGTGTCTACCTTCTCTGCTTTGCTTGGAGATGAAGCTTTGGATACTCAGCAAAGGTATGCCCGGTAACCATTTTCTTCCTTTGCCTGTCATTTTAACTCTCCTTCCCAATCCCACACCAACAATCATACCGATGCCCAGGAAGAGCAGAGTGAGCTGCCTCAATGACTATCGCCCAGTAGCAGTCACATCTACCGTAACGAAGTGCTTCAAGAGGTTGGTTATGGCTAGAATTAAATCCTGCTTGAGCAAGGATCTGGACCTGCTGTAATCTGCCTACCAATGCAATCTCACCAGCTTTCCACTCTGCTTTGGAGCACCTAGACAGTCACAAAACATACGGCAAGCTGCTGTTTATCGATTACAGCTCAGCATTCAACACCATCATCCCCTCAATATGAATCACCAAGCTTCAAAACCTGGGCCTCTGTATCTCCCTCTGCAAATGGACCCTTAATTTCATTATCAAGAGACCACAGTCAGTGTGGATCGGTAATAGCATCTCCTCCTTGCTGACAATCAACACAGGCACACCTCAAGGGTGCGTGCTTAGCCCACAGCTCTACTCTCTTTACACTCATGACTGAGTGGCTAAACACAGCTCGAAATGTCACCTATAAATTCGCCGATGACACCACTGTTGTTGGTAGAATCTCAGATGGCAACGAAGAGGTATACAGGAGCGAGGTAGATCGGTTGGTTGAGTGGTGTCGTAACAACAACCTCACACTCAACATCAGCAAGACCAAGGAATTGATTGTAGACTTCAGGAAGGGGAAGTCAGGAAAACACACACCAGTCCTCATTGAGGGGTCAGTGGCAGAAAGGGTGAGCAGCTTCAATTTCCTGGGCGTCAACATCTCGGAGGATCTATCCTGAGCCCAACACATTGATGCAATCACAAAGAAGGCATGCCAGCAGCTCTACTTCGTTAGGAGTTCCAGAAGATTCGATATGTCACCAAAGACTCTTACAAATTTCCACAGATATACAGTGGAGAGCATTCTGACTGGCTGCATCACAGCCTGGTATGGAGGCTCCAATGCACAGGATTACAAGAGGCTGCAGAGGGTTGTAGACTCAGCCAGCTTCATCATGGGCACAAACCTCCCACCATCGTGAACATCTTCAAGAGGTGGTGCCTCAAGAAGGTGGCATCCATCACTAAGGACCTTCACCATCAGGAACATGCCCTCTTCTCATTACTACCATCAGAGAGGAGCTACAGGAGCCTGAAAACCCACACTCAATGATTCAAAAACAGCTTCTTCTCCTCCGTCATCAGACTTCTGAATGGTCTATGGTCTCATGAACACTACCTCATTATTCTATTTTTTGCACTATTCCATTATTTTTATAATTTATAGCAATTTTATGTCTTTGCATCGTACTGCTGCCACAAAACAACAAATTTCACATCATATAAGTCAGTGATAATAAATCTGATTCTGATTCTGAACCTGTCTATCCTCAGCCTTCTCCATTGCTGTGGAGAAACTAAACACAACTTGGAAGAGCAACATCATATATTCTGCTTGGGTAGCTTCCCATCCAATGGGTTGAACAATATATCTTCCAATTTCAGGTAACCCATACCTCCGGTATTCTCCTCCTACATACATTCACCCGTCCACCCAGTTTTTGTTGTCCCTTTGTTCATTTCTCCCATCCCCCCTCCACCCACTGTCCATCATCCCTTCCTCATGTGGTTCCACCAATCACCTACCAGCCGCTATTCCACCCACCCACCCTTGTACTGCTGTACATTGGCAATCTTTCGTTGTACCCCTTGGTCCTATTACAGGGTCTCAACCAGAAACATCAACTTAAATCTTTTTCCTCCATAGACCCACTGAGTTCTTCCAGATTCCTGTTTTTTTTTAAAATTTCTTCCTTTTCCTGCATTGCTCTTGCCGCTCTCCAGGCTTTGCCTCATGGCCCCCAGGTTCCATGGTTCCTTGCTGCTTTTTCTTCAGCATCAGCTGGTGTCTTCAATTGCCAACACTGTGCAGAATGTAGTACAAAACAATGAAGTCTTCATTGCAACTTGGAGGTTCTGAAAGGTGCCTCCAAACTTATTCAGGAACTAGAATGTCATCGTTAAGAGACAAATAGTGTTTTTTATTATGATCCTGGTTCTTGTGTGGCTCTCATTGTATTTGTATTCAGCTGCTGTAGTTGGACGGTGCGTTGGTGGGAATAGCCAATGAAGCAAAGGGTAATCCTTATCCTCATGATCTATTTCTTTGCATAGTGCTAATCACTTAACAGATCTGGCAGTGTAGACTCCTTCTGGATGGAGGAATGTGTGTTCCCCAGAATAATGACATTCCCCATGAGGAAATTTTCATGCTCCAGAATAATCTGCACATTGAGGGAATGAGAACATTTCCTATTGATGAAAAGGTTTGGATTACTAATAGGAACTCTTATTAGTACATGTGTGCAATCAACAGCTGCCTGGACCCGTGAGAAGCCAGCATTGCTAGCAAATCCTAATTCCAAGATGCTACTTGGTCCTCACTGATCAATCATGCCTTTGTGAATACTTGACTTGATGACCTCTTGAAGGCAACAGTGAGCAGCAAATTGAAAGATCTGCTGTGGCCACTTACCAAGATCCTGTGACAGGAAAGCTGGCTTTGACCTCTGAGGAGAGAGCCAGTCCAGACAGAGGCATGGTCGGAACCCTCGGAAAAATTGTTCATTGGAGAGGTCCAGATTGGATATGATGTCAAGGTGGGCCTCCAGCTTTGAAAACTCAATCCAACCCTATGTGGCCATCAAAGATCATGACAACAATCCCTGATATCAAGTGCTGCCAAGAGAATCTTGGCACTTAAATGCTGGTAAAAAAAATCTTTGTTCGTTGTAGCACACTCTATGGACTTTGGAAGTGTGTGAACAGCCTGCAGTCAATACTAAAGATGCCCATTCAGGTCTCCCAACATCAGCTGAATTTCCATTTAAAAAGAGAAGGATGTTACAAACTCGGACAATGTGCGCCTAGTTCCACTGAGACTGTGTGGGAATTGAACTCCAATTTGTATCAATATGGATGGAAATGGACATTGCATAACCTGCAACCTCATTAGGTGTACACATGATGCTGAGCAAAGGTCAAGTGAGTTAATGTGGAGAGCACCCATGAAAGCCTGGTCCAGTTTTTCAATTGATGTAATTATACCCAAAAATGATTGCCACTGTAATCTATCCAGGATAAAATCAAACTTGGATGGCAAAGAGCTGAGAAAGCAGAGACTATACAATTCAATTTCTAGGCTTCTTGCTCTTCTCTTCTGCTTGCCTTTCCTGAACTTTGTTTTTCTCTCACAGCTCCTCTGCTTTTCTCTCTTTATTCCTTTCTCTTTATTGTCAGTAAGAGGTGGTATAACATATGATGGTGAGATGAGCATGAATGTCACTACCAGCTGAAGACAGCAATTGTGAGGGGGCATACATAGATAATAATGACTTGCATCCCATTCCTTTTCTACGCTACTTATTCTTTCCACCACAACCTCCTCACACATGAGTTATTCAGCTTTCCATCATCTCTTCCCATCCAACCATCATGCTGATGACTGTAACACACTCCAAAGTCTAGTATACGATTTGACCATCAATCCCCTTCGACCTCCCTTTTTTCCTATTTACTGATGTCACTCATCCCATCCTTATTTATACTTTTCCTATTTATCATCCCTCACATCATGCAGGAGTAGGCAGGGAGTTCCTCAGCCTTGTCACATTGTCAGCCAAGACCATCCTCAGACTTACAGGAAAATCTGAAAACAAAACTTTAAGGATATTTAAAGGTACAAAAAGAATAAATATCATAATTCATTGTGAAATATATGCATATTTCAATCATTTTAATATTTGATGCTGAACGTATTTGTAATGAAGTTATCAGCATTTGCCATCATTATATATTAAAACTGACATTTAGAACATATAACAGCACAGCACAGAAACAAGCCCTTTGGCCCACAATGTCTCTGCTGACCATGATGCCAAATTAAATTATCTCCCTGAAGATGATCCATATCCCTCCATTACCTGTATGTTCATGCGCCTGTCTAAATGCCTCTTAAATGCCACTATCGTGTCTGCTTCCACAACCCCTGGCAGCATGTTCCAGGAACCTGCCACTCTCTGTGTAAAACACTTACCCTGCACATTTCCTTTAAACTTTCCCTCTCTTATCTTAAAGCTATGTCCTCTAGTATTTTATACTTCAACCTGGGAAAACGACACTGATATTATCTGCCCCATCTATGCCTCTCATAATTCAATAAACCTCTATCAAGTCTCCCCTCAGCCTCCAATGCTTCAGAGAAAACAATCCAAGTTTGTCTAACCTCTCTTTATAGCTAATACTCTCTAATCCAGGCAGCATTCTGGTGAACCTCTTCTGTATCCTCTCCAAAGCCTCCACATCCACATGTAAAAGAGCAACCAGAACTGCACGCAATACTCCAAATGCAGCCTAACCAAAGTTTTATAGAGCTGCAACATGACTTCCTGACTTTCATGCATGATGCCCTGACTGATGAAGGCAAATATGCCACACACCTTCTTTACCACCTTACCTACTTATGTTGCCATTTTCAAGAAACAGACCCCAAGATCCCTTTGTTCATCAATGTACCGAAGGGTCCTGCCATTCACTGTATACTTCCCCCTATATTTGACCTCCCGAAGTGCAAAACCTCATACTTGCCCAGATTAGACTCCATCTGTCATTTTCCCACCCTTATCTGCAAATGATCCATATCCAGCTGTATCCTTTGACAACCTTCTTTACTATCCACAACTCCACCAACTTTTGTGTCATCTACAAACTTACTAAGCAGTCCATCTGCATTTTTGTCCAAGTCATTTATATATATCACAAACAGAGGTCCCAGCACTGATCCCTGCAGAACACCATTGGTCACAGACCTCTAGTCAGAATAATACCCCTCCACCACTACCCACTGTCTTCTATGGCCAAGCCAATTTTGAATCCAATCTACTAAGTCATCATCGATCCCATACATCTAAATCTTCTGGGTCAGCTTATCATGAGAGATTTTGTCAAATGCAACATCCATAGTTCTACCCTCATCAATCATCTTTGTCACCTCCTCAGAAAACTCAATCAAGACCTGACCTGCCCTGCACAAAACCATGCTGACTATCCCTAATAAGCCTATGCTTCTCAAAATGTGAATAAATCCTATCCCTAAGAATCCTCTCCAATAGCTTCCCTACCACTGATATGAAGCTCACTGGCCTATAATTTCCTGCATTATCCCTTTTGCCCTTCTTGAGCAAAGGAACAAAGTGGCTACTCTCCAGTCTTCTGGGTCTTCACCTGTAGCTAGAGAGGATACAAAGATATTTGTGAAGGCCCCAGCAATCTCCTTCCTTGCCTCCCTCAATAACCTGGGATAGGTCCCATTAGGCTCTGGGGACTTATCCACCTTAATGTTCTTCAATAGATCTCCACCTTAATGTTCTTCAATAGACCCAATTGAATATGCCCTAGATTATTAGCACACCCCACACTGATCTCACTATCCTCTATGTCCTTCTCCTTGGTGAATACTGATATAAAGTAAATGTAAGTATGATAATCCAGAAGTTCCTGTTTGTGTTACCTACATGGAGTGTGTTACTTTGCAGGCATATCTACCTAATTTGGAGAATTTAGGAATACAAATTAAACCTGTCATACGAAGCATGCCCTGAAAATGTCATGCTCTGTTGCATGAGGTATAAATTGTTCTAATTTCAAACTAAGCTATAATTATTGCTTGGCAGTCTCCACAGCCCTCAAACACTGATCTTATAAATGTGATTAATGACTTCCTCATATATACATTTCAAAATATAATGGATCTTGAAACAATAAAAATATTGATTTTAATAAGCTTGTTTATGGTATTTCATATTCAATTTCAATCTTACATTCCAATTTTATTCATTTTTATATGTTGAAGACTATATTTTCCACTTCTTGGTCTGCTGTCTGTGAGAATTCTTCAACGTGATTAGCGGCAGCTGCTCAATCACCTTGACGACATCATTATCGCTGAACAAAAAATGGTATCTTAGAACTGATTGCTGATATCCATAAGTATTTGAAAAGTAGCAAACTGCCACAGAGTTCACTTGATCATTGTGGGCAGCTTTTTTCAAGATCAGTAATGAATGTTAAGACTTTATCACAAATCTCAAAATTCAAGCATTTAATCTGAACATTAGAAATTGTAGTTTTGTAATGAGAGAAAAATAACACTAGAAAACTTTAATTCAGTCTTTTGCATAATTTGTGTGATAAAGATAATATAGTGCCACTTACTGACCTAAGCCTGTAATTACATTGTGGTAACAATCAGTTTATATGGTATTCTTTCATTAGAAATGCATAGACAGGAGCTAAAAATCCAAAAGTTACACTCTGGTCACCTCATTATAGAAAGGAGGTGGAAACTCTAGAGAGGGTGCAGAGGAGATTTACCAGGATGTTGCCTGGATTGGAAAGCATGTCTTATGAGGATAGGTTGAGCGAGCTAGGGCTTTTCTCCTTGGAGAGGAGGATGAGAGGTGACTTGATAGAGATGTACAAGATGATAAGAGGCATAGATCGAGTGGACAGTCAGAGACTTTATCCCCAGGGTGACAACGGCTAACACGAGGGGACATAATTTTAAGGTGATTGGAGGAAGGTATAAGGGGGATGTCAGGGATAAGTTTTTTACACAGAGAGTGGTGGGTGCATGGAATGCACTGCCGGCAGAGGTTGTGGGGGCAGGTACATTAGGGTCATTTAAGAGACTCTTAGATAGATACATGAATGATAGAAAAATAGGGGGCTATGTGGGAGGGAAGGGTTAGATAAATCTTGGAGCAGGATAAAATGTCGGCACAACATTGTGGGCCGAAGGGCCTGTACTGTGCTGTAGTGTTCTATGTTCTATGTTCATAAAAGAATTGTGGCATAAACTAAGCCATCTTGAGCTTTCAGTTGCTTATCATTTCGACTCCCCTTCCCATTCCCACACCAACCTGTCTGTCCTTGGCCTTCTCCACTGCCACAGTGAAGCTAAATGCAAACTAGAACAACACCTCATATTCCTGCATGGTAACTTATAACCCAATGGTATGAACTCTGAATTTTCCAATTTCAGGTAACCAACACCCCCTGTGTTTCTTTCCCACACCCACCAGTCATCCCAGTTTCTCGCTCCCTTTGTTCATCTTTTCCACTCCTTCCCTCTCCCCCACCTGGCTCCATCTGCCCATCATTCCCTTACCACCCTCCCAGCCTCTAGTTCCACCTATCTCCTACCAGCTCCTGTCCCACCCTTCCCCCGCACTTCTATAGACTGGCCATCTTTCCTCTTTCCCTGCAATGTCGACACATCCCACTGAATTCTTCCAGCAGTTTACCTTTTGTTTCAATCAGACATTTGCAGGTTTCAAATATCGAAGATAACAAATATCAGAGGAAATAACTGAGAAAGAGATATAACTAAGATGCTATGCTTCCATTATGAAGACATACTTTTTGTTCTTAATTTGAAATGTTATTTTGATTTTATGATTTTATATTTCTTAACATTAAATAGCAAGACAGATATTTCACACATAACTTCACTTTCATAAATTCATGTTGACTTTGTCCGATCTCATTATCATATTCTAAGTGCCTGATTACCAGTTCCTTAATTATAGATTTTAGCATTTTTCCTACTTATTGGTGTTAAGCTAATTGGTCTCTGTTTTTTTCTCTCCCTCCTTTCTTAAGTTATGGGTTTAAATTTGTTACTTTCTAATATATGAGAACTTTACAACAATCTGTGGAATTTTGGAAGATGACAACCAGTGCATTAAATGTCTGCATAGTCATTTCCTTCAGAACTCTAGATTTCCCTGTTGGTCATCAAGGATTCCAAAGTCTCTGATTAACATGCTTATTGCTAAAACACAGCTAAGGGAAGTGTAGTGCTGTTGTAAGGACCAAAAGTGTAAGAAGTGTAGGGACCAAAAAGATCTTCCCGTAGAAGCAAATGGTATGTCCGAAGGACTAAATTAGGACGTGTCAATCTTCACTCAACAAGGGGATGCTGTTAACATTGGAGTGAAGGTGAAGTCAAGAAGATATTAAGGCAGCGGATTGGTGTAGCAGTGTGAGCTGTTGCCCCACAGTTCCAGCAATCTCGATACGATCTGTGTGGAGTCTGCAAGTTCTCCCTGCGTACAAGCAGATTTCCTCCTCGTGCTCCTGTTTCCTTTTATATCCCAAATAAATGCTGGTAGTTTAATTGGCCATGGCAACCTGCAGTAAATTAGTGTAGTTGGATGATAGAAGTATTAGGAAGAATTGATGGGAATATGAGAGACAATATGCTGTGGGTAATGATACAGGTCCAGGAACATAGTATCCTGCATATATATGTGCACAAATCTTTGAAAATAATAGGACAAGTCGAAAAGTTTGCCAGAAAAAAAACACGTGGAATCTTTGGTTTTATTTGTAGAGAAACAGAATACCAAAGCATAAATGTAACGGTAATCCTTCATAAAATAATGAAGGCCTCAGCTAGAATATTGTGTTCATTTCCAGGCTTAACTTGAAATAAATGTCTAGCCTTGGGGAGAATGCAGAAATGATTTGTGGGAATGGTACCAGAGAAGATGTCCTTTAGTTCTGTGAAGTGATTGGAAGAGTTAAGGGCTGTTCTCCTCAGATTATGTGGAGATTTGATAAATTTGTTCAAAATCATAATTTATTTGGATGTGTAAATAAGAAATTAGTATTTCCAGATCTAAGTGATTAACAAAAAGTGATGTGCAGAAAAACCTTTAGACCAGCATAAGTTGTGATATAGAATGCAGTGTCTGAAAGTATGGCAGAAGCAGACTCAACAGTGATATTGAAAAAAATTGGATAAAAAGCACAAAAATATAGATCTGTGGATAAAAGCAGAGGAGTGGAACAAATTACATTGATCTACCAAAAAATTTAGCATTGGCAAAATGGGTCAAATGACCTCCTTCTGCATTGTATCATTCTATAACTTTATTATTTCACTCTGAGCAACTTAGGGAGTCAAAACCAAAGTGGTATGACCCTGCCCCCTCCCTCACCACACCTCCGTTGGGAAGGTGTAGCTACAGTAATGCAACAACGAACATTAGAATTTAGAATGACAATCTATACATGCCAACAGGAAACAAGGATTTGTAGACAGGAATTATAAAACATACATATCCAGACATTAGACAAGCAAATATTTATAGCAAACTCTAATAAGACTTCTCTTTAACTTAGGAAACAACCAAGATTTAAATGTCCCAATGCATTTTATAGAGAGTGATTTCCAACAGAATATATTATAATTGTCTTTAGCATCTGCCTATAAGTCACTTGCCTTTAACTGACCTCAGAGTATCTCCCTTTATATCAATTAAATCTTGTGGTTTAAAAGGGACAAATTAATTATAGAAGGTCAAATCATGACTGTCAAATCATGTGTTCTAGATTAGATGATACAACACTGCCTCGCTGTTGAGAAATCTGATAATATTCCATAAATTGACAAAAAAGAAGAAACAGAAGCAGAAGAAAAAGTGCTAATCTGCTATGACTAAAACACCAACTGGGTTGTCCTTCATTTGTCAGCTATGTGGTAAAAATATGCCTCTCATTAATTGGATTGCAGAGCCAGCTAAATGCTCACCAAAGATGTGGATGAACTTAAAACTTAATTTTTCCATTTTTACTACTCTGTACTGAGAGAAGGTCTTGCTCATTTGTTGTGGGATTGTCAAAGGAAAGGGTTAGAATGCATCTATTTTCATTAGATTGCTGTGTTACACTAAATCAGCCATTCATTATAACCGGTCGAAGAAAGTTTCACATATTAATGAAATGTTATACCTATTGCATTAAAATTATATATAGAAGTGAAGAGGAAATGGTAGAATCATCCCATTTTTCTCCTCGACATGTCAGGGTCCTACTGTTTTCAAATTTGATTAAATAACCATGAGCTTATACGTGTTGCAATAATTGCCTTGCTTGAGCTATATTCTAGTTTTAGTGCAGTAAAGTGATGCAAAAATAGTGCAATATGAAAGTACAATCATAGACCTGGAATGCTAAACATGTTGGTCCAATACTACATAAATTGGAGATGGTAAACACTTACAAGAAGTTAAAAATTAAGGAGATGATTAGGAATTATGGAATCTGATGTTTTTTTAACACTTATGCTGCCTTATCAGTGGTGGTTTTTAAATTCTCTGATCAAAATGATGTATCATACACCTTGATCACATTATTCCATTACCTACAGAAGTGCGAGAACCTTTTTGTAACTGAGTCAAGATTTGTTCATTCATGAGTAGCCTAAGCTACAACTCTGTCACAGGATTCTAACATCACCATCAAAGCATATATTTGATACAAATAAAGATCTTGTATTACTAATTTAACAAATTAACTTTAAATGCAAACTAAATAAAATTGTAGTGCATCAAAATACAAAAGGAAATTTGAAGGAAAAAATTGAAAATGCTGGAAACATTGAGCAGGTCAAGCAGCATCCATGGAAGCAGAATCCAGAGTGCATCTTAGGTTCCATGACCTTTCATCAGAACTGGGAAAAGTTGGAAATGTTTTTAATAGTAAGGTCTGTGACAGAATAGAAAGCAGGAGAGATTAAATGACAAAAGAGATGATAGTGCCAGATGAAAGAAGTTGGCAGTACAACATATAATGGATGAAAATGTTTGATGAAAGGAGGCATAAAACAGAATTTGCTAAAGAAAGGTGGAGTGAGCACTGAAAATCTGAAAATAAAATTCTGCAAATATTATCTCAAATTTGTAGAACTTGATGTTGAGTTTAGAAGGCTGCAATGTGCCTAACCAAAGGTTGAGTCTATTTTTCGAATGCTTGTTGATTTTTATCAGAATGGTGTGGAAAGTCGAGGAAGATGAGGTCATGAGAAGAGTAAGATGGAGAATTAAGGGTACAGGGAATCATGCCTACAATCTGAAAGAAAGTATTTCTCAAGATGGTCACCTAATCTGTCCTTGGTTTCCATGATGCAGAGGAGATTACATCAAAATAATCTGGTTAACTACCACAAATATCAATAATTCACATCTTTATCTGCACCCCCACTCAAAGGGTTCTACCATTCGGAAAATGCACATGTCCGATTCAACTATAATTCATGATACATTGAGAATTTTATATTCCAGTTGAGAATTAGTTATTTTTGGTTGAATGGCTTGCAAGCTGTTTAAGAAATGTAAATGGAACATTGAAACCAGAGGTTTATGAATTGTTTTATTCATCTTCTGTGTTATAAGAGCCTCTAGCATAAAGACCATAATTTATATTCCAGCTCTAACTTCCCTTGAAAAGGTGGTGGTGAACTGCCTTCTTAAATTGTGGCAATCCTTCCAGTGAAGGTAATCTCACAATTCTGTTGGGGTGAGTGTTCCAAGGACTTAGAATTCAACACGATGAACAAATGGCATATATTTCCAAGTCAGTATAGTATGTGATTTGGAGGAGAACCTGCAGATCATGGTGTTTCCATGTGCTTGATGGGAGAAGTTGCATACTTGGTAGGTGCAGCCAGGATATTCTAGGTGAGTAACTGTGGTGCAATTTATAAATAATACATACTGTAGCTCCTGTGTGGCAGTGGTAGAGTGAATAAATGGGGCCGTTCAACTGGACTGCTTTGTCCTGGTTGATGTTGAGCTTCTGAAATGATGTTGGAGCTACACTCATCCAAGTAAGTATTCCATAAAACTCCTGATGTATACATTATAGAAGATTGATCAGTAGATGAATCACTAACTTCAAGATACCCACCCTCTGACCTGCCCTTGTAGGCATGGTATTTATGTGCTGGTCTTGCTGAGTTTCTCGTCAATGATATCTCCCAGGATGTTGAGGATGGAGGACTTAACAATGATATTCCAAGATTAGCTGCTATTTAAATCTGCCACTTAAACATTATTTGAAGTACTTCACTGCACAATCACAGAATTTTGCTTTACTATTTTTGATTGTTCATGAATACTGAAATTAAATGTATTTACTCACATTACTCAGGAATTGATTATTTTCATTTTCAGAGTATCCTATGCTAAGGCTTCAAAAAAAGTAGAATTTTCGAACAGAAATCGAGTTAAGTATTCTGATGAACCACGTAATCATGAAGGCCTGACTAAATGAACAGTTGGTTAGCAGCTGCTGTCATTTTACATTGCATTAATTCAAATAATAATGTTAACAGCTTTTCTAAATAGAGGCAATTAGCCAAGATGTTTCTTCAGATGTTGGATCAAGTTGGTTCAATTAGCTGGCAATTAAAAAGACCCACTGTAGAATAATTTTCTGAGGGCAGGCTTTGCAAATATTCACTGTCTTGTTTTCCCATTCATGGAACTAAAAACAAAATCCTGCAATATTTTGGTTTGAACCACTGTAAGTAATCTGTTAAAGGTTAAACAAACATTTTCTGAATTATTCACTCTTTTACTTTCTTGAGTTGTCAACATCAACAGTGATGTTGGCCATTTTGTTCATACATAAAACTACCATCATCTCTTGTAAATCTTTACGC
Source organism: Pristis pectinata (assembly GCF_009764475.1). Classification (NCBI taxonomy): domain Eukaryota; kingdom Metazoa; phylum Chordata; class Chondrichthyes; order Rhinopristiformes; family Pristidae; genus Pristis; species Pristis pectinata. Next base: position 105,583,841 of record NC_067405.1, on the reverse strand, counting down.
CCAGATAAATGCTTTAGACAAGTGCTCAAATGACATTTTACATGTTTCAGCGGATAATCCTGGACTGAACTTCACAAACGCTGCTTCATCTTTAAAACACTGCAGTGAAACCACGAAGTACTAACATAAGACTTCGTTCAGAGTCTCAACTCATTGGTATGTCTTGCTATACCTACCCTGTCATCCTGAGTCACTGCTCATGGTCCTTACACTCACTTTGAATTCAGACCATCACTACTTGGAGGTAGATAATGAGGCACAGCAAATCTGTCTCTGGCAGCAAGGTCTCGAGGCCCGGTAGTCTTTGACAGGAGGCAAAGCTGGGGTGAGCTATTATTTAGAAGTATTTAAATGTCTCTGATACTCAGGGGCATTTCAAAACTATTACACTGGATGTAAATAATCAAACAAATAACTTCTCAAAAATAATTAAAACACTAAAGTAATTAAAGATATTAAAATAAAATATAAAATAAAAGAAATATAAAATAATTATCTGAACTGACTTTTTCCTCCCAATCTCCAAGCCAGGGATCATAATTCAAATGAATGGGGCATCTTAACTCATGCCTGGTCTCAGTAGCATAGAAATGGAGTGCAGGATTCCCCATTGTCATGCATCTGTCACTCACTGAGTTTCAGAGTTCTGCAGTCAATTGCACATGTGAGAGATTTAAATGACTGAAAGTCAGTGGTTCTTATCAGACTTGCTGATTCCAGTCAGCAAGGTTCACCCTATTGTGCTCTCTCTCTCTCCTAAATTCATTGCTCTTCTCTCCTCCCTGAATTTGCCCCTTCATATTCTTGACCACCTGCTTAACCTTCGGGAAACACTGGCCATGAGAATTCTGGCAAATTGAGAATTATGTGAGCAGAGCTATGGTTCTTGACATCTGGGAGTTACAAGAGAAATCCAAAGAAGAGGATCATGAAATGAAGAGGTGTTCTGGCATTTAGTGATGGAAAGAGGGTTGTTGGCAATATCTGAAAGCATGAGATCTAGCAGCATTTCATAAACTTTCACTGAATTTACAATATAGGAACAGGATATTTGGCACAATAAGTTCACACCGTTATTTATGCAGATTAGAGCCATCTGCCACGCTCACCTAACTGATATAACTCTGTATTCCCTTCTGCCTCATAAATGTTTTCAACTTCCCCTTAAATGAATGTATACTATTTATTTTAACTACTCCCTGCGGTGGCAAGTTCCACATTCACACCATCTTCTGGATAAAGAGGTTTTTTATTTGTTCCAGTTTTGATTTCTTGAGCAGTTAAGAATTTTAAGACCTCTGGTTTATCTTTTTTTCCAAAAGAAGAAACACCCTGCACTATCAAAATGCTTCAAAACCTTGAATTGGCCAATCCCACAGCTTTCTATCCAGAGATAGAGAGTCCATGTGTTCTCCGTTGATAGGTACAACCTCGCAGATTTGTGTATCATCCTTTTAAATCTTTTCCAAACTCTATTCAATGGCTCTACATTCTTTTCAATAACATGGTAACCAGAACTGTTTGATAGACTTTTCAAATAAATTCTTTACCTTTTTAATTCTATCCCCCACAAAATCAGCAAATTGCTTGGTTTGCTACTGTTATAGGATTATTGTGCTGCTTATTATATCTAATGATTTGTGTACTTTCTTCTGCCAGATCACTTTACTCCTCCACCCCATGGAGATTATTTTCCAAGTAAGATGTGATCTCCATATTTTTTATCAAATGTTACACATCACAATTAACACTGAAATTCATTTTCTGATTATATATCCATTTTACAAATTATTAATAAGTCTTGCAATTTGTTGCAGTTCTCAACATTGACTATCTCTCCCAATCTGTTGTCACCTGCAAATTTAAGAATTATATATTTTAATTCCATAATTTTAAATCATGACTATAACTTGTCAATAACTATGTTCCCAGCACTGAGTTTTTTTGGGACTCCTTTCTGCTCCTCTGATTAACCAACTTTCAGCAGTAATCCCTACTTTCTGTCTGAGAGAATGGGAGCAGGAGCGGAATCACACTCTTACCTTTATTCCATCAAAACTGTGTTGCTCTGTGTTTCTACGCTTACCTTAAAACGGACATATGTTATGGAGTATGACTGGAGTAATTATAGGTCAAATTTTCCAATACAGAGAGACTGAGAATATTAATGTTCCTCGTCCAATTCTGGATAGTGATCTAATTTGGCTGATTAACGGGTTGGATATTCCAATAGGGAAAGAAAACAGAGGCCAGCCAAGGATAACCCTAACCCTAACCCTTGCCTAAATTCAGAAGGAAGATGCTAAATCTCATTATTCTCCTGCCTATCAGCCTCTTTTATACTCTCAGATAAAGTCTCCTTTCCTCATCATCAGTAGTTCCTTTCTTTACATTCTTAACATAAAGCATATTGACATAAAATGTCTCCACTTCTGGCAATACATCAGAAATTCACTCAAAATGGATGTGAAAAAAATGGTTGGAGTTGAACAATTTCCAAGAATGTGTGAAAATGAAGAAATGGAAATATACTATATATATGAAAAATACATGTTGTTAAATGTCATAATATTATTATGACATTTAGCAACATCCATCTTTTGACACAAAAGTTCCCAAGATAATTAATCTCATATAACTTTCTCACTGCTTGCACAATTTCCAAATCTTGGTATAGCAAGTCCAAAGAAATTTGTGACTACATATTTCACAAAAGTAAAGAAACAAGTGAGCAAAATTAAGTTCATTTCTAGGTTTCATTTCTAATCATCCACAAAGAGACCACAAACTCAGATACAGTTGCAGTTTGAATTGTTGATAACAAGTAAGAAATTATCATAAGTGTTAGCACTTTCCTGTAAACTCTATTCTGTTTTAACTATCTTTGAGGGGTAAAAAACAACACACTCTTCCCTCCGAGTCAGAAGGCTGTGGGTTCCAGGCTCACCCCAAAGATCTGTGCACAAAATTCTAGTCTGACATTTCAGAGCAGTACCAAATGAGTGCTGCACTGTCTAGAATGTCATTTTTCAAATGAGACATCAAGCCAACATACTCTCTAAAGCCTTCAGTGGAAATAAAAGAGTTAATGACACTATTTTGAAGAGCAGGAGTTGTAACTCTGGAATTCTGGTCAATATTTATCATCCTTTAACCTTTCCAATGTAAAGTATCTTGTCATTATCACATTGTTGTCTCTGAGTTTGCTGTGTGCAAAATGGCTGCTGCAGTTTTACAGTACAAGCAACTACATTTCAAAAGTACTTCACTGCTTCTAATGAACCTTAAGATTACCTGAGGTCATGAAAGACACTATTTAAATGCAAGTCATCTTTCTTTTTAAAAAAACATTAATTGCATGAGGAAATACACCATTATGAATTCATGCTAATATGCAGACTGTATGCTGAAGCGCAACACTATTACAGCGCCAGCAACCCGGGTTCAAGTCCCACTGCTGTCTGTAAGGAGTTTGTACGTTCTCTCCATGTCTGCGTGGGTTTCCTCCAGGTGCTCCTGTTTTCTTCCACGTTCCAAAGACGTACAGGTTAGGAGTTGTGGGCATGCTATGTTGGCACTGGAACGGTGGTGACACTTGTAGGCTGCCCCTAGCACATTCTCAGTTTCACTGTGTGTTTTGATGTACATGTGACTAATAAATAAATATCTTATCTTATCTTATCTTATCTTATCTTATCTGGATATGCAAACGGTCGAATTCAGAAATTATGGATGCAATTGGGAATTTTGCCCATCTATTCTGAGGCAACAGTTGAAGCCAGGGTGTATTATCCACACTGAAACTTTGAAGTAGGAACTTCATAAAAATGCAACTGTTATAAATTATGATATTTTTGTTTAAAATCTGACATTATTTCAAATCATATTCTCAGCTTCGTAAGTTTTTACTACTAAAATATCCAATGATTCCTTTTCAAAAGCATTTTCAATGAATCAATTAACTCTTCAAGTAATTATGACAGGTAATTGTACATTGAATGAAATACCTTTGTAAAATGTTTATAAAGTCAGTTTTAATGAAATAGTTTGATGCAAAACCATTTCCATACTGTGACAGCAGGATAAAAGATTTCTATATGGCATTAACAAAAGATTTCATTAATTTTATATATCATGTGTTTGGTAATGGGTAACTATCAAATATGTCAAATTCAAACATTAGATCTGCAGTAGAGCAAAGTATATGACAGTATTGCTATTCTAATCTGAACTCAGATCATACCTTTCACAGATGTATTAGGTGGGGGTCCCTCCATCCTTAAATTCCAGGGCGGATCACCTAAGTTCGCAAAGTCCCTCATTTTCAGATAACTAATGGTAAGGCGAATTATTGATGCCTTATCTAACTGGCTTGTAATAGCTGCTGGGAGTGGCAGTAGTTTTGCCAATTCGTAGAACTCAAAGTTTTCTTTTCCTCGGCGAGATCGGGCTGCATCTCGAGATTTCTCCTTCCGCAAGGCTTGTAAACTAAGAGAGAAAGATAAACCAAGTTCAATGCAACATAAGCATAATTTAAAAATGTAATAGTCTTAAAATTGTTTGTCTATTATTATTCAAACAAAAATTACAGTTTAATTATTTTAGAACATCACAACACATTATCTACTCATTTTTTATTGAGAACTACTCTCCGAATCCAATGAGATTTTCTAGAGAACATACCTCTTCAGATGAAAGGGGAAAATATGTCATTGATCTACAAAACGTTATGCAAAATTGATAGGACATAGATACGAGCTGACAATTTCAGATGCTGCATTTTATTAATCTTAACAAAGGGACATCCTTGATTGGAACTTAGTCCTTTACCAGAAAGATGTAGAAAAATTGAATTAGCTTTTCATCGATATTTTCAGTAATGTCCTTAAAGATCATTTCAAAATCCTGCTCATTCTGTGGAAAAGGCATGACAAAGGATAAATTTTAGATTGTGTTTCAACATCTAAAAAGGTAAATTCTTTGAAGCACGGCTTAACTCAAAAGGAATACACAGGTGTAGAATGCCAAGGAAAAAGATTTTCTTAATGGTTGTTGTATAATAACCCACTTATTTATAAAGGACGTATTTGTGATTCATCAGACATACTGGTGAATCTTCCTGCTGGCTAGACAATTTTCACAATTACTTGAAATAATAGTAATTGATTTAATGATTTATATGTTAATTGAAAAATTAGAAACTGAAGGACAATTAGCCCTCAGTCATTCTTATTTCACTTTGGATAAATTTATAGACCCGGAATGTTGACTAAAGCAGGAATTTTAATACATCCTACATTTTCATTCTTCCTGAAAACTAAAGAAAAATCTTGTCTGTATTTTTTATATATGGCTATGTTTATACTCCATGGTTTACCTTTTATTTTTTATATCTGACAAAAGAGGTAAATTATGCTAAACTTCACAATGAGCTGTTGTGAAAGTATTTAAATAAAACTTTCTGATCTTATCCATGTAATCTATTTAAATAAGGTGTAAATAAATATTCTGTTTTTTACTGGATATACATAAAAGCATGACAACTGATGATTATAAGGGATAAGTAAGAACCTCAAACATGCACAGTATATTATTCTTTTTAGAACCTTTGATGTTTTTTCCCATGTAAGAAATATTTGAAATAAAATTCTTCTGAATTCTAAATACACTTTTGGAAAAGAAATATTAATTTAAAACATCTCATATCATTAACATTATGCTCATTTTACAGTTGTGACCAAGTATAAAATCATTCTAGAATTGTGTCATTGGTATTTTTGGTCACTCACAAAAATAAGAGATTACAGTGCAGAATGGTGTCTATTAAATAATATTACAATCTTCAGGTTATATGCCTTTCAGTTACAACAGCTTTATTTATCTATTGTATTTATGTTAAATGTATAAATAAAAAATGAAAAGTAAGAAAGGACAATACCATATTTTGTGAAGAAAAAACAGCTGGCACTGAATTCAAGATTGCAAAATCATTTTAGACTCTGCTAATGTTCATATGTCAATCAAACTGAGCTTTGAAACTTATTGCGACTAGTTAATATTCTAAATTTATTCCTTAAATATTCTTACAAATAATGTATGGATTAAAAAAATAATCAGACTTGAGTTCAATAAATTCAGATTCTATCAGACTGCAATTGATGTGTATAATATCATTTATCTTTTAAAGGTTTATCAAAATTGGATGATAAATATAAATATACAAAGTGAACAAAATAAATAACTCTTAAACAACTGCAACAGACATTTGCATAGAAATATATCCTTGGTAGCTTGTGTGAAGGAGCACCTGTACTCCCCTTCTGAAATTTGATCCCATTGACTCAATATTTCAGAAGTGGAGTAGAACCCATATACATTACTATGTTGCGTGTTTTATTTAGCATACGTTTACCAACTGTAAACATTATTAAAACATTTCACTCATACAATGTTCCATACTTAAAATGTTTCCATTTGAAATATTTTGTTATTTTTGATTCATACCATATTCTGTTGTAGATTGTTTAAGTAATGCATCAGAAAAAAGCATCAATAATATGCAAACAATAAAAGTTATCAAGTAAGATGATTGCTGGGAAGCAAAGTGTGACAAAAACCAAAATGTAATTTGTTCCAGAAACTCAAGTTGAATTAGATTGAAAGATTAGAGCTCTGAGTTATGAAATGATTTTTGACCTTCATTTTATCCATGGAGTGAAACATTTTAGTACTATAACTAGTTGGACTAATGGTTATTTTGATGTTAATCTCCAAGAAACCATTCGAGCGACTGTAAACTAAACTGCAAGAAATAAGCTATGACACTGTCAAGGAGAAACAACTTCTACATTTGACACTCCAGGTTTCTATTTACTTGTTGAAGCAATTGTTGTATATTGCACTTAGGAGAACAAAAAAATTATCAATTAAAGTGGTTGAAATGGCTGCAAATTATCATTTAAGAATGGAGTAATTGCTTTCATCAAAGGAAGAATAGCTCACCAGAACACATATGTCACTTTAGATTAGTGTCCTCTCTCTTGAAGCCATGGATGACACAGCTGATATAAGACTAAATGCCAAGACCAATCAATTGCTTTTGTAGCTCTGCCCTGAGCTGCAGTAAAATACTCCATTTTCTAGGATCTATGCTTCATTATTGTAAATAGTATCTCCTTGGTAACATAATTCCATTCTTCATAAATTCTGTCTTAAGTGTATTGTTCCAACAATGAATGCTTTTGAAAAAAAAGATTGCTGCCAGCTTAACAGAAAGATTAAATGTAATCAGCTGGCAGACAAGTCTAGACCTAGTTCTGAACTAGTACTCTCACTAATTTCTTCCCAAAATGTTCTAGTTCTTCTTGTTCATTCAGTCTTTGAAAGTTGCATCCTTAAAGCCATTACCACTAAGCTGCTAACCATTCCAATGTCCCTTTCTAGGACAGAGACAGTGTAAAAGGAATTTAGGATGCATAGTTTTCAAAGTGCATTCAGGAACACTCTTTAACTCAATGTATGGCACACCTGACGGGAGAGAAGAGAGTTCAGTAATTAGTTTTAGTGAACAAGTCTGGGTAGGTGGAGGGATACCCGTGAGAGAACATTTTGATGACAGTAATTATTATTCAATTAGATTCAACTTAATTATAAAACAAAACAAAGATAGACCAAGGGTTAAAATTCTCAATACAGATAAGCAAAAGGGGACTAAAAATAACTACATAAAGGTAAATCAACATCAGAGCAGTGGGAAATCTTCAGAGACAAATGCACAGAAATAGGCCTTTTAGTCCACCATGCCTCTACTGACCATTAAGTTCATTAAATATTAATATTATACTAATCCCATTTAGTCATGGAGCTATACAGCATGGAAACCAGGTCCATGATGGCCAAGTTGCCTAACTGAGCTAGTCCCATTTGCCTGCTTTTGGCCCATATCCCTCTATACCTTTCCTATTCATGTACCTGTCCAAATGTTTTTTAAATGTCATAATTATACCCATCTCTACCACTTCCTCTGGCAACTCATTCCATATATAGACCGTCTGCTATGTAAAAAAGTTGCCCTTCAGGAGCCTTTTAAATCTTGCCCCTCTCACTTTAAACCTAAGCCCTCTAGTTTTGGACTCTGCTACCATGGGGAAAAGACTGTGGCTATTCACCTTATCTATGCCTCTCATGATTTTATTAACCACAATGAAGTCACTCCTCAGCCTCCTACACTCCAAGCCCATCCAACCTCTCCCTATAACTCAAACCCTCATCAGAGCTTGATTCAATGAGGAATTAGTACAGCTACAAAACAGATATTCGACTAATAAGGAAAAAGATAGGATTCACAAATATGGAACCCCTGTTTTTTGAGGAGCATATGGGACAGTGTAAGGGAAAAGGGGAAACTTATAGCACATACCAAGAGCTCAATACTGCAGAAGTTTTAGAAGAATGTGGGAAGTGCAGTGGGGAGATTTAAAAAGAAAACAGGGAGGCAAGTGAATGCCTGAAAGAAAATAGTTACAGGCAAAATCAAGGAAATTTAAATATGTTCTATAGATAAATAAACAGAAGAAGAACACCGGAAAGAGTAAATTCTTTAAAGAACAAAATGGCAACTTGAGTGTTGAGGCAGTTAATATGTATACGGTTCTAAATTAATACTTTGTGTCATTCTTCATCAAAGTGAGTAATAATGGAGACATTAAAAAGTTAGAACATGAAATATTGAATAAGAAAGCAGTGCAAGAGAGGAAATAGGAAGGGATTTCATATCTTAAAAGTAGGGAGATTGCCGGATCTGGATAACTGTATCTGATACTATGATGAGAAGTAATGGAGGAAATAGCAGAGGATGACAATCATTTTCAAATTCTCTGTGGTTGTAGGCATGGTGCCAAAGAACTTCAAGGTTGCTAATGTAGTACAGATGATTCAAAAAGGATTAGGGAATTGACTGATTAATTAAAGACCAGTCAGCCTAAACTTTGTGGTGGAAAAACTACAGGAAAAATTCTGAAAAGCAGGTAGGAAAAAAGCTATTGGAAGATACCAATGGACTAAAATAAGAACAGAAAATGCTGGATATAATAGGCAGGTCAGGCTGCATCTGTGGCAAGGGAAACCAAATAAATGTTTCAGGTTGAAGGCCCTTTGTCAGAACTGGGAAGGAGACAAAAGAAGCTTGTAAAGCCACAAGGAGGGTGATGGTGGGGGGAAATGTCTCTGATAGGGTAAAACCAGGGTGACCATGGAGATAAACTGTAAACAAGGTTATCTGGTCAATGAGTGAATATGAGCATTAAAAGATTGGGAATATAGACAAAATAATGCAGGAGTTGCGAAATGCTGAGCAGAAGGCATGCCCAGCAGGTCAGACTGGTTGTGTCCTCCACTCACAGAGGAAGACAAAACACAAAAAGTGAGGGGGAAACGACAAACAAATATAATATCTGAAAGCAGAAAGGCAGGCAGTTTGGATGTTTCAGAAAGCAGAAAAGATGCTTGCCTGGATTGACTGAATATAAAAGCCGGAAGCTCATGATGGACTTACTCAAAACTTTAATAACTAGGGTTCTTCACAGAATTTTGGTCACCATATTACAGCAAACATGTTATGCTATTACAAAAGGAGGAAATGAGATTTACATGAATTTTGCCAGGGCTGAAGAATTTCAGCAATAAGGTTGTTTTATTTCAAACAGAGGAAGCTGAGAGGAAATTTAATCACGGTATATACAATTATGAGAAGCTTTGCTAGAGTGAACAAGTAGGACCTAGATCCTTTAGACTATAGATCAATAACAAGAGGCCACATATTTAAGGTAATTCAGCAGAGGACTGCAGTCCACTTGGGAAATATTTTCACCCCCTCCCATCGGACAGAAGATACAAAAGTCTGAAAACACATACCACCAGGCTCAAGGATAACTTCTATCCTGCTGTTATAAGACTATTGAACGGACCTCTTGTATGATAAGATTGACTTTTGAACTCACAATCTACCTTGTTATTGCCTTGCACCTATTGTCTGCCTGCACTGCACTTTCTCTGTAACTGTAACACTATATTCTGCATTCTGTTATTGCTTTTCCCTTGTACTACCTCGATGTACTGATTTAATGAAATGATCTGCATGGATGGCATGCAAAACAAAGTTTTTCGCTGTATCTCAGTACACGTGACAATAATAATAGTAATAAACCCAATGTGTGGTGTTTATCTGGAATTATCTACTCATTGCTTAAAACATTTGAAGATGCAGAAACCCTCATTAAATTTCAAAAAAAAATTCTATGCAACTGTTTCAGCCATTGTCTACAGGAAGCTTGGATGTGGGATTAGCAGAAGTTAAAAGGAATCCAGCATTGAATTCACAGTGATTCTTTTATGATGTTATAAATCAAATTCAGGCTACTAAAAGGATTTTGCATGAGTGAGGTATTGCTGACAGTCATTTGATTTGTTGTCTTGGCCAGATCCCTTGGTTTTCCAGAAATGGCACCCTTTCATCTCCCTCATTCTCATGTGAGATCAAATTTTTTGAAGGTAATGTTGGCTAGATGCAAGCATTATTTCAGATTTATCAACTAAATTTTGCAAATACCTCCTCCTCTTCTCTATCCTTACAGCTTGTCTATTCTGTTTGTCCTCTGGTCATGTTCCCAATTATGTTGTACTCCAGGGGAATACCACCAAAGGTACACGTTTGGTAGAAAGTTGCCTGTCCAGAAGCCTTGCAGTCAGGACAAAGGACTTTGACATCTGCCAAACCACTCATTGTAGATATTATACACTTTAAACAACTGAAAATGCACCAAACACTTGCATTATCATTGCAACAGACAACCAATCTTCAGCTTGTTGATGATCCCTTCAAATCTTGGCAGGAATTCCTTCCTTGTGACAAAATCACTGTTAAATGAGGCATTAAGGTCTAAAACAGAGGTGTTACCATCAAATCAGCATTAATTTGCCTTCTCTGCATGCAGCTAACGTGTTGCCCAGCAGGACTTCCACCACAATTTTGCCATATCAGATGCTCCTTTGAAATTAGTTCAGCTATGACACTCAAGGAAAGTAGATCAAGAATTAAGATTATTTGCTAATTAGTGTTCCACTATGGGGATGGTCCTTTTGACAGGAAACAACTAAGTATAGCTAGCAACAGAAAGTAACTGAGGACTGGATCTACACATCAAATCTCTGACAAACTATGTTTGGCTCGAGTATCCAATCTCTTTCCCACCCCACCTGAAAGAACACAGTCCAGGATTTTACTACTTGATTTCCCCACTGAGTTGCAATTCTCAGGTTTACTGTTAAATTTCAGTCCCCCCATCCCCCACCTGGTCTCCCACCCCTTTCCACTACTACTGCTAAACAGCAACCATAGTATTGTGCAAGTTCTCCCTCATTTTCAAAAGCAACATAGGTCCAGGAATGCCCTTCCTCACAAAGCAGCAACTTCACCTTTGTGATTAAAAAAAAACAAGTAATTTTACCCCCATGAATTGAGACAGTCAATTTTGAAGACAATTTCCTCTGCCAAGTGAGTTAGTCAACAAAAGGGATGATGGAATCAGATTCCAATGAACCTTTAAAAATTGGATTGGTATTTGCAAGGCTATGGGGAAATGTTGGAATGTGGAGCTAAACTCAACAGCATTATCAAGGGTCATAGGCATTGTGATCTATGTATTTGTCTCCCTCTGTGTTGTAAGATTCCATAGACAAATCAGTTATTTGCTGTTAAGAAAATACAGCACTCAGTTAACAGCCAATAACAAATAACTTATTTCAATAAAGACAAATTAAAGCTCTTGTAAATGCTGGGTTGACAAATGTAGTCATTTATGACTGATATCTTGATTGCAAAGACAAAATAAACACTATAATTAGTGGAATTGAAAAGTATATTAGTGCACAATTATACATGGACTGAGGCTGATGCAGTGCAATCTGAAACTCAGCAGCAGGCCTGAGTTATACTACAGACTTCCTCATTCTAAGTATGTAAACACACTTGGATATGCTTGGATAAGTGCACAGAGGCTCCTTCATTGGCAAGCTATTTTTTATCTAATGTTCACATGAGCAAGAATGGCCACTTTTTCACCGTTAAAGACACTGAAAAATGTTAACACACGAACAGTTTTGAAACTGACTTAAGTTGCATATTAAAGAACTGTAATTTACCGGGACTGACTTCACAATTTTTCTCCCAGGGCATACTAATCGGTTCTGAGGTTTTATGATGAATTTTGCATCTAAACATACCAGAAACTCTGTTGCATCAATGAAGTATGGTGGCATAACTATTGTCTGTGGATTTGGATTTTTTTAAAGATCTGTCACCACCAGTATTCTGTAAGGGCTGGTGTTGGGACTATTGCTACTGTTATTAATGATCTTGATGGAGGTGTTGAAAAAAATCTGCAGTTTGTACCAAGTAATGTTCCCAAATCAGGAATGTAGATAATGTTCAACTAATACAGGCAGATCAAGATATTCTAGAAGATTAGGCTTGTGTCTGCCAAATGTTTAATTTTGAATGCATTTGGTCAGGTTAAATGCTCAACATCTGAACATCTTCAGGGAAAAGTATAAAACTGGTGAAAAGAAGGGATCTGAGGGCATAAAGTTCATGACCCATACTGTGAAGTAACAGAGCAACTCAGATGGAGTTCTTTTACTTATCAGCGTCCCGCACTGGTAGCCCTTTGTGTTCCTGCTATCTCTCAATCTCAGCTGTCCACCAGCTGTCTCCAATCTTCACACTCTCCTTCCCCACCTTGCTCCATCTGCCTCTCCATTTTTTTCTCTCTCTCTTTGTCTGCCACCATCTATCATTCACCTGCCACTGTCTTCCAACTCCACCCCTGCTCCCCTCCCCCTACCTAGCACAACCTGCCTGTCATCTTACACCCCTCCTCAATCCATCAGACTCCTTTCTCACCACACCCCTTCTCCTCTTTATATCAGCCATTTAGCCTCTCCACTCTCAGTCCTCATGCAGGGTTTTGACTCGAAACATTGACAATTCCTTTCTTCCCACAGATGCTGCTCGACCTGCTGAGTTCTTCCAGCAGATTGTTTATTGCTCTAGATTCCAGCAAATGCATCTCTTGTGTCTCAGATGGAGTTCTGTCTAGTTTTATCCCTCCACACGGTGGACGATACTTAGATTTTTGGAAGGGTCCAGAAGGCTGCTCGTTTAATTTCTGTTTTTATTACCAAGAAAGGACCCAGGACTACGGCTCAGAAATTCCACCATGTAGTGCAACATTTTTGAGCATCACACAATAGAAATTATTTGCAAAACTGATTGTGGACTTATTACTTGGTCCATGAAGTCTGTGTTTTTCTTGGTGCATTGTACATATCACTTGATAACATTCAGCTGTGCCTCGATCTTTGAAAATGCAGTGGTGTCCAATGCCCATCTGGTTTCCAATTTTAATTTTCATTAGTGCATGCATGGCCTACAGATGGTTTGGGAAATTTATGCAGAAGCAAACCTACACAAAACACATGTATCTTCTTTAATGGGTCTCACAGCTCTGGTGACCCAAGTTCAATCCTGACTTCCAGTGCTGTCTGTGTGGAATTCGTATATTCTCTCTGTGACTGTGTGGGTTTCCTCTAGGTGCTTCGATTTCCTCCCAAACACCAAAGGCATACAAGTTGGTAGGTTAATTGGCCACTGTAAGTTCCCCCTCGAGTGTAGGTGAGATTGCCCCTGGAGTGTAGGTAGGTATCGTGGTAATGGTCCGAGAGGTTTTGATCTGAATGTACAGAAAATGTAGTGTAGATGGGTGCTTGATGTACAGCACAAACTTGGGCCAGAAAGCCTATTACTTTGTAGTATGAGTCTATAACTCTAAATGGAACCCACCTGAGCAAATCTCAGCTGACTGAATGCTATGGGACCAAACTCCAATGTAGTTCAACTTAAGTAAAAACACCACCCCTTAACAGGCTCCTTGCAGTCCTCCCCACCCGCAACTGAACATTACCTCTCTAACTTGGACCCCAAGCAATATTATCTGATCATGAATCCCAACCATCTAAACCAACCACAATCCCTAGTTTGGCAGGAGATTGGGAACCAGAGCATCAAGTTAGAAAGTGGAGAGATTGAGAGGAAGGTAGATGTCAGGACTTGTAGGTCTGTATGGAAGAATGGGCAGGAGCAAGGTAATAGACATGATGGGACAGATGGGGTGAAGTGTGTTTATTTTAATGCTAGGAGTATTAAGGGTAATGGTGATGAACAGAGCATGGATCAGTACATGGAACTATGAGGTTGTGGCCATTACAGAGTCTTGGTTGACAGGACTAGATGCTTAATGTTCCAGGCTTTTGATGTTTTAGAAAAGATAGAGAGGGAGATAAAAGGGGGTGGGTGGGTGGGGGGGGGTGGAAATGGGGGAGTTGCACTATTGATCAGGAACAATATAACAGTTGCACTCAAAGGGAACATAATGGAGGGCTCATCCACTGAGTCTACAGAACTCAAAAATCATGGGTTTATACTACAGACTCCCCAACAGCCACTGGGACATTAAGGAACAGATATGCGGGCAGATTAGGGAAAGGTGCAAAAACGACAGGGTTGCTGTCATGGGTGACTTCAACTTCCCTATTACAGAATGGGGTCTCCTTAGTGTGAGAGATTTATATGAGGTAGAATTTGTTGGGGGCATCCAGGAGAGTTTCTTAAAACAGTATGTAGGTAGTCCCAATAGAGAAGGGGCCATACTAGACCTCGTATGGGAAATGAGATTGGCCAGGTGACTGAACCTTCAGTGGGAGAACATTTAGGAAATAGTGATCACAACTCCTTAAGTTTTAAGATAGCTAAGTATGGACCTTGCGGGAGAGTATTAAATTGGGGTAGGGCAAATTACGAGAGTATTAGGCAGGAACTAGGGAAAATTAATTGGGAGCAGCTGTTTTTGGGCAAGTCCACATCTGACATGTGGAGGGTATTTAAAGACCATCTGCATAGAGTTTGGGACAGATATGTTCTAGTAAGAAGGAAGGACAAGGCTGGCAAGGTACGGGAACCTTGGATTAAAAGAGAGCTAATTAATTTAGTCAAGAAGAAAAAGGAAGCATATGTCAGGTTTAGGAAGCTAAAATCTAACAGAGCTCTTGAGGATTATAAAGAAACTAGAAAAGAACTCAAGAAGGGAATTAGGAGAGCCAGGAGGGGCCATGAAAAGTCCTTCGCAAGTAGGATCAAAAAGAATCCCAAAGCACCCTACACATGCATCAAGAGCAAGAGAATAACTAGGGAGAGGGTAGGACCACTCAAGAATAAAGGAGGGAACATGTGCTTGAAGACAGAGGATGTGGGTGAGGTTCCAAATGAGTACTTTGTGTTGGTATTTACTAAGGAGAAAGACATGGAGGATAGTGAGATCAGTCTGGAATGTGCTAATATGCTAGGGTATTTTCAGGTAAAGAAAGAGGCAGTGTTGAGTCTCTTGAAAAAAATTAAGATGGATAAGTCCCCAGGGCCTAATGGGATATACCCAAGGTTATTGAAGGAGGCAGGAGATGAGATTGCTGAGGCCTTGACAAAGATCTTCGTGTCCTCTCTCGCCACAGGTGAGTTCCCAAAGGACTGGAGAATAGCCAATGTTATTCTATTATTCAAGATGGGAAATAGGGAAAATCGTGGAAACTATACACTGGTGAGTCTCATGTCAGTGGTAGGGAAGTTATTAGAGAAGATTCTTAGGGATAGGATTTATGAGCATTTGGAAAGCCATGTCCTAATTAGGGATGGTCAGCATCACTTTGTGAGGGGAAGTCATGTCTTACTAACTTGATTGAGTTTTTTGAGGAGGTGACAAAGGTGATTGATGAAGGTAGATCAGTGGATGTTGTCTATATGGATCTTAGTAAGGTATTCGACAAGGTCCCTCATGGTAGGCTCCTGCAGAAGATTAAGATGCATGGGATTTACAGTGACTTGGCCATTTGGATTTGGAATTGGCTTGCCCATAGAAGACAGAGGGTAGTGACTAGTGGTGTTACAGAGGGATCCGTATTAAGACCTCTGCTGTTTGTTCCATGAGGAAATGACTTGGATGAAGATGTGGATGGATGGGTCAGTAAGTTCACATACGATACAAAGATTGGTGGCACTGTGGATAGTGTAGAAGATTGCCAAAGGATACAGCAGGATATGGATCAACTGCATATATGGACGGAGAAATGGCAGATGTAGTTTAATCCAGCCAAGTGTGAGGTGTGGCACTTTGGGAGATCAAATGTAAAGGGATAGTACACAGTTAATAGGAGGACCCTTAACATTGTTGATGCACAGAGGGATCTCGGGGTCCAAGTCGATAGCTCCCTGTAAGTGACTGCACAGGTTGATAGGATGGTAAAGAAGGCATATGGCATGTTTGCCTTTATTAGTCAAGGCATTGAGTTCAGAGTCGGGAAGTTATGTTGCAGCTTTATGAAACTCTGGTTAGGCTGCATCGGAATATTGCATTTAATTCTGTTTGTCCTATTATATGAAAGATCTGGAGGCTTTGGAGAGGCTGAAAAAGAGGTTTACCAGAATGCTGCCTGTATTAGAGGGCATGTGATATAAGGAGAGGTTGGACAATGTTGGGTTGTTTTCTCTGGAGCGGCGGACACTGAGGGGAGACCTGATAGAAGTTTATAAGATTATGAGAGGCATAGATAGAGCAGACAGCTGGTATCTTTTTGTTCCCCAGGATCGAAATGTCTAATACTAGAGAGAATGCATTTAAGGTGAGAGGCGTAAGTTCAAAGGAGATGTGTGGGGCCAACCACCTTCCCTTCCTTCAGGCTTCTTTAATGCATGTGCTACCCCCAACACCACCCAGCAACCCATGACCCAGACCCACAGCTCACATTCTGCAATGGAGAACATGAAGAAAATGCAGTTACTGGGAAACTTAAATAAAAACAGAATTTCCAGCATTTTCTGTAATGGAAAGATAACTAATTAATCATGGGGGATCTATTCCACTGCATGCAATTACTTGGGCCACATGCACAATAGAATTTTGCTGCTAGTGGCCCTTGGAAAAACACATTATTTGCCCTCTCACACACCATAAATTTAACTTATCTATCTAGGCCCAGGCAACCTACACTTTAGAGAAGCAAACAATGGGGTGATCTTGATTAAGGTTTACAAAAGGATGAAAATTGATCTGTGCAGTTAGTTTCAACTAAGTAGACAGGGTGGAGGTGGGGTTAGATGACAGCAGGTCAAAATATCAAGTTAAGTAAAATCAGAATTATGGGATATTAGAAGCTTTTCTCAAAAGCTGCCCACCGAGCAATGAACAGCTACAAAATTTCTTCAAGTAACAGGTATTTAATTGAAACAAACTGTTAAGACAAACACACTTTTTTCCATCTATCACTTTATCAACCACAATGAAGTCACCCCACTGAAGTCAATTCTTGCTTCTCTAAAGCATAGCGTCCCAGCTGAATATTCTCTTTGCTGAGAGGAAATCACCTTAAGTAAAAGGTAAATGATGCACAGAATTATCAGGGACAAATTAATTCTGACTGTGCAGAGGAGTGGAGAGAAACTTTTCAAAATCTATTCAAGCAACTTGTTCACACATGCAAAATTAGCCAAAGGAATTAGAAGGCCAAAGCATCTATAGCCAGGGTAAAGTTTTCAAAAGACTCAGTTACTATGCTTCAAAAATAGTGTCAGTGTTGTATCAGGTAAATCATTGCATGCTTTCCTGGCAAAAAAAAATCAATGGCCTGAAATTTCCACAAAAAAATCAAGTTTGACTTGGAATTTCACTTTCTTAACTATGAGGAAGTTTAGGAATTCCACATAAGTATGCACGGTTACACAAATTTTAATTAAACTGTTGATGTTGAAAATCTAAATAAAAACAGAAAACACTGGAAATACCTGCAGTGCAGCAGTTTTGTTTGTTGAACTTGATTTCTCTGCCTATATTAGTTGTTCATCTATGATACTGACTCAGCTTGTTTGTTTTTTTTTCGTCTTTTTCTCTCTGGAAGTGGAGGACATGCCCAGCTTGACTGCCAGACATGTCTTTATGCTCTGCATTTCACAACTTCTGTCAATGTCCCCACTCTCTTATGCTTCCATTCACTCATTGACCAGATAACCTGTTTGCAGCTTATCCACATGGTCACCCCAGTTTAACCCTGTCAGAGACATCTCTCCCTTCCACCTGAAACGTTAATTCTCTCTTCCCACAGATGCGGCCTGATTTTCTGTGTATTTCCTGCATTTTCTGTTTTTATTGCATAACCATGGAAATCCGTAATCTTTGCACAGATGCTTGCTACTGTCACTTGATGTTCGGCCTATCTTCTTTTGACTCCATTCATTTAAATGAAGGGGAATGTAAGAGAGAGAGAGGTAAGCTTCAGATAATTTATATTTTTGATTCAATTAATTAATTTAGATGTATTTAATTGTTAAGCATTTCCTAAAAGATTTGTGTATTGTTAAAGTATATATATTAAATGTTTTAATAACTCAGACAAAAACATAGTTGTACATCTAATGTGAGATTTACAATCATAAGTACATTTGCTGGTTAGGTCTTCACTGGTCAAGTTAGAACTAGCTCAGAGGACCTAGTTGCCACTGGAGAGAAGAGTAGGCTTTTCTGCTAAATGTGCAAGGACATTTGATACTCCAAGGAAATTCCATGCCATTAATTTTATGTCAAAGCTTACGCCACAATTATCCTCAACACTGGTGCCCTGTAAGGCTTTGTCCTCAGGGTCTTACTTTACTCCCTGTACACTCACGACTGTGTGGCCAGATTCTGCTCTAACTCCATTTACAACTTCGCAGATGAGACCACCGTAGTGGGCCGGATCTCAAATAATGAAAGATGGAGTACAGGAAGAGATTGTGAGTCTAGTGGCATGGTCTCAAGACAACAATATTTCCCTCAATGTCAGCAAAACAAAAGAGCTGGTAATTGACTTTAGGAAGCAGGGTGGAGCACATGCCCCTGTATGTATCAATGGTGCTAAGGTGGAGATGGTTGAGAGCTGCAAGTTCCAAAGTGTAAGTATCACCAATAGTTTGTCCTCGACCAAACACATAGATGCTATGGCCATGAAAGCACACCAGTGCCTATTCTTCCTCAGAAAATTAAAGAAATTCGGCATGTCTCTGTTAACACACACCAATTTTTATAAATGCACAATAGAAAGTATCCTACCTGCATGCATCACAGTTTGATATGGCAACTGCTCTGTCCAAGACCACAAGAAATTGCAGAGTTGTAGACACAGTACAGTCCATCACAAAAACAGCCTTTCCTCCATTGACTCTGTCTACATTTCCCGCTTCTTCAGGAAAGCAGCCAACAGAATCAAAGAACCCTCCCACCCTGAACATTCTCTCTTCTCCCCCCTTCCATCAGGCAGAAGATAGAAAAGCTTGAAAACACACACCACCAGGCTCAAGGACAGCTTCTATCCCGCTGTTATAAGGCTCTTGAACTGACCTCATGTACAATAAAAATAATCTCTTAATAGACCTTGTATTGGCCTTTGCACCTTATTGTATATCTGCACTGCATGTTCTCTGTTACTATTTATTAACGCTATATTCTGCATTCTGTTATTGGTCTTCCCTTTCTACTACCTTGAAGTTTTGAACTGATCTGCATGGATGGCATGCAAAACAAAGTTTTTCACTGTATCTCAGTACCTGTGACAATAATAAACCAATTACCATTTACTTTATCAAAATTTTGCAAATTACTTATAAATTAATTATTTTATTGTGAGAAAAAATATATTTCTATCTGAATTGAATTTTCAACATACTTTCCATCACTGAAAACAGTATACAAATGATTAATACCCAAAGGTCTCAACATGCATTCCTGAACAAAAAGCCTTCAGCTTAGACCCACCAAGGGTTTCCATGTGGTGGAAAGTTCTAAAACCCAAACAGTATCTCCCTGCAGTAGTTAACTGTTTAATTAACAGAATATTGAGTAATTCATTACACTGAATCACGAATATTACTGTCATAGTCAAAGACCAACAATACCTTGAATTTCATTGAATGACTCTTTGTTCTAATGTAATTAAGAAAATACAGGTATCAAGTGCTTTGGTTTCAGGACAGTTATAGAGGAAGCCCGAGAGTTATGTGCTTTATCAATACATAAAGGAAAAGAGGATTAAAAAGGAAAGGGTAGGGCCTATGAGAGCCCAGAATGGTAACTTGGATGTAGAGATGGAAGACATGTTCATGGTGCTAAATTAGTTCTTTATGTCTGACCACAAAAGTGCACATGTGTGATGTGTGTTTGTGTGTAGTGTGTGGAAAGGAGGCGGGGTGGGGGGGGAGGGTGGCAGTGTAATGCAGGCACTGAGGAAGAACAATGAGAATATAAGCCATAGGATAAGAAACTTAAAGAGTAAGGCATATTTAAAGGTGAATAAATATCAAGCCTGGATAAAATAAATCCCAGATTCTTAAAAGAAACAAGAGCGGAAACAGCAGAGGCTATTGTAGTGGCTGCTACCGCGGAATGAACACAAGACGCGAGTCGTAGAGTTTCAGAACAGAACTGGTTTATTTTCCCGCCTTGTGCGGGCCTTTTAAGGGACACTGTTCCCGCCCAATGCAACCAGCAATGACGTATATGCTACGTCATCAAGTCTTTCCCACGCGCGGGTTCTCCCCGTCACTCGGGGAAGACGAAGGCCTGCCGCCATCTTGGGCCTCGCCGCTCCGACGCCGTGCGACCCGACTGCCGAGCCGGTTCGCTTACCCGGACAGTGAGTCGCTACACAACCCCCCCCCCAGAACCGGCGGTACAGTCCCCAAGGTCCGCGGGCTGTGCCAGCCGCTGCTTAGGGGGTTGGCCTCTGCTTCGCGGCGTTGAAACCTCGACCGGTTGTTACAGATCTAAATGGGCTGGTTTGAGGCGGTCCGTCGTGAAAACCTGTTCCCTGCCCCCAACGTCCAAAATAAAGGTGGATCCATTATTCCTGATGACTCGGAATGGTCCCTCATATGGTCATTGCAACAGCGCCCGAGGTGTGCCCCTGTGAACGAAAACAAACTTACAGTCTCGTAGTTCTTTGGGCTGACAGGATGGGGCTTGACCGTGCCGCGAGGTGGGGATCGGGGCCAAGTTGCCGAGCTTCTCGCGCAGTCTTTGTAGGACTGCTGGGGGTTGTTCTCCTTGGTCTCGAAGGGCAGGTATGAAATCCCCTGGGACAACTAGGGGCGCCCCGTACACAAGCTCAGCTGACAAAGCGCGGAGGTCTTCTTTGGGGGCAGTGCGTATGCCGAGCAGGACCCAAGGCAGTTCGTCAACCCAGTTAGGACCCCTCAGGTGGGCCATCAAGGCTGATTTCAGATGGCGGTGAAAACGTTCCACTAACCCGTTTGATTGAGGGCGGTAGGCCGTGGTGGTATGCAGCTGTGTCCCCAGCATGTTCGCTAATGCAGACCAGAGGCTGGAGGTAAATTGTGTGCCTCTGTCTGAAGTGATGTGAGCTGGAACACCAAAACGTGAGATCCAAGCTGTGAGCAGCACCCGGGCACAGGAATCAGTCGTGATGTCAGATAGTGGGGTTGCCTCTGGCCACCTCGTGAACTGGTCCACGACGGTAAGGAGGTACCGAGCCCCTCTTGAAACCGGCAGAGGGCCTACGAGGTCAACGTGGATGTGGTCAAACCTTCTATGGGTAGGCTCGACTTGCTGTGGCGGAACCTTGGTGTGTCGTTGGATTTTCGATGTCTGGCAGTGCTGACAATTCCTGGCCCACTCTCTGACCTGTTTGCACAGGCCATGCCAGATGAACTTGCTGGCGACCAGCCGGACAGTGGATCTGATGGCCGGGTGCGCCAACCCATGTATCGAATCGAAAACGCGTTTCCGCCAGGCTGCAGGAACTATAGGGCGGGGTTGACCTGCTGCGATGTTGCAAAGGAGGGTCTGCTGACCAGGACCAACCAAGAAATCTTGGAGTTGCAGGCCCGAGATTGCAGTTTTGTAGCTGGGCAGTTCGTCGTCGGCTTGCTGTGTGGCAGCCAGGGCCTTGTAGTCGATACCCAGGGACAAGCTGTGAATGGTTGGTCTGGAAAGTGCATCAGCAACGACATTGTCCTTCCCAGAGACACGTTGGACATGTTACGGACTCAGTGAAAGTCCCTTTAAGATAGAGAGTGTGTGTGTATGTGTGTGTGGGGCGTGCTTACGTCAATAGAAGATAAAGGACGTAATGACGTTGTTGAAGAAGAAGAAGAAGAGAGAGAGAGAAGGGAGAGAGACACCAGCCTGCTTGTTTTCTCTATCGATGGATGAGAAACAATAACTGTGTTTGCTACTGAAATCCATGTATGGAAGTTGGAAGTAATCCGGTGGAGTTCACTTTGTTGCTGACCTGTAGAAGGAAACAGGTATTTGTGTGTGGACGACCACGGTTCGGATGCTTTTCGGGGTGAGGAAGTCACTACCGAGTAAACACTGAAGTGTCGTTTGGGTTCCATCGTGGAACATTTGGATTTCGTATGTACTCTCTCTATGTTTTTCTACATCTACATCTTATCTTCAGACAACGGTGGTTGTTGAAGAAGCCCTTGCTCATGTTTCACCTTATGGCTTGTGGAACTGAACTTTAAGAACCATTCAGGAACTGGGAGTTTTGGACTTTGTCACACACACACACGAAGAGTTTAGTTTTGGGGTTAACGTTCAAGGTTTAACATTCTTGAATTCTAACATACTAACATTTTTTTTAACTTTTATTTTACGTATTATCATAAGTAGTGATTAATAAAATAGTTTTTAACACTGAATCATGCTCAGTGTGTTTCTTTTGTTGCTGGTTCGTGACAGACATCCGTTGTGAATTCGGAAATATAGGACAAATGTCTCTGCTGATGAGCTGACCAGGGATCAGAGGCTTTGGAGAAGGCGAAGGACAAAGGCTTATGGTCGGTGAAGGTGGTGAAAGGCCTGCCTTCCAAAAAGTACCAGAAATGCTGGACAGCCAGGTACAGCGCTAGAAGTTCCCAATCAAAAGCGCTGTATTTCAGCTCGGGTGGTCTAAGGTGCCTGCTGAAAAATGCTAAGGGTTGCAAACTGCCTTCGATTAGTTGTTCCAGTACCCCACCAACCGCGGTGTTGGATGCGTCCACCGTGAGGGCGGTTGGGACGTCTGTCCTAGGGTGTACAAGCATCGTGGCGTTTGCTAGGGCGTCCTTGGCCTTAACAAAGGCAGCCACAGCCTCGTCGTTCCAGGCGATGTCCTTGCCCTTACCAGCCATCAGCGCGAACAAAGGGCGCAGGATACGGGCTGCTGCAGGGATGAACCGATGGTAAAAGTTGACCATCCCCAGGAATTACTGTAGGCCTTTGACCGTGCTGGGGCGGGCAAAATGGCGGATAGCATCCACCTTGGCAGGTAGGGGTGTTGCTCCGTCGCTGGTGATTCTGCGGCCGAGGAAATCGAAAGAGTCCAGCCCGAATTGGCACTTGGCCGGGTTGATTGTGAGGCCGAAATCACGGAGACAGGAATACAGCTGGCGGAGGTGGGAAAGGTGTTCTTGGCGGTCACGGCTGGCGATTAGTATGTCATCTAAGTAAATGAACACGAAGTCCAGGTCTCGGCCTACCACGTCCATCAGCCACTGGAAGGTCTGCGCGGCGTTCTTAAGGCCGAATGGCATTTGAAGGGATTCAAAAAGGCCAAATGGGGTGATAATTGCAGTTTTGGGGACGTCATCTGGATGGACCGGGATTTGGTGGTATCCCCGAACGAGGTCCACTTTGGAAAAGGTGCTGGCCCCATGTAGGTTCACTGCGAAGTCCTGGATGTGAGGGATGCGATAGTGGTCCGGGGTGGTGGCGTCATTCAGCCTGCGGTAGTCGCCGCAGGGCCTCCACCTGCCGGTGGCTTTGGGGACCATGTGCAGGGGGGAGGCCCAGGGGCTGTCTGACCTGCGAACAATCCCCAGCTCCTCCATGCGACAGAACTCTTCCTTTGCCAGGCGGAGCTTGTCTGGAGGTAGGCGTCGAGCTCGGGCATGAAGTGGTGGCCCTGTGATAATGATGTGGTGTTGGACCCCGTGTTTGGGCATAGAATTCGTAAACTGAGATGCCAAAACTGATGGGAATTTGGCTAGGAGCTTGGTGAACTTGTTGCCGGACAGGAAAATGGAGTCCAAGCGCGGGGCTGATAGGCTGGTTTCTCCCGGGGGTAGGTCTGGAAGGTTGTGGAGTGGACTAGCCATTTCCCTCGCAGGTCGACTAACAGGTTGTGGGCCTGAAGGAAATCGGCTCCTAGGAGTGGTCGGGCGACGGTGGCAAGGGTGAAGGTCCAGGTGAAACGGCTGCCGCCGAATTGTAACTGGTGTACAGGTACCGCAAGTCCGTATCGTAGTGCCGTTTGCGGCATTGAGTACTGGACCTTGTTGCCTGTTACAAGTGTCGCGGCTGGTCGGGGGCAAAATACTGACCTCTGCTCCAGTATCGACGAGGAAACGCCGCCCGGACTGCTTGTCCCGAGCAAATAGGAGGCTTTGTCGGTGGCCAGCCGCCGTAGATGTTAGCGGCGGCTGGCGCTGGTGTTTCCCTGACTCACAGGGTGGGCGGCATCGACGGGCCTCCGCGCCCCACCTCTGATGGTAGAAACACAGCTGGTTGGTGATGTCTGTGTTTCTGGGGCGTGGTCGCCCGGTTGCTGGGACTGGTTCAGGCAGGCGTTGGGCTCGCGGCCTGGCGATTTGGCCGACGGATGAACCGCACTCGCGTTTGACCTTCCACAGGACATCTGCCCGGGCAGCCACCTCATGAGGGTTGCTGAAATCAGCATCAGCCAACAGCAGGTGAATGTCATCGGGTAGTCGTTCGAGGAAGGCCTGTTCGAACATTAGGCAGGGCTTGTGCCCCTCGGCCAATGCCAGCACCTCATTCATTAGCGTGGATGGGGATCTGTCCCCCAGGCCAACGAGATGAAGCAGGCAGGTGGCGCGCTCACGACGGGAGAGGCTGAAGGTCCGAATCAGAAGGTCTTTGAAAGCCGGGTACTTATGTTCCTCCGGAGGGGACTGGATGAAATCACTGACCTGGGCGGCTGTCTCCTGGTCTAGAGAGCTGACCACATGGTAGTACCTTGTGGAGTCGGAGGTGATCCGCCGAAGGTGGAATTGCGCTTCGGCCTGGTCAAACCAGACGCTGGGACGAAGCGTCCAAAGGGTGGGCAGCTTGAGCGCCACTGCGTTGGATGCTGTGTTGCCGTCCATTGTGCAGGTCCAAAATCCGTTTGGACCATCAGGGTCACCAATGTAGCAGCTGCTACTGCGGAATGAACACAAGACGCGAGTCATAGAGTTTCAGAACAGAACTGGTTTATTTTCCCGCCTTGCGCGGGCCTGTTAAGGGAGACTGTTCCCGCCCAATGCAACCGGCAATGACGTATATGCTACGTCATCAACTCTTTCCCACGTGCGGGTTCTCCCCGTCGCTTGGGGAAGATGAAGGCCCGCCGCCATCTTGGGCCTTGCCACTCCGACGCCGTGCAACCCGACTGCCGAGCCGGTTCGCTTACCCGGACGGTGAGTCGCTACACTATCATTTTTTCATTCCTCCTTTGCTACAGGCATGATGTCACAAGAGTAGTAGACTACAGATAAGTGATTCCTCAGTATGTAACATCATACAAAAATGCAAATAGTAAGTTATAAGTTACAAAGGAAGGAATATATCACTGCCAAGTCAGCATAACATCACTGGTGGGCATCTTATTGGAAAAAAATGAGGAATAGTATAAATCTTCATTTATAGAAAGGCACAGGTTAATCAATGACAGTCAGAGTGCATTTATTGAAGAAAATTATGCCTGAATAATTTAGAATAGAATCTGAAATTCCATACAGCTGACTTTCAAGAAAAGTAAAATCTGATGCTATCCAAGGGAAAATGGTAAGTTGGATCCAAAACTGACTCAGTAGCAAACAGAAAGAGAGGGCTGTGTGGTGGGTCCTGAATGGCTTGATGCCTGGCCACTTGCTTTTTGTAGCACCTATCAATGATCTAAACTTATGATTAATACATTTGCAAATAAGACCGAAATTGGCAAAATGGTTAATAACAAGGATGAAAATTATCTGTTTTTGAAAGATATCATGGGTGGGTCAGCTGGGCACAAAAGTGGCAAATGAAATTCAATCCAGAAAAGTCAGAGATAATGGATTTGGAGAAGTCATACAAGGATAGAGAATATATAATATACAATACCTAACAGTGTAGAGGTACCAGGCAATCAAGAAGAGTACAGTAAATAAAAAGTATAAAAAGTCAAAGCTTAAGGATCTTCATCGGAATGAACATAACATGTGACAAGTTAGATGAGTTGATGCCATAAATAGATCTAATTGTTGTTACAGAGACATGACAACCAAGACTGGGAACTCAAAGTTCTAATCTATTCAAGATTCCAAAAGAATAAGCTAAAACAGAAAGGAGGTGGGGCAGCTTTGTTAATCAAGGATGGTATCAGTGGGGTACTGAGCACTGATATAGATGATGTGAAATTGGTTTGAGTGGAAGTAATGAATAACAGGGAAAAGAAATACAGGCGGAAGTAGGCTATAGCTCCCAAGATCTTACTTCTCAATAGGGCAAAGCATAAATGGGGTAATATCAAAAGCATATAAGAGAAAGGAAGAGCAATTATCATGGGTGATTTAAATCTGCATTTTGATTGGAAAACTGGAAAGCATATCTTGAAGGAGGAGTTTGTGGAGTGTGTCAGGGATTGATTCTTGGAGCAGTTATGTAATAATCGACCTGGCAAAAGGCTATTTTAGATTTGGTCATGAATAACAAGGTAAGATTAACAAAAAATGTGGTTAAGGATCTCCAGGGAGTTGTGATCACAACATGGTACAATTCTAGGTACAATTGAGGGCAAACACCCATGGTCCATAATCAATATCTGCAAGTTAAACTAGGTCGATTGCAAAGGAATGAAGGTAAAGTTAAAGTCATAGAGTCATTCAGCACAGAAATGGGCCCTTCAGCCCACCATGTCTAAGCCAATCTTATTGTCCATCTATGTAATCTCATTTATCTACGTAAGGACTGTATTCTTCTCTGCTTTGTCTATTTAAATACCTGTCTAAATGTCTCTTAACTGTAGTAATCGTATCTGATTCCATGACCTCCTCTGGTAGTGCATTCCAGATATTAACCACTCTTTTTGAAAAAAGTTACAGTACCTCTCAGATCTCCTTTAAAACTCCTTCCTCTCAGTTTAAACTATGCCCTCTTGTTTTTGATACCCCTACCACGTCTGAAGTGGTCTGGATAAATAAGCTAAGGGATGGATTAATGAATGCTCAGTAGAATTTTATCCCAATTAGAGAGAACTATTCCATGAAAAAGTTGAACCATATTAATGATCAGGAGGAGGAAGAAAAATGTAGCATATCATGTTTGCCAATAACACAAAATTAAGTGGGCAAGTCCTGCTGTGATGAGAATATTTGGACTCTACAACAAGATGTAGATGTTGAGTGAGTAGGTGAAAATTTGGTAAATGGAATTTAACATGGGAAAGTGTGAGGTCATGAACTTTGGTAAGAGGAATCTACAGCTAGAATTTTATCTAAATGGAGAATCTTTGCAGATGAGCGAAGCAGAGAGGGATCTAAATGTTCTGCATGAATTGCAAAAAAGTTAGCAGGCAGGTGTAGCAAGTGGTTATGAAGGCAAATGGCACACTGGTCTTTATTACAAGAGGAGACACAGGAGACTGCTGTTGCTGGAATCTGGAGCAACACACAAAAAGCTGGAGGAACTCAGCAGGTCAGGCAGCATCTATGGAGGGAAATGGACAGTCGACGTTTCGGATCAAGACCCTTCATCTGGACTGAAAGATAGAGGGCAGATAGCCAGTATAAAAAGGTGGAGGGAAGGGGTGGAGAAAGTGCTGGTAGGCAACAGGTGGATCCAGGTGAGGGGGGGGGGGGGGGGGTTTGATGGGCAGATGGGGGAGGGGAGAGTGAGGATTGTGTCAGAAGCTGGGAATTGATAGGTGGGAGTGACAAAGGGCTGAAAATGATGGACTCTGACTGGAGAGGAAGGTGGAGCATGGAATAAAGGGAGGGAGGTGAGGAGGGCAGAGGGAACTAGTGGGAAGAGTGTGTGAGTGATGGGCAGATGGAGAGGGTGGGGGAGGGGAAAGAGACATGGTGATGGGGGCCAGGTGGATCAATAGGAGAGAGAAAAGAGGAAAGGACTGAGGAGAGCAGTTACCAGAAGTTCAAGAATTCAATATTCATGCCGTCAGGTTGTAGGCTACCCAGGCAGAATATGAGGTGCTTTTCCTCTAGTTTGTGTTTAGCCTCAATTTGGCAGTGGAGGAGGTTGAGGACAGATATGTTGGTGTGGAAATGGGAAGGAATATTAAGATAGTTGGCAACTGGGAGATCCAGACTGTCAAGGCAGACAGAGCAAAGGTGCATAGCGAAGCAGCCGTTCAGTTTGTGTCTGGTCTCACCAATGTAAAGGTGCCACAACAGCAATAAATAACGCCGGGGGATTTTCATGTGAAAGACTCACCTGGAAGGGCTGTTTAGGACACTCGATGGTGGAGAGAGGTGTAGGGACAAGTGTTACACTTCTTGCGATTACAGGGGAGAGTGCCTGGGAAGGGAGGGGGATGGGTGGGGAGGAATGAGTGGCAGGGAGTCAGGGAGAGAGTGATCCCTGTGCAAAGTGGATAGGGGAGTGAGGAGAAGATGTGGTTGGTGGTGGGGTCCCGTGGTAGCCGGCAGAAGTTGCAAAGAATGATATACTGGATGTGTAGGCTGGTGGGGTGATAGGTGAGGACCAGGGGAACTCTATCGCTGTTCTGCCTGGAAGAGTAGGGAAAGAGATGAGATGCGGGTGAGGGCTCCATCCACTCTCTCCATTTGCCCATCGCCCACACACTCCCACTGGTTCCCCTTCCCCAGCCTTCCTCTCTGACTTCCTCACCTCCCTCCTATTATTCCATGCGCCAGCTTCCTCTGCTATCAGATTGCATTTTGTCACTTCCACCTATCATCTTCCAGTTTCTGATGCTGTTCCTACTCTCCCCTCCCTCATCTGCCCCACTCACCTGGATCCACTTATCACCTGCCAGCTCTTGCTCCACCCCTTCCCTCTACCTTTTCATACTGGCTATCTCCCCTCTATCTTTTAGTCCAGTGGAAGGGTCTCAACCCGAAATGTCAATTGTCCATTTCCCTCATAGATGTTGCCTGACCGCTGTTCCTCCAGCTTTTTATGTATTTATTACAAGAGGGCTGGGGTTTAGAATTTGAACATAGAACATTACAGCACAGTACAGGCCATTCAGCCCACAATGTTGTGCCAACATTTTATCCTGCTCTCAGGTACATCTAACCCTTCCCTCCCACACAGCCTTCCATTTCTCTATCATTCATGTGTCTGTCTAAGAGTCTCTAAAATGTCCCTAATGTATCTGCCCCCACAACCTCTGCTGGCCATGCACCCACCACTCTCTGTGTAAAAAACTTACCCTTCACGTCCCCTTTATATCTTCCTCCAATCACCTTAAAATTATGTCCCCTCGTATTTGCCATTGTCGTCCTGGGGAAAAGTTTCTGAGTGTCCACACGATCTATGCCTCTTATCATCTTGTACACCTCTATCAAGTCATCTCTCATCCTCCTGCTCTCCAAAGAGAAAAGCCATAGTTCACTCAACCTATCCTCATAAGACATGCTCTCCAATCCAGGCAGCATCCTGGTAAATCTCTTCTGCACCCTCTCTAAAGCTTCCACATCCTTCCTATAATGAGGCGACCAGAACTGAACACAATACCCAAAGTATGGTCTAACCGGAGTTCTACAGAGCTGCAATATTACCTCGCGGCTCTTGAATTCAATACCTCGACTAATGAAAGCTAACACTCCATATGCCTTCTTAACAACCCTATCGACCTGCGTAGCAACCTTGAGGGATCTATGGACGTGGACCCCAAGATCCCTCTGTTCCTCCACACTGCTAAGAGTCCTGCCACTAACCTCATATTCTGCATTCAGCTTCGACCTCCCAAAGTGTATCACTTCACACTTATCCAGGTTGAACTGCATCTGCCACTTCTCAGCCCAGGTCTGCATTCTATCAATATCCTGTTGTAATCTACAGCAACCTTCTACACTATCCACAACACCACCAACCGTTGTATCATCAGCAAACTTACTAACCCACCCTTCCACATCCTCATCCAAGTCATTTATAAAAATCACAAAGAGCAGGGGTCCAAGAACAGATCCCTGTGGAACACCACTGGTCACCAACCTCCAGGCAGAATACGCTCCATCTACCACAACCTTCTGTCTTCTGTGAGTGAGCCAATTCTGAATCCACACAGCCAAGTTTCCCTGGATCCCATGCCTCCTGACTTTCTGTATAAGTCTTCTGTGAGGAACCTTATCAAACGGCTTACTAAAATCCATGTACACCACATCCACTGCTCTATGTTCATCAATGTGCTTTGTCACATCCTCAAAGAATTCAATCAGGTTCGTGAGGGTCGACCTGCTGCTCACAAAGTCATGCTGACTGTCCCTAATCAGCCTATGCTTCTCCAAATGTCCATAAGTCCTGTCTCTAAGAATCTTCTCCAGTAATTTGCCCACCACTGAAGTAAGACTCACTGGTCTGTAATTTCCAGGGTTATCCCTACTCCCTTTCTTAAATAAGGGAACAACATTTGGCACACTCTAATCATCTGGCACTATTCCTGTGGCCAGTGAGGACGCAAAAATCATCACCAAAGGCGCAGCAATCTCTTCCCTCGCTTCCCGTAATAACCTTGGATATATCACGTCCAGCCCCGGTGACTTATCTATCCTAATGTTTTTCAAAAGTTCCAGCACATCCTCTTCCCTCACGTCAACATGCCCTAGTGTATCAGCCTGTCATACGCCATCCTCATAAACGTCAAGGTCTCTCTCTCCGGTGAATACTGAAGCAAAGTATTTATTAAGGACCTCCCCTACCTCTTCTGACTCCAGGCACATGTTACCTCTTTTATCCCTGATCAGTCCTACTCTCACTCTAGTCATCCTCCTATTCTTCACAGATATGTAGAATGCCTTGGGGTGTTCCTTGATCCTACTCGGCAAGGACTTCTCATGCCCCCTTCGAGCTCTCCTAAGTCCATTCTTAAGCTCCGTCCTGGCTACCCTGTAACTCTCCAGAGCCCTGTCTGATCCATGCTTTCTAACCCTCATGTAAGCTTCTTTCTTCCTCTTGACAAGATATTCTACATCTCTTGATAACCAGTTCCTTCACTCTACCATCCTTACCCTGCCTCAATGGGACAGACCTATCCAGAACAGTATGCAAGTAATCCCTTGACAACCTCCACATTTTCACTGTGCACTTCCCCAAGAACATCTGTTCCAATTTATGCTCCCAAGTTCCTACCTAATAGCATCATAATGCCCCCTCCCCCAGTTAAATACTTTCCCATATCGTCTGCTCCTATCCCTCTCCAAGGCTATGGTAAAGGTCAAGGAGTTATGGTCACTTTCTCCAAAATGCTCTCCCACCGAGAGATCCAAAACCTGATCAGGCTCATTGCCTAGTACCAGGTCCAGTACAGCCTCTCCTCTATTTGGCCCGTCCACATACTGTGTCAGGAATCCTTCCTGGACACACCTAACAAACTCCGTTCCATTTATCCCCTTTACACTAAGGACGTGCCAATCGATATTAGGGAAGTTGAAATCACCCATCACAACAACCCTTAGGGAATACTTAGTGAAGTATTGCTACAATTATACATGGTATTGGTGAGACCACACCTGGAATACTGAACATAATTCTGGTCCCCCTATTTAAGATAAGAAAAAGCACTGGAGGCAGTCCAAAAGAGCTTCACTAAGCTTAATCCCAGGATGAGACAGTTGTCCTATTACAAGCAGCTAAGGAGCATGGTGCTCAGGAACTTCTTCTCAAAAAGGGTGGTGAATCTCTGATTCTGCACCCCAGAGGGTTGTGCAGGCTAGATCATTTGAGGTAGTCAAAGAGGAGGTAAATAAGTTTTCTAAGATCAGAAGGCTATGAGGAATAGGCATAGAAGAAGAGATCAGGCTTGGGACAGATCAGCCAAGATCATACAGTATTGAATGCTTGAGAAGGGTTAAGGAGCTGAGAGGCCTCCTCATGCTCTTATTAATGTATGTCCACAGATTCCTTAAGGTAGTAGGACAGGTACACGTTGTGACTAAGAAAGCATACAGACTATTTGCCTTCATTAGCTGAGGCAGAGACATTCACGGGCCAGGGAATCCCAAAGGTCAATGGGGGATGTTGCATTTTATCTAGAAGGCTTTGAAAACATCTTTGAATCTTTTCGCCCTTCTTCTAATAATCACCTTCCTGTGACAGAGCTCTGTTGAGAGTGTCTGTTTCACAAGGCTGGTGTTAGACATGTGAATAATATGGCCTGCTCAACAGAGCTGACTGAGCATAATTAGGGCCTCAGTACCAATTTGTTGGCTTGGGATAGAAAGTTGACATGGGCTTGCTTATCTTTCCTGTGGATTTTGCAGGGACAGTGCTGGTGGTATCTTTCCATTGCTCTGAGGTACCTGCTGCATGTAGTCCAATTCTCAGAAGCTGATTAGAGTGCAGGGATCACTGCTGATTGATACATCATGAATTTAATGCCATTTTGATGCCTTGATTTTCCTTAATCATCCAAAGACCATGCTGGCATCTTGGTGATGGGGAATTTCATCATCAATGCTTATCTCTATTGACAGCAGCTCCCAGGATGTGAGAAATAAAATCAATTTTCCAAGGTCTCACCATGTACTTTAATGGTCAGAGTAAAGCATTGTACAGAAGGTACGATTGCCTTGCTGATGTTGAGTATCAGGCCCATTTACTTGCATGCTTTCATTAACAAATCAATGATGACTTGGAGCTTAGCCTCAAAGTGTATCATCTATACAGCGCAGCTTGATCACTGAGGTTGAAGTGACCTCAGTTCTACAGTGTACACAACGTAGGTAGTTTCACATTGATTCTGAAGATAAGCTTCATTCCTGCAGGAAGTTTGTTGAATGTGAGGTGCAGCGTTGCAGTGAACAGATATTTTAAAAAATGTCAGGGCTATGACATGGCCTTGTTTGGCATCAGCTTGTTTCTACTGTGGACACTGACATTCATGCAATACCAATCTGACCTTCTTTATAAATTGGAGCTCAAAGCTGCAGCCTATGACCATCATGGAAGTGTTTTAGAAGAACTTCAGGTATATTGTGGCGGATTATTGCTTTTGTCATTATTTGGAGGAATGCTCTGCTGACATTAGGTGACATGACTGTGCATCTTCAGCACTGTAGGTTGTTTGCACTATAGGTTGTTCAAACACCTTCCAAAGTCCACAGGATGTGCTAAGTCACAGTCAGTGTGTTCTCCAGCACCAGCTGCTGAGATAATCATTCAATGGATGCCTCAGTAGCATTACCACTGGCAGTAATCCATTACTTGAGGCATTATTATAGCTATAACTGCCTTACTAGTGGGGTGGCAGGTGGACTCAGGGACCTTGGGCATAAGCCACCAGCGAAAAGCCTATTCCCATAGAAATGTGAGAAAGATTCATACATGAAGCTCTCTAATGAACAATGTATTTGCAGGCTCCAGTTAGCCAGGGCTCTCATTACTCAGATATGTGGCATTCTGCAAGAAAACATTCAGCCCCACTCTTGTTCCTGGACTGCTTTTTCTATGGAAATCAAGGTCATGTTCATTTTCAGCTTCCTTACCAAAGGATTCTTCCAAGTGGCCACAGCAGATCATTATCATGTCCAACAACTGCTTGTCACCAATGCATCCAAGAGATTACCTATGAACTGCATTCTGGGATAATGATTTAATCCACTTTAATTTCAACGAGGAACAGTTAGCATTTTAGGCATGGGGAAGGGCCACCATTGTTGGCTTCCCAGAAGTTCAGGCAGCTATTGAGTGCACTCAGTACCCTCATGCCTCCTTTTAAGAACCTACTCTTCACAAACAGGCAATGTTTCCACTTCATTAATGTTCCCTTGTGGGCTGTGAATTAGCAGAAGAATCTGAATGTCATATTTCCAGGAAGCATACATGATGCATTCATCTGTGGGGAAACTACATTGTCAGACATCATCAACAGCCAGAACTGTCTGAGGAAGGAGGTCAAAGGCTCTGCTTCCCTGGCTTCTCACACACGTTTGTAATCCTATCACAGCGCCTGACTCCTGATACAACAAAAGCCATACAGTCATTGTGGGAAATTCGAATGTTCTTCAAAAACAAGAATCCATTGCTTCCAGTAGTCTTGGAGTGCCAGTATATGCCAAATGCATCATCTTCACTGTTGTGTTCTACATGCTGCACAACCTGCCAACTGAAAACAACAGCTGCTGCCAACCTGCAGACTCAGAGCCCGATGGCCACAATGCAAACTTTGAAGAACAGCAGGTGCAAGAGCAGCAGGATGATGAATGTTAATGAGGATGTCCATAGGGACATCCTTGCTCAGCATCTACAACCTCCTCTCCCATCTGAGCAGAGAAGGCAGACATTGTCTGCATGGAATGTAATTGTTGTCCCCAAAGCAAAACAAGTGACCCGTCTCCACACTCCAAAGGTTATGAACAACACAGTGCACCAATAATCAGGTGGAGGAACCCAGATGACACCTTTTAATTGTTCACACGCTGCTTTGCTGGTCCACCTGCAGAGGTACTGTATAAGACATTAATTACTGAACTGGCTTGCAGCAACTGTCTTCAGTGGTCTGCAGCTCACCCTGGCATATTTTGTGAGTCAATGAAATTTCTTTGTAACCTGCTCAACTAAGTGGAGATTTTTACATCTCAAGGAGACAAATAGGACACTTCATCCTAGAATTTTGCCAGAAACTTGCAAGTTACCCCAATCTCCTGGCATGCAGGATTTCCAGTGTGAAATTTATCTTATTCATGAGAATGTTCAGGTCTCTGTCACTAAATGTAGATGTTCTCTCTACCTCCCCTGCAGTCTCTCTCTCCTTCATCACCTGTTGCTGGTCTTTGTATGACTTTCTCAGATTAGTGTGCAGCAAATATATGGCTTTTGCATTCAATTGAGTGTGGTCTTGTTTTACTGCATGCTTCTGAAAGTAAATTACCTTAACTGTTTCAAATGACATATCTGTCATGGGCCAATTTCACAATTTTTTTGAAACAGATCTGAATCAGTGTTAGCACTGAATACAACAGCAGTTAAGCATGCCAAAAATAAGCAAAACCCAACCTCTAGATAATATTTTCACTTTCTTTAATTCCTCTCTTCACATATCATTTTGTTACTAGTTGTAGAATAGTTCCCATTGACTGACAGACTGCCCAGTAGCCACCAGGACATTGAGGAACAGATATGCAGGCAGATTTGGGAAAGGTGCAAAAACAACAGGGTTGTCACAGTGGGTGACTTCAACTTCCCCTACTGCAAGAGGGTTTAAAGGGGTAGAATTTGGTAGGTGCATCCAAGAGAGTTTCTTAAAACAGAATGCAGACAGTCCAACTAGAGGAGGGGCCATACTGCCATACTGGACCTTGTATTGGGAAATGAGATTGGCGAGATGACTGGCCTTTCAGTTGGGAAACATTTAGGAAACAGTTATCACAACTCCTTAAGTTTTAAGATAGCTATGAATAAGGATAAGTATGGACCTTGCGGGTAAGTATTAAATTGGGGAGGACAAATTACGAGAGTATTAGGCAGGAGCTAGGGAGAGTTAATTGGGAACATCTGACACGTGGAGGTTGTTTAAAGACCAACTGCACAGAGTACAGGACTCCTATGTTCCAGCAAGAAGGACGGACAAGGATGGCAAGGTCAGGGAACCTTGGAATACGAGAGACGTTGTGAATTTAGTCAAGAGAAAGGAGGCATATGTAAGGTTTAGGAAGCTAAGGTTGAACAGGGCCCTTGAGGAATACAACGAAGCGAGGAAAGAACTCAAGAAGGGAATTAGGAAAGCAAGGAGGGGCCATGAAAAGTCCGGTGCAAGTAGGATTAAAGAGAATCCCAAGCCATTTTACACATACATCAAGAGCAAGAGGGTAACGAGGGAGAGGCTGGGACTACTCAAGGATAAAAGAGGGAACGTGCTTAGAGGTGGAGGATGTGGGCGAGGTCCTAAATGAGTACTTTGCGTGAGTATTTACCAAGGTGAAGGACATGGAGGATAGTGAGGTCAGTGTGGAGCATGCTAATATGCTACAGTATTTTGGGAGAAAGAAAGAGGTAATGTTGGGTCTCTTGAACAAAATTAAGGTGGATAAGTCCCCAGGGCCTGATGGGATATCCCCAGGTTATTGAGAGAGGGAAGAGATGAGATTGCTGGGGCCTTGACCAAGACCTTTGTGTCCTCTATCGCCACAGGTGAGGTCCCGGAGGACTGGCGAGTAGCTAATATCATTCATTTGTTCAAGAAGGGAAATAAGGATAATTCTAGAAATTATAGATCAGTGAATCTCATGTCAGTGACAGAGGATTCTTAGGGATAGGATTTATGAACATTTGGAAAACCATGGCCTAATTAGGGACATACAACATGGCTTTATGCGAGGCAGGTGAAGAAGGTGGTCAATGAAGGTAGATTAGTGAATGTTGTCTACACGGATTTTAGTAAGGCATTCGACAAGGTCCCTCATGGTAGGCTGCTCCAGAAGATTAAGATGCATGGGATCTACGGTGACTTGGCTGTTTGGATTCAGAATTGGCTTGCCCATAGAAGACAGAGGGCAGTGGTCGATGGGTCTTATTCTGACTGGAGGTTGCCTGGTGATCCACAGGAATCTGTACTGGAACCTCTGCTGTTTGTGATTTATACAAGTGACTTGGACAAAAATGTGGATGGGTGGGTTAGTAAGTTTGCAGATGACACAACGATTGGTAGTATTGTGGATAGTGTAGAAAATTGTCAAAGGATACAGTGGGATATAGATCAGCTGCAGATATGGATGGAGAAATGACAGGTGGAGTTTAATCCAGCCAAGTGTGAGGTGCTGCACTTTGGGAGATCAAACATAAAGGAAAAGTACACAGTTAATGATAGGACCCTTAAGAACGTTGATGTACAGAGAGATCTGGGGTGTCTGAGTCCATTAACTCCCTGAAAGTGGCCGCACAATTTGATAGGGTGGTAAAGAAGGTATATAGCATGCTTGTCTTTATTGGTCAAGGCAATTTTTGTCTTTAATGCATTCAAGAGCCAGCAAGTTATGTTGGAGCTTAATAAAACTCTGGTTAGGCTGCATCTGAGATGTTGCAACACCTCAGATGCAGCCTAACCAGAGTTTTATTAAGCTCCTGGTCACCCCATTATAGGAATGATGAGGAAGCTTTGGAGAGGGTACAGGAGAGGCTTACCAGGACGTAGCCTGGATTAGAGGGCATGTGCTATAAGTCAAGATAAGATACGATATCTTTATTAGTCACATGTACATCGAAACACACAGTGAAATACATCTTTTTGTGTAGTTTTCTGGGGGCAGCCCACAAGTGTCACCACGCTTCCGGCGCCAACATAGCATGCCTATAACTTCCTAACCTGTACGTCTTTGGAACGTGGAAGGAAACCGGAGCACCCAGAGGAAACCCACATAGACACGGGGAGAACATAGAAAACATGGAAAAACCTACAGCACAATTCAGGCCCATCGGCCCACAAAGTTGTGCCGAACATGTCCCTGCCCTAGAAAATACTAGGTTACCCATAGCCCTCTATTTTTCTCATCTCCATATACCTATCCAAAAGTCTCTTAAAAGACCCTATCGGATCCGCCTCCACCACTGTTGCCGGCAGCCCATTCCATACACTCACCACCCTCTGAGTTAAAAAC
Organism: Pristis pectinata; assembly: GCF_009764475.1. Taxonomy (NCBI): domain Eukaryota; kingdom Metazoa; phylum Chordata; class Chondrichthyes; order Rhinopristiformes; family Pristidae; genus Pristis; species Pristis pectinata. Next base: position 105,545,875 of record NC_067405.1, on the reverse strand, counting down.
TTACCCCTGACATCTATACCTACTCTCCAGCACCTTAAAGCTATGTCCTCTTGTGGCCACCATTTCAGCCCTGGGGAAAAGCCTCTCACTATTCACCCAATCAATGCCTCTCATCATCTTATATACCTCTATCAGGTCTCCCCTCATCCTCCGTTGCTCCAAGGAGAAAAGGCCAAGTTCCCTCAACCTGCTTTCATAAGGCATGCTCCACATTCCAGGTAGCATCCTAGAAAATCTCCTCTGCACCCTCTCTATGGCTTCCACATCTTTCTTGTAGTGAGGCATCCAGAACTGAGCACAGTACTCCAAGTGGGGTCTGACCAGGGTCCTATATACCTGCAACAATACCTCCCGGCTCCTAAATTCAATTCCATGATTGATGAAGGACAATACACCATATGTCTTCTTAACCACAGAGTCAACCTGCGCAGCCGCTTTGAGTGTCCTATGGATTCGGACCCCAAGATCCCTCTGATCCTCCACACTGCCAAGAGTCCTACCACTAATACTATATTCTGCCATCATATATGACCTACCAAAATGAACCACTTCACACTTATCTGGATTGAATTGCATCTGCCACTTCTCAGCCCAACTTTGCATCCTATCTATGTCCCGCTGTAACCTCTGACAGCCCTCCAAACTATCCACAACACCCCCAACCTTTGTGCCATCCGCAAACTTACTAACCCATCCCTCCACTTCCTCATCCAGGTCATTTATAAATATCCCAAAGAGTAAGGGTCCCAGAACAGATCCCTGAGGTACACCACTGGTTACTGACCTCCAAGCAGAATACAACCCTTCAACAACCACTCTTTGCCCTCTGTGGGCTAGCCAGTTCTGGATCCACATTGCAATGTCCCCTTGGATCCCATGCCTCCTTACTTTCTCAATAAGCCTTGCATGGGGTACCTTATCAAATGCCTTGCTGAAATCCATATACACTACATCTGCTGCTCAACCTTCATCGATGTGTTTAGTCACATCCTCAAAAAATTCAATCAGGCTCTTAAGGCAGGACCTGCCCTTGACAAAGCCACGTTGACTATTCATAATCATATTATCCCTCTCCAAATGTTCATAAATCCTGCCTCTCAGGATCTTCTCCATCAGCTTACCAACCACTGAGGTAAGACTCATCGGTCTATAATTTCCTGGGCTATCTCTACTCCCTTTCTTGAATAAGAGAACAACATCAGCAACCTTCCAATCTTCTGGAACCTCCCCCATCTCCATTGATGATGCAAAGATCATCATCAGAGGCTCCGCAATCTCCTCCCTCGCCTCCCACAGCAGCCTGGGGTACATCCCATCCGGCCCCGGCAACTTATCCAACTTGATGCTTTCCAAAAGTTCCAGCACCTCCTCTTTCCTAATATCTACATGCTCAAGCTTTTCAGCCTGCTGCAAGTCGACACTACACTCCCCCAGATCTTTTTCTGTAGTGAATACTGATGTAAAGTATTCATTAAATACCTCCGCTATTTCTTCCAGATCCATACACACTTTCCCACTGCTGCACTTGATAGGCCCTATTCTTTCACACCTTATCCTCTTGCTCTTCACATACTTGTTGAATGCCTTGGGGTTTTCCTTAATCCTGCCCATCAAGGCCTTCTCATGTCCCCTCCTGGCTCTCCTAATTTCCTCCTTAAGCTCCTTCCTGTTAGCCTTATACTCTTCCAGATCTCTAACATTACCTAGCTCTCTGTACCTTTTGTAAGCTTTTCTTTTCCTTTTGACTAGATTTATTATAGCCTTGGTACACCACGGTTCCTGTATCCTCTCGTGACTCCCCTGTCTCATTGGAACATGCCTATGCAGAACTCCACACAAATATCCCCTGAATATTTGCCACATTTCTTCTGTACTTTTCCCTGAGAACATCTGTTCCCAATTTAATCTTCCAATTTCCTGCCTGAGAGCCTCATAATTCCCTTTACTCCAAGTAAACGCCTTTCTAGTCTGTCCGTTCCCATCTCTCTCCAGTGCTATCATAAAGGAGATAGAATTATGATCACTATCACCAAAATGCTCACCCACTGAGAGGTCTGACACCTGACCAGGTTCATTTCCCAATACCAAATCAAGCACAGCCTCTCCTCTTGTAGGCCTATCTACATATTATGTCAAGAATCCTTCCTGAACACACTTAAGAAACTCCACCCCATCCAACCCCTTCACTGTTTGGTGATGCAATCGATGTTTGGGAAATTAAAATCTCCCATCACAACAACTCTGTTATTATCACACCTTTCTAGGATCTGCTTCCTATCTGCTCCTCAATATCCCTGATATCCCTGTTACTATTGGGCGGCCTATAAAAAACACCCAGTAAAGTTATTGACCCTTTCCTGTTCCTAACCTCCACCCACAGAGACTCCGTAGACAGTCCCAGAACGTACAAACTCCTTACAGACAGTGGCCGGATTTGAATCCAGGTCGCTGGCGCTGTAAAGCCTGAGAGGTTGGACAAACTTGGGTTGTTTTTTTCTGGAGTGGCAGAGGCTAAGGGGAGACCTGATAGAAGTTTATAAAATTATGAGAGGCATAGAGAGAGTAGACAGCTGGTTTCTTTTTCTCAGGGTCGAAATGTCTAATACTAGAACACATGCATTTAAGATGAGAGGGAGAAAGTTCAAAGGAGACGTGGCAGGACAAGTTTTTTTACACAGAGTGGTGGGTGCCTGGAATGTGCTGGCAAGGGTGGTGGTGGAGGTAGATACGACAGAGGCGTTTAAGAGGCTCTTAGAAAGGTACATGAATATGCAGAGAATGGAGGGATATGGACCACGTGCAGGCTGGAAGGATCAGTTTAATTAAGTGTTATTTGCTTAATTAGTTCGGCACAACATTGTGGGCTGAAGGGCCTCTTCCTGTGCTGTGCTTCTGTGTTCTATGACTGTGGAGGTCAAACTTTTAAAACAGTTATTAAAGTTTACTGCCTGGAAGTTCATTAGCTTAATTTCTGGAGCACTAAATGAGCATTACTTGGCATACCCAAATTGATGCATCTCTATGAATTACAATTGCGATCTTGGTGAATTTCAAGCAACTAGTAGAAGTTACTCAAGCAGCAATGACATCAGAGCTTTAGCCATAAAGGGACATTCTATGAAAGCCCAATGGCAGCACAATGGTTGCCATTGAGGAGAGAGAGTAAGGAAAGAGAAGGACAGACCACATGCATATGTACTTTGGACATTTTATTTCAGCAAACAGTTACCAGGATGGAGGTACTTACCACTGAGGAAGAGGGTCAAAAGCATCTCAAGGGCTTCCCTCAGGGAAGGTTGGCAGGAGATCATGGAATGTAAGCTAAAAGGCACAATTCTAAAGAGGTACAAAACAACAAGACCTCGGGATACCTGTGTGCAGTTCATTGAAAGTGGCAGGACAGGTTGTGAAAGTGGTTAAAAGAGCATATGAAATCCTGGGTTTTATAAATAATGGTACAAAGTCCAAGAGCAAGGAAGTCAAAATAAACCTTTATGAAACATTTATTTACTGTGTCCACTTCTGGCAGACACTTTACAAAAGATGAAAAAGCTTTAACAGGTACAGCAGAAATTTACCAAAATAATCCAAGGGATAAAGATTTTAGCTGTATGCATGAATTGAAGAAGTTGGAGTTATTCTCTATGGAACAGAGGAGAAGGCAGTGAGATCTGATGGAAGTATTTAAAACCTTGGAAGGTGCAGACACTGTAACTGTTCTCATTGGCACTGGCTATCCAGAACTAGGGGAAACAGAAAAAAAGTGACTGGCAAACAAACCAAAGTCACATGATTAATCAATTTTTTACACAGTGAGTGGATATGGTCTAGAATGGACTGAGAGGATAGTTGTGGAGGCAAATTCAATTGTAGTATTCAAAAGGGACCAGGTTAAGTATCTGAAAGGAGAGAATTTGTAAGGCTATGGGAAGAGGGCAGGGGATGAGACTAGTTGGATTACTCTTACATGGAGTGAGTACATGCTCAGTGGCTTCCTTCCATTCTGTAACTACTCTATGATTCTGTGAAGATTATGGCAAAATAGAGGAAGACAAACAAACTGCATCATACCCATATCTCTTCTAAACACCACCTCACATACTGCCACCAGTATCCACTGGCATCTGGAACACGGCATTGCAATCACCACTCAGGAAGTCAGCATTTCTCCTCCCACGATTAGCTCTGTTCAAAACTTTTTTTTGCCACAACTGGCTATTCCAGGCTGTTCCTCAAGGGAAGGAGCTCATGGTGGGCATCTGCTGACCTTTAAGTGGGAACGCCTTCCAGAAGAAGCAAAGGGGCACCTCACTGCAGTACCGGCTCTTCAAGCAGGAAGGCACTCATGAAGGACAGATGGGGGTACTGAATAAATAATATACATATGCTAAGTTTTATTTTGAAATTATCATGCTCATATTGGTCAAACTAGAGTAGCAAAAACAATCTGATATGTGCAGAATATTCAAAACAAAGATTTGCTCTTTTTTCACTAATTGGTAAATATTTTATAAGAAATGAATTCAGAATTTCCAATGGAAATGTCAGTTATGAATGAACTGATCACTATAATGGAAATTTAAAAAAATCACTTGGTATAACAAGACTATTCTTTCACAAGAGTCACCTTCTTGTAAGTATTCTTACACCAGAATAAGTGAAGTAAGTAATGTTGTGCAATGTTAGAGAAGTCATTAGAAACCAAAGAGCAGAGAATTTTTCAAACAGCAACATTATAAATCCCTGAAGAAAGTATTCAGTTCCCATAACTTCAGCCCAGAAAATCTTCCTATCACAACAAAAGATGTTTCCACCCAGATAATTTATTAATACAATATCCATATTAAATCTCCACAGCAATAAATAATTTGCTGGAGGAACTCAGTGAGTCGAGCAACATTTTCAAATGTTGAAAACGTCAACAATTCCTTTCCCCCAAAAGATGCTGCTCAACACTCTGAGTTCCTCCAGCAAATTGTTTATTGCTCCAGGTTCCAGCATCTGCAGTCACTTGTGTCTCCATTAAATCTCCATAGTCCTATTTCAATAATGACATAAGAAGTTCAAGCAGATTACATCATAAATTGATAAATCGATTTTGCTTATTGATAAATTAAAGTTTTCACACTTTAATTTTTAAGAATAATCTCATGTAGTTTTATCATATGCTTTCTGGTAGTTCTCAAAGATCGAATCAATGGCACCACCTCAAAAATGCTACTACATTAGTCTGATATAACTTGCTCCTAACAAAACCATGCTTAATCAGTCTAATCAGCTCATATTCACTCTCCCTACAGACAAATTTTAGTGGTTTCCACATCTAACATTAAAGGTCAGGGGCATGAAAATCCATTTATTACTTATACACTGAGTTTAGGATCATTCATCAATTATTTACAGATTGATGTTGGGCAAAACTAATTAATTAATTATTTAAAGCTCAAGTAGAATTTATTTATTATTCAGTTTGTTATCCAGTGCACTATTTTTATGCATACCAAGATGGTTATAGGGATTAGGAGCAAAGGAATTAAAAATATTTACAGAGCACTGCACATTGTACATGGAGTTATCATTGGTGCAGTGGTTGCATTTCTACCTCTAGGTCAGAAGGGTTCAGGGTCACTGCCGAAGGTGTTGTCTCTGAGCACTGGATGATGCCCAACATAGGTACCAGATCATTCCAGCAATCAAGGATTGGTGGGAATCTGCAGCATTCTTTGTAGTCCAACTTGAAGAAGATAGTTCAAAGATAAAAACACTAACGAAGGTAACAAATAAAAATCCTCAGATAACCTTCTGGACCTGCTGTATTTGAGAATGTTCTTCCAACACATAAGTCTCGGTGACTATATTAATTATTTACAGGACAGGTTTGGGAGACGTCATTATATTGTTCGAGATCAGTCTTCTGACAGCAATACAGCGAGTATACAGTTATGTACTTCTGATTTAATATTTATGTTGCAATATATAAAACAACAAAGAATCAGCGAATAAAAGAAATGAAAAAATTGAGTAATCTAAGTACAAAAATAATTGATATTGATTTGGTTTACCGGGTAGGATAAGAACTTCTGGTGGACAAAACTGGGAAATGCAGTAATAGAAGAACATGAACATCAGTGGTAATCAAAAAAAACCAAACTGATCCTAAAAAGGCATAAAAGAGCAGAAAGCTGGAAGAATACAGTGGGTCAGGCAGCTTCTTTGGAGGCAAAAGGTGTAAGTTGACGTTTCACGTTGAGACCCTGCATCAGGACAGAGAGGGAAGAGGAAAGATTGTCAGTATATAGCAGTATGGGGGAGGGAAGTACATGGGATAGAGGCTGGTAGGTGATGGGTGGAACCAGATAGGGAAGGGATGATGGGCAGATGGAGCCATGTTGGGGAGGAAGATGGGAAGTGATGAGGGGTCCATCAACCATGGCAGAGGGGAAACCGTGTTTCTGGAAGGCGGAGGACATTTCAGAATCCCCAGACCAGAAGGCTTCATCTTGAGAATAGATGCGGCGGAAATGGAGGGATTGAGAAAAAGGGATAGAATCCTTACAGGAGGCAGGGTAGAAGGAGGTATAATCAAGGTATCTGTGGGAGACAGTGGATTTATGGAAGGTGTTAGTGGTAAGTGTGTCTCCTGAGATGGAGACCAAGAGATCCAGAACAGAAAGAAATAGTCCAGGTGAATTTGGAGACAGATTGGAAGTTGGTGGCAGAGGTGTTTAAATTGGTGAGTTCTGCATGAGTGCAGGAAGTAGCACCGATGCAGTCGTTGATATAGCCGAGAAAAAGTTGGGGTGTATGCTGGAGTAAGTTTGGAACAAGGACTATTCCATGTAGCCAACAATAAGACAGGTGCAGCTCGGACCCATGTGAGTGCCCATGGCTACCCTTTTGATCTGCAGAAGTTGGAGGCATTGAAGGAGAAAAGGTTGAGAGCAAGGACAAGTTCTGTTAAGCAGATGAGAATGTTAGTGGAGGGGAGCTAGTTAGGTCTTTGTTCATGGAAGAAACTAAGACCTTCCTGATGGGGGATGGAGGTGTATAGATACTGGATGTCCATGGTAAAGATGAGCTCGTTGGGACCATGGAACTGAAAATTATTGAAATGGTGGAAGGCATGATATATGTCACGGATGCAAGTATGAAGGAACTAGATAAGGGGCAAGAGAATGAAGTCCAGGTATAAAGAAATGAGTTCAGTTGGGAAAGAGCAGGCAGAAACCAGAGCAGTCCTGTTTATGGATCTGGGTAAGAGATAGAAGTGGGCAGTGCAGGGTTGGAGCACTATGAGGTGGAGGCTGTGGGGGGGGGGGGGGGGGGGGGGGGGGGGGGGGGGGAATCCCCTGATATGACGAGATCTATAACGATCTGGGAGATGGTGCCTGGCATTCATTACCGGGTCATGATCCAGAGGAAGGTAATCAGGAGGTGTCAAAAATCTGGTGTCTGGGCTCTTTAAGGTAGAGGTCTATGTACCAGACTACCATAGCATTTCCCTTGTCTGTGGTTTTGATAACGAGGCTAGGATTGGTCTGAAGTGAGCAATGTGCTGCACCTATGGAGGGAAGAGGTTGGAGGAGGTGGGGGGAATGGAGAAGTCAAGGCAGTCAATGTCACGTTGGCAATTGGAAATGCAAAGATCAAGAGAGAATAAAAGGCCAGAAGGGGGAGTCCAAGTGGAAGGGGAGTACTGGAGATGGGATAAAGGATCATCAGTTGGTGAGTGAGGATTCTTTGCCAAAGAAATGGTGAAGAAGAGCACGACATCATGTTGCACCCAGCCCTCCACCATTTCAATAATTTCCAATTGCCTATTCCCAATTGGCTCATTTTTACCATGGATGCCCTATCTCTACCCACCCCCATCCCCCTTCAGTAAGGTCTCAGGGCCCTCTGCTTCTTTTTGGAACAAAGACCCAATAAATTCCCTTCCACTAACACTTAACCATTGGGCAGAACTTATCCTTACCCTCAACAACTTCTCTTTTGATTCCTCCCACATTCTGCAGATAAAAAAGGTAGCCATGGGCACTCACATGGGTCTTAGCTACACCTGTCTTTTTTGTCGACTACCTGGAACAGTCCTTATTCCAGCACATACCTCCAAATCTTCTACAGTGATGATCGCATGGATGCTGCTTCCTACACCCATGCAGAAGTCGTCAATTTCATCACCCTTGCCATCAACTTCCACTCAACCCTCAAATTCACCGGTACTGTCTCTGACGCTTCTCCTTTTCTGGATCTCTCAATCTCCATCTCAGGAAATAGACTTGCTACTGACATTTCTATTAATCCACTGACTCCCACAGCTACCTTGACTATATCTCCTCCCACCCTCCATGCTGTAAGGGTGTTATCCCCTTTTCTCACTTTTTCTGTTTCTGCTGCAGCATTTCTCAAGATGAGGCTTTCTACTTTTGGGCTTCTGAAATGTCTCCTCTTCCAGAAACATGGCTTTGACTCTACCATAATTGATAGAGCACTCACACAGATTTCTGCCATTTCCTCTAAATTGGTGAAACCAAGCATGGACTTGGGGACGGTTTTGAAGACCATCTGCACTCTGTTTGCAATGGCCATCTTGAGCTTCTGTTGCAAGTCCTTTTAACCCTCCTACCCAGTCCCACACCGATCTGTCTGTCCACAAACTTCTCCATTGCTGCAGAGAAGCCAAATGCTTGGGTAGATTACAACCCAATAGTATGAACATTGTATTTTCCAATTTCAGGTAATCCACACCCCCTTGTTCTCCTCCCACACATACTCAACCATCCAGCTCGTTTTCTAGTTCACCTCTCTCATCCCAGCTACCTCCCACCTGGTTCCATCTGCCCATCATCCCCTCCCCATCTGGTTCTACCTGGCACCTACCAGCCTCTGTCCCACCGCTCTCCTCCACCTAGCTCCATCTGTCTATGATCCCCTCCCCATCTGGTTCCACCTATCATCTACCAGCCTCTATCCTGTCACCCCTCCTGCTGCTTTATACTGGCAATCTTTTCTCTTGCCTCTCAGTCATAATGCAGGTTCTTGACCCGAAACGTTGACTTACATCTTTTGCCTCCACACATGCAACCTGACCCACTGAGTTCTTCCAGCTTTCTGTTTTTTGTTTGCAGTTTCCTTTGTCTTCATTCTTAAAAAGGCATGACTGGCATGACACAAGGATTTTAAGAAGGCAAGGCATGTGTGACAGAATGTTTCATAATGCAAAAAGTGACCAAAATTGAAAACATCCATTGGCATTGCTTTGGGAAAGTTGGATACTGTACCTCTTGTCGTGCAGTGTAATATAACAAGAAGATAGATTGTGCATAAAAGACCACTAAGATTACCTTTTTGAGATCTGTCATGAGCCATACAGCAGTCTCATAACTTTCTAAACTGAGTGCCACGTCATTAAAATATCTTACTCATTATCTAATCATCTGAATAAACTAACCATTCTATATTTTATAGACAAGGATCTGGGCCACTCTCATTACAAAGTTTGCTGGAAATTTCTATGTTTACATTCATGCTTTTTTGATATCTGGTATCCATGTGGTTGTTTCTGTGATACCTGGTTTTAGTGAGGTCAAATATGTGAGAATAAAATGACTGAAAAATTTGGTTCATGGTAACCAATGTTGTCATCTTTAGTAACCATGTGACTTGTAAGAAATGACATTACCATGACAAAGCAGCATAAAAAAACTTTTTAAAAGTGTTAAATAGAAAATATGAATAGAAAATGGGGAACACAAAATTTAATTAGGAATCCATCAACAGTATCAAACAGTATCAACTTTCCAAGCTGAATCAGCAGTTATTAGTCTGTACTGTACACTTAATCCCTGTTGTGAATTTTGTATTTTATATGTGTTCTTCCTGTCTCAGTTTGTTTCTCTCTTGCATGATCTTTACAGAATTGCCTTCTATTGCTTTTATTCTCTTTTCAGGTTCAATTTTCAATCCTCTTTTCTGCATTCTTTTTTTAGTTTTACATCATTGTCCTTTTGAATAAGTAATTTTGTAACCCCAGCCATCTTAATAATATGGATAATCAAGATGTGATTCATCTCTCATTTTCAACAAGGGAGTAACTTCTATTACAGAAATACAAAAAATATACGTTATAAACAAGTGTACAGAGAATACGATTAAGTACAGAAGATAATCTATTTGCAGTGGTGCCCTGTACGACTATTTTCTGAAATCCACCGCTGCTGGAATGGCATCTATATTACAATTACTCCATAAATATTAAAAATAAGTTCCACATATCTACCTAAAATGAATTAAAATATTTCAGTTTGATGTTATGGTTTTCAGTCTCATAAATCCCATTCTCAATTCTTTGGCTACATATACACAAGTACTTTGAATCAGACATTCAAGTCACATTCTTAAAGTGATACCATTTTTTAATCTCTTGCACTTCTGTTTCTTAGACCACAATTATTTACACTTTTCCCTTATATAATAGTTACATTGTCTACTAAAGAGATAAATTTTCATCATCATGTTTGCTGTCTCCTGTGTCACCTACTGAATTGTCGAGCTCAGGCCTCTTCATCATGGTCTGACATTAAATGGCAGACACGGTAGTGTAGCAGTTAGCATAACGCTTTACAGTGCCAGCGACCAGGGTTCAATTCCTGCTGCTGTCTGTAAGGAGTTTGTACGTTCTCCCCGTGTCTGCGTGGGTTTCCTGCAGGTGCTCCAGTTTCCTCCGACATTCCAAAGACGTACGGGTTAAGAAGTTGTGGGCATGCTATGTTGGCACCGGAAGCATGGCGACACTTGCGGGCTGCCCCAGAACACTCTATGCAAAAGATGCATTTCACTGTGTGTTTCGATGTACATGTGACTAATAAAGACATCTTATAACTGTGTCTTATAACAAAACTGAACACAGATGTGTACTACCCCTGGCAGTTGGCATTACGTTCTGGAATTAATGTCTATGTGGTTAAAATTTGTGGTCAATGGTGACCCTCAGAATGTTGATGATGGTTGGGGGGAGGGGTGCATGTGAGAGGGTGGAAAAGGCTCAGCGATGTTAATATCATTGTTATGTCAAGGGTAGGTAGTTAGACTCTCTTTGAAGATGCTCATTGCCTGGCCTTTTATGTATGAACATTGTCTAGCTCTTGCTACATGCAGGTATGTAATGCTTCATTTGCTGTGTTTCAAATGAAATTGCATATTGTGTAATCAGCAAATATTTCCACTTCCAATTTTATGACAGAAGGCAGGCCATTAAAGATAGCAGCTGAAGGTAGTTGGGCCTAGGATACTGCAATGAGAAACTCCTGCAGTGATCCCCTGTAGTTGGGATGATTGACTCCAACAATCAGCATCCTTTGTGTGAGGTATGAATCTAAACATTGGAGTTTTCCCCCTTGATGCCAACATCTGGGCTTGCCCAATAAAATCAGGCCCATGGGAAGAAAATACATGTAGAAGAGCATGAACAATGATCCTAAAGGATTTCATAAATCAAACAGTTAGAAAAAGTATGCTAAATTTTGCAGAGGGAACTAAATCAATTTTAAAGTGGTCAAAATTTTAATCAATGTTAACAGTTAGACCAACTAAGAACAGTCTTAATTTTGGACATCACACTTTAAGAAAGAAATACGAGAATGATGCCTGGGATCTCAGATTAAATATGGGAGAGATTACACAAATTAGGACACATTCCCTTGAATTCAGAAAATTGAGAAGTAATTTGGTTGAAGTTTGTAAAGGGAACCAATAGGGTAGATAGTGAGAAACTATATCCCCTGATTGCATGAACAGAACTACGAGCATAGTCTACTAATTAGAGTTAGTGAAGTAGGAAATATTTCTACCCCTAAGGGATGGTTGAAGTTTGGAACTCTCTCCAGAGTACTGCAATTTGTGCAATCATTAATCTTAAATCTCAGACTGATTTTTTTTTTGTCAATGGTTAAAGATATAAGAAATATAATCAGGAATGGATAGACAGTCCCTAGAGTCTGCTCAATCATTCAATAATATTATTGCTGATCCTGTACTCATGTACTCTTTCCTGCCAAGTCTCCATATCCTCTGATTCTCTTGGTGTCCAAAAATTTATTGAGCTATAGCCATGAATATTCTTGTGTCTGAACATCTATATTTATCTTGAATTCCAGAACTCAGAAGATGTGCAGAACTTTGAAGATTTGAAACCCCCTGGAGAAAGAAATGTCACCTTATCTCAGTCCTAAATAGTAAAACAATTTTCCTGAGACTTTGTCCCCAAGTGATAGACTCTCCAGCTGGAGGAAGCAGCCTCCTGGCATCTATCCTGCCAATTCCCCTTCACTTTTATCTCAATGAATCGTGAAACAGGTTCAAGGGGCTATTAAAGCTCTTTGAAGTGAGCCACATCATGGCGACATTATTCTGATATTTGTCAAAGATGACAAAATAAAATTGAAGGCAATTCAAAGTCAGTCCAAAAGTGCAAGAAGGGAGATCCACTCCCGACAAAAGTCCAGGACTGCGGCATTCAAATCAGGTGACCTGACCTACACAAGAAATTGAGATACAACCTCCTTAAAGCTATTAGGGATGTCAAGAGACAATACTAGTCCAAAACTGAGTCCCAGACCAGCTGTCAACTGTGGCAGGGCTTACATGCTATAACAGGCTACAAACGAAGTTGGGCAGCATCACTGACAACTGTGCATCCCTTCCTGATGAGCTCAATGCATTCTATGCACGTTTTGAACAGAAGGAGATTGAAATGTCACCACCCGCCCCGACAGCCTCCAATGTACATTAACCCATAGTCACCATTTCAGATGTAAGATTAGTCTTCCAGAGAGTGAACCTGCGGAAAGCATCTGGCCCGATCGGTGTACCTGGCCGTGTCCTTAGATCTTGCGCACATTAGCTGGCGGGAATACTTGCAGACATTTTTAACCTCTCCCTGCTTCAATCTGAGGTTCCGGCCTGCTTTAAGAAGACCACTATCATCCTGGTACCCAAGAAAAACATGGTAACATGCCTTAATGACAACCGCCCAGTGACTCTGACATCCACCATCATGAAGTGTTTCGAGAGGCTGATCATGGCACACATTAACTCCAGCCTCCCAGACAACCTCAACCTAATGCAATTCACCTACCACCAAAACAGGTCTACAGTGGACACCATATCCCTGGCCTTACACTCATCTCTGGTTTATCTGGACAGTAAATTCACCTACATTAGACTATTGTTTATTGACTACAGCTCTGCCTTCAGTACTATAATTCCAAGCAAACTCATCTCCAAACTCCTAGACCTGGGATTCAACACCTCCCTCTGCAACTGGATCCTTGACTTCCTGACCAATAGACGGCAATCAATAAGGATAGGCAGCAATGTCTCAGCCACGATTATTCTCAACACTGGTGCCCCACAAGACTGCGTCCTCAGCCCCCTACTCTACTCCCTATACACTCATGACTGTGTGGCTCTAACTCCATCTACAAGTTTGCAGATGTTACCACTGTAGTGGGCTGAATCTCAAATAATGACAAGTCAGAATACAGTAAGGAGATAGAGAGCTTAGTGACATGGTGTCATGACAACAACCTTTCCCTCAATGTCAGCAAAACAAAAGAGCTGGTCATTCTGGAAGGGGGGGAGGCATGGAGCACACGTTCCTGTTTACATCAGTGGTGTTAAGATTGAGAGGACTGAGAGCTTTAAGTTCCGAGGAGTGAACATCACCAATAGCCTGTCGTGCAACACTTCTTGCTGCCTTGGTAAAGCAGCCAACATTATCTTTGTTTCTTACCCTGACAGAACATGCTGACTCTGAACTCTTACTATCTCACCTTTAAACACCTCCCATTTATCTGATGTTGTTTTGCCCTCCAGTAGCTTCTCCCAGTCAATTTTTGCCAGGTCCTAGACCATACTATCAAAATCAGCCCTCATCCAATTTTAGACCCTAACCCTAGGACCAACGTTATCTTTCACCATGACTACCTTAAAACCAACTGAATTATGGTCACTGTTCTGAAGGGGTTCCTCCACTGACACTTTCACCACTTTCCCATCCTCATTCCCTAATACAAGATTGAGTACAGCCCCTTTCCTCGATGGATTCTCTACATACTGCTTTAAAAACCCTCTTTGATGCATTTATGAATTCCGCACCATTTAAGCCCCCTACACTAAGGTAATCCCAGTCAATATCAGGAACATTAAAATCCCCCACTATGACCATCCTATTGTTTTTACAAAGCATGGGCAAGAGGTGTGCCATAAATTCAGGTCTATCCTAGAATATTGTACAATGGAAACATGCTTACATGCAGAATGCAATCTTTACTGAATATGATGAAATCTTGAGGAGCTTTCGATTTTGCTAGCTGAACAGTAACCTAGTAGAAACATGTGAATTACGTAATTCACCCATTGATCTATGAAATAAAAATTTTATGGGGCTTTGCTATGGGATGGTTATAACAATCCACTAATTTACTCTATACGTGTTGAACTTGAAAATCATCACTTAGATGTCAACTCTCCCCGTTTAGAATTGCAATATTATAAAAGGAAGGCTGAGAACAATACAATACACAAAGAATCTCAATGCACTGGACAAATTGTAAGGATTTCAGAAATAAAAAAATGATTTTACGTAAGGCTTTCATGAGCTATAATTTTATTGCCAGCTTACTTAAAAATAACTTATTTACAATGAAAGATACAGGCCCAGAAATTCATTGTTGATATGGGGAGGAATGGATGTGGTTGGGTATCGAGATATTGTATGACATAATAATGGCTGTCATAGACCAGCTGGAGCAAATTTCTGTAGAACCTAAGGTTGAAAGCAGGTTAAATCCAAGAGCAATGCTAACTTTTGAGGCGATTGCAGGGAAGAGAGGGGTGGTGGGTCTAATTGGGGTAGCAAGGGTTTGCACATTCATTCAGGACATCGTAGATCAGAGGACAGAAGTCGAGGCTGGGGATGATTGATTGGAGCCTGGGTGTGATTGGGGCCTATGGATTAAGAGGAGTGGTGGATCTGGGCTTGGTGATGAGAATAAACGTTGGAGGACATGGGGTTCGATCACTGCTGGGTAGGTTTGTTGATTTAGGATTATCATCTTGGTGGTGGAAGGTATAGAGAGGGCTGGGGGCAGGTGGCTGGGATGAGCAGAGCCAGAAAATAATAATATTAAAGGGGATCTAACTGAAATGAAAGTTTCCCGCAATGACTGGGTCAACTCAAATCACCCCCAATCAAGGTGCTGCCTGAAACCTGTTTTCTCGGGACCGCCAAGTGACAGACACACCTCAGTAAAACATTGTCTAATTTTCCAGGCAATGTTCAGATGGACCCCTGAAAGAGGAATTCTATGCATGTCTGCTGCAGAAATCACAACATTGGCACAAATGTGATCGACACTAGAAGCACCTGGTTGAATTTCCAGAGTTGCATAATTTGACCAGAAATAGTTGCCAGCAGATTCTTCTCGGGAAATAACAGATTTTCATTTACATAACACTGAAGAAAACAGTGCCACATCACTAAATTTCTCAGCCACTCCACGTAAAGACAAATAGGTCTTGGTGCTTTGGAACAATGGCCTATAAGTTGATCCATGCTGTTAAAATCTGTGCTAAGGATTCATTGCTTGGCAGCATCAATGGCAGTTTCAGTCACTCAGTCATGGCACTGCCAATTGCAAAATTCCTTTGTGGCAAATGATTGCCTGTTGCATACTCTCCATTTTGTGCTTTGCAGTGAGTGGTCATGACATCAGATTGGAGAAATAGCCACAGTCAGGAGTCTGACTGTAATGTGGGCTAGTGCTATCAATGGTCTGAGATCAAATCCTTTGGGGAGGGGAGAAGGGGGAAGTCTGGAAAATAAGGCCTGGGGGCTGGGGATGGGTGGACTTCAAAGCCTTCAGTGTGAGTATGCCCAGTGATCATGGTCTGGAAGTGGATTTAGCAGGTAGCCAAGGGTGTAAATGCTCAGAAACTGAAGCCTGGGGAGGAGAGGATGCACAGAGATTAGGACCATACTGAAGGGGTGGGTATGGAATCGGGGCTTGAATCAAAAGATTGAGATCAGAGGACCACGGCACAAGGAAATTCTGTGCACAACTAACATGGAAATTGCATCAGGCACACCAGCATGAGTTGCACGGAAATACCCTGTTAAATACCAGAGTGGCATTGTTTCTGAACTTCTAAGCCAATAAGTTTTCAAGGTTTTTTTTATTTTGCCATTCTATATGTTAAATGAAATGGAATAAACTTTACCATGCATCGCAAGGAAAAACAAAACCTTTCAGTATATTTTTCATGGTAACAATTTTTCAACAACAGCAGTTTCAAAGACCCATTCAGATTAGATTAGACCTCTGTCCAATCTTCCTGTATTTGCATTGAATTTATTTACGTATGACATGGCTTAAGAAAATATATAATGTCTAATTATTATGGACCAGAATTAAAAATTAAATCTGTTAAATGTTTAATAATTTTGAGTCGCATTTGCATTTTAATAATTTACAGTCTATATATATAAGATTTATCTTAACAATGTTACTTTATAAATTTCAGGGTGAATACATGAATTATTGCTAAGTATAAATTAAATGACTCGTATGTTTTAATCTAAAATAAATCAAATAGCTGATTGTTCTTTATAAAAGGCATCTTTTACTCCAAGGTAAAAACTGCAGTGCCCATATGATGACTAAGCAACAGTCATGAAAATGTCATCCTCTAACTAAGTAGTACTTGTTATATTTTGAAAATTCAATTTCAACTTTTGAAAGCCAATTTCAAACAAAAACCGGCAATTTATGCACTCCACTGAAACATAATCCACTTAATCAGGGATCATTGAAGTGGACGGGTGTCACATTTGGACTGCTGTTCTCTCATTTCCAAAATAGGCAGTCTTTTAATATTCCTACAAAGTCAAAAATTTTTGCTGCTGTTAGTGCCTCTAATTATTTCTGTGGAACTGAACACTGCAATCATCAGTGTATATGCCCACTTCTGATAGAAGGCAGGACATTGATGAAGCAGTTGAATATGGTTGGGTTGCCCCTGTTGTGATGTCCTGGGACTGGGCTGATTGATTTTCAACAAGCACAACCATCTTCCTTTGTGTGAGATAAGACTCCAATCACTGAAGTGTTTCCCGTGACTTCAGTTTTTTCAGGTCTTCTTAATGCTACACAGTCAAATGCTGCCTTGATGACAAGGAAGTCACTCTCACCTCTCTTCTAGAAATCAGCTCTTTGGTCCATGTTTTGGACCAAGGCTGTGATGAGGTCTTAAACAGAATGGTCCGGTGAAACTCAAACTGGATGTGGGCATGCAGGTTATTGGAGAGCAGGTGCCACTTGACAGTATGGTCAATGGCACATTTCATCACTCTGATGATTCAGTGGTATCTAGCAGGATTGCAGTTTTACTGCTTTTTGTAAACAGAATATACCTGGGTTTTTCACATTATCAGGTAGATGCCCATGTTGTAACCATACTGGAACAACTTTCCTAGAGGCTCACCTAGTTCTGGGATGTTTTCTGGAGTGAATGGAAATGTCTGAAAACTAGCGTCTGTGAGGGTAGGAATCTCAGGAAGAAACACTTCATCATCACAGAAGCATAGCATTTCTGGCTGAACATGGTTATAAATGCTTTAACCTTGTCTTTAGCACTTACATGTTGGGCCCCTCTATTGCTGAGGATGGAGATATTCTTACAGCCTCCCCAGTTTGGTGTTTAATTATTCATCTTTATTCACACTTGATGTGGTAGGATTACAGAACTTGATTCTGATCCATCAGTTTTGAGATCACTTAGCTCTATCTACTACATGCTGTTTAACTTCCTTTTTAGTCTTGTGTCAGAGCTTCACTTAGGCTAGCACCTCATCATCTGTAGGTCTGCCTGGTGCTGCCCAGCATGCCATTCTGTACTCCTTACTGATCTTTTATACGTTTGGCCAGACTGGTGAATTTTAAATGTTATAGTATAACTTACTTCCGAGGAATGGTCAGCACAATTCAGCCAACTGAAAAAAACTTGTTTTTCAATTCAGCAACCTGGTACTTGCTGAACTGATTTCAAAATATTACTTGAATAAAAGATAAAGATCAGATTCAAAAAGTATTATGGAAGTTGAATTTATGTTGAGTGTGTTTTTTTAAACAGAAAATAAGTGAAAGTATATTCTCATTACAATGGAAATCAGACAAATTCTATTAAAGAAGGGTTAGTGGGCTCCTGATCTCATCATCCAGATTTGCATGAGAGTGATTGGAGATGGAGCAGGGTGATGCCTGGCATTTTCTACACAAAATGAATGATGGCAGTAAAAATGCAAATCTGGACAAAATATTTGAGGATATCGCCAAAGGGGATGAGTACAGTAGTAGATACTATAGGATTGAGATGGTAGTAGGAAGGCCTCATCATTATTACTAATTCACAAGTATTGGGGGATATGAAAAATGGCAAAATAAAAAAAAACTTGGTTGTGGATCTTGGCAAGTTCCAAAGATACATCTAATTTGAGCATAGCTATTTTTTCAGAAACAAACTTCTAATAATCTCTCACGATTATTCCATATTCGCCTCCGATAAATCTATAATTTCACTTCCATCTTGTTTACAAAACCTGAACCAGCTATCTTTATATTCCCCAGTTAGGCTCCTCTCTCAATGGTATGGAGGTGTGAACCACTCACACTTTTTTTGATTTATATATATGATCTGTTTATTATTATTTCTTTACGAAGCTTTTTTTTGTTTATACTTAATATCTTCCTTCTACTCAAGAGTGTACAGCAAGGAAAGCAGGCAGGGGCATCCATAAGATATACAAAAGGCCAGGCCACAGATGCATGCAAACATTCACTTCATAACGTTAACGACACATGCCTCTGCTCCTCCCGAAATATTTTTAAAAATTATACCACTGTTGTAATGTAAGGATCATGGTAGTTAACTTATGCAAAGAAAGCTTTCACAAACAGCAATATGATAATACAGATAAAGCCCCTGCTCTTTGAAATAGTTTGTCAGGATCTTCACATCCACCTTTGAAAGTAGAATGGGCCTAGTTTTATATCCTGTTCAAAAATAGGCACCACTCCATGCGGCATGTGTTAGTACTGAACCTCATCATCAACTATAAATTTATTAAGAAATTTATTAGGGATGAAAAACAATGTGGGTCAAATTTAACTCTCAAAACAACATGAAAAGGATAGCCTGCAATTCAATTATCAAATAAGCAAATGCAAAGAACTTTGGGCAGTCTGTGGAGCAGAACATTGCTTTGCTACAATCTGTTTTGTGTGCTACCAGGCTGGATTTCACTTGTGAGAGTTGTGAAACAAGATAACAGTGACTCAAATTTAAGTCCACATCCTTGGAAGCCACTCAGTTGTATTGTCACTACTATGTAAAAACACAAAAAGTATAAAACCAGACTTATCACTCTCTAACAATCTAGTTATTGATTTCAAACATGCCAAAATTAATCTCAGGCCAACAAACATTGCAAATTCATCCTCATAAAAATCTGGAGGCTGGTGTCTAAATTGGAACAACTGTCCCACTATTGACTAGTCAAGCACCAGCATAATATTGTCATAATCTCAGAATTATTTTCTCAGGCAACATGCAAGATTCTTCCTTCACAGTCTTTGGGTATGACCTTGTCCACTGGCAGAAGAGATCAAGTGAAGGGTATAGTGCAGAGGCATATAGGTTGGAGGAAACAGCCCTGCAAGTTCTCAATATTGCCCATGACATCTCATGGCATAAGGTCAAACATGAGCAAGGGCACCTGCCGCCTTTGCCCTCCCTCAGCCAAAGAATCAAACATTTTTTTGTTGTAGAGGGAGGCCATTTGACCCTTTGTGTCCAACCAAATCTAACAAGAGCTATCCAACGTAATCCCAAAATCTAACACCAGGTCCACCAGCCCTGTGGGTAATAGATTTTAAGGGACCCATATAAGTACTGTGTTGAGGGTTTCTGTCCTTACACTCTTTTAGACAGTCAATTCAAGGCTCTTAATGCTTTTTGGTTAAAAGATTATTTGCCCTTCTCCCCTCTAATCTTTCTACCAATTATTTTAAATCTATGCCTCCTGGTTTCTTTTAAGGGAAATATGTCCATCCTATTTACTTTTGAGTCTTTCATGATTTTTGACACCTCATTTAAGTCTCTCCACATCTTCTCTGCTCCAAAAAAAAATCTTAGCCCATCCAATCCTTCCCCATAATCACAATTTTCCATCATGGCAATATCTTCATAAATCCCCTCTGCAACCTCTCCAGAGCATACATACATAGAATCATAGAACAGTACAGCACAATACAGGCCCTTCGGCCCACAATGTTGTTCCGACCTTTAAACCTCGCCTAAGACTATCTAACCCCTTCCCCCCACATATCCCTCTATTTTAAATTCCTCCATATGCTTATCCAGTAATCTCTTGAATTTGACCAATGTACCTGCCCCCACCACCGCCCCAGGCAGCGCATTCCATGCATCTACCACTCTCTGGGTAAAAAACCTTCCTCTGATATCTCCCTTGAACTTCCCACCCACTACTTTAAAGCTATGCCCTCTTGTATTGAGCAATGGTGCCCTGGGAAAGAGGCACTGGCTGTCCACTCTATCTATTCCTCTTAATATTCTGTATACCTCTATCATGTTTCCTCCCATCCTCCTTCTCTCCAAAGAGTAAAGCCCTAGCTCCCTTAGTCTCTCCTCATAATGCATACTCTCTAAACCAGGCAGCATCCTGGTAAATCTCCTCTGCACCCTTTCCAACGCTTCCACATCCTTCCTATAATAAGGTGACCAGAACTGGACACAGTACTCCAAGTGTGGTCTAACCAGAGTTTTGTAGAGCTGCATCATTACCTCGTGGCTCTTAAACTCGATCCTTCGACTTATGAATGCTAACATCCCATAAGCTTTCTTAACTACCCTATCCACCTGTGAGGCGACTTTCAGTGATCTGTGGATATGAACCCCCAGATCCCTCTGCTTCTCCACACTACCCAGAATCCTGCCATTAACTTTGTACTCCGCCTTGGAGTTTGTCCTTCCAAAGTGTACCACCTCACACTTCTCCGGATTGAACTCCATCTGCCACTTCTCAGCCCAGCTTTGCATCCTATCAATGTCCCTCTGCAACCTTCAACAGTCCTCCACACTATCCACAACACCACCAACCTTTGTGTCATCTGCAAACTTGCCAAACCACACTTCTACCCACTCATCCAAGTCATTAATAAAAATCACAAAAAGTAGAGGTCCCAGAACCGATCCTTGTGGGATACCGCTAGTCACAGCCCTCCAATCTGAATGCACTCCCTCCACCATAACCCTCTGCTTTCTACAGGCAAGCCAATTCTGAATCCACACAGCCGAGCATCCCTGGATCCCATGCCCTCTGACCCTCTGAAGAAGCCTACCATGTGGAACCTTGTCAAATGCCTTACTAAAATCCATGTAGACCACACCTACTGCACTACCCTCATCAATCTTCCTGGTCACCTCTTGAAAGAACCCTATCAGGCTTGTGAGACATGATCAGACCATGATTCTCTACATGCCCATAGATCCTATCTCTAAGAAGCCTTTCCAACAACTTGCCCACCACAGACGTAAGGCTCACTGGTCTGTAATTCCCTGGACTATCCCTACTTCCTTTTTTTGAATAAGGGGACAACATTTGCCACCCTCCAATCCTCCACTACCATTCCCGTGGACAACGAGGACTCAAAGATCCTAGCCAACGGTTCAGCAATCTCCTCCCTCGCCTCATGAAGCAGCCTGGGAAATATTCCATCAGGCCCCGGGGACTTACCTGTCCTAATATTTTCTAACAGCTCCAACACATCCTCCCTCTTAATATCTACATGCTCCAGAACATTAACCTTACCAACACTGTCCTCAGCATCATCAAGGCCCCTCTCCTTGGTGAATACTGAAGAGAAGTATTCATTGAGGACCTCACCCACTTCCACAGCTTCCAGGCACACCTTCCCACCTTTGTCTCTAATCAGTCCTACCTTCACTCTCATCATTCTTCTGCTCTTCACGTAAGTGATAAAAGCCTTGGGATTTTCCTTAACCCTACTCGCCAAGACCTTTTCATGTCCCCTTCTTACTCTCCTCAGCCCCTTCTTAAGTTCCTTCCTTGCTACCCTATATTCCTCAAGAGACCTACCTGATCCTTGCTTCCTAAACCTTATGTATGCTGCCTTCTTCTTCCTAACTAATTGTTCCACCTCTCTTGTCAACCATGGTTCCTTCACCCTGCCATTCCTTTTCTGCCTCACCGGGACAAATTTATCCCTAACATCCTGCAAGATTTATTCCTAACACCCTGAACAACAACCACATCTCCATAGTACATTTCCCTTCAAAAATGTCATCCCAATTCACACTCGCAAGTTCTAGCCTCGTAATTTGCCCTTCCCCAATTATATAGTCTTTGCTCCTATCCTTGTCCATGACAATGCTTAAGGTTAGGGAGCGGTGGTCACTGTCCCCCAAATATTCACCCACTGAGAGATCTGTCACCTGACCCGGTTCATTACCTAATACGAGATCTAATATGGCATTCCCTCTAGTCAGCCTGTCAATATACTGTGACAGGAATCCATCCTGAACACACTTTACAAACTCTGCCCATCTAAACCTTTGGTACTAAGCAGGTGCCAATCAATATTTGGGAAGTTGAAGTCTCCCATGATAATAACCCTGTTATTCTTACACCTTTCCAAAATCTGCCTCCCAATCTACTCCTCAGTATCCTTGCTGCTACCGGGGGGGGGGGGGGGGCTATAGAATACTCCCAATAGAGTAATTGCTCCTTTCTTGTTCCTAATTTCCACCCATACTGACTCTAAAGAGGATCCTTCTACATTATCCACCCTTTCTGCAGCTGTAATAGTATCCTTGTCCAGTAATGTCACCCCTCCTCCTCTTCTCCCCCCCTCCCTATCCCTTGTAAAACACTGAAATCCAGGAATATTCAGTATCCATTCCTGCCCTGGTGACAGCCAAGTCTCTGCAAGAGCCACAATATCATAGTTCCACGTATTTATCACCCTTATTCCTGATACTTCTTGCATTTAAGTAAGGGCACTTTAGCCCATCCACCTTTCTACTTTTATACCCTATACTCTTCTTCTCCTTCCTCAAAGCCTCTCTATATGTTGGATCTGACTTTACTTCTTCCACTGACCTACCCCTCCGGTTCCCATCCCCCTCGCAAACTAGTTTAAACCCTCCCGAACCACACTAGCAAACCTACCTGCAAAGATATTGGTCCCCCTCGAGTTCAGGTGTAACCCATCCATTCCTGTAATGTGGTAACCAAAACTGTGGCCAAACTAGCATTCTGTGTTTCTTTTTAAACTTTTAATTGGTTTCTCCTGCTAACTTTAAGGATGTGTGGACATATTCTCTCTGATCCTCTGCATCATTCAATATCTGATGAATCAGTGCTCCTCTATGATGAACACTTCGAAGAAGCTCTGAAAGTTTCAAGACCACAGAATTACACTGAATGAAGGACCTCAATGTGTTGTACCTTGGTGAAAAATATATTAATGACTGTATCATCATTCTTAAATTCCTTTTCAGCCCAATGTTGGGTCAATAGAAAAATCTGTCCTTCAAATTGAATGCAGCCATGCTACTAGCAAATAATCAAATTAATATTCCATACTAATTCCACTACCAAACCACCTCACTCACCTTCCCAATCCTATCACATTCGCTTTTTCAGCATTTTTACTTTAAAAGAAAATTCAGGATAATTCTCAACACGCACCAATAACTATTATTGATACTGCCACAGAAATGTAGCACTAAATGAAAATTTTTTTAAAAACTACAAATGCCAGAAATCCAAAATAAAAATAATGTTTTTTTTACAAATTTAACACATATTTCTAATGTACAAGAAAATACTATGGCATAGAGTCATAGAGAAATACAACATGGAAACATGCCCTTCATCCCACTGAGTCCTCCATGGCCATCGATCACCCATTTACACTAAATTTGTTTTTAAATTTTATTTACAGCGTGGTAACGGGCCCTTCCGGCCCAACGAGTCCACGCCGCCCACTTTAAACCCCAAATTAACCTACCCGTACGTCTTTAGAATGTGGGAGGAGACCGGAGCACCCAGAGGAAACCCACACAGACACGGGAGAACATACAAACTCCTTACAGACAGCGACGGGAATCGAACCCCGATCGTTGGCACTGTAATAGCGTTGTGCTAATCCTACAATTGTCCCTTTTTTTGTTCTCCTTACATTCTCATTAACTCCTCCCAGATTCTACCAATCACCTACACACTAGGGGCAATTTACAGTGGCCAATTAACCTACCAACCTGCACACCTTCAGACTATGAGAAGAACCCCACGTGACTACAGGGAGGATATGCAAACTTCATACAGACAGAAGTAGAGGCCAGGACTGAATGAGTCTCTAATGCTATGAAGCAGTGCTCTACTAACTGTGCCATCATTATACTTACATAAGGGCCATATACTCACAGGAATATATTTACAAGAAACAATTAATTGCTATGAAAGTAAATATGTTCAGCTGACCAGCTTTTACTGACTTTAAGTGGCATTGTTAGTATTTGAAACATATCCGTCTACAAAGAATCATGGCTCTTATAACACTTTCCAAGAGATTTATAGGAATTAAGGAGAGTAATGAATCAATTATAGGTGGGCAACATTGAAAACATCCTCCAAACCTTGTATTTGCTTACATGTAATACCTTTAGATCCTAAAGCAGAATAATATGGAGAGCATAAAACATACAGTCCTAGTGTCCCTTTGTCCCTATCACAATAAACATTCATTCAGTACTTTTTAAAATTTCTGCAATGATTACACCAAGTCAATAAAAATCTATTTTACATTTATTCTCATATATGTATCTATTTTCATAACATAAAAATGTAGCTTTAACTTTCAAAATTGTTTGGATGCCCTTAACTTTAAATGGTGTCTCCCAATCCTTGAACACAAATGCTAATTTATTTTTGGTCCCTTTATGCTGTCAGCTATTCATCATCACCCTCCTGCTTGGGAATGGGAATGAATAGAAAATGAAAAGTATGAAACAAAGCATAATTTCCATTGATTTAAGTAGTATTTAGATATTTTTCAAAGTAACAACCAGGTGATACTTATTGACTTTCAATGAGAAAATTGATCCACATTCTAAAAACTGGGCTATCTCAACAAACAGGTTTTCTTCACATGCTGCATTGTACTCCACTGTTCCATGTAGGCAGTCCAGAAAGGTGTTAGTCTGGAACAGAATTTCCTAGGTCTTCCTCAGAAAGAAGTATAATAGAATTAGCCAAATGCAGCTAGAATGTTTCTGTTTCTTCCTCCAGCAGATTATAGGTGGGATTTAATTTAGACATGATCTTCAACTCAGTCTTTACGTACAATGCACCAGATCCTTTCAGAAGCCCAGTTATCTTTCTTTATTGATTAGTTCCTCTAATGCCTAGTTAAGCCCAAATTCAAGATTCTCATTGTAGTTACACTGATTGCTTACTGTTGTTGTTTCAGATGGTATGCGTGCTTAGTGATTTCCTTGGATTTTTGCTATTTCTAGTCACCCCAATACTGAAGCTGTTCTTCAAAATATTGTATGCACTGGATAAAAGGCTGTTAGAAATACCATTTCCACTCTAATATCCACAACAGACAGGAATAATTGCTGAAACAAGAGTAAGAGCTTAGCCACTATCTTCTGATCCAGCTCCCTAATAATCAGCCTCCTGTGCCATTTTATTAATTTCACCTTTCACCTAAGTTCAATTTGATAGCTTTCAAGAAATTTCAATCATAGCATTTACAAAACTTCACTTCCACCACTGTGGTATTTTAAATTATTCCAAATCAGTGGGAAATTAAATTCAATGGGAATAATTAAATCAGCAAGTAGGTGCAAATGTGTCTTATAACCAAATCTACTGACCAAGAATTTACTGAAATGGAGTACCTCATGCATGTCTAGCTAGTTCCACTTTATTTCTGTGCCTTTCCATTCAATTTTATTTTGCACTCCTAATTTCTCAGAGTGAACACTGGTTATATCACAGTGAGGGCAACATAACATCTGGGGCATGATAAACTATCAGATAAACATGGTATATTTTGAAACAATATGACTAGAAGATCAAGAATGAAACAAAAGATGGTGAATTAAGTAAAGTGAATGAATTCAATATCAAAGTGGATACAGAAAAGATTTAAGGGAATGGAACAAAGGAGACAGAAAGTGAAACTAATTTGCTACCTGCATGAATGAGACTTCACATTTTTAATCGTTCACTTTTTGGTTGATTAGCCATCATTAATGATTATAACATTGTTAAAGGGCACTTACACAATTAATTACTCGACTTAATTTTCAGCGTGACTTTAATGGGAGTGATTAATGTGCGAATACAGCAACTTCCTGAAAATCATGGGGAAGCTAAAGGTAATATGTCGTTTTGTGACTTGCGGTGATTTTTGGTTCATGGCTATCTCATCCCCGCCACATTGCTAACTGATTTGCACATTAATAACAGTGTGCAGCATTTACATAACAGTACACTATGAATGCAGACTTCATCTTGTGAGTTCCTTTGAACTTTAAAATTCATCCAGTAATGCACATAACTCAATAGTTTGTTTTCAAATTCTTATTCTCTGCATAAATAAATCCAAATGGGGACAGTTACTCAAAGTTCTTTTGATTTCCACTGGCTTTGTGAACACACAGACAGGTTAACAGGCAAGTAGAACAAGTAAATAAAAAAGCAAATGCTATGTTGGCTACAACTACATCCTGAAAATGAATAAAAAAGGCATATAATATGGTTTGATTGTACATTATGGAATCTGTAAGTGTAAGTTATTTTTACAAAACTATAATTTTCTTAATACAGAATAACCCTGAATAACCTACAACTGATTGCTCTTTAAACAAAATCAAGAGGATCCCTAAGGAACCAGTTCCTGCTGTTGGACATTCTGAATAGACATTAACAGGTTATTTCTGCATACACACTTCAATGTTAACTATAGTACCAGTGCAAGTGAGTTAGTTCCACTTAAATGATTTCTGTCTATAAATTACTTAATGTATTTTGCACTCCAAATACGTTTTTGACCAGGACCGAAAATTATTACTGTAGCATCTGCAATGAACAAACCACTGTGATTCATTAGGCATCTTCCTATTTCCATAAAGAGTAATAGTTTATGCTTATGAGACTTAAACATAAAGATACATGTGTCTCAGAAAAATCTACATTTACTCACAACAGTTCTGTAGTTTTTTTTAATGGCTGGCTGAGGTGAATTATCAATTACATCCAGGTTTTTTTAACATCATGAAAAGATGAGGTTCTGTCACCATTTCCTCTTCTTCCATCCATTAACATATTTCCCAAAATACCTCAATCTGTATAGTAAGTCAATTCAATCAGAGCAATTCTATAGTACAAGATAATTTACCCCACTTTTCATTGTCAGATCAAGCCACCTGCTGAAATCACTGATGTGGAACAACTCAATATTAGCTCTGAAATTAGTAGCAATCCCCAGCTAAGCATTTGGCACATTCAATACCGGATAGACACTATTAAAGGCATATAAGCCCATCACCTGGGAGCTGAACAATTACTTGAGTAAGGAACCATCAAACTCATTTGGACTAAATCTTACTATTGCACTCTATAAAATATATTTCAGTTTACCTTCGGTCTAGATGAAAAATTTTAAGCAAATGTTTGGTTTCACTTTGTCAGCCTCCATTACAATTCAGCTACCTCACTCAGCAAAAAGGATCATTCAGAAAGGGTCAAACTGCAATAAACAACAGATTCTTTGTCGGATTATTGGATAAAATCATATATAGACTGTAAAACTGAATGGATTTAATGTGACCTGCCTCATAGAAAATCAACAAAGGGAGACTGACAACTAAAATACTACGACTGAATTATAAAAGTTGAATGCAGGGTTAGGTTCTTTTTTGTAATAATGTTTTATGAGTGCTTTAATAAAGAATTTGCTATTTTTCAATATTTGTGGCCTCAGCACATTTCAAAGTATTTCACAACAGACAAACTACATTTGAAGGTAAACAGCAGCTGATTTTGTGTACAGCAAATTAGATGGATTGGGCAAGAAACAGATTGGCAACAGTTCAACATTATCATCATAGAATCATAGAAAAGCACAGAACAGAAACGGGCCCTTAGGGCCCAACTTGTCCATGCCAACTGTGATGCCAAGCTACAATGATCCTATTTGCCTGCATTAAACCCATATCTATTACCTGTGTTATGGTCTTATGATCTTACTTCTTTCCTATCCAAGTACCTATACAGAAGCCTTTTAAACACTATAATAGTATCTGCCTCTGCTACTTCCTTCGGCAGCTCATTTCAAATATTCACCAGCCTCTGCATGAAAAATTTACCCATTAGATCTCCTTTAAATTTCTCCCCTCTCACCTTAATCCTATGCCCTTTAGTTCTAGACTTCCCTGCCCTTGGCAAAAAGATCCTGTGTCTATCCTATCTGTACCCTTCATAATTGTGTAAACATCTATAAGGTCATGCCTCAGCCTAATGCATTCCATGAGAATAACCCAGTCTATCTAATCTCTCCTTATAACTACACCCTCCATTTCAGGCAACATCCTGGTGAATCTCCTCTGCGCTCTCTCTATTGCTACCACATCGTTCCTGTAGTGTGGCAACAGAACTGTACACAATAGTCATATAAAGGTGCAACCTACGTTTCATACAACTGGAACATTTCATCCCAATTCTTATACTCAATGCTTCAGCCTATGAAGGCAAGCACATCAAATGCCTTTCTGGCTACCCTATCCACCGGTGTCACCACTTTCAGGGAGTTATGTATTTGCACCCCAAGATCTCTCTGTAAATCAATGCTCCTAAGAGCTCTGTCATTTACCCTCTATATCCTAACAGGATGTGACCTCCCAAAATGCATTACTTTGCACTTGTCTGGATAAAATTCCACCTGCCACTGCTCCACCCAACTTTCTAGCTGATTTATGTACCTCTGTCTCTTTAAAAACCTTCTTCATTATCTACAACTCCATAAAATTTTGTGTTCTCTGCAGACTTACAAATCATACTCCCTCCATTCTCATCTAAGTCTATATATATATATATATATATATATATATATATATATATATATATATATATATATGTATAAAATAAACATATCTATATTATAAACAAAAAAGCTCCAATCACTGATCCCTACAGTACACCACGAGATTCAGATTTCCGACTGAAAACATCAATTCACCACTACCCTCTGCCTCCTGTCACCAAGCCAATTTTGCATCCAGTTCATCATATACCTTGAATGCCTTGTGCCTACTGGACCTACCTACCAAGTGGGACCTCATCAAAAAATTATTAAAGTCTATGTAGACAACATCTATCACCCTGCCTTCATCAATCTCATCGGTTACCACCTCAATAAACTCAACCAGATTTGTGAGACATGATCTCCCCTGCACAAAGCCACGTTGGCTCCTCCATGTGCATACAACAAATGCACTGGATCATTTTTTTTCAGAAATGTTATGGGAAATCAATTAGTAATTTGTGAAAAATACATTACAACATTTTAATTATATTATGTTGTAAACTTCAATATTAAACTGGCAGGTCATGGATAACCAATGCCTTTTCATATCAACCCTGCTGGCATCCAATTTTCAGTTGCAATCAACATGTAAATACAGATTCTCAGTGCAAAGAATATTGAAAGATATAATTAGTATTTGAGTATGATGCACTTTTAACTTCACCCTGGGCTAAATGATCTCAGGTCTCTGGTTCTTAAAGAGCACTTGGCCACCAAAACAAACCAATGTTGTAAACAGAGAATAGATATAATAAGACCTGCTTCACAGAGGCTTAACAAAGGAAAAGTGATAACTAAAATACCACAACTGAATTAAAAGGTTTGAATGCTTTCTTTTGATGACTTTTATAAGTGTTGTAATAAATAACATGTTTTTATTTGCACATTTAGGATAATTTAATGTATTGCACAACAACCCGACTACATTTGAAGTTCAGACAATGCTGTCATGTAGATAATCACAGTAACAAAAGTCATTCTTGAGCACACAGATGCAAAGATTGCGAGGCAGTTGCAACTCCATAAGAATGGATCTCCAGAATTAATAATATCTATCTCAAAATCAGAATTGAGATGAAATGGGGCTGACAGAATGTGGCAAGAAGTGAGCCATCTGGTAACTGAGAACAATGGCACAAAAAACTTATTCCACTTGTTGAGTGAAAGTTGGTCTTCTAGGTCTTCAGAGTTGAGCAGCCAATTGTAGCCCTGCAAGGCTCACACCTTCGGCAATGCTGCACCATTCAACACACACAGTGCTAAACCACCTTGACAGTTATATCCACAGTTAACCTCATACACTCATCACACCTTCAGTATGCTTCAGTATGGCTGCTCAGTGTGCACACACACACACACACACACACACACACACACACACACACACACACACACACACACAGAGTGCTAATCTGCTGTGGCAACCACACTGTTACAATACATTGATATTCAATCTTCAGTTTGACTTGCAGGATAAGGTTGTAAGAATCTGCATGTTCTCACAGCAGTATTGAAGGAGACCCTTCCAGTCCTACAGATTCAGCAAAGGAGGAGGAAGTGCTGAAAACAATGAATTAGGGATAAGGCACATTATTATAACTGCAGAAGCCAAGGTGGAGGTATGCAAGTAGCTAACCTGTCTTTTCAGATGCCTCCCCCCTTCAAACCACTGCAAGAGGCACTATGTATACTTACCTCTCCTGCATGGCACTCCTCCATAATGTACATGGGTGTTCTATAGAAAAGTACCCTGCCCTTACCATTAACATTCTTATTTTCTTTTTTACAGAGCAGAATCACAAAGGAGATAACCACCCCAGCCCAAATACACTTGTACCAGAAGAAAACCTCATGCTAAAAGCAGAAGAACATAGTGTCATTGTGCTTCACATTAATACTATTGACTCAGATAATGGATCTGCAAGGATCGTACAAGATAGATTAGAGGCAAGTGTATCACCAGGAGAGAAACATGGCAGTGAGAAGAGAGGACCAAGGAGACTGGTATGTCAGCTCCCCAGAGACTGAGGTTACAGATTTGTCTCAGTTAGAAGTAATCAGATAACAACCACAACAGGAGAACATGTATGCAATGGCTGATGTTGATGCACAATGATATGCTTGGCACATTGTTGGGATCACCTGAAAGTCCATGAGAAATATCAGGAAACAGTGGATATTTTTCCCTCAACTTCAGGACTTGTGTGGTGGAGCTGGCCTGGAGCAGTGAAGTTAAGAGTATAAGCAGGCTTCTACCAGATTGCAAGCTCATCAGATACCCGGACCCAGATCCGTCCCAGTGGTTATGTGGAGGAAAAAAGTTCTGTCCTCTCTGATGATTAAAGCATCCATGTTCTATTTAACACATCAGCCATGGAGCAATATTACCAATTGCATTCTGAGGCAATGGAATCTTTGCTTGAAGGACATCAAGCAGTCTTGTCAAAATATAAACAAGTAGTTGGTATTTCGGTATAAGGGCATTAGCTATCCTTTTGAAGGCACACATGACATCAGCAGCAGATCAGCATCAGGTCTTAATTTACTTTTTATGGACGGTGACAATATTTTTGACTGACTGCAGTCTCCAATGTGATGCTAATCCCAATAGCAACCTACTTGGCCATGAAACTTTAAAGGACAAGTAGGTTGCTATTGGGATTAACATAAATTTTTGACTGAATAGAGTACTAAATACCTATCACTGGTCATGGGAAGTTGAGGGGGAATGAAATGATTGGAAATCATCAAAGCAACCAAGCCATGGGTCTAATTCAATGAGGAGAGCAGCAACAGGTACACCTATAATGAGGTGTCAGCCTCGCAAATCCATACCACATGTTAATCAGCAAAAGCAACATGCACTACGTAGAGCTAAGCAATGCCAAAACTCATGGATTAGATCAAAGTTCTTCAGCCCTATCTTGAACATGGTGGACAATTAAACAGCAAGAGGCTCCAAGAACATGTCCATCCTTAAAGATGATGGAGCCCAGAATGTGAGCATCAAACACATGATTGATCCATTTGAAACAGCCTTCATCTACAAGTGCTGAGTGAATACTTCATATTGACCTCCTCTCTCCACCAACCCAGACCCAGTCTTCAAGCAGTCTGTTTCACTCTACATGATATTAACAATCAAGAATGCTTGACACTACATAGAAAATACCCAGCTGTAGTACTGCAGATTGATGCTCCAGAAACAGTAATACCAAGGTATTCCAATACAACTACTGTGTTGACATCTACCCAAAAATGTGAAAAATTGCCCAGGTATGTTATGTCTGTAAGAAGCAGGATCAATAAAATCTGGCTAGGTACCATTACATCAATCTACTCTCAATCATCAACAAAGTTATGGAAGGTGTTGTCAAGAATGCTGTTGAGATGCCTTTACTTGTGTAATTTAAACACCATTGTTCAGCTTGGTTGTTGCCACTTGGGTCCAGACTTTACTGAGACTTTAGTTCAAACATGAACAACACTGCTGAGCTTCAGAGTTGAGGTGACCATCCTTGACATCAAGGCACCCATTTGACTGTGCAGTATCAAGCAGCCCTGATAAATCTTAAGGGAATGGAAAAACAAGAAAACTATCTTGAGTTTCAAAAAAAAATTCAAAGGCGAGTTTATTGTCATATGCACAGGTACATGTATGCACAGGTGAAACGAAAAACTTACTTGGAGCAGCATCACAGGCACATAGCATCACATACAGAACATTCGCAAGAAAAATATAAATTAAACATAAATTATACACAACTTTTACAAGAAAGAATACAGAACAAAAAAAAACAAAGTCCATTGAAGTGGAAAGTGGTTATAGTTTTGCTATATTGAGGTAGTGATTTGGGTTGTGTAGGTTAGTTCAAGAACCAAATGGTTGAAGGGAAGTAGCTGTTCTTGAACCTGGTGGTGTGAAACTTCAGACTTCTGTATCTCCTACCCAATGGTAGTTGCAGGAAAATGGCATGGCTAAGAAGGTGGGGGATCCTTGATGATTGATGCTGCCTTCTTGAGCCATTGCCTCGTGTAGATATTACCAGCGGTGGGGAGCGATGTGCCTGTGATGTATTGGGCTGAGTCCACTACTCTCTGCAGCTTCTTACATTCCTGCGCATTCGAACTGCCGTACCAGATCATGAGACAACCAGTCAGGATGCATTCCTGACTGGAGTTTGGAATCATACTTCAGGTGCTTCACCAATGATATTCCCCCATGATAAAGTCAGAAATAGGAATATTCACTGATGATTACACAATGTTCAACATCACTTGCAATTCTTCAAAAAATGAAGCAATTGCTGTCTGCATACAACGAGACTTATCAACCGATATTTGAATATTAGCTAACTGGAGTAACATTTGTGCCACATTTACCATCATCAACAAAATAGCATCCAAATGCCTACTCTTCACTTTTAATGTCATTATCATAGCCAGGTCTCCCACCATCAACATTCGTCAGGGGTCATCATTGAACTAAAACAACTGGGACAGTTGTACAATTATTATGGTAGCAAGGGCAGTTGAGTGGCTTAGAATCCTGTGCTGAGTGACAAATGTTCCTCCCTAAAGCCTTTTCACCGTCTACAGGCAGAAGCCAAGAGTTTGATTGTATGTTACTAGCTTAGATGAATATAGTTTTAACAACACTTTAGATGCTCAACACCTCTAAGGCAAGTCAACCAAATTGATTTGTGGCCTAGATGCCATTCTGAACATTCATTCCCTTTATTTCACTCCCTTTTTTTTATCAAGGTTTCAATCTGGATCATTCACTTGGACCACAGTGCCAAAGCTCAGTAACAAAGTGCCTTCTGAGTAAGCCTCAGTGAAAGTACTGAAACCATTCAACATATTACTTACTTTTTTCACACCACTGAATAAAAAAATACCTACTTTCTTCACTTTTAATGGCATTACCATAGCCATGTCTCCCACCATCAACATCCCTGGGGGTCAACATTGAACCACAAATAACCAGAGCAGTTACATAATCACTGCAGTTACAAGAGCAGGTAAAACTTTCTCCTTAGTTCTTCGTAAATTCTCTGCCTTTTTTATTTAAATCACAGAATCTTCTAATGTGGTGCATTTTCTGTTTGGAGTTCCTTTGATGAAATTTAAAACTATAAAACTATGATACTCTTTCACACATTTTGCCTTCCCCAGTCCACAGCAAGAGTCCGTGTTTTAATCTGATTGCAGATGACGCTGGCTTTGGTGCAAGAAGTTGGTGGTCAACAGCAGCTCTA
Source organism: Pristis pectinata (assembly GCF_009764475.1). Taxonomy (NCBI): domain Eukaryota; kingdom Metazoa; phylum Chordata; class Chondrichthyes; order Rhinopristiformes; family Pristidae; genus Pristis; species Pristis pectinata. Next base: position 105,511,353 of record NC_067405.1, on the reverse strand, counting down.
AATTTAGGTCCCCATTCCAAGATACTTGGAAGTTCATTTTAAGTTTGAAGCGGAAGAGAGAGGGATAGGGCTTTATCTAACACATTTATGTCAAAGATTTCTAATACATCATTGAACTGGTAATTATAGCACAAATTAATCTATAAATAAGTTATAAAATTTATCACTGTTATTTATACAGATATGGAAATTAAGATGACAGCCCAAAACATTAAAAATAAAGAAAGTAAATCATTTCTTTTATATCATATCATTTGAATTTGCTGCCTTATGAAGAATACTTACTATCCGAATAAGTGGCTTCGCTCTCTTTACTTTGCTCTCCCCAATACTCACTCCCCTTTTCACAGCACCTTTTCATGCAACTGGAAAAGCAACACCTGCCCTTGTAACTTTTCCAGTTTTTCCATCCAGGGATCTAAGCACTGCTAGGTGAAGCAGTGACTCACTTATACCTCTTTCAATGGAGTATATTGTTCATGATGTGGTCTCCTCTACACTGGAGAAACCAAACGCAATTTGGATGACAACTTTGCAGAACACTTTGGTTGAACCTAAGAGGGTGATATTGAGGTTCCAATTGATTGTCAGTTTAATTCTTCATCCCTAACGCTAATGTACTTCCCTGTCTATGGCCTCTTAAAAGTTTTCAATGAAACCAACGTAAATTTGAGGAATAGCATCTTATCTTCTGACTTCACACCAAATATAGACTTCAGGACTTAACAATACATTTAACACTCAAATTCAGTTTTCTGGCCTTTCTAGCTTGAATCAGAACTGGGCTGTTCTGATGAAAGGTCACTAACTTGTAATGATTTAAGCATTTTACTCTTCCAACAAATACTGCCTGGCCTTCTGAGTATGTCCATCATTCTCCTTTTTTATTTCCCATTTCCAATACCTGTAGTATTTATATCTCACAGCTCCAGAATTGTCTGCCCTCATTTGTCTTCTTCAACTTGACATAAAACATAGAACAGTACAGCACTGGACAGGCCATTCGTCCCACAATGTTATGCCGATCTAGATGCCAATTTATACCAAATGTCCTCTTCCTGTGTATCATCCATATCCCTCTGTTCCCTTCATATTCATGTGTCTACCTAAAAGCCTCTTAAACTCCACCAAACCGCCTCCTTCCACTAGTAACCCATTCCAGGCACCCACCACACTCTGCATAAAAGACTTGCCCCTTACGTTGCCTTTAAACTTCTCCCCTCTAATCTTAAAAGTATGTTCTCTGGAGTCTGATATTTCTAACTTGGGGAAAAGATTCTGACTGTCTACCCTATCAATGCCCAACCCCCCCACCCCTGCCAACCCTTTGTCCCAACTCTTTGTTTTTGGTCCATTAAGCAATCCTCAATCCACACCTGTATATTATTCACAATACTGTGCACTCTAAATTTGTTTAATAATCTCTTGTGTGTCACTTTAATGAGGTCTTCCAAAAGTCTAAATACACCACATCAATGGTTCACTCTTATGTATTCTGTTGGTTACAACCTCAAAAAATTTCAGAAGTTTGGCAAACACAATTTCCCTTTCTTGTATCCTCAATGGTCAATCCTATTTTTATTTTCCAAGTCCCCTGTTTCCACTTCTGTAATAACAGATTCTAACAATTTCCCTTCTACTCCATAGTTCCTTCTCTCTTTCTCTCCTTTCTTACATAATGGGATTACATTCACTATCTTCCACTCCATGGGAACCATTCTTGAATCTGTGGAATTCTGGGAAAATGACAACCAGTGTAAGGTTGCAACTATTGATATAATGATCCAAATTTCAACTGCCAGATTAGAAACTTGCAAGATGTTTAGCAGTTAAAATTGTCAGACAAATTGCAGTTGTTCTTGGAACACCTTGCTTAACACAATTTTCAGTTTGGTCTGTCATTGGGTGAACAACACAACTGCCTATTTTGGACATCCAGTCAGGGCTTTACACCTATAGCATTCTCTTATCCACCCTTTCCTTCATCTACCACCACCATCCTATATATGTTTCCTCCCTTTTCATTAACTATAAAGACAGAGCGCAAATATGACAGGAGGTATTCTTGGGCACCTTCTTTCAATAACTTCAAAGGAACGTAGAAATTAATAATTATAATAGCTCGACATGGTTGATGAAACAAGAAACCTTAATATGAAAAGCTAAAGTTTGAGAATAGGTTTACAGTTGTTTCAACCCCAAATGCCTTAGGCATGATTGCTTTCTCCTATTAGGATACTTCTCTAATCTGTCAAATGTTATGTCCCATCCTAAAATAAACACTTTTCTATCTCTTATCATATGGTCATGGTATTGATATCCTGGTTTAATGAAGAGGTTGTGGCATCTGGTATAATCATGTAAATGTTGGCCATGTGTCCTGGGAAAGATTGGTCTGTCTTTGATGATGTGTTCCATTGCTTGACTTTCATTGCTGCAGTTGCAACTCAGCCTTGATCTGAGTTCCATCAATATAAATGATGGCTTCATCTTCCTTATCTGATTCAGCGTTATCCATATTTGACATTGAAGGTGTAGTCCTGAGACTGGTTCAGAATTTTGCTATTGTGCCACTGAAAACTCCACTGTCCCTTGCCAATGAAGAAAGTTTCACTGGAATCCTTCCCATAGTTGTTTCCTTGAGCCAAATCTTGATTTGCATTCTATCCCATGGTAAATCAGGTGTGAATGGTTCACAAAGATACAATGGGTGATAAAGGCTTCCCATCTACTGTCTGAGAAGCATTGTTCGCTGATATGAGAAGCCCGTCAATACCCTTTGATTTAATTGCTGGTAATAGTATGCAAGGTCATGTTTGGCTGCAAATCCATCATCTTGGCAATGGCAACAGTCAATGCACATCAGAGCACAAAACCCCACTGCAGAGTGCACTTTGGAAAAAGCTGCTGTTTGGTGCATCTTTCTCCTGTACCCAATGTGGCTCCCATGAACTTCTTCAAAAGGCTGGCCTGTATTCATTTTTTCCTGAGTTTTCCATAAATATTGCTTGGAGGTGAAGGAACTCTCTGGTGCTACTCATACAATTGCTGCAGAGTCCACACGTTCTGTCCTCTCCCTACAGAAAGTTAAGTCCAACTTCTGTGTGGGAGCTTTATTGAGTTGGTTGAACACGGTTACTTGGTCTTGGATAAACTGGATAGAATTTCCAGTGACTAAGGTATTACTTCAATTAGTCAAGGTGTTTGCTCAGTGTAGCACAGGCTGAGGCAATGGTGGTTGCTTGCAATGCTACCTTTAAATGATTGGATTATGTGAATTTGCCTGATGTTATTTTGGGTGTTGAGAAGAGAAAGACTAAGAGCAGCCACAATGGGAATCCATTTTATTCCCACAGCGATCCAACTTGCCTGTCCTTCAAGATGGATGCAAATGGAAATTAGTTAAGGCATAGCATTCACTGGTATTAAATGATGACTTAAACAGAAAGTTTGATGATTCCACTGCCAGTCTTCCTCCAGCTCTGGAGCTATTCTTAACATGCGATTTTGAGTGATCTTCCAACAGAGAGGTATATGCAATGACTCTACAACTGTAGACTGTCAGCTTGACAGAACAGAATAACTGTGGAATTCCAGTCATCAGCTAGATAGCTCGGCATAAATAAAAATAAAAAATTCTGGCAGGCAACATTTGTGATGAGAGAAATAGAGTTAATGTTTCTGGTCAATGATCTTTCATCAGAAGTGCAAAACATAAAAATAAATAGGTTCTAAGAAACAAGGAAAGCAAAGGGGAGAATTGAGGAAGGTAGGAGAACAAAAGAGAAGATTGCACAAAATTTAGCTTCAAGAGGGCACAAAACTTAGAATTTTGGTGAGTGTGGGTATTAGGTGAGGAGGGGAAAGAAGTAGTGCTCAGTGTATCCAATATATAATGGTGGTTCATATTAGTTGAAGGGAGAAAGAATTTAGACTTTGCTTAATCCTTAGATTAAGGGATGAAGGGATTTAAGCATTGCTTAATCCTTAGTGCAAAATGGGGTATTTTATTTAAAGCTTATAAAATACTGGAAGATAAATGAAAGTAATATAGCCTATTTAAATTTTAATTGATAAATTAATTGGTTAAAAACCAAACTAGATGTAAAATAGAAATCTAAACTAATTGAATATATATATATATCAAGATTTCATAGGGGTGGCAGGGTAGTAGAGGTGTGATAACTCCAATTTGTGGTAGATTGTGGAGATTAGTGCAGTAAATGTCTGAATATTGAGGAATTTCAGAGTGTTCAGCTGGAGTCTGAATTCCAGATATTGTGGCACACCTGGGAGGGAGAAAGATACCTGGACATTTTGGTCCAGGAGGCAGTCACAACCTGGATCTAGGCAATGGCCAGGAACAGAAGAATATGATTAAGAATAAAGCAAGATTGAAGCCCAGAGGGTATGTTGGAGGAGCCTCAGTCTGTGTACTTGTCCAACTTATACATTTTTGAGAATGCACAAAGTACTCACAATTGTATTTTTAAAAAATGACACAAACAGAGATAATGGGTATGATCAAATAGCCATCATAGGGAATTAGCTAAACAGAAAACTTGAAGATGCCTGGAGACATAAGAGACTGCAGATGCTGGAATCTGGAACAACAAAGAATCTGCTGGAGGAATTCTGTGGGTCGAGCAGCATCTGTGGGAGGAAAGGAATTGTTTACATTTCAGATCAAAACCCTGCATCAGGACCAAGATGCTGAATAGTTGGAAGGATTGGCTGAATGGAAAAGGAAGTGGGGCAACTCTGATAATAAAGGGTGACATTAGGATAATAGTGAGAAATGATCTTACCTCAGAAAGACAAGAAGTAGAATCAATTTGGGTGGAGTTAAGAAATAACAAAGAAATCAGTGGTGTAAATAGACTGAAGCCTCCTGCCTCCTCCACAATATCCTACCCCCTCCAAGAGTAGTTTTGCTGCTAGACAGAGCATAAAAGGAGCTTGTGACAAATATAATGCTATGATCAGAGGTGATTTTGATCTTCACATAGATTGGACAAATCAAAATTGCAAAAATAATCTCAAGGACAAACTCATGCAATGCACTTGAGATAGTTTCCTGGATCAGTAAATTGTAAACCTAATTATTATATCATATTGCTTTTCAAGAGAGTATAATTTGGCTTTGTAATTATAATTCTTAATCTCGGCAAGGCCATTACAGGAGAATTTTGATACCCTACTCTCTTGGAACAGGGTAATGCAATTGTAAATCTGTATTATTTTCAACAAGCCTCTTAGCAAACTGTTACACAATAGCACATGCTGAAACTTTGAAACAAGTTTCATCACATCAATTTAGTTGTAGAAGACTAGATAAATTTCATTTTTTTTACATTTCTGGTATAAATTTCAGTGTGTTGGCAACTTCTGCTCTATTTTCAGTTAAGTATTTAGTGTAGTTTAGTTCCTTAGTTATCAATTTGCAACTATGTGGAGTGGTAGCCTACCAGAAGCTGAGTATAGAAAAGCAAATGATACCTCAGAAGTGATTACCTGTTCATTTTTACAGCTGACAAATTGTGTATTCTAAAAAGATTATAAACTGGAATTAAAGAGATTTGGCAAATGAAATGCGAACAATCTTTCAGTTAAAGAAAATAATGAGCCCTTCAGTCTGCCTTCCTACAAACCTACAGTTGAAATGTATAATGTATGTCCAACCTGATCTTGAAGAGATCTAAACTACTTCCCCCACAACCATCCTGAGGAAGATAATCCTGTAACTGAACACTTTCATTAAAAGCAATTTAAATCCTGTCTTTAATCTGGTTCTTTACCAATATATATGTCCCCCTTTTCAGTTTTCCTGTCAAGCTGCAAAGTCTGTACTGATTTATATCCTGGAATTTTATTAGTATAAATATCTCAATCATGTTCCAAAAGTGTTTCATAATATATTTTATTCACTTGTTAGTTTCTCAATAATACTAATAATTCTTCTAGGGATTTTTCAAATTCAGCTTTATATTTCTTTAGTGAAAGGTCTATTGTTTAATAATTCAAGTGACAATTTTATTAAATGGTACACTGGAATTTTTACATATTTTGAAATCAAAAATATATATGAAAACTGTAAACTAATCATTTGTATTTAATATTTCCTACCCTATTTGTACTTAAATTTTATTTCCTCTCTCTCTCCTGGACTGAAATTCTGAAACAAGAATAATTAACTATTTTATTTAACGTTTCAGTCAAAGAACTTATATTGAACATCTAGATTGTATTCACATCATTTTTAAAACACACAATGGAATATTGATATATAAAATACAGTTTGTCTGTACTGAGAAATAAATAATAGATTCAAATTTAATAATAAAACTTGGCAAAGTATGCAATCAGCTCAGCTCTGTCATATTTTAAGTGGTTTCTGTCAGTTTCTCTCGCTTAGTCAAACTTAATATTCAGTTTATCTGTTGAAATCTGTCCAGTGACTTTTCTTCAAAAAATACAGATACAAGATGCTGAAAAGAAAGGTTCTAATTGCAATGCTGCAAAAATTGCCCAAGGGCTACCTCAGAGAATTGTAAAGAAAATGCTCTTTAAGCTGTCTAATGATGCCCCGTAAAACACATTAAGTTGCTGAACTGGATGCTGGAAACAGGGAATAGAGGTTTTTAGAGATATAAGATCTAAAATCATTATGCTGGCTTTAATCAAAGAAGAAGGACTTAGTAAGTCATAAGTCAAGCCACTCATAATGTTCATATTACAGGTAAAGTAAGCTAGCAGGTAAAATATCATAGACTGCTCTGGAAATCCATGCTTCAGTACTGACTTGTTGGGCATGATCAACAAGAATGGGGAATGTGGTTCAATAAAAAATGTCAATTTTCTCTTTGCTAGAAATTGCAAAAACATTTCGTTTTTTTCTGTCTTAAACAGAAGATCGTTATTTCCTTTGTTCTTCTGGAAGAAATACTACCTATCGTTAAAGGGTGCCTTTAAGGACAGAAGATCAAAGTTAGAAATAATCAATTCATAACTTCAGACTCTTGTCATTGCTTTCATCGGTGCTCATCATCCTTTAGTACTAACTTACATTGATATACTGAATTGCCTGTTTAACATTTGCTGCTAACTTCTTGGAATCAAGAATGGAACTCACTCCCAAGTGGAGTTGTTGAGATGAACAGCATAAATCCTCAGCGCTGAGTGCATGGCTTGTGGTCTGGCTTCTTCCTTGATGATTCATCAAGGAAGAGTTCACTCAGCAGTTTGGGGGCAAATTAATGAAGGTTAACAAAATAAATTTATTTTCATTGAAAATGTTTAAAAATAAAACTTTGCTGCAAACCTAGAATTAAAATTATTAACGTCCATGGTAAGGAGTAGGTGTAAGGATTCTGCTGCTTCCTTGACATATATTGGTCAGGATGTCAAAACTCAGCTTTTTTATGGGATAATTTTTCATACATAAAATGGCAACAGACAGAATGTAAGGACACAATTCCACCACTCAGCTCTTGGAATTATTGTAAACATCAACAATTTTCATGACTGGACCTTATTTGAATAATAACAACCAAGCAAATAATAAAGAGGTTGAAGCCAGGTGGCTCCCTGTGGAGCCAAAACAAAAAGAGTTTCAAAGGGATAGGCACTCCTCAGTTGGATATGAGGGAAGGCTTGGAGAATTCTCAGAAGAAATAGGCAGTAAGTTGTGTACAATTGGGAAGTGAAATTTAATTTTGTGCAATCAAACAAAAAATGATAAATACATCATGGGAGATTGTGTGGAATACTTTTAGCTTACCTTTACAAAATTAATATAAAGATACTCAAAGCATATAATACAATTTTTCAGTTATGTTCATTATAAAACCATGAAATACGTAAACATGACCTTTTGTGACATACTTGTTGTTATCCATTTGGTACAAACTTCATTTCACAACTTATTTCAATGTGTTTACCATATCTTATGTGGTTATACAGGCCCTCCCCGGGTTACCAATGCCTGACTTCTGGATACCCTGTACATATGAACAAGCTCCCATAGATATTCTTAAATTCAAACAAGAGTCAGCCTTGAAAAAAAACCTGTTTACATGTAACCTCCCCAAACTAATCAGAAACCATTGTCTCTGAAGAACATAGGCTGCCAGTTTCACCTTGGGAAGCCACTTGAGTGCTGCTTTGGAAATTAACAATCAATCGCTTCTATTGATACTTGTGCAATGATACTCTATTAAACAATGTAACAGCCACTAATATTTCAAGCCCACCGAAACTAGCCATTGAGTGTGGAACATCTGTACCATTGTAACTAGGTAGGGGAAGACAATAAATAAATGTTTAGGTTAATTGGGCCTCATCAACACCATTCATTACAATACTGTGGAGGTTATCATATCGAATTATTTTGTTTATTTTCTGACTTAAGGACAAAATTGACTTATGGACGTCTGCAAAAACGGAACCCGTTCATAATCCGGGGACTGCCTATACTTTGCCGAATCATCTTCTCCTTAACCAGTCTAGCACTTGGGCACAAGAATCAAGCCTACAATTATCATCCATGTTCCCAATCTAGTGGCTCTACAAGCACTCAGTTGTACTATCATTGCTTTTAATATGTAATGCAATTTTTAGCTATCCTACTTGTCTTCCAAGAAATGTTTTATCTATTTTGTGAAGGCTGAAACTGCAAAAGAAAGATTCTCTGCAAATAATAGAGAATTGTTTGTATTACCACAAATCTACATGAAACACAGAGGTCTCCAGCCATGCATAGTGGCATCTATTGGTGCAGAACACACAATTAATGATACCTGTGTGATTTTCCAATGTATATATGTGATTTATGAATAACATGATCATTGTACACAGGAATAACTCTTTAGCCAGAGAGTTAAGATCTAATCAAACATTGCATAAAAGGGTTCATCTCTATCTGGATTGCTGTCAAGGAAGTCTGTCAGCCAATAACCTAATCGAAAGGTCATACTTCCAGCTTTTTATTGTCATCCTCCATGAAGCACCCAAACTGCCATGAACCCAATCCTGCACCCCCAAAATCAAATTCCACATTGCTGCAATGGGCTTCATTGTGTATCCAGATATCTCCTGTATCCCCCACCAATCCTCCAACCCTTTCACCCTCTCTGGAGCTTCACCCCTTCTCTCTGGCCACTCTCCTCTCCATAAACTTTGGTTCCCCTCATATTCTCACCTCACAATCTGCTCTCCACCATTTTCTTTCTTTCTTTTTCAATCTTTTTATTAATTTTCAAATTAATACAGATTAATACATATAACATCGGTAATTATACACGTAATACAAAGAGATCTGGAGGACAATCATGACATATATAGTCATAAAGAATAAAAAATATATTCTAGGCCCAACGGTTTCTTAATAAACGAATATATTACCAAAAAAATCAAAAAGAAAAAGAAAAAGATTTATCATATAAAAAAACCCCAAATCAAAAAAAATTATAAGTAATAAAATGAAACAAACTATAAAAAAATTTCAAAAGAAAAAAAACTGGACTGATATTTCTCAATAAACAAAGAGAATTATTATGTCGTCAACTCCGGTCTTCTAAGTTCAAAGATTATTGAAAAGGGATCCACCATTTTCTTCATGCTTGTTTCTCTGCCAGGTGGAAGATACGTGCAATTTCTGCACTAATGTGAATGTAGGGGCCTGAATTGCTAGTTCCAATATGTACAACACTTCAAATGTCATGCCCATTAGAATATTGGGCCCCCGTGATTAGACACCAAACTGGTGAGGGCCCCTTCTCTTCTAAGAGACAAAGCACTAATCTTCTAAATCTATAAAAACACAATGTAGAAATATTAGCCTTATTTATCTTTCGGGCAGTTCCAGGAACTCAGATTCACACACAACATATTCCATGTAGATAATTGTTTCTCAATCACAGAGATCCTCTAGGCCAAGATCCAAACTAAATGCATTTCACACAAGTTTGGGCATTCAGCAGAATGAAAGTCTATACTGGGCAATATTATACCTATCTAACTTAAAATATCTGAAATCTCAATGGTACAAAACTTCAAAGAATGAAATTCTGCTTATTTACATCACATAAATCCTAACTATTCCTCTCCTTAATACTCTTGTTCCCCAAAGGATAAACTCCAGACCATTTGGACTTTCTCATTCCAAGACTGCTTACAAAGACAAATGCTTCCTACTTTTAAAAAGGAACAGAACAAACAGAGCTATCATTAAAGAAAATTGTATGTTATGTATGGATACTGGCAGAGGATCAAACAGCCTGCTGATGTGACAGGAAAGTAAACTTTTGAGGTCTTAAACTAATCTGGGAATTCCTATTAATGTACTTAGTACTGGAAATATAACAAATGTAGACATCGTAACTTTGGAATTCCCTCGAGACCTTTTTATATAACAGATTTCAATTGAGCACATGTTGCATATACCAATTTTAATCTACTACTTGCCAATTTCTCACACCATTTCACATCTTCCACAATCAACCAGAGCGAAAGTGCAGAAAAATAATTAGATCAAGGTGAATGGAAGGACAGAAGAAAAAAGGATAGGAAAGGAAAAGCAGGAAACAATGGTATGAGAAGAGGTAATGAGTAATGAAATTGGTGAAAGGAAGAAGAGGGAACAGGAGGGAGGTGTAACAAGAAAGGCAAAAGCATGAAGAAACAGATGAGTAAAGACTGACCTCTATGCTGGCTGATGCTGGAATAGTTTCCTCTGCTCAGCGGGTATGGAGGTCAGTCTTTATTCATCTGTTTCTTCAAAGCTGCTCCCAATTCATTCCCTCTTGTTATCACCTACTTACTCAAAAAAATATTTTGACCCCTTTCAGCCACAACTCCACTGGCAGTGCTTTTGACATTGAATCACAAGATTGTGGGTTTAAATACTATCTCAGTAATATGACCAAAAAATTCCAGGCTGATATTCCAGTGCAGTTCTGTGAGCATTCTGCAGTGTTGGAGCTGCCCTCTTTCAGATGAAAATCTAGAACAAGCGCCTTCTGTCATCTCAAATACATGTAAAAGATCGCATTGTATAATGTATCTACAGTACCTGCCAAATGTTGACATTTTAATACCATTCAGTTTTTTCTTCCCAATTGTAGATTTTAATTATATTAATGAAACTTTGCAAGTCACCCACATATTCCAAATCAATGTAGAGGGTGTTTGCAGTATCAGATCAGGACAATTCAATTTATTTTTACCTTGTTGTCACAGTAATAACCTTTGTTAAGAGTAAGGAGAAGGTCTTACTGACAACATCATTTGCACTGAAGTGTTTGGCAAGTTCCTATGATTTTGGTGTGTTCCTAGATGATGGCCTCCAAGATCAGTTTGCCTCTGGTCTCCTAATCTGAAACCTATCACAGGGGGCTGTTACCTCAAGAGGATTTCACTTTATGTGTCAGTACTGGTATTACATGGCACTGGTTTTGGAACATACCATGGAATTAACATGTGGTATGACATAAAAGGAAGTCATTCAGCCCATCAAGTCCACATAGGTTCTCCATCAATATTATTCTTCTGCTTACTTCCACATAATCTATTCTCTCTTACATGATCATTAACTATTCCACCCCCCTGTACACAGATTTTCTTACCACCTACCTATAACTGGTACAATTTACCATTAAACAATCAATCTGTGAATAAGCATGACTTTGAGATATGGGGGGAACTCAGCTTCCGAGGGCAAAACCACACAGTCACAGAGAGAATGTGCAAACTCCATACAGACAGCACCTGCAGTCAAGATCAAACCTGGATCAATCATGCTGTTAGGTGGCAGAGCTATATGCAATGCCACTTCATTCTGACCCAACCAGAAAATCTGTTCAAAGTCTGCAGAACACCAGGAGCCATCATTAGTGCCAAGTGTCACGAACCAGCAACAAAAGAAACACACCGACTCACGTATAAGTGTTAAAAACTATTTTATTAATAACTACTTATGATAATAAGAAAATAAAAGTAAAAATGTTAGATCTTAAACATTAACCCCAAAACTAAACTTGAAGTGTGTGTGTGGCAAATTCCCAAACTCCAAGTCTAGGAATAGTTCTCAAAGTTCAGTTCAGCAAGCCAAAAGGTGAAACGTGAGCAAAGGCTTCTTCAAAAGCCACCGTTGACTGAAGACAAAACGTAGAGAGAAAATAGAGACATTACAAAATCCAAATGTTCCACGATGGAACCCATACAACACCTCAGTGTCTACTCAGCAGTGACTATTCCACCGCTTTGTTCCGAAGCATCTGCCACCCCGAAAAGCACTCGAATCGTGGCCGTCCACACAAATACCTGTTTCCTTCTACAGGTTAACAACAAAGTAGACTCCACTGGATTATTCCAAAAATCCATACATGGATTGTAGTGACAGACACAGTCATTGTTTTTCATCCATCAATACAGAGACCAGCAGGCTGGTGTGTGTGTGTCTCTCTCTCTCTCCTTCTGACTGACTTCGACTGTCTGCTCCAAAACGTCATCACATCCTTATCTCCTGTTGTTCCTGTTGTTGTCGTCATCACGCCCCACACACACACACACACACACACACACACACACACAAACACACACACACACCACTGTGCTATGTCTTAAAGGGACATTCACCAATAGTAACTTAATTCGTAACACAAGACATGAAGTGGCCTGCTCCATTTCATCACAAACACAAAGCCCTCAAAACATGCTCTCCAAACAATTGCCATGTGACACAAGTAAAAATGTTTCCTATAGATTTCATCAGGAAAGATGCCACAATTGTGGAAAGATAGGTTACTTACAGAAATTATGCAAAAGTGCAAAATGCACTGTTGTGCACAATTTGTACAGTAGTCACTCTGCTGCTTGTGGGAGCTGTGGAGCACAATTATTGTTTTTTTACATTACAATTGTAATACTTTAAAAATATTTCACTGGCTGTAAAGCACTGTGGTTTGACCTAAGGCCCAAATCTTCTCTCTATTTTTATAAGCAACTGTCCCATCTCCGATTTCTTTTTCCTCACAACAGTCCTGGGATATTACTGAGGATCCAAACACTGTGCCTGCCTTCTCTGAAACTCCATGTTTGAACCTCTCCACCCATTTTAGAACTCCCATTGTACAAAAATAACCTTATTTAAAGTTACAGTTGATAACCTTTGTGAATGTGACAGTACATATTATCCTTTCTCATCTTTCTTCATGTCTAGGCAGCTTTTGGCATATTCCAATATGCCCATACATTCAAGCGCTTCTCCTCTGTTGCTGAGCTGAGTTGGACTCCACTGAGAGAATTCTAGAATAACCTTTCTAGTTGGAGCCAGAAATCCTGATGCAGCATCACCCATGGATTCCCCAAAAATCTATCTTTGGTCTCCCTCTAATTATCAACTGCACACTGCTCATCTACATAGTAAATCTGGTTCAAAAAGTATACTGACGACAGCCAGCTCTACTTCATGACCAACTCTATTAATTATTCCACAGTCTCTGTATTGTTTGCCTCCTTGCCCACCAGAGAGTACTGGATGAACTGAATTTCCTCTAAATCTGAATAAGACCCATGCATTTGTCTTCAAACCACCCCTCCTCAAGCAAAATCACAAAAACACTTTCATCTTTCCATTAATTTCACCTTCCTTCCTGGCTACTCTTGGGCATCAAGGCAAAAACAGTACAACAGATGGAGTCATTCTTAGCATAGAATTTTCTGTTTTTATTTCAGATTTCCACCATACACCAAATCCTTTAGCATGGTCACCCTGCAGCTGCAATCTCTGAAGCCAGCTCTTAAAGGGACACAACTGTATAAAAACAACACTCTTCCAGCTAAAGGGGAGCATTGCCACTGAAGGAATGGATGCCGTAAATATGTGAGGCAGGGTGAGACACTGCTCCCAAGGTGTCACTGGAAACTGAATATGCTAATACTCAGAATAGTACCTGCAAGAATCATATTCCTTGTGCAAAGTTGCAACAAGACTTCAGTGCTACTGCCATGCAGGACAGTCCATAAGTCCATGAATGCCCAAAAGTTGGGGAAGCCTGTAATACTTGCAAATCCAATGCTTACTTGGCCTGGTCCTTGTAGGATAAGGGAAAAGTAGATGAGGTCTCCCTTCCTTGGATATGGAAAATGGTCACCTCTGTAAGTAGTTAGCATCAACCAAAAGATATGGCAGAGATCAGCAACAGCAGCGTGGAATTATCCCAAGGCTAGGAAGGTGAAAGAGACCCAGTCTTGTAAGCAAAAAGCAGTCAAGGTACATACAAGGTTGGCTTAGTGCTACAGGAGGTCACAGAACTCAGAGAGGATGACGAAAGCAGTTTGAGGGTTGGCCCCTGAATGGCATGCTTTCAGGAGGAAATGGGATTAGTAATAAAATCTAGCTGTTTTGTAAGTAAATATGAAGTCATTCTTCAGACTGGTTTAGTTGAAAATCTCACTGCAGACAAATCTTGCAAGTTGCACATTTAGGGGTATTTTGCAGCGGCAAAAAAAGATGCTAGGGAGAATGGAAATCCCACGGAAGCTGAGCAAACAATTTTCCCGTCGGGTGCAAAGACACAAAAGACATGGTTATAAAATTAGTCTTCCGCAGCTAATTTTCGACCACAATATGTCTTTTTATTTTGGAGGTGCGTGAACAAGTATCTAGACAGGAATGGCTTTTTAGGAAGAGAAAAATGCATAATGGTTTTCAAGACATGTAAGAACACAGTTTTTTAAACACAATTTTGTTTTTATCAGTTTCTACTCAGCTGGAGCTTCACATTACTTTACAGCTCCTAGAGTAAGTACCAATATTATATACATTGTTGCATTTATATACATATATATAATTTATGTTCATTTCAGTATCCCAGTTAGGCCCCTAATGACTAAAAAATAAGATTTATCTCATATTGACCTGGATCATGCTCCTCTCCAACCAGCAGTTCCACAGAGAACTGCTGGCTAAGAGACTCCCTCATTTGCACATTGTAGAATTTATATGCAGAATGCACTGGAGAACAGATATCAGCGCCACTAACTTCCCATTCCATTACTGGGGTCAGTACTTAATTCAGGGGTGGAATTTTATATCTGGTCCCTCAACTTCATACCAACCATAGCAAGCATTATTTAGTGAGATCCATTCACTAACGTGGATGACAAAGATAAGTGAAGGTGAGTGTTTTTTTTATTTGTATTACTATTTTAATTAATTTACATCAGTTAGATGTGTGGTAAATACATTTTTAAAATTTAGTTTTCTGTTTATTTTTTTGAAATCATTGAATTCTGATGATCAGAGACATATAGAGACAGTTGAAGATCCACGAGCTATCAAAGGCCATCAGGAGAGTTGAAGAGTGGGGCTATTGGATCTGTTATGAGGCCAAGTTGTTGCTCATGGACAGCTCCTCTAGCTGTAACAGCTAGACCTCCAGCTCAATTGAACTAGTAGGGCCACAATGGGTTGGTGCAGCCACAGGGATCATGCACAGGCTGGGGTGAGTTGAGTAGATCTGGCCCGTCATAACATTTATTCCATTTGTGTGTTAACTGTATACAATTTATGTTTATGGATATTGCAATATTTACATTCAGTAATACAAAGCCACATGATAAACTAACTTACTTATTATACAACTTTACTTTAGATATATGCATTAAATTTATGATTTCATCATCTAATATTTGTTTTTCTGCTTTCCTTGTATTCAATATGATTTCAAAGTATTATTTGTAATTAAGAC
Source organism: Pristis pectinata (assembly GCF_009764475.1). Lineage (NCBI taxonomy): Eukaryota > Metazoa > Chordata > Chondrichthyes > Rhinopristiformes > Pristidae > Pristis > Pristis pectinata. Next base: position 105,495,601 of record NC_067405.1, on the reverse strand, counting down.
AAAACTATCTATGACAGTTTTTATTTATACCATGAAACTGACAGCAACTGCTGAGAGATGTACAATTGTAATTTAATTAAGAAATCTAGAAGTTGCTGTCAGTGATTCCCAGCTCCTGTACTGCAACATTTTCCAGCGCTATCTTGAGAAATTAGTGATCTGATGATAACTTTCGGTATTCATGAACAATTCTCAATACCTTGGAAATGTTTGTTGAACAAAGTATAAGCAAAGTCTCTGGCTCTAAAGAAGTTAATTTCATCTGTGTGGATTGTAGTTTCCTCAGATAAATATTTCAAAACATAATGGCCAACAACTTCTTCAGTGCCTAATAGGGCAAATTAAACCAGTGCTGCACAAGGACTACATACTGGCTTTGAGATTCCTCACCCTCCAGATGCAATACTCAATCACTCATGATTTCCAAGGCATCATGCCTTGCATAACACAAAATGCAATCAAAGAGATAGTAGAGGAAATCATACAAGGCAGATTGTGATTGGGGGAAGAGTGTGGAAGGATTGGATCTGGAGTTGGAGTATCAGGGCATTGTGAGAAGGGATGAAAGGCAGACAGGCAATCAAATAGTGCCTCTTTGGAGAGGAAAAAGAGAGAGGCACACAATCAGGATGCCCCAGTGACACCAGCAGAGGCAAAGGCACAGAAAAAGGGGTGAGTGGGGGTCAGCACGAACCTGAGGAGTATTCTTTCACAGGACCTACCTGACAGAGATCACTGTCACACAGGCCTGGTAAGATTATCCCCTATAATGCAGATAGGCAGAAACTCTCCAGTTAATTTTGTCCTCTGTGTGAGTGCCTGCAATGTTCACAGGCCTCAGGTGCACAAGTTACAGAAAAACATGCATTGCACACCATTTGATATCATTTCCAAATCCAAGTGGCTTCATGCACTCGAAGGACTAGAATAATTTTTTTTAAAATATGCAACACGCACAGAAAGGATTCAGTCATTATTGCTTTGTTTAACAGATAAGAATGTTGGGATGCACAAAAGAATTCTGAGACCAATAGATGTTAAAATTATTATTTTGTTTTTATATATTCATTCTTGATATTTTATCTTGTATCTTAATCTCATATATGCAATCTAATCTTTATATTGCAATCTTCAAAGTTGTCAGTTGAAAATTGAGCTTTATTTCCTGATATGCTGTTTGTGATAATTCTTCAATGGCTTAGGCTGCTGAGCCAGCTTGATGACATCATTGCAGAAAACCCAAAAACTTTCCCTTGGAACTAAAGCCCTGCTGCAACAACCATCATCAAAGGAGAACTCCATACTACAAAAATTGTTTGATTTTATTTCAGCAGTTTTCTTCAAGGTATGCAGTGGTGCCAACATTCATTACCCTGTAGCTGCAGCATAGGCATTGAATCATGAAGTGCAAACACACACCTTTTCTTCAACTTCTAATGAAGAAAATAACCTTGTTCCATGATTTCTATTTTTGAATTAGATTGCAAACTGTGCTTTCAATCACAAAAGCTACAGCTTCTGCTTCATTAAGCTCAGAATTGCAGTAATTAATCAACTGGAAGTGAGTGGGATTTCTTGTCTACCAGCATTCTGTGCTGGCTATAGTGTACAACTTTTAAACCAAATAAAATCATTCTCTGTACATAGTCAATTCCAACTGCCTGGAAGAGTAGAATCCCTAAATTTACAACATGCTAAGTATGAAAACAACTGTTATTTATTCATTCAAGGGATGTGGGCTTCGCAGACTGAACCGGCATTTAATTGCCCATCCTTAATTGCCCTTGCGAAGGTGGTAGTGAGTTGCCTTCTTGAACTGCTGGAATCCTTGATATGTGGGAATACCCACAATACCATTAGGGAGAGAGTTTCAGGATTTTGGCCCAACAACAATAAAGCAATGATGATACATTTCCAAGTCAGGATGGCATATGCCTTAGAGGGCAACTTCCAGCTGCTGGTGTTCCCATGCTATTGCTGCCCTTGTTCTACTAACTGGGTAGAGGCCATGAGTTTGGAAGGTGCTGTCCAAGGAGTCTTTGTGAGTTGCTGCAGTGTATCCTGTAGGTGGCACAAACTGCTGCTGTTCGTCAGTGGTGGAGTGAGTGAATGGTTGTGGACAGAGTGCCTATCAAGCAAGCTGCTAGGTTCCGTATGGTGTTGAGTTTCTTGAGTGTTGTTGAAGCTGCACTCATCCAGACAAGTGGAGAGTATTCCATCACATTCCTGACTTGAGCCTTTTAAATGGTGGAGTTAAAAAGGTAAGTTACATGCCACAAGATTTCTAGCCTCTGATCTACTCTTGCAGCCACATTGTGTATAGGGATACTTTAGTTCAGTTTCTGGTCAACATTAACTTCCAGGATATTGATAGTGGGGGATTCAATGATGGTATTACTCTTGAATGTCAGTGGTTGATAGCTGGATTTTCTCCTATTGTATATCATCATTGCCTGGGATTTGTGTGGTACAAATGTTACTTGCCAACTATCAGCCCAGGCCTGGATATTGCCCAGGTCTTGCTGCATTTGGATGTGGACTGCTTCATTATCTGAAGTGTCCAGCAGTGTGCCGCAGAGATCAGTGCTGGATCCATCGTTGTTCATCATTTATGTTAACAATTTGTATGAGAATGTAGGTGGCATGGTTAGTCAGTTTTCAGATCACACTAAAATTGGTGGTATAGTGGACAATGTAGCAGTTTATCCAAGATTATATTGGGATCTTGATCAACTGGACCAGTGGAATGAGGAATAGCAGATGGAGTTTAATTCAGATAAATGCAACGTTTTGCATCTTGGTGAGATGAACCAGGGCAGGACTTGCACAGTAAATGGTAGGGCCCTGGAGAGTGGTGTAGAACAGAGACCTAGGGATAGAGGTGCACAGTTCCTTTAAAGTGGCAACGCAGGTAGACAGGGTGGTGAAGAAAGGCATGCTAGGCATGCTTGCCTTCATCAGTCAGGATACTGAGTACAGGAGTTGGAACATCATGTTACAGCTATACAAGATGGTGGTAAGGCCACATTTGGAGCACTGTGTACAGTTTTGGTCGCCCTCCTATTAGAAGGATGTCATTAAACTGGAAAGGGTGCAAAGTGGAATCACAAGGATGTTAATGGGACTGGAGGGTTTGAGTTATAAGGAGGGTGGATAGGCTAGGACTATTTTTCCCTGGAGTGGAGGAGCCTGAGAGGTGACCTTTCAGAGGTTTATAAAATCATGAGGAGCATCAATAAGGTGAACAGACACAATCTTTTCCCCAGGGTAGGAGAGTCCAAAATGAGAGGGCATAGTTTTAAAATGAGCAGGGAAAGAGTTAAAAGGGATGTGAGAGGCAACTTTTTCACACAGAGGGTGGCGTATATATGGAATGAGCTGCCAGAGAAAGTGGTAGAGACGGGTGCTTTTATAACATTTAAAAGATAGTTGGACAGGTAGATGGATAGGAAAGATTTAGAGGGATATGGCCCAAACACAGGCAAATGGGACTAGCTTAGTTAGGCAACTTGGTGGGCATGGATGTTGCGCTGAACGGCCTGTTTTCTGTGCTGTACAGGTCTATGACTCATGCATGGTGCTGAATATTATGCAATCATCAGCAAACATCCTTGCCTCTGACCTTACAAATGAAGCAAGGTCATTGATGATTGGGCCTAGGACACTACCCAGAGGAATTCCTGCAGAGATGTCCTGTGACCGAGATGATTGATTTCCAAACACAACAACCATCTTTCTTTGTGCTAGCTATGATTCCAACCAGCAGAGGGTTTTCCACCCTGATTCTCACTGACTCTAATTTAGCCACGGTTCCTTGACCCATACCGAATCAAATGCTGCCTTGCTGTCAAGGGCAGTTACTCTCACTTCACCTCTGTAATTCAGTTCTTTTGTCTATGTTTGAATCAAGGCTGTAATGAGGACAGGACCTGAGTGAGCAGGTCGTTGCTAAGCAATTGCCACTTGATAGCACTATCGATTATCCTTGATGATCAAGAGTACAAAAATAGGGCAATAAATGGCTGGATTGGATTTGTCCTGCTTCTTGTGGACGCCGGTGTTGTAGCTCTACTGAAACAGCTTGGCCAAGGGAGTGGCAAGTTCTGAAGCATAAGTCTTCAGTACTATTGTTGGAATGTTGTCAGGGCCCTTAGCCTTGGCTGTATCCAATGCCTTTAGCCATTTCTTAATATTATGTAGAGTGGATCAAATTGGCAGAAGAATGGCATCTACAATGTTGGGAACTACTGGAGGAGGCTGAAATGGATCATCCACTCAGCACTTCTGGCTGAAGATTCTTGCAAATGTTTCAGCTTTCTCTTTTGTACTTATGTGCTGGGCTCCCCCTTCATTGAGAATGGGTATATTTGTGAAGCCTCCTCTTCCACTGAGTTGTTTAATTGTTCACCATCATTCATGACTGGATGTGGCAGGACTGCAGAGCTTAGATCTTATCCATTGGTTGTGGGATCACTTAGCCCTGTCTACTGCAAGCTGTTTATGTTGTTTGGCAACAGGCTAGGCCAATCAGGCTCTTCTTTAGACATCTGGAGGAATTATTGTAGTGATATTATAATTACTTAGAAATTCCAGTGCATTGGATGCGGATTAATGCATTAAAATGGTGACCATTTTGATTGTTATTCTGCTGCATCAAAATTCACATGCACATGGCCTGACACTTTGTGCACTTTCATGATCGAAAGTGTGCCATCGGCACCCTCCTCCAAAGGCTAGCATGGGAGGTCAGTACCAGAGTTTCTTGGGCCTGTGGTCGTGGGGTTGGGGGAATGGAAGGATGAGGGAATTTACAGAAATGAAGGCAAGCTTGTGGAGGATGGTTCAAGAAAAGGATCTAGAGAACCATTGGAAGAGGAGAGTAATCAGGGAGACAGGCATCATGAGATGGAAGGGTCAGAAGCAACAGCAAAGGAGGAGGGAATCACAAAGGCTAATCAAAGGGTTGGATGGCAGATGGGAAGTCAGGGTTGTTGGAGAAGGAGTATGGTTCAGTGTGATGGATAGATTAAAAATTGGAAGTATGAACCTTGCAGTGAGAAGATAGTCAGTTTAATGTCAGAGTTAGATGAAGATTTTGAGACACAATAATCCAGAACAAAATTAATTGCATTTAGAAAAGTCTTTCATTTGAAGAAATGAAAGCCAGCACAGATTTCTTAAAGGCATTTATTTGACTAACTCAATCAGTTTATTTCATGAGAATGGTGGAGTTGATATGTAATTTGAGTCAAAACTATTCAACAAAATATCACATCATATATTTGAGAACAAAACTAAGTATGGGGAATTTACAGAAGTCAGCATAGATAGAAAATTAACCATGGGATAGAAAGAAAGCAGTAGTAGCATATGACACTAGAGGAAAGTAAGAAGTGCTGTTTCCTAGGGATGGGTATTAAAACCAGTGCTTCTTTTATATATAATTATGACTTGGACTTGGGTATTCAGGGCAATATTTCAAAATTTGAAACAATGCTTGGCAATACAATAAATATTGATGATGACATATTTCTGCCATGTATGGAGACGTGTAAAATGACTATATTTCATGAATTAAATTACAAAGTGCAACAGTTTTTGTAAGATGCAAAAGGAGAGGCAGCAGAAACTAAATGGTACAATACATAAGGAGGTGCAAGTACAACGACATGGGACAATATGTACATCAATCTTTGAAGGTGGTATAATTTGAGAAGGCTGTTAATTAACACATATTTTTGGTTTTACTAATAGAGAAACTAGGTAGAAAACCAAGCCAGACCTTCATAAACTACTATTTAAGCTTCAGGTTGAGGATTCTTCAATTCTAAACACCATAGAGGTATGTGGGAAAATTGTGGTGAGCGGAAACATTTTAAAAGGGATCTGAGGGGCAATTTTTTGATACAGAGAGTGGTGCCAGAGGGCGAGCTACCAGAGGAAGTGGTAGAGATGGGTAAAATTACAATGTTTAAAAGACACTTAGATAGGTACATGGACAGGAAAGATTTAAACGGACATGGGCCAAGTGCAGGGAAATGGGACTAGCTCAAGTATACAATTTGGTCGGCGTGGACAAACTGGGCCAAAGGGCCTGTTTCCATGATGTATAACTCTGGGTGTCTGGGCTTTGGTAATGTACAGAAGAAATTTACCAGAATGGTCCCATGACAGATTTCAATTACAAGGCTAAACTAAAAGAGGTGGGTTCTTTTCTCCATTAAGCAAAAAAATGGTTACGAAATGTAATAAATGTCAACATTGTAAGGATTTCGTGGAGTAAAGAAAAGTCATTCCAATGAAAGACTGGCTGTCATGAACAGAGGTAGGAGTCAGTCATTGGTAAACAGGGGTTGCAAATTAAATGAACCAAAGAATGAAGTGATTCTATTCAAACCTCTTCATAGATCCCAACTGAAATACCACACTCAGTAGTGGGGACCATTTTCTCAGGAACATTATTAATCTTAGATTGAGTACAGCACAAATTAACAAGAATGATAACTGAATGAGAAGAGTTCTAACTGAGCTAACTGATGAGAATCTAACTGAATATTGCATTAAGATTATGGGCTTGTATTGCCTTTAATATTAAGGAATAACAGAATTCAAGTTTTTTAGGCAATTCAAGAATTTGATAGGTTAATTTGAGAGAAACTATTCATAGAACATAAAACACAGAACAGCACAGCACAGGAACAGGCTCATCAGCATGTCTGTGCTGAGCATGATGTCAAATTAAGCTGGGATCACGTGATGGCGCCGGAGAGTGGCGATATTTTGCAACCTTATAAAGCTGAAATCTGCACCCACAATGACTGCAGTAATGAACGATGTTTTAAACCACTTAAATGCATTAGCGATCTTAGGAACACTAATAATTATCCCACAGACTCAACAGAACAGACCACCCAGAAGGCAAATTCAGCACCTGGAAGCATTAGGGAGGCCTCCATTGTGCGAGAGAACATGGATGTCAGGGAGAGCTTCAAGTAAGACTGAAGCATCAGGGCTTGAGACCTCCCCCCCACCCTCCATAGCATCCTCTTGGCAGCCATTAGAAATCAGATAGAGGACCTCGGAGCAAACCTGTGATATCAGAGACATGAAAGACTGCAGTGTACTCTACTTCACAGAGACATGGCTCATTCCCAGCCCGAGGGTTTCAGCATCCACCATGTGGATTAGACGAAGGCATCAGGTAAAGGCCGAGGCCTTGGTGTTTACTTCTTGATGAACTTGTCGTGGTGCTCGGATGTGGCAGTTGTGTCTCAGTCCTACTCCCCCGGCCTGGAACATCTGGCGGCCAAGTACCATCTGTACTATCTGTCTAGGCAATTCTCCATCGTTATCCTGGTTGCAGTCTAAATCCCATGTCAGACAGACTTCAGGCTGGCACTGGAGGAATTGAGCGCTGTGATTAACAGGCACAAAACAACACAACCCGATGCCTTCCCCATCAACGTGGGTGTCTTCAACCAGGCGAGCTTAAAGAAGTCTGTCTAACTATTACCAGCAGTTCACCTGCAACACCAGTGGACCCAAGGCACTTGACCACTGTTAACCACCATCAAATGTGCCTACCAAGCTGCCCTGCGCCTCGGGGAATCTACCACTTGGCCGTGCTTCTGCGTTGTGTGTACAGGCAGAGACTGAAGAGTGAGGCACCAATGAAGAGGACCACAAAGCTCTGGACAAGGGTGGAGGAAGAGCATATACAGGATTGCTTCTAATCGGTGGATTACACCATATTCATGGATTTATCAACGGATCTGCCAATCGTCACCGACATCATCAAGACCTGCATGGATGAGTGTGTGTCCACAAAAACATATCAGATCTTCCCAAACCAGAAGCCCTGGATGAACCAGGAGATTCATTGTCTGCTACAAGAAGTCCAGGTACGACCTCCAGAAGGCTATCATGAAAGTGAAGAAGCTGGAGGCACAAATGGATGCTCAACAGCTGCGGCAGGGCTTGCATGCCATCACCTCCTACAAGGAATGAATGAAGAGCATAAACAGAAGTTATGCATCATTCCCTCATGAGCTTAATGCCTTTTATGCACACTTCGAGAGAGAGAATAATGACACACCTGCGTGAGCGCCCACAGCACCCGATGACCCTGTGACCTCAGTCTTGGAGGCTGATGTCAGAACTTCTTTCAGGAAGGTGAACCCTTGCAAGGCATCAGGCCCTGATGGTGTATCTGGTTGAGTGTTAAAAACCTGCACTGACCAACTGGCTGGAGTGTTCAAGGACATCTTCAATCTCTCTCTTCTGCGGTCTGAGGTTCCCAGCTGCTTCAAGGTGGCATCAATTGTACCAGTCCTCAAGAAGGGCAGGGTGCCCTGCCTCAACGACTACCGCCCAGCAGTGCTTATGTCCATTGTAATGAAGTACTTTGAGAGGTTGGTTATGGCTCGAATCAACTCCTGCCTCGGTAAAAACCTGGACCTGCTTCAATTCACCTACCGCCAGAATAGGTGTCATCTGGACCACCTGACCACTTATGTCAGATAGACGTTCAACACCATCATCCCCGCAAAACTTATCGTCAAGCTCCAAGACCTGGATCCTTGACTTTCTCACTGTCATCAGTACAGATCAGAAACCTCATCTCCTCCTCACTGACCATCAACTCAGGCACAGATCAGGGCTGCGTGCTTAGCTCCCTGCTCTACCATCTCTGTACCTATGGCTGTGTGGCTAAGCATAGCTCCAATGCCATCTGCAAATTCACCGATGACACCACTGTTGGCAGAATCAGCTTCAAGTTCCTGGGTGTCACCATCTCGGAGGACATATCCTGGGCCCAAAACATAGATGCAACCACGAAGAAGGCACACCAACGTATCTACTTTCTTAGGAGTTTAAGGAGATTTGGTATGTCATCTACATTCTGACAAACCTCTATCAATGTACGGTGAAAAGCATTCTGACTGGTTGCATCACAGTCTGGTATGAAAACTCCAATGTACAGGAACACAAGAGGCTATAGAGAGTGGTGGACTCAGCCAGTTCCATCATGGTACAGCTCTCCCCGCCATTGAGGACATCTTCAATAGGCAATGCCTCAGGAAGGCAATATCTATCATTAAGGACCCCCACCATTTGGGCCATGCCCTCTTCTCATTGCTGCCATCACGCAGGAAGTACAGGAGCCTGAAGACCCACATCTCAAGGTTCAACAACAGCTTCTTCCCCAGTGCCATCAGGTTCATGAACCAACCTGAAAAACCCTAATTCTACTTTGGATGATATTTCCCTCAACTTGCACTAATGTCGTTATATTTATTTTTGTTTATTTTGTCATGCAAGTCATGGATAATTTATGTTAATTTATGTAATGTATATTTGTCATGTTTGCAATGTACTCTGCTACTGCTGCAAAAAGCTAATTTTCATGGCATTTTTCCCCTGGGTATGTATGCCCATGACAATAAAGTTGAACTGACCCATTCTGCCTGCACATAATCCCTCCATTCCCTGTATATTCATGTGCCTATCTAAAAGCCTCTTGAATGCCACTATCGTATCTGCTTCCACTATTCCTTTGGTAGGAGCGCCCATAATGTAAGAATGTAGACTTGGTCATTTAGCTCAAAGGTTAATAGAAATCTGGAACTCTTTCACCCAAACTAAACCTATTGAACTTATACAAATTGAAAATTTCAGTATCAAGACTGATAACTATTTGTCAGATAAAGGATATTTAGATGCATGGAATGAAAGTAGCTAACTGGAGTTAAGATACAAATCAGTTGTGATCTAAATGAATGGGAGAACAGACATATGGGGCTGTATGGCTTACACCGATCCCCATACAACATTCAAAGTTAGAAATAGTTCAAATTTGTTAAATGTTGGATGTGCTACAGATGACTGTGGCAGCCTGAGGAATAACTGTAGCAGGTACAAAGGTATGTAACAATACAAGAATTATTTTAATGTGGTCTTCAATTGACCAAATATTAGCTGAAAAAATTCAAGTGCCTCATGATGTATCAAGAAAATCATGAAAGGCAACATTCATCCTGAATTGTCATCTTTAAAATTACCCAGACAAGGTACATAGATGGAAGTTATGAAATCCAGGTGAATCAGCAATTGTAAAGGACCAAGAGCCAGGTATGCAACTCTCAAAAGTTAACTTTACAGAAATCAAAAAATAAACAAAGAAAATGGTTTGGGGGGGAATGCACATCTAATGAGTAGAATTGCTTTAAGGATGTTATGCTGAACAAATAGGATAAATATATAACACATATCAAATCATGAATTATGGTTGACAATTAAACAGCTAACTGGAAGAATAAGAACAACTCCATAATGGTTGGGCCCAGCATATGAATGCCAAAGACATGACTGAAGCATTCACAACTATGTTCAGGTAGAAGGGCAAAGTGGATAATCCATATTGATTTCCTCCTGAGATGTCTTCATCCAATTTCATTCACGCCAAGTGGTATCAAGAAACAGCTGGATACAGCAAAGGCAATGGGACAAGACTACATCCCAGCCATAATACTGAACACCTGCACTCCAGAATTAGCTGAACCTCCAGCTAAGCTGTTACAATATAGTTACAACACTGGCATCTAGCTGATGATATGGAAGGTTGCTTATATATATCTATTCACTGGATCATATAATTCTATTCTATTCACAGTATGTGTGACAAATCCATCTGGTTAATTATTGCCCCATCAGTCTATTTCAAGCACCAGCAAAATGACGGAAGGTGTTGGTGCTGGTGCAATCGAGTAGCACTTACTCAGAGGTGAAGTGGAAGTCAATGGGTATCAAATTGAAAGCTCTGCAAAGTTTTGAGTCAAAGCTTATATAAAGGAAGCTGGTTGCGGCTGTTACAGAAAACAGGATGCTGGAAAAGCTCAACAGGTAGGATCTGTGGTGGCAAAAGGTGCAAGTCGATGTTTCAGTTCAAAACCTGCATCAGGACCCTCCACAGATACTATTTGACCCACTGAGGTCTTCCAGCTTTCTAATTTTTGTTTCAGATTCCAATATCTGCAGTCTCTTTTGTCTTCAAACTACTGGTTGTGGTTGTGTTCAGTGGAAGCCAATCATCCCAGCCTCAGGACATCACTGCATGAGTCCCTCAGATCAATGCCTAAGCCCTTCACCTGCTTTCCCAGTGACCTTCTTCCATAGTAAGGTCATCTATGATAAAGCATCCCATCTGAGTGGCACCCCTTTCACAACCCTGACTATTCATTTCCTCCACCACCAGTTCATAGCAGAGGCAATGTGTGCCATATACAAAATGCACCTCCCAAACCTGCAATCTCTACCACCAATGTAAATAAAATCCTGAGTATACCATCACAATAACAATAATCAGCATTTTAAAACACAATAATGTCCCCTAGTTCTTCAGTAATGTGTCATGGGAAAAAAAGGATGCCAGAAATTGTGATTATTAACAAAAGTGAGCAAAAGTTTAGCCATTGAGTTTGATTTTAAAGAAATTCTTAACAGAGGAGAGGATGATGGGGAAAGAAATGCATTTGGTTTGGGAACTCAAGAGCACAAGATTTAGCTGGTTAAAGCTCTCACCACTAAAGCTAGGATGAAAGAAGGGATGACAAACTAGAGCACAGAGTCGCAGGAGAAACAAGGCTGTGAACAAATAAAAAAAGGATAAGCATGTTAAACTTGAAGTGACCAGGAACCTTCATTAACCATGATTAATGAACAGGACACAGTATAAAGATAGCACATGGGTAGTAGACCTTTCACTAAATTATTGTGAGATGCACACAAAAAGGCATACCAGGAAAGCATTACAATAGATGAGAATGGATGTGATGAAGGTTTCAGGAATGGATATGGGATGGAGGTCGGAATGCACTTAGGAGCAAGTAAGTAGTCTCAGTGAAGATTGTGATGAGTCAGGTGTTGAAGCTGCAAAAAGTCTAGTTCACCTCAATGTTACTGGTCAGGAGGGGGAACTGGTATGGGATTTGTTGTGAAGAATGAAAACAACAGCATCAACCTTACCAATGATTAGCTGATGCATACTGCATCTCAAATAACACTGGTAGTTTAACATCCAGATGTAATGGAAATACACTGTGGCTAAAATTGGATAGATGAGCAGACTACGGAGAACATGGAGGAGAAATGGTGCTGTCAAGTGTTTCAAAGTCAGCAGAGAGATCAGTGGATGAATTCAATCATTCATCTAATCACAATTACAAAGATTGTCATTTGTGAGTTTGGGTAGACTTATTTTGGTATAGTGGAAGAGACCGAAATTTAATGGGAAAGCTTTAAACAGAAAGACAGGTGTGCATTTGAGAAGCAACAACATGTAAGGACATTGCAAGGACTTGCAACTTGCAAGGACATGGAATATGGAATATAATATTCATCTGAGAATTCTGAAAGACATTTTTATGAGCCAGAAACTGCTTTACTACATTTTAATGGTGTTAAAACAGCATTATAGGTCACCCTAACACTATTTGAAAAATTGCATACAGAGCAAGAAGTTCATTAGCAAGGTTCATAAAACAGAATTCTCAGATTTCCCTGTGGCAGTGTCAGTTTCAGCATGGTGCTCCCAACTGATGTATTACAAGTTCTCACAGTTCTCAGCAGGTAACCCAGCAGGTGTGATTGTGCAGGCAACTTTTAAAGGGACATACCATAATACAAACAACATTCTTCCAGCCATAGAATTTTGTAACTGAATAAATAGATGCTGCATGGATAGAAGAGGGGAGTTCTTGCAAAGGTCACAGAGACTTGGACAGGTTGGTGAAGAACAGTTAAGGGCAGGAGGAATATGTGTGAGAGGGCCACAGAGGCTCTCCAGTGCTGCAGCTAGGCACTCCTTGCAGATGGTCAGGGAGGTCTCTGCAAGGGAACAAGTGCAGTTTATGAATGTCTTCACTTTGCAGTAACCTTCAATATAAGGCAGATTCCATGGGCTGTGGGAAAAGTAAATGAAATTTCTACTCTTTGACTATGAAGGTTAGTGACCCAGCAACTGTGAGATTTAGGAGTGATTAGAAGCTGAATGGAATGATACTAAACCTAGGAAGCAAAGAGAAATTGTGACTAGGATCTCCATAGGCAGAGCAATTAAGGCACAGTTGTCAGGCTGTAATTATGCTCACATGATGTCACAAATCCATATAAACAAAGGATGCAGTTTACATGTTGATTCTCCAAGTAGAACAACTTTCAGGGAAATAGGATTAGAAAGACCAAGCCGTTTTGTGGATGAATAATAACTGTTGTTTTTCAGATGAGTAAGATTGAAAATTTTACTGGAAATTAATTTTGCATGTTGCATTACTCTTGATGTGATTTGAGAGAACTTTGTGCTGAAAAAAAGCAGTAAGGGTAAACAAAAATCCTGCCCAAGTCAGGAGTTGAATTTCCCAATGGGCACTTAGGCAACAATAATGTGCACAAAATTTCTCTGATTTTTCTGGAGTTGTGCGAAGAAATGTCTAGGCCAATGGAAATGAAACTTTGGAAATATTCTGATAAAGTCACAAAGCACAAATTTAATATGAATCCAATATTCAAAATGTGTCAAGACATTTAAAGGCAACTAGTTTTACTTCAGTCATGCCTAATATTATGGTATATATTAAATAGTAAATTTAGGATTTACAATAAAATTAGTATTGTACAATTAATACAGCTGATCAGGATAACCTTCCTTCAAATACTGGACATAAATAACAAATATAATGAAGATTAATCTGTACTAATTTTACATACACACTTGTTCAGCTGTGGTTCTGCAGATTTATGGAACAAATCTGACAGTGAGCTAGCTCATGTTTAATAATAATTTACATGTATAGTTAGTTTCCAAGATTCTGACCGCTGTAAAATCATAGTCAAATTCCATACAGATCAGATCTAAGTAACAAAGACTAAATATCATCCCTCTGCTGCTCAACATCAAGCTGCTGCATTTTTCTATTGATTGATTTGTTGTTAGAAGTAATTAAATAAATAACTGACTATTATTGTAAAATGCAAATTAATATATAATGAACAGAATGAACCACTTATGGAAAGATAGAGAATGAGTGGAATCAACCTGAATTTAGCCCACTCCTGATACCTGCAGCTCCCCGCTAGACCTACCTGGGCCACATGCAGGGGGTCAAAAAAACTGACTCTCCAGCACAGGGAGCTAGACTGTGAGGCCTCAATCAGTGTATTCCTGAGGCTAAATCTTAATTTTTAATTCCCAATTTTCAGGTCACGAACCCTCATTGAAATGAATGGGTATTCCCATCCTGAGGCAAATAAATTTGGTTTAGGATTGCATTAGTGGATTCTTCCATCATAATGCTGGGGCACCCCAGCACGTTTGGGCTATGCCAGTTCGAGTCCAGTGACAGTATGGAATGACAGATGTGTCAGATCTGTCACTTAGCTCAACCAGGATATCTGTTAGGTCTGCATAAGTCTGGAATGGACTTTCTTGGAAGTGCCTGAACACCGGCAGATCCAAAGACCAATGATTTGACCCAAGAATGGCTTAACATCAAAAAGCAAAGATCGTTGATAATCTAAGAAAATTAAACTGTCAGAGGTGTAGGCAACTTGGTATAAATAGAGCCAAACATCAGAAGAAAGCACACCAGTTATTGGCATGAAATGTCAACAGGTTAGCCCTGCAGATGAAAGAGTTTAAGATCTTTCAATGTTAAACAGGCTGTAAACAATGAATGATGTATAAGAAAACCTAATTAATGAATATTAATTAGTTGATACAAAGTTAATAAAAACATAATAACAAAACAAGAACAACAATTTTTACTTGACAGTATTTTAGTCAGTAAGAATTGAAAATAAATGTAGGACTGATAAACACAACTCCAAAGAACACAAACAATACCGTATAAGCATCCAAAATTGATAGTATGCTAACTGTTGTATCTACTGATAAATTATTCGACAAATGGACTTAGACATATTTGAATATCTAACAAAATAATGAAGTCATTAATTATTTGTTTGGGTTTTGTCTAAACATTTTGCAGCTTCGCCATCAACATGTGTAATGGTCCAAACGCTTTAACTTATTATTCTCTATGCAATTACTATCCATATTTCATAACTTTACTTCTGAAATAGCATCTAATTTTAGGTAGCAATTATCATAATTCCTATTTACATCTATAGCCAGGCTTTAGATTCAATCTTAAAATAGCCATCAGTACAAGCAATGATTATTATAACTCTACAAAGTGTTGTCGCAAGATGTTATGAATAATAAGGGAATTTTACTTACTCAGTGGCATGAAGTTTACACTATAAACAAACATTAACTATGCTGCTGTTTTATAATTAGTTATCAATAAACTCCAAGAAAGAATTAGAGTATGATTAACACTTATATTACTCTGATTATACAATTATGTATTATTTATGCTGTTATTTATTATTACACTAAGGCACAAAAAATTTCATAATATTAATAGAACAATTATAGCTCCATAAGAATATTTTCACTTTTCCTAATTTGTATATTATTAGATGCCATGTCCTGCAACATAAATGCCCTAATGATGAAAACATATTAACCCATATTAACACCGGATTGTTCCATAAAAATATTAGAAACCAAGAAATAAGAACAGATACATAAAATTGTTTTTACACAGACCTTTTATACTCTATCCAACCTCCTGAAGTTCTGCATGAAGGCTTCCCTCAACTGAAAATAGTCAAAGGAAACCCAAGAATATCCGTTAATTCTTCATTTCCATTGCTGAATTCTTCTTCAAGTTCCCTTCAAATAGAAACAAAAAGTGCTGGAGATACTCTGCAGATTGGGCAGCATCTGTAGACAGTGAAACACAGTTAAATTTTCAGATCAATGTCTGATGAAAAGTCATCAACCTGAAACTTTAACTCGGTCTCTCTCTCCACAGATGCTACCTGACTTGCTAAGTATCTCCAGCATTTTCTGTTTTTTTTAGAATTCCAGATCTAGTGCTTTTCAAAACTCTTTTTTGATTGAAAACTTCAAACTTCCACAAAGTTTATTGTTAGCAGTAGGAATCAGGTAATCAAAGAAATGGATCAAGTCTATTGAGAGTAAAATGCTTATTTTTGTAGATCAGATTGCAAGCGAATAATACTGACACCTTTGTGGCATGTAAAAATCAATAAATAAAAGCTTGGTAATTATACAAAATTAGACTCCTTCGAAGTAAGCAGCCAAGGAGTTAAAATGAAAAACACAATTGTTACACATATAACTACATCTGAACAATTCTGTTTAAAGCAAGTTTTCAAAGGTAACAACTGTGTTTTCAAATCTCAAGGTTGTCAAACTTCAGAATCTCCATTCTTTTTTCCATTGCAATAAATGTGGTACTTTAGGCATGGACTTCTGTATTGAGCCTTTCATGACAGTGACTCACAGCCATTAAAGTATGTTGATATGGTGGGATATTTTAGATCCAACTCAGAGAGCAGACAGGGACTTGTTTTAACTTTTCACCAGAAAGGTGGAACTGCTAACTGTTCAGCTCTAGTACTACACTTTAGGGAAGACAACTTGTTGTTTGATTTATATGTGATTCAGGCTCACAGTAACATTACTTATGGAAGTCACCTCATATAATATTCAGTAGTACCAAGCAACCATTAAGACTACCCTCCAGGAATGGGCAATAAATGTTTGCCTACACAGCAGGTACAACATCCAGCATTATCTGACAATTAATTAAAAATAAAATCTGATTAGACTCTTCAACTGGGTTGTATTCACAAATCCAGATTTAATCCCATTGGTCAAATATGACCACTACTTCTAGAATATTAAAAAACCTTGACATAATACAGCTGCAAAGTACATCCATGCCTTTGTGGGGGGGGGGGGGGGGGGTAGGAGGGAGACGGGGGTAAAACTTCATTATTGTGTCTATAATGCCTGAAGATGGTGCTATAATCGAAGTTTCAATATGAATGCTTTTGGAATCAGAACATTCTACTCTGAGCATACTTGACCATCATAGGTTCATCCACATCTAATGTCATATACAGTATGTCCTTATTTCATAGCAAGAGTAAATGGTCATTTACATAAATTATATATTTCTTTAAGATTAATCCAGATGATATTTAGAAGTCAGTATTATTTACACTTCTTGGCTTCCTAGTCCCAGTTTCATCATCCAATTCTCTCACTGCCGTAAGCCACCAAAAATAGGTATATCAAAGATTAACATGTCTACAGGCCAGCTTTAAAATGTGTTTCTTTATGAGAAGTAATGAACACTAAATTTTACCTTCAGAATACAGGTTGAAACTCTCTGGTGCAGCATTCTGTGGTCCGGCAGCTCCTGTGGTCCAGCATGTCTTGAATCTGTAGTACAGACCTATACTAATTAACTATCTCTAAGGTCTAACTAAGATTTAATTACCTATGATCTGTACTAATCGGTAGCTAATTAACCTAGCACTGCAACTTTTTGGATCTCAGCCAACAGCTTTTCCGTCTTCCGGTAACTTCGGGCTATGGACAGTTCTTGGAACCCTTACGTAACCCAGAGAGTGTCTATAGTGAAACAGAAAAGTTTTCCTGCTCAAAGGAAGATGATCATGGGGCAATTTCTGTGGTCTGGCATCTTCTGTGGTCTGACAACAGTCAGGTCCCAAGGACTAGAAAGTTTGTTGGATGCTGATCAAGAAAGTTTCAACCTGTATGATTATTTTTAGTTCCATATTTGACTCTACTCTTCATTGCCATTGCTGTTAATTTTACAACTAATTCTCAGTTACCTTTACAACATGTCAAAACTTTTGATCATTAAATCCAAGTCTCAAGTGTCTGGTACAATTGTAATAACTACTCATAGCAACGTGAGACTCACTTCCAGATTCTGGACAGTGGCACAAGCAACAAGATCAAGCAGTACTGGAAACATGGGCCAAGTAATGGTTGTTGGGAAATTATGCCAGAAGAATCAGAACTGATACAATCACCATCCCAGAAACAACAGGCAGTCTTGTTCCATTCTTTATTTTACAGTGTGGCCCACTGCTTGCTGAGCTTATTTCAGACCTTTTACGTTTAGCATATGTATAAAGTGTATACATCATGAATACCTAGCACACCATAGAAGTTGGAGTCCTTTTTACCAGCAAATTTCTACTCCATATTTTTCTAACGATTAGCTGCCAATATTCTAGATCTTTGCAGTTGAAATATTCTTCTAGAAACTGATTAAAAGCCTTGACTAATTGGCAAAGAACAAGCACATCATGAAATCTCAGAATCTCAGAGGCACCAACACACATTCACAAAGCCATGATCAAAAAAAATTGTTTTTTAGGCTACATTAAAGCAAACTTACATCCCGAAACCTCATCAGATTAGAATAGATAAAGTGTAGTTTCTTCTGTACATTTTAAACCAACTTTCAGTACACTATAACTAGCTTAAAACCATTGTTCATGATGTTGCTCTTCAATGGTTTAAAAGTCTGCATGTTAATTATGAAGTTCATAAAAAGGTTCTGTAACCACATTCCTCAGGTGCTTACGAATTGTATACATTCTTTTTTCCACCACTTCAACAGTTTCCTAAATTTCCAAAGCATTTGCAGTCCAACGAAATTTAGGAATTAGTGTCCTTCATTCATAAAAGTTGCCGTCTTCATTTAGTTCTACTACATCCATTCC
Organism: Pristis pectinata; assembly: GCF_009764475.1. Taxonomy (NCBI): domain Eukaryota; kingdom Metazoa; phylum Chordata; class Chondrichthyes; order Rhinopristiformes; family Pristidae; genus Pristis; species Pristis pectinata. The sequence goes on along the minus strand of NC_067405.1, from coordinate 105,476,902 downwards.
TGTGGCTGTAACCATTGCAGTGGACTGTAACCAGGCACATCAAGTTCTTGGGCAAGAAACCATCATGAAAGGCACGCCACCCAGAGAACAAAGTCTATATTGTACTTATAAACAACGAGAATACAATTCATCTGCCATCAAGTTCTCCATATGACCTCCGTAGAGTAAACAAATAAGCTAGAAGCCTGCAAAACCAACTGGGGTATGCATCAGCTGGAAGAGATAAGATACTGTCCCTTCCACACAGGCACAAGAATCCTACAGACTTTTTTTGTAGGAGAATACTGTGCTTAATAAAGGTAGTAACAATGTTCATGCCAGTGTATTGTCAGGGAGCAGCCAGATACAGGCTGACACATGCCTTGTAAATTACTATGTAACTAGGCTTAGTACAGTTGGTAGAACAGATTAGCTGTCTAGTCAATCTATTTACCAAACTGATGTAAAGCTAGCAACCATTTTAGGATGCTGTCATTCAGTACACAAGTCTTCTAAAGGCATTTCTTGGGTATCTTGGGCCTGCATCCAGTTCTCTTGCAGCTGAGGTGGCACCCAATTTACAATGTTATCCTATGGAGAATCCTTCTAGTGCAAAGCACTCATAATGCTCAGCAGTCAGTATTTTGTAAATCTGTGAACAAAACAAAATGGCATAATTTTAGTGCATGTCTGACTATAAAAGAGCATATACTCTTAAGTACATCTTATTTTAATTGTTTTAATGTGTCAAAATGTTTTGCAATATTGAACAGAATTACTGTGCACAGATCAGTTTTTTTATATATTTGTTCTCTAAGATTTCAGTGATGATGCCTGCAAAGATGTGTACATTGGCTTTACTGTACAATTTGATATTTAATTTACCTGTAGCATTTTTCTAGCTGAAGAGACTTTTTTCACTTATGTCCCCAGCTTCTTTTCCCCTTTATCATGTTGACAGCCTTAGGTAGGCAACTGAATATGAGGATTTGAATTAAATCCACTTCCAATAGAATGTTAAGTATCTCCTCTAAAGGAACAAAACTGACCTCTCTCGCCACTCTGAAGTAGGCATTGTTGGGACCTAGAGTTAGGGTTTGCTGTCTGCAATCAAGTGCTTTGTCTATTATGGCATGTGTTAAGCACAAAGAAAGTGGTCCCTTTAGTAAAGATAGGGTAAGAAGAAAATCATACACTTCATGTTTCCATTCAGTCTGAAGCTTCTGTCAACAAATCAAATACTTGGAAACATCATGAGTACATAATGGCCTTGAACTTTTTCTGCTCGGATTACGATAAAATAAAGTTGCTAACATTGTTTTAAGAAATTGCAAGAGGATCACATCTTCCTTTGTGATCTCCATTCATAAAGGATGTGTTTTTTTTTGTTCCCTGCCGTATATGGCAAACAATGTGCTCTAGTGAGGACACCAAATGCAATGTCATGCAGCTGTCAGGATTTGACCACACAGCTGTGACCTCCAACTCAGCCCTCAAAGGCTCCCTGGCAAAACACACCATTGCTGCAACTAGTAAAATACATCAGGTTGGGAACACACACACACACACACACACACACACACACACACACACACACACACACACACACACACATCAATCAAAGCAACCATATAAAGGAGGCATCTCACTGATCAGCCTCAGTCAATTCAGGGTAGAGATAGGGATGGTTCATATCATAATGGTACCAAGGTGGGGCAAGGTTGTCATGGAACAAAGTAGGAAGAAGCGCAGGCCTCTTGTGTTAATGAATTCATTGATCTGGAGGAGAGGGACAATGGGCCAGCTGAGCCCATAGCTGAGGGGCAACAGATCAGGCTTCCTGGTAGACTCATCGAAGGTTACAGAAAGATGAGGAGGTGTAGAGAAGGAAGTTATATACCAATATTAGGTAAGGAAACAACTACAGATTCTTTGACAGTTGAGATGCTTGAAAAATCAACCAATTAAACCATATAAACTATCCTGAGGAAACATGGAGGAACCTATCACACAGATGGGCCTATCACACGGACAGTCTCAGAATATAGAAGACATGATAGTGAGATTGGGAAAGCAAATGGAAAGGCAAAGATTGCATGGGAAAATACTGACAGGTTAATCATGGTGAACCATAACAACTGTTATCAGTGTGAAAAAGGTAACAGGATAACAAAGAGAAGCAGTTCAACTGCAGATCACAATGGAAGACTTTGCGTGAAGGCAAAATGCAAGCTAAACTGAATACACCTCCTCAGACTTCACCAAAGAGCTATTGATATTGAGGAGGGAGAAAAGAGGGGACAAACATAGAAAGAAAGGAAACATTAGGGTGTTTTGCATTATTGTAAAAGCAAATAAAACTCAGATGCTGGAAATCTGAAATAAAAAGGGAACATTTTAAAGCAAGTCAGAGCACCTGGGGAGAAAGAAACAAAGTTAACATTCAGGTCAACAACCTTTCAACTAATTTTTATCCTGCCTCAGAAAAAGAGCCAGACTGTTTCAAAGCTCTCTGGTTACAGACATGGTGTCACAGTACTGGAAGACTGATCATTTGCTACTATTGTTTAAAAAAGGGGGTTGTACCAAGAAACTGCTGTTAACTCAGCCTAGTGGTGCAGGTAAATAAATGCTGATTTATGACCTACCTCTGAATTACCAGCATTTAGGGAGGCATTGGTCAATATAGAAGTCAGCATGGATCTGTTTAGGCTATGCCCTGTCAGATTTCTTTGAATTTTTTCAGGGGGGTTGATGAGAGTAGAACCTTTGATGCAGTTATAGGGATATAAACTAGGTATTTCCCAAAGTCCAACGGGATAATCACATGGCATCCAAAGACAAGTGGAAAGTTGTACTGCACATTGGTTCAATGTGAGAAAGCATTGGTTAATTCTCAAAGTCTAAGTGATCGGATGAAAATGAATACACCTCCTCAGACTTCACCAAAGAGCTATTGATATTGAGGAAGAAGAAAATAAGGGAAACAAAGAAAGAAAAGAAACAATAGGGTGTTTTGCATTATTGTAAAAGCAAATAAAACTCAGATGCTGGAAATCTGAAATAAAAACAGAACAGTGATCGGAGATGTGTGTGTGATGTTATTAAGGGGCTTTGTATTATTGCCCTAAGTGATATCTATTGACCACTGCAATTTAAATGCACAGCTCTTGCTTTTATTTGCCCCTAATATCATTACTGGGGGTATGAAAGAAATGTTGAGGCTACTTGGAACAATCAATGGAATAATTATAAAAACAGAAAACACTGAAAACATTCAGAAAGAAACAAAGTTTATTTTTCAAGTCAATCTTTTTCCATCACAATCTTCTTTGATCATTTCAGAATCCCAACATCTGTGGTATTTCACTGTTGGATGACCAATGGAATGGTTAATTGGTCACAGAAGTTTAAAATGAAATTTAATCCATGAGCTATTCCATGTGGGAAGGGCAAATAAGGCAAGGTAACATATGATCAATGACAGGGGACTAAGAAGTTTAGCCAGGGGATCTTCACATGCATGTATACAGATGGATGAAATTAATAGATCAGATTGTTTATGTCATCCTAGGCACAGAATACATAGGCCAGATCATGATGAAACTGTCAATTCCAAAAGATTTAGTTCTGTACATCACATTGGGGAAAGGGTGTAATAGTATTAGAGCAGTTGCTTAGGAGACATGCTGCGTGTATTGAAAAATCGTGAAAAGTAGTTAATGGTCGAGGCTGACTAGGATACAGTAATTTTCTTTTGATAACAGGTGGTTGATGAAGATCCAGTAGAGGTATGAACAATGTAGAGGGGGCTAAACATGGAGAGTCATTGAGTTAAACAGAACAGAAACAGGCCCTTCTGCCCAACTCATCCATGATGACCAAGATGTCTATTCCAGCAAATCCCATCTGTCTGCATTTGATCCATATCCCTCTGAACCTTTTCTATCCATTTACCTGTCTAAATTTCTTTTAAACATTGTAATTGTACTCACCTCTACAGCTTTCTCTGGCAGCTCGTTCCATATACACACCATCCTCTGTGTGAAAAAGTCTCCCCTCAGGTGGCTTTTAAATCTTTCCCCTCTCACCTTAAATCTATGTCCTCCAGTTTCAGACTCCACTATCCTGGGAAAATGACTGTGACCACCCACCTTATCTACATCCCCCCCGCCCATGATTCTACATACCTTTAAAATATCACCCCTCAGACTCCTACACTCCAGAGAAAAATGCCCCAGCCTATCCAGCTTCTCCCTATAACTCAAGCCCTCCAGTGCTGATTACATCCTCGTGAATCTTTTCTGCACCACTTTCAGCTTAATGACATCCTTCCTATAGCTGGGTGAACCACATACAATACTCCAAGTGTGGTCTCACCAGTGAAAACATTTTAATGTCAACATCTAGTTTCATAACTTTAGATCACAGCTACTGCACTCACTGTTTTTTCCCCAGATAGATGCTGATGTTGATGATTCTGCTGTCACTATTTATGCCTCCTTTTGATCATATTTGTCTCCTTCTTACAGATAGTAAGAGTTTCAAAAGATATTCAAAGAAAAATACTGCACTATTGGAGGAAGTAACAATGAGACATACCACTAATCTGTGATTTGGAAGAGCAAAGAAACAAATCCAGTTTCCTGCCCGATATCCTTCTCTTCCTTACTACCCAAGAATCTATTGATCTCAGCCTTGTGAATAATGTGCATAATGCTCGAGCACCCAAAGCCCTCTTGAAGTAGAATTCCAAAGACTTGCAACCCTTTTATTTACTAAATTTCTTCTCATCTTGATCCCTAAATAGCTGACCATTCATTCTAGGACCACTTGATCTAGATTCTCCAGCTACAAGTGCAAACCTCTCGACATCCACACTATCAACATGTAAGTCTCAATGTGAATTCACTGTTCATTCTGCTAGACTCTAGTGAGTATTGACCAATACTCCAAAACACTTCCCCTCATCCAAGGAATCAATCTAGTGAAAATATGTTGCACTGACTTCATGTAGATCCTCTTGGTATGGAGACCAAAACTGCAGTCAGTCCTTCACATTCCTTACTTTTCTATTCTAACCCACTTGCAATAAATACCCAACTGCTTGCTGCACCTACATGGTTACTTTCTAAATCTCAGAAACCAACACTTCAAGAGTCCTCTGTACAGCAACCTTTGGGGTTCCTCACTGTTTAAAATGTATCTTGTTCTTCTATTCTTCCTCACATTTTCCCACATTCTATCTACAACCTTTTTGCCCATTCAATTAGCTTGTCTTTGAAAATTCTCTGCATCCTTCTTACTTTCCTATGAAACTTTATATCGTCTGAAAGTTTGGATACATTATACTTTTTATCATCCAAGTCGATAATATCACTAGCATAATTAATGAACCAAGACACACATCTTTAGCGTCCTACTCATAATGGATCAGCAACCTGAAAATCCCTAATTATAATTCTTTTCTGTCTAACTATTTTTTTTAATTCATGATAATGTTAACCTGCAAGACAGTGAGCCTTTATTTTATGCCAACCTTCTTTCCGGTGTCCTCTCAAATATTTTTTTAAAATTCAGCTATCTTACATCCTCAAAACTTCTATTAACTTTGTCAAACATGATATTTTCTTCATAAAGCAGTAGTAACTCTGTCTCATCTCAAAGGACTCTATTGAACTTCAATATGGCATCCACATTTACGAGTGTTACTCCCTTCATTTTTACATAGTTGTTGAAACTCTTAGGTTGTTTTTATGGTTCTTGCTAACTTATTCTCATATCCCTTCTATCAATTTTTTGGCTCTACGTTGGGGCTTTCCAAAACTCTTCCAATCTTCAAGTTTACTCCTTTTCTTGGCAATGTTAGAAGTGTCTTCTTTTAACTTAATACCACCTTTACACTCCTTAGCTAATTTTTATTTATCAACAGAAGCTATGTTATTTGAGAATTTTGAAATGATTCTTTAAATGCTTGTTTTTTTTAACCTATCTTTTAATCTATTTTCTCAATCTACTTTAGTCAATGTATCACTCACTTCCATGTAATTGGCCTCATATTCGGTTCTCCAATGTTCAACTGTGATCCCACACAAAAGAATAGTCTGATCACTTTTTCCTGTGATCCCTTAGTGTGAGGCTACTAACTAATCCTACCTCATTACACAAGATAAGGTCCAAGAAAGTCTGTTCCCATGCTGATTCCATGACATACTATTCCAGATATGTGTCCCAAATACATTTTACAAACTATTTGATTTTCCCAGTCGATATGAAGATTAGTGTCTCCGTGATTACTGTTTATCTGTGTTACAAGTTTTTCTTATTTCTTCATTAATTCCCTGCCCAATTGCTTTGCTGCTATTAGGGAACCCGTTAACTACTCACATGGTACTAATTCTTGTCTTCTAAGCACTGTCACTCTTTATTATCAAGATCCCCTACCTACTCTGTTTACCATTTTATTATTCTTTTTAAACATGAAAAATATTAGAATAATTAATTCTCAGACCTTGGTCACCATGGAACCACATCCCCATAATATCTACAGCTCAAATCCATGTTAATCTTTTTATATCTCCGTTCTTCTACTTTGTTACAAATGCTTTTCTTTAATAGACCTGTGCAACCTGCCCCAGCAAATGGTCCCAGTGCTGTTGCCACTGTCCAATTAATCCCCACACATCACTATTTGATCTACACATTTAATTCTTTTCTAATATGTCAAATTGGCTTGTGCTACAACTAAAAGGAAAAAAGTTATCACCCTAAAGATTCTGCATTTTAACTTAGTCCCTTGTTCCTCAATGTTTTAAGCAGAACCTCATTCCAATTCTATCTGTGTTGTTGCTCTTCACAAGGGCTACAACTGGATTCTCCACCTGTAGGTACTTCTCCAGCCCCAAAATGATGTCATTAAACCTGTAGTTCATGGCTGCAGAAAACAATCTACTGCAGACTACATTATTCCCTATGTTCCATTTCACTTTCCCAATTTCTGAACCACAATGCCTATTCTCCCTATGGTACTTAAGAGTCATAGAGTAACACAACACAGCAAAGGCAGCTTCGGCCTAACTTGTCCATGCCGATCAAGGTGCCCACCTAGGCTAGTCCCATTTGCCCACATTTGGCCCATATTCTTCTAAACTTTTCCTACCCACGTAACTGTCCAAATGTATTTTAAATGTTGTTACTGCACCTGCCTCAACTACTTTCTCTGGCAACTCATTCCATATACGCACCACCTTCTGCGTGAAGAAGTTGCCCCTCAGGTCCCTCTTAAATCTTTTCCCTATCACTTTAAACCTATGCCCTTTTGGTTTTGGTTTAAACTTTTGGTTCCCTTTCCCTGGGAAAAAGATTGTGTGCATTCACGGTGTCTATGCCCCTCATGTTTTATACATCTCTATAAGGTCAGCCCTCAATCTCATTCTAAGGAATAAAGTCCAAGCCTGCCCAATCTCTCCCTATAAATCAGGTCCTCAAGTCCTGGCAACATTCTTATAAATCTTCTTTGCACTCTTTCCAGCTTATCAACGTCTTTCCTATAACAGGGTGACCAAAACTGTCTTGGACAACTGAAACATTATGTCTCAACTTTTATACTCAATGCTCCGCCTGATGAAAGCCAGCATGCCAAACGCCTTCTTCACCACCCTGTCTACCTGTGACACCACTTTCAGGTAATGATGTACTTTTACTCCTTGTGTCCACGACACTCTCCAGGGTCCTACCATTGACTGTATAAGTCTTACCCTGGTTTGACTTCCCGAAATGCAAGACTTCACACTTATCTGAATGAAAGCCATTTGCCAATCCTCAGCCCACTTACCAAGCTGATCAAAGTCCCCCTGTAATTGTTGATTATTTTCTTCAGTCTACAATACCATTTCCTTTAGTATTATCTGCAAACTTACTAACCAGGCCTTCTTTATTTTCATTCAAATCATTTGTATAAATAACGAACAACAAAGATCCCAGCACCACTCCCTGTGGCACACCACTAGTCATAGGCTCCAGTACGAGAAACAACCTTCCACCATCACTCTCTGCTTCCTACAATCGAGCCAATTATGAATCAGGTTAGCTAGCTCTCTCTGGATCCCAGTCTAGCCTACCATGTGGGACAATGTCATAGAATACACAACGTTTATCTAAGTTTCAGATACACAACGTCCACTGCACTGTCCTCATCTGTCCTCATGGTTACCTCTTCAAAAGACAAACAGCTTTGTCAGAACACAATTTCCCATGCACAAAGTTATGCTGACTATTTCTAATCAGACCTTGTCTATCCAAATGCTGGTAGCTGCTGTCCCTCAGAATCCCCTGCAGTAACTTACCCATCACTAATGTCAGACTCACTGGCTTGTAGCTTCCTGGTTTACCTTTGCTGCCCTTCTTAAATAATGGTACAACATTGGCCACTCTCCGGTCTCCTGGAACATAACCTGTGGCTAAAGATGATGCAATTATCTCTGTAAGGGCCTCCACAATTTCTTCCCAAGCTTTGCACAAGGTCCAAGAATGCACTTGGTCAGACCCTGGGGATAATTTATGTTAATTTAAGTTTATGTTAATTTATGTTTGTCTTCATCTAGAAATGTTCTGTGCTGCTGCTGCTGCTGCAAAAAGCTAATTTTCATGGCATTTATACCCTGTGTATGTATGCCTATGACAACAATAAACCTGAACTTAATGGTGGGAGTGGTATATGGTTGCAGGGATAGGATAGCGGAATGAAGCTGGAGCCTTTCTCCTTAATCCAGGAAAGGAAATGAAGGCCTTGTTGTCAGGGGAGAATGGTGGGAAAGGGGAAGAAGGGAGGCACTCAATCAAGGATCAGGGCCAGTAAACATATAGGTGGTAGGGGTGTTACAGACATCCATGTTGATTTTGTCCATAAGTCAGAAAATATGTCCATACACACACAATATCACATGATATAGTAACTATATCTCCACAGTATTGAGGTAGATGCAACTGGTTCTAGAGATGCTGCTGAGCTGGAGGCGAATGGTTCTGATTTCCATTTCAAACTTTTTAAAAAACACATCAAGCGAGGATTCCACTGTTGCTTTATTATTTTCTTCCAAAATTCCTTTGTAGCATCGAATACTCTTGTTGACACCTCCACAAGCCATGCTGAATCTTGCATAGTTACAAAATCACTAATGTTTTTTCTATCTCAATTATCAAACCACTTTGCTGCCTTGTAATGATGGTAGTCTAACTGGGTACGATCCTTTAACATGCTCAAGAATGTGTGCTTTGTCCTTTATGATGGCACACACCATTAAACCATTAAAGTGTTTCTCCCTTTTAAGATTGTTTAATTATATCCATGTTAACATCCATTGTGATGGTTTCCTTATATGCACTACCATCACATGTATCTTTTTAGTTTATTGGTAATGGAAAAATACTGAAAGGATTATACAGTACAGTAGTGTTTGTAAAGAATCACAAAAAATGCTATGTGCTCTACAGATGACTGGTGTTCATGCGAGAGGCTTGAATTGTGCTACCATCAAGCATTCTCATTTGCCCAGTACACCAACGAAACAGCCCTGCCTTCAATACAATAATCCCAAGCAAGCTTGTCACCAAACTCCGAGACCTAGGACTCAACAACTCCCTCTGTAACTGGATCCTTGACTTTCTAACAAACAGACCGCAATCAGTGAGGATAGGCAGCAATACCTCCGGCATGATTATTCTCAACACTGGTGCCCCACAAGGCTGTGTCCTCAGCCCTCAACTCTACTCCCTATACACTCATGACTGTGTGGCCAGATTCTGCTCTAATTCCATCTACAAGTTTGCAGACGATACCACCGTTGTAGGCCGTATCTCAAATAGCGATGAGTCGGAGTACAGGAAGGAGATAGAGAGCTTAGTGGAATGGTGTCATGACAACAACCTTTCCCTCAATGTCAACAAAACAAAAGAGCTGGTCATTGACTTCAGGAAAGGGAGCAGTGTACATGCACCTGTCTACATCAATGGTGCTGAGGTCGAGAGGGTTGAGAGCTTCAAGTTCCTGGGAGTGAACATCACCAACAGCCTGTCCTGGTCAAATCACGTGGATGCCCCGGCCAAGAAAGCTCACCAGCGCCTCTACTTCCTCAGGAGCTAAAGAAATTCAGTTTGTCCCCTTTGACTCTCACCAACTTTTACCGATGCATCATAGAAAGCATCCTATCTGGAAGTATCACAGCTTAGTACGGCAACTGCTCTGCCCAGGACCGCAAGAAACTGCAGAGAGTTGTGGACACAGCCCAGTGCATCATGGACACCAGCCTCCCCTCCTTGGACTCTGTCTTTACCTCTCTTTGTCTTGGTGAAGCATAATCAAAGACCCCACCCACCCAGGACATTCTCTCTTCTCTCCTCTTCCATCGGGTAGAAGATACAGGAGCCTGAGGGCACGTACCACCAGACTTTAGGACAGCTTCTACCCCACTGTCATAAGACTATTGAACGGTTCCTTTATACAATGAGATGGACTATGACTTCACGATCTACCTTGTTGTGACCTTGCACCTTATTGCACTGCACTTTTTCTGTAGCTCAGACACTTTACTCTGTACTGTTATTGTTTTTACCTGTACTACGTCAATGGACTCTGTACTAACTCAATGTAACAGCACTATGTAATGAATTGACCTGTACGATCAGTATGCAAGATAAGTTTTTCACTGTACCTCGGTACAAGTGACAATAATAAACTAATACCAATACCAATACCAATAGTTCTGCCACTTGTAGGAACGTATGGACGTGCATCAGACTTTTGAATTTATGGGAGCTCATTCATATGTTTAAAAGTATAAATCTGAAATACACTGCTGCTACAACCCAAGTATGTGTTAATAAGCCAAATGTCCCTTATAAATTATCTGAAAATTGCTTCTTTTAAGCACCATAATAGGCTTTTGGATTAAATGTCAGAACAAAAATATCATGCCCCTGATGTCCATTTGTTATCTTTATAAAGTGTACGTTATTTCTATACATTTTTTTTTCTTTTTGATTACATCATAGGTCACAGAAATAGCAGCATATTTGGAAAGTAAAAATAAACTTAAAGAGAACAGAAATCCAAAAACTGGCAGTGTAGGCATGAAGCATGAAGAAGAGTGTGTGTGTGCGCACGCCTGAGAGAGTGAGAGAGAGAAAGAGAGAATGGGAATATGCTGGGGATAGTGATGTTGAATGATAGGAGGAAGGGGGAGAGACAGGCATAGCAGATGTTGCAGAAAAACACAGGTATGAGGTTTGGATCTCTAAATTTATTGTTTGTTAAAATTTAAAGCAGAATTAAAATTGATATCAAATAATAATTTACCTAAGAAACATTTTTTTAATATGATGGTGTCAGAGCTGGAAGATAAAGTTCAGAAATGAGCTTTCTAATGCCACCATGTGACCAGATCATGCAACTATATATGGATGCAAAAACCCACAGAAGTGATTCTAATTAAGAGCTGTGCAGATTAAAAGGTAACTTTTCACTGGTGGACAAAATAATAAAAAGGCCAAACTTTGAAATTCATGGCAGATTATTTCCATTTTGACAGGTTGGAAAGGACCAGGGTTCATCCATTTAAATGACGCAGGAGTAGGAAAGACTTGATATAAGGCAATTCTACTTTTTGAGTACATAGTAAATCTTTGGAATACTTTGCCAATTTGTGTTATGTCCTGACTCTCAGCAAAAGGGAGGTGGATCAGTCATTGTCTGGGGCAGAGGTTGCAAATTTTAAATGCTTTAACACAGAACATAATTAAGTCCAACCATTCAACAATGTAGAAAATTGTCCTGTTCAGAAGAACCTGGGCAAATCCAATCAGTCTACTCTCAATTATCAGCAACGTGATAGTGCTGTTGACAACATCTTCCATCAAGCAACACTTATTCTCCAATAACCTGCAAATCGTTGCCAAGTTTGGATTTTGCTGGGTGCAAAGACCTGGTGCAAACATGTACCAAGGAGCTGAATTCTTGAGTTAAGGTGAGACTGACTGCCCTTGACATTAAGCATTTGACTGAGTGTGATATTAAGGTTCAATGGTAAAATTAGAATCAATGAGCAACAAAGAGAAAACACTCCAATGTTGGAAGTCATAACTTGTACAAAGGAAGGTGAATCTGGCTGTTGAAGGGCATTCATCCAGCCCTCCAAACTGGATAGACTGGGTTTATTTTCCTTGGAGTGGCAGAGGCTGAAGGGAACCTGACTGAGCACAGAGAGGGTGGGCATAAGAAACTTTTCCCCATAACAGAGGTATCAAAGACTAGAGGACATAGATTTAAGGTAAGGAATAAGAGGTTCAGAGGGGATCTGTGAAAGAACTTTTTCACCCAGAGTATGGTTCAAATCTGGAACATGCTGCCTGAGTGCGTGGTGGAAGCTGGTACTCTCACAACATCTATCTGGATGGGCACTTGATTGCCAAAGCACAGAAAGCCATGGATCAACTGCTGGTAAATGGGATTAGTATAGTTGGGTAATTGATGGTCATGGACATGGTGGAATTGAATGCTATATATTAGCATTCCTTCATCATCACTGCATCTAAATTCCTGAAATTCCCTACTCAACATCACTGTGGGAGTATCTCCATGTTCCTGGAATTTCCTTCTCGACACCACTGTGGGAGTATCTCCATGTTCCTGGAATTCTCTACTTGACATCATTGTAGGAGTATCATCACCTGAAGGACTGCAGCACTTCAAGGTGACTCACATCACCCTCTCAAGGGCAATTAGGAATGAGCAATAAATGCTGGCCTTGCCAGTGAAGCCCACATCCTGAGAAATCAACAAATAAAAACAATCATTCATTTGCTTTCTATTCTATGACTTCTTTCTTTTATCAGCTTATCCTATTCCCTATGTACCAAGGGGCTCTATATTTGACAGTCTCAACCCTATATTTTGTGAGAAAATGTTTATACTAAACTTCCTGAATCTCATTCTTAAATGCCTCCCTTTGCTGTGACACTGAATCTTCTTCAATTAGTTGTTTCCAGATGAAAGGTCTCAACCCAAAACACAATGTTTCCCTCCATAGATGCTGCCTGACCCACTGAGTTCTTCCAGCTTCTTGTTTGTTGCTCCTTTTCCAATCCAGTTTTGCTCATCTAGCAAAATTAGCCCAATTTAGAACCATTTCTCTTTATTCTTTTCTATAACTATGCTAAACCTTACCGAATTTTGATAATGGCTACATAAATGCTCTCCCATTGATACTCCATCCAACTAACCACTTCACTTCGGTAGTTGGATTTGTTATATATTGACCAGAAAGGCTCTCCTGAATAAAGTTTTGGAAATCTGTGATCTTTAAACTTTATACATTGACAGTATTCCAGTTAATATTAGGGTAAGTGCTATCCCCAATTTTCACTCGCTCATTTACCTTTTTCTCTTGGACAGTTTGGAATTCTAAAGTAGACTCCCAACAACATGATAGCACCATTTTATTCTTAGCTGAATTCACAGAACCTCATTTGATGATTCTGCCAACATTTTATCCTTTCTCAGAGCTGTGATTATTTCTTTAACCAATATTGTCACCCCTTTTTTTTTAACTTCCCTATCTCATCCAATAACACTGTAACCAGGAACATTAACTCTCAGTTTTGCCTCTTTGCAAGCCATGTTTCAGAAAAAGCTGAAATATACTTCCATGTGTCTGTCAGTGCCCTCATCTCATCTGTCTTATTCACTATGCCCCTTGCATTTAGCTATATACATTGTGCACAGGCTGGGCTGATTTTCTTTCCACATTCTAATCTTTGTTTTAACTGCCTTTCAAACTGATTCACTAATTTTCTGCTTTGCATTTCTAGCTCTGCTTTTCTCCCTTCTGAATCTATGCTCAGCTTCCCATTCCTCTGCCAAGTTAGTTTAACCTTCTTCAACAATACTACTGAACCTATCTACAAAGATATTGGCCCCAGCCGCGTCAAGGTGCAACGAGTCTGGCTTATGCAGCTCCTTACACCTTCTCCAAAACCAGTCCCAATATATCAGAAATCTAATGCTCTCCCTTCTCACCCTCAGTCCAGCCACACATTCATCTGCACTATCTTTGTTTTTTTATACTTATTGGCTTTAAGGAGATTAACAAGCATAACCTTGTGCCTTCTCTTTCCCTGGAATGCAGATCCACCTGGTACCAATATGCATCACAACCTCTGGCTGATCAATTCCCCAACTACACCCACTCAGTTATGAAGAAATGCAGAAACTCCCATCTCCTTCCCTAATCCAGGAATACCCTACACCGTTGCTCATTGTTCTTTCTCCTTTCTCACATTATGCTGAGCCACAATTAGTATTATGTTCTTGGCTATTGATGCACTTCCCTAGAGAACCCTCCTGAACCCTCCCTGATTTCAGTATTCAGAATGCAAAACTGGTGAGAGAACAAGATAGCTTTAGGAGTTGCCTGAACTACCTGCCTGCACTTTCTCATCAGTCTGGAAGTCACCCAGTTCCTCTCTAACTGTGCGTTCAAACTGCTGGATGACCACTTCAAGAAATGTGCTATGAAATAAACAATCAGCCTCTACAATGAACTACAATGATGTCAACAGATGACACTTATTAAGAGTTCCAACACAACACAGAGTGCATGTTCCACAGAGGTACAAATTAAAAATGAACTCATTAATCAGAAAAATACCGGAACAGTATCGCTTTTCCTCATTGCATCAAATTCTCCCACTCATCAAAATTGCATGTCTCGTACTCTATATAAGTATTACTTCCTGGAAATACTCTGTGTTCATCACTGCATGAAATAGCAGAATCTCCTGTACTTTATACTCAGCTGAAATCACAAAGATCTGAGTCAGCCCCCGCTGACAATAATTACCTGGTAACCAGTTCTAGCTATCCACCTCATTCATTATGCAAACGTCACAAGTAAAAAGCTTGTTTCCCTTGAACAACGCAAATGATTCATGCCAAAGTTAAGGTCAATGCTAAATACTAACTGCAAAATTTAGTTAAATTCCAGAAGGAGATCAACCCTAAAGCCCTTAAAATTTCTCCACTCATTCACCCATCTTCAATTGTTCTATCAATATTCTCCCTGTTATCACAAAGTCAGTAGTATAGCAATTTGCTGATGGGTACGCCATATTTAGCTCTATTCACAACATCCATTAATGAAGCAGTCCATTTCAGCTTTCAGCAAGACCCAAACAACATGCAGCCTTAGCTGGGATAGACAGCTGTTGTGCCACCAACAAGAAAGCCACTGACAACCTCTAGCAAGGAAACGTCCAATCACTAACTTTTCACCTCCACTGGCACTGCAGTCACCAAATCCTTCAATCTCAACATTGTGTAAAGTTACCATATACCAGAAGCTTAACTAAGTCAATATTACCAACGTCTTAAGTAGAGCTCTTTGTGACATGTAGCTCATTTATGATTGCTGAAGTTTCACCAGACCCCATAGTCATTTATGTTCTGTTGCTAAGGCCTATTTTCCCTCTCTTATGTTGGTAATTATTTGAATAAGTGGTTGGAGGATACAGATGCAAGTTCATCCTGGGACATACTTGCATTATTCTTATTAGCTCCAATGTGGTCTAAAATCAATCATGGGAATAGATTACAGCCATACAGTTGCAGAACTCTGGCTAGTTAACTGGTACCTCATTAAAGAACACAACTGAAGATTGGACCTCAAGGTTTCCAGAAAAAACATTAATCATCTACGTTGATCAATTAGAGAGACCCAATACATGAGCATTAATTAAAATAATTGCAGGTCCTTTCATTTCACATGCCTTTGAGTGTGTAATATTACATACAATATCTTAAAATTATTACTGATGGCCCTAAAAATTCAAGTGCAATTAAAAGGATTGGGTGGGCACTGTAGCATGGTGATAATGATAAGCTACAGTTACTGGAACCCTGCTGCAAACTTCATTTGTACCCTAGGCCCAAGGCTTCAGGCACAACTGAACAAACATTACACATTTTCAGGATCAAAAGTGTGTCATCCGATAGTCCTGTCAAAGGTTGCATTCAGGAGCGTCAGAGTAGCCAGTGGCCATAGGTCCAACTGGGCCTGTGCATGGCCAGCACGTAGGTGTGCTGCTGTATTTGGAAGTGGACGCCAGTAAAGGTGGTGGCATCGGATTTGTGTGGTTTCATTGTCAAGTGGGTGGGGAGGGGGACACTGGGATTTGACTGTTAAGTTGGGGGGGAGCCCTGTTTTAGGTAAAAAAAAGAGGACATCTCGGATATCCTGGAACGAAAAGCCTCTTCATGAGAACAAATGCGATGGAGACAGGCATAACTGGGGCCCATGCAAAAGCCCATGGCTACACCTCTGGTTTGGATAAAGTGGGAGGAGCCGACATAGAAGTTGTTGAGGGTGGGCACCAGTTTTCCCAGAGGGAGGAGGGTGGTGGCGGATGGAAACTGGTTGGTTCTATTATCCAGAAAGAAGCAGAGAGCCTTGAGGCCTTCCTGATAGGAAACAGAAGTGTACAGAGACTGGATGTCCATAGTGAAACCAAGGCAGTTGGGGCCAGGGAACTGAAAGTTGTTGAATTGGTGGAGAGCATGTGAAGTGTCACAGATGTAGGTGAGAAGGGCCTGAACCCAGGGGGACAAGATGTGTTCAAGATACCAGGAAATGAATTCAGTTGGACAAGAGCACGTGGAAACAATGGGCCGACCAGGGCAGTTTGGTTTGTGAATCATGGGTAGGAGGTAGAAACAGGCAGTGTGGGGCTGGGGAACAATGAGGTTGGAAGCTGTAGAGAGGAGATTTCCGGAGGTGATGAGGTCGGTGATGGTGCAGTAGACAGTGGCCTAATGCTTCTCAGTGGGGTCCTGGTTCAGTGGTAAGTAAGAGGAAATGCCTGAGAGCTGCCTTCTGGCCTCCACAAGGTAGAGGTCAGTCCACCAGATACAACCGCACTGCCCTTGTCTTCAGGTTTGATGGTGAGGTTGGGATTGGCATGAATAGAGTGGAGGACAGTGCACTCAGAGGGAATGAGGTTGGAATAAGTGAGGGGAGTGGTGGTCAAGACAGTTAGTGTCCCGTCAGCAGTTAGAAATGAAAAGATCCAGAGCACGCAGAAGGCCAGAGCGGGGTGTCCAAGAGGAGGAGAAAGGCTTGAAGTGGGAGAAGGGGTCATTGGTTGGGGGTGGGAAATCCTTGCCGAAGAAGTAGGCGCAAAGGTGATGGCGAGAGAAGAGGAGCTTGGCGTCATGGCGGGCGCAGAACTCATTGAGGTGTGAGTGCAGGGGGACGAAGGTAAGTACTCTGCTGAGGACAGAACATTCTGCCTCAGAGAGGGGAAGGTCAGAGGGGATAGTGAAGACACAGCAGGGGTTGGAGCTGGGGTCAGGGGAGGGTAGACGGTTGGAGGGATCAAAGGACAGTGAAGGTTGGAGGGGTCAGGGAAAGTGGGGTGGGAAGAACAGGAAGGCTTAGAGAAGCAAAGGGGAGACGAGGGTAGGGGGAAGCATGAGAGACCAGGGGAAGGTGGGGAGTGGTGGTGGAAGCAGCGGCGTGAGAAGTCTCGGCAGAGAGGCAGCTGGGGCCTCAGCTTCCCCCTACCCTTTTCTACTGGCTTCTTCCCTCTTTCCTGATGAAGGGTCTCAACTCAAAATGTCAACTGTCCATTTCCCTCCATAGATGCTGCCTGACCTGCTGAGCTCCTCCAGCATTTTGTGTGTTACTGTGAAATGAAGTTGAATATTTTGTAATTTTAAGCATTCCTACATTTGAAAACAGCAAATACTATTTACGCCTCAGCCACTACAGACAAAAATTAGTGGTCATTCTTTAACCAGAGAAACAATCTGACATGAAGCAGGAGAAAAATAATGAATTTTTTTTAAGTGGCAAAGAAAACAATCAGCATTCAGAAGCTGAAAGCTCATCCCTGAGGGTCAATATCACCAAAAATGTCAGTTCAACCCTAAGATTTGAAAGAAAACATACTGAATTTAGTTTGAGAGAGGAGTGAACCCTAAAAACTTTCTGACATCTGGTGAAGTTAAAGTATCTTTTCACTTTCTAGGAGATTTCCATCTCTAACGTTAGAAAACGCCTTCAGTAAAGAATTAATTCAGAAAAAGTTTGTGAAATTGCAAGTAACTGTAATCGATTTAAATTGAAAGTTTATGTTGCAAATAATTCTAAATTGAATTTATTTGTATATGATCATCCTGATCAAAGAGCAACCTAAGCAAGAATAAAAATAACAAACAGGAAAATGCCAGCTGAAGAATCAAGCCCGTTCTACATTCATACTGGAACCCACCTTCTCACAAAGCCATGTAATCTTTTTGGAGGGCCTGAGAAACAAGGCAAGCTGAGCCCTGACAAAAAAAGATGAAAGAAATACACTGCAGACTGAACAAAGTTACTTAGACTACACCTCCCAAACCAACATCTTCTGCCAACTAGAAATACCAGGACAGTAATCACATGGAACAATACCACATATAAATTCCCCTCCAGGACATATACCATCCTGACTTGGAAATATCCCAATTTTCCTTCACTATTTCTGTTTCTAAATCCTTAAATTCTCTGCACAATTAGGCAGTATTTTCAGCAGAAGGAAAGCAGCAGTTTGGGAGGATAAAGCTCATTAGGAATAGGCAACAAATATTGGCCTTGCCTAATAGGGAAATATTTCCTGGATTTTTTGCTGGTAATTATGAAGAATGATATAAAATTTGGGCAATATGGACAGGAACTTATGGGTGAGGAAGTATGTATTAACCTGTTACTTTTGTCCTCACCTGTGGCAGTTTGAAGGTTTGGGAAGTACAGTTAACGAAGCAATATTAAGAGTTTTTGAGGCTGAAGCTAGCAGAATAGAAAAGGGAGAAACAGTGGATGTAGCGTATTTGGACTTTCAGAAAGCCTTTGATTAGGTATCATGCAGATCTTACTTTTTAAAAAGTAGCATTTGGATTGGGGATCATATTCCAGTGCAGACTATGGTTCACAGGGAGAAAACAGAGAGCAGGAATAAACTGGTCATTTTCAAGTTAGGAGGCTTTGACCAATGCAATGCTGCAGGAATTGTAGTTGGGGTGCTAGCTGTTCACAATCTACATCAATGACTTAGATGAGGGGAAAAGGTTGAATATATCCAATCTTACTGATGTTATAAAGATGGCAGGCAGTCTGAATTGTAAAGGGAATGCAGAGATTTGTGCAGGACAAAGACAGGTTAAGTGGATAAGCAAAGACATGGCAGATGGAAAATAATGGTGGAAAATGTGAGGGCATCCAATTTGGTAGAAAAATAAAGTACGTTTTAAATGGTATGAGACAGGCGAAAAGACCTCGTATCCCTGTATATGAATCACTGAAAGTTAATGTGCAGGTACAGCAAGCAACTAGGAAGGCAAATGTATGTTGACTATTATTGTAAGAATATTTAGATACAAAAGTAATGGAATTATACAGCATCATGGTGAGACCACACGTGCAATATTGTGTACAAATCTGGTCTCCTTACCAAAGTAACAAAAATGCATCAGGTTGATTCTTGGGATGGAAATTTGTCCCACGAGGAGGGATTAAGCAATCTGGGCCTCTAGCCCCTTGAATTTAGAAGAATGGGAAGTAAAACATTCTTAGCAGACTTAACATGGTAGATATAAGGATAAGGTTTCTTCTGGTAAGGGTGCCTCAAACCTGGAATTACAGTCTCAAAGGAAGGGATAAGCATTCAGGAATGAGATGAAAAACTTATTTACCCAGCAGGTGGAGAATCTTTGGAATTTTCTGCCCAAGAGTGTATAAAATTATGAGGGGCACAGATAGGGTGAATGCACTCAGTCTTTTTCCCAGGATTGAGGAATCAAAAACCAAAGGGCATAGGTTTAAGGCGAGAGTGGAAAGATTTAATAGGAACTTGAGGGGCAACCTTTTTTTTACACAGAAGGTGGTACATATATGGAATGAGCTACCAAAGAAAGTGGTTGAGGCAGGTACAATAACAGCTTTTAAAAGACAGCTGGACAGTACATGGATAGGAAAGGTTTAGAAAGCTATTGACCAAATGCAGGCCAATTGGACTAGCTTGGATGGGCATCTTGGTCGGCATGGACCAGTTGGGCCGAAGGACCTGTTTCTATGTTGTATGACTCTAAGAGGGTGTAGAGGCTTGGTCACTGAGCATATTCCACAGAGATAAATAGATTTTTTTGATATTTAGGGAATCAAGGCAAACAGAGTTAGTGTAGGAAAGTGGTGGAGAGATAAAAGATCAGTGACAATAATACTGAATGACAGAGCAGGCATGAGGGGCCAAATGGCTGCTCCTGCTTTTATTTCTTATGTTCATATGGTGAGTTACTGCAATTCATTGGATAAAAAGCATGCACTGTGGCCAAGTTATACAGACATTGGAGGAAGTGAATGTTTGAGGTGGTGAGACAAGTTGGCAATCACATGGGTTGTCCCTGAAGAGGCTATGCCACTTGAGCCTTGTAGAAAAGGGAGGAAAGTGTTGGGAAATCAAGAGATAAGCCAATTACTAAAGTTTCTAACCCAGACTACAGTATTTATATGGCTTAACCAGTTAAATTTGAGATAAATTTCTTCACCTAAACCCTCCCCACTTCATGATGCTGGTATTGGATTTGACATGATAAAGCCACAAGATGTCACAGGAGGCAGTTAGACTATCCTTGTTGGAAATCTTAATTGGCAGTTACTTTTGAGGCACAAATCTTACTTGCCATATTGACCCAAGCTGAAATGCTATTCAGGTCTTCTAGCATGAAAACACAGACCACTCCATTATGTGAAATCAGGAAATATCCACATTTCTGACCCTATAATGGACAAAAGGTCATGTATGAAGTAGCTTGACCAGGATATTGCCTTGAGAAACTCCTGCAGTGATCTCATGGCTTTGAGATAACAAAATATTTCTGTTTGTTGGAGGTCAGTTATGTGTTACGCATGCTTTCACTCAGTGGCACCTTTCATCCAGTTCTCACTGATTTCAGTTTTACTTACTTTTTTAAGAACATAACAACATAAGAAATAGGAGCAGGAGTAGGCCATCTGGCCCGTCAATCCTGCTCTGCCATTCAATAACATCATGGCAGATCTATCCATGGACTCAGATCCACCTACCTGCCTTTTCCCCATAACCCTTAATTCTCCTACTGTGCAAAAATAGATCTAACTGTGTCTTAAATACATTTAATGAGGTAGCCTCCACTGCTTCCCTGGGCAGAGAATTCCACAGATTCACAACTCTCTGGGAAAAGCAATTTCTCCTCATCTCCATCCTAAATCTACTCCCCCGAATATTGAGACTATGTCCCCTAGTTCTAGTCTCACCCTCCAGTGGAACCAACCTTCTTGCCTCTATCTTATCTATCTCTTTCATAATTTTATATGTTTCTATAAGATCCCCTTTCATTATTCTGAATTCCAGTGAGTATAGTCCCAGACGACTCAATCTCTCCTCACAGACTAACCTCCTCATCTCCGGAATCAACCTGGTGAACCTCTTCTGCACCGCCTCCAAAGCCAGTACATCTTTCCTCAAGTAAAGAGACCACAACTGCATGCAGTACTCCAGGTGCAACCTCACCAGTACCCTGTACAGTTGCAGCATAATCTCCCTGCTCTTAAATTCAATCCCTCTAGCAATGAAGGCCAACATTCCACTTGCCTTCTTGATAACCTGTTGCACCTGCAAACCAACCTTTTGTGATTCATGCACAAGCACTCCCAAGTCCCTCTGCACAACAGCATGCTGCAATCTTTCACCATTTAAATAATAATCTGATCTTCTATTTTTCCTTCCAAAGCGGATGACCTCACATTTACCAACATTGTACTCCATCTGCCAGACCCTTGCCCACTCACTTAACCTATCTATATCTCTCTGCAGGCTCTCCGCATCCTCTGCACAATTTGCTTTTCCACTCAATTTAGTGTCATCACCAAACTTGGATATGCTACACTTGGTCCCTCTTCCAAATCATTACTGTATATCGTGAACAGTTGCGGGCCCAGCACCAATGCCTGAGGCACCCCGCTCACCACTGATTGCCAACCAGAGAAACACCCATTCATTCCAACTCTCTGCCTTCTATTGGTTAACCAATCCTCTATCCATACTAATACATCATCCCCAACTCCATAAATCCTAATCTTATGGATAAGTCTTTTATGCGGCACCTTATCAAACACCTTCTGGAAATCCAAGTATACAACATCCACCTGTTCTCCTCGATCCACTGCGCTCATTGTATCCTCAAAGAACTCCAATAAGTTTGTCAAACAGGATCTGCCCTTCCTGAATCCATGCTGTGTGTGCCTGATGGAACTATTTCCATCCAGATGTCTCGCTATTTCTTCCTTAATGATAACTTCAAGCATTTTCCCAACTACAGACGTTAAGCTAACTGGCCTATAGTTACCTGCCTTTTGCCGACATCCTTTTTTAAAAAGTGGCGTGACATTCACTGTGTTCCAATCTGCTGGGACCTGTCCAGAGTCCCGAGAATTTTGTTAAATTATCACAAGTGCATCCACTGTAACCTCTGCCATTTCTTTCAGTACACTGGGATGCATCCCATCAGGACCAGGGGACTTGTCTACCTTTGGGCACACTAGTTTGCTCATCACTACCTCTTCAGTGACACCGATTGTATTGAGGTCCTCACCTTCCATCGCATCCATAACATCGCTCTTTGGCACATTAGACACGTCCTCCACTGTGAAGACCCGACACAAAATATTCATTCAAAGCCTCAGCCATTTCCATATTACCCAAATATTAATTCCCCTTCTCTGCTTTATATAATTATAAAAGCTTTTACTGTCTGTTTTTTATATTTTGTGCTAATTTACTTTCATAATCTATCATCGCTTTCCCTATTGCTTGCTTAGTGGTTCTTTGTTGCTTTTTAAAGTTTTCCCAATCTTCCAGTTTCCCACTACTCTTACCAACATTGTATACATGAGCTTTTAGCTTGAGGCCTTCTTTTATTTCCTTAGTTATCCAAGGCTGGCTCTCCCCACTCTTACTGTCCTTGCTCTTGGCTAGAATATACTTCTGTTGAGCACCGGGAAAAATCTCTTTGAAAGTCTTCCACTGTTCCTCAACTGTCCCACCATATAGCCTATGTTCCCAGTCTATGCTAGCCAACTCCTCCCTCATCCCATTGGAGTCTCCCTTGTTTAGGCATAATACACTGGTTTTAGACTGAACAACTGCACCCTCCATTTGTATGAGAAATTCATTCATACTATGGTCACTCTTCCCATGAGGATCCCTAACTACAAGATCATTAATCTTAACTGTCTCATTGCACAGGACCAGATCTAAGAT
Organism: Pristis pectinata; assembly: GCF_009764475.1. Classification (NCBI taxonomy): domain Eukaryota; kingdom Metazoa; phylum Chordata; class Chondrichthyes; order Rhinopristiformes; family Pristidae; genus Pristis; species Pristis pectinata. The sequence continues at coordinate 105,453,541 of NC_067405.1, read as the reverse complement.
AGCATTTTCCCTTGTAGGTTCACTAAGATGTTGCTTAAGAAAGCTACCATGGATGCATTTTATGAAGTCCTCCTCAAGACTGCCTCGACCAACTTGATTCGCCCAATCTATGTGCAAGTTAAAGTCCTCCATGACAAGTGTCATTCCATTCTTACATGCATCAAATATTTCTTGGTTCATTGCCTGTGCCACTGAAATGTTATTATTCAGTAGCCTATAGACAACTCCCACCAGTGACTTTTTCCCTTTACTATTCCTAATCTCTACCCAGATGGACTCAACATTCTGCTCCTTAGATGTTATATCATCTCTCACTATCACCCTGATCTCATTCTTAATTAAGAGCGCTACCCCACTTCCCTTACCTTCATGCCTATCCTTCCGTATTACCTGATACCCTTGTATATTTAATTCCCAATCATCTCCACCCTGCAACCACGTTTCTGTAATGGCCACTAAATCATACCCCTTTGTACTGATTTGTGCCACAAGTTTACTGACCTTGTTTCGAATACTACAGGCATTCAGATAAGATGCCCTTACACTCATTGTCCTTTTGGAATGTGGTAACCTTTGTGTCTTTTGTGTTCGACTTTCTGTACTTTTCTCTTTTCTAACCTTTACTTTGGTCTCTGCTTTCCTTTCCTCTGTCTTTCTGCATGGATTCCCTCATTTAGATCAATTGTTCACATTTAGATCAAAGTCGCAATAAGGTTTGGAGTCGAGTGCTCCTGGCAGAACAACAATGATAATCAGTGAGCAGATTATTCCAAGGGTTGCTTGACAACACTTTCAATGACACCTTCCATCACTTTGTTGTCACGTGTGGGGTTTGTGTGTCCATTCTGCGTCTCCGTCCACTCTCAGAAGAAAATCAATGTGCATACAGATACATGCATAAATGTACGAAAATCATCTAAATAGACTAATTTTGTTATACTAATGTGAGTAACACGTAGGAAACACAAATTGCTGTCAAATGGACTGGTCAATGACAACAAACATTGAAGAATTGAAAACCATTCTATTTGAATTATTACTGTGAGCATTATGCTTATTTTGTAATTTTACCATAACATCCAGTAAGTTTCAGGCAGAAGTTTCAGGCAGGGGTTTCAGGGTGGGTACCAGCATGTTTATCGTTCTCTGTTGTTCTCACTTTGAGAATGCAAAAGGCAAGAAATTGCTGGTACATTTAACTGGCTGAAATGGCTTAAAAGAAGTAGGCCTTCAATGTAAGATCAGGGATAAGAAAATGCACTTCCATGAGAACTGCAAAAGACACCAAACCACCATCACCATCAATCCCAGATTTTAAATTGCTCTTCTTTATTGCATTAATATAAAGAAAACAAATAGTTATTTGGAAGAAAACAAAGGAAACCAACCAATGGAATGAGTCTAGAATAATGGAATGAGCTGCTGTGGGAGCCAGCATTGTTTTACAAAACTCTGCATAATATCTCTGCTCAAATAAATTTAATGACTTCACCATAAATTAAAAATTTAAGCAAGTTAGTTACACAGTGCAACAATGCAACATGATTTTATCATTTGAAGATAAGATAAGATCTTTATTAGTCACATGTACATCGAAACACACAGTGAAATGCATCTTTTGCGTAGAGTGTTCTGGGGGCAGCCCACAAGTGTTGCCACGCTTCTGGTGCCAACATAGCACACCCACAACTTCCTAACCTGTACGACTTAGGAATGTGGGAGGAAACCGGAACACCTGGAGGAAACCCATGCAGGCACGGGGAGAACGTATAAACTCCTTACAGACAGTGGCTGGAGTTGAACCTGGGTCTCTGGTGCTGTAAAGCGTTACGCTAACCACTACACTACGACACCTCCACATACAAAGCGAACAACTTCTACAAGTCACTGTAAAAATGCATGAGGTACCGCGGTGTCTTTCCACCACCTTCCTTCCCTGAAATTATTCTTCATTCACATCAGAGAATGTTGGGCACTACATCATTAGTATGTTAAAAATTAGATTTGAAGTTATAGATTAGTTTTTTGGGGAATACTTAGAAAGATTGAAGTATATATCACATTTGTCACAAGAAAATATTAACTACATAATGTAATAGTCATGGTATCTTGATGAAGGAAAAACATACATGGAAAGAAAAGAAGAACGTTAAGATGTCATTCTTTAACAAATTTAAAAGGATGGTTCACAGCACAGCTCTAAAGTCAACTTGTTTCCTTAGAGGGATTAAGACAAGGCAGGGATGTCTTCCTCTGGGATGAGGGGAACACACAATGATAGCTTCAACGCAGAGAAAGGAAAGGGTAACCCTGGTACCACTTCACATTAACTTGTTTCAGATTCTAGACGTTGCATTGCCCAATTGGGGCATGTCTGCATAGGCAAAATTCAGGCACACTCCTGTTCCCAAGAATCATTTACAAAGCATAACTGTGTGGCAAATAAATCTGCAAAACATGCTGTCCTAGTAGCCCCATTGTGAGAAAACCCCAGGAGGCTAACCCATTGCCAGTTTCCACAGCAAGTCTAGAGGTCTATCTGGTTTCTCTACAGGTTATGTATGAACCATTCTTGAGTGGAACCAGAACCAATGCCTTGGACTCAGCACACTTCCCAATTTCAAGACAAAGATATGTAATACATGACCCTCCTAATACATAATGCCACTCCTGATCTCCCCAGTTGATTTGCCCTCAGTTATGAGAAATGTTCTATTTGACTTGCTCCATTCTCTCCGCTCCTCCCTTTTGGGCAGATGACAACAACGGGAGATGAGGGGCTGTAGGATGGTGTCACACTACTCCCTAAAACACCAAGGATTTGGCATTCAGTGCTCTTGTGCTAGATGAAGCCACTGTGGCCAAAACTCAATTTGATCATCCCATTCTTTCACTATCTCTGCTTCTCAAGTCATACAAACATATGAATTAGGAGCAAGAATTGGCGACTCAGCCCCTTGAGCCAGCTCTGCATAAGATCATGGCTGATCTGACTATAACCTCAACTCTACAATCCCTTCTACCCATGGTAACTTTCACCTCCTTGCTTCTCAAGAATCTACCTATTTCAAATATTTATCTACCACTACCTTGTATTGAAAGACTCTGCTTCCACTACCCTTTGAGGAAGAGAGTGCCAAAGACTCATGATCCGCTGAAAAAGTGTTTCACCACTGTTTTAAATGGGAAATTCCTTATTTTCAAACAGTGATTTATAGTTCTAGATTCTCCTTCAAGAGGAAACATACTCTCCACATCCACTTTGTCAAAACCCCTCAGAATCTTCTATATTTCAATCAAGTCTACCCTCACTTTCCTAAACACAAACAAATATAAACCTAGTCTGTCTAGCCTTCCCTTGTAAGACAACCTGCTCTTTCTAGGTATTAGGCTGATAAACTTTCTGAATTCCTTCCAATGCATTAATATCCTTCCTTAAAAAATAAGATCAGTACTGTACACAGTAGTCCAATTGTAGTCTCACCAATGCCTGATGTAACAAAGCATAACGTCCTTACTTTTGTATGTAATTCCCATCCCAGAAATGATAACACTCCGTTCGCTCTCCTAACTATTCACAGTAACTGTATTCTATGTTTTTCTGAATCATGCACCAGGTCAACTTTGCATCCCAGAGCTCCACAATCATCTCAATATTTAGATCATATGCTTCATTTTCTTTTATTTTTCCTGCTAAAATAACTACATCTTCCCACAACATACTCGATTTGCCAGATGTTTGTCCACTCAATTAACCTATCTATAACCCTTTGTAGCTTCCTAATGTCCACTTCAACTAAGTTTCCTACTTTGTGTCATCAGCAAATTTAGCATGAAAACAATCACAGAAAGGACTACAGAATGAGGAAATAGCCAAGGGAATTCAAAAAGTTGGATAACGGAAATGACATGAAAAATTTGTAAATGTTGGTCAAACTTTCCGGTTAAAGATGACTGTTCTGTTCTTTGTGATAATCCAAGGGCCTTCCTTAATCACCTTAATAATTCGAGTGTGTTATTTATGGTATCTGATCAGGACATTAGAAATACAAGCATGTAAGCTAAAAATAGCTATATCAGTTGAGGATTATGTGAATTTGATGAGGGTATCGTTCTGAAGGTGGGGAATATGTCAAGTTTAGGTACAACATCATTAATATGTTGAAAACTAAGGTATGGAGCTGTGGATTAGTCAGGAGAATGGTCAGTAATAACAGTAATGGTAAAGTAAGGGAGAAAATTTAATGAAAGAGAAGAACAGGGCAATGTTGAGGTCATATTTCGTAACTTAGAAGTTTAAAAAGGTGTTTTATGACAAAGCTCCAAAGATGCTGTTGGCCTGGAGACATCAGGTTATGGTCAGGATACATTCCTTGAGGGTGGAATGAACAGCTAAGAGAAAGGGAGTAGAGGCAATTTAAAGTGACCAATTAACCTACCATTCCACATGTCTTTGGGATGTGGGAGGAAACCTGAGCACCCAGGGGAAATCCACAGTCACAGGGAGAATGTGCAAAGTCCACACAGACAGCACCCAAAATCAGGGTTGAACCTGGGTGTCTGGCACTGTAGGGCAGTGGCTCTACAAGCTGTGCCACTGTGTTCCCCCAAGTGTTCACTGGTGTGCCTATTTGTTTATCATTGGTCCATTAATGAGTGAGGTAACGGAGAACAGCCATGATCGAATGGTGGGCTTGACTCAAAGGACCGAATAGCCTAATTCTGCTCCTATTTCTTATGGTCTTATGAATGGCGATGCACATACGCAAACTCCTTGAAATAGGGTTGTTAGTCTGTGCAACAAGCTGGAAGCTAATTGACTGCTGTCAAATATGAATCCTCTATAATGGCCTTGCGTCAATGTCAGGATTAGCCTGAAAAGATCACCAAGCAGAAAACCAACCAAAGTAACCAGCATTTCTTCGTGAACCATTAAAATCCTTGATCCTTTGGGTAACCTGTGACCTTTGGAAAGAAATAGAATCTGACAGGGCACAGGGCGCAATGGTCGATTTATTTTCCACAGATTTTATTATAATGAATGCTTGTGATACTTATGATTATCTTCAATTATCTACTAAAAATGAAGAATTACATAACCACTCATAGCTTGCCTCTTTTCTGAAGCTACTAATATGTCTATAGTTCCTTACAACACAGAGACACAAAAAATTGCAGTTGTTGGAAATCTAAAATGAAAGCAGTGAATTCTGGAAATATCAGCAGTTCAGGGAGCATCTATGGGGAGAGAAAAAATGACCAATTTTGAAACAAACTGGAAAGGTTAGTAATATGAAAATATTGAATTCAATGTTAAGTCTTGAAGCTTGGCTAGTCAAAAGTAGAAATGCTGTCCCTTGGGTTGATGTTGGGCTTCTTGGAAACATGTTAAAAGGGGAAAGACAGAGGGGTCAGAGTGGGAGTGGTATAGAAAATTAAAGTGAAAGTCAACTGGAAGCTCGGAGTCACCCTTGTGAACTAAGGTGGACTGTGCAGCTCCACGTCCCTTGCAGCTGTCTGATATTCTGAGTCCTCCAAAATTCTTTTTAATTTCAACTTTCGGTTCAGTTTTTTTTTTCCTTTTTACTCTGTTGTCATTCATCTCCTTCTAGTGACATCTTCTCCAGACAGATCTGCTGTGTTTAACAAGCCTTGTGCCACCCTTCCAGCTTATACTATTGCCACTTGTATCATTCAGTCTTACTTAATCCCACCATATCATTGACATTCCATTTTCCCTCTCCTGCCCTTTGCACCTTAAAGCATGTTAGATCTCTCTTCTTCATTCTGATGAAAGGTCATACACTGAAACGTTAACTCTATTTCACCCTCCACAGATACTGCCTGTCCTGCCAAGTACTTCCTGAGTTTCCTGATTTTTAATAACAGGATTTACAACATTATTATGTAGCCTTTCTTCCAGCAGATTTTCTCTCACATACCAGTCGTATATAACAAGAATTAAATAAAAGCAAGAAATAAAAACTATTTCCAGTTTTCTGACCATTTTCAAAGAATGCAAACTGCTTTGCACTTTCACTTTTATTAAAACATTGAGTGATCTGTTACAGCTCGGTGTTCAACACCATCATCCCCTCAGCATTAATCACCAAACTTCTAAACCTGGGCCTCTGTACCTCCCTCTGTAACCGGATCCTCGACTTCCTCATCGGGAGACCACAGTCAGTGTGGATTGGTGATAACATCTCCTTCTCGCTGACAATCAACATAGGCACGCCTCAAGGATGTATGCTTAGCTCACTATTCTACTCTCTACACTCATGACTGTGTGGCTAGGCACAGGTCAAACACCACCTTTAAATTTGCAGATGACACAACTGTTGGTAAAATCTCAGATGGCAACGAGGAGGCCTACAGGAGTGAGAAAGATCAGCTGGTTGAGTGGTGTCCCAACAACAATCTCGCACTCAAAGTCAGCAAGACCAAGGAATTGATTGTGGACTTCAGGAAGGGGAAATTGGGAGAACATGCACCAATCCTCATTGAGGGGTCAGCGGTGGAAAGGGTGAGCAGCTTTAAGTTCCTGGGTGTCAACATCTCCAAAAATCTGTCTTGGGTCCAAGACATTAATGCAATCACCAAGAAGGCATGCCAGCAGCTCTACTTCATTAGTAATTTGAGGAGATTTGATATGTCACCAAAGACTCTTGCAAATTTCTTTAGATGTACGGTGGAGAGCATTCTGATTGGTTGCATCACAGCCTGGAATGGAGGCTCCAATGCACAGGATTGCAAGAGGCTGCAGAGGGCTGTAGACTCAGCCAGCTCCATCATGGGCAGAACCCTCCCCACCATCTAGGACATCTTCTGGAGGCAGAGCCTCAAGAAGGCAGCATCCATCATTAAGGACCCTCACCATTCGCGACATGCCCTCTTCTCATTTCTACCATCAGGGAGGAGATACGGGAGCCTGAAGACCCACACTCAACAATTCAGGAACAGCTTCTTCCTCTCTGTCATCAGATTTCTGAACGGTCCATGAACCCATGAACACTACCTCATTATTCCTTTTTTTGCACAATTTATTTATTTTGCAATTTATAGTAATTTTATGTCTTTGTACTGTACTGCCGTCGCAAAACAACGAATTTCACATTATATAAGACAATGATAATAAACTTGATTCTGATTTCTCATCAGGCCACAGTACCTCAGCTTTGTTTCTTATATTAACTACACTCCCAATATAATGTAAAAATCGTACATAAACTTATTTTTAGGAAAATGTAACTGTAGAACCAGGGTGCACAATTGTCTGACTTACGACATTCTTACGCCATTACAGTCTTTTTGACAAATTCCGAGCCAATATCCATGTGGAACAGGCTGATGCAAATATCCTTTTTTACAATTTCATGTTCATTTTACAGATTTTAATAAAGGAAATTACTATAAAAAGAAGGAATGCATGAAATTAGAGTCAGTCATAGAGTGGTACAGCAGAGAAATGGGCCCTTCAGTACTGTTTATGCTGACAATCAAGCATCCATCTACATTAATCCCATTTACCAGCACTTAGTCTGTAGCCTTCTATGCTGTGGCAATTCAAGTGCTTTTCCAGATACTTCTTAAAAGTTGTTGGAGTACCTGCCTCCACTATGTAAGTCAGATTGTAATCATCGACCCCACTGGGTAAAAAAAAATTCCTCAGATCCCCTCTAAACCTCTGCCGTCTAGTTATGGGAAAGCAAAATCCTACTATCTACCTTATCTATGCCTCTCATAATCTTGTATACCTTTCTTTGTATCCCCTCTACCACCCCCCACCCCCAGCCTCTTCCTTCTCTTGAAAGGCAACCCCAGCCTATCCAGTCTCTGCTCATAATTGAAATGTTCTACCCCAGGCAACATCCTGGTAAATCTCTGCTGCACCCTCTCCAGTGCCATCTGGACTTTCCTATAATCAGGTAACCAGAACTGCACACAATACCCCAGTTATGACCTAACAAAAGTTTTATAAATTTGTACCATGATCTCTATGCTCTTATATTCTACGCCCAGCTAATGAAGGCAAGCATCCCATATGCCATCTTACTCTCCTTCAACATGCATTACATAAATCTATACATAAGAGATATCAAAAAAGAGACACATTCACCTTAGAAAGCACGAAAATAAAAATCCTGATTATAATTTCAGATAATCCCTGCAGCAGATCAACCCATAGCAATTTCTTTAAAGATGCATAAACTTTAAAGAATTTGGAAACATAAAAGTTCTTCCATTTCTGGAATGACAATTCAGTCAATTAATAATATGGAAATCATTATGCCTTCTTATTTACATTTGTTAAATGTATGCTGATTCTGCAATAACCATACTTGCTGCATATCTGTCATGTTATGCATGTTAAAGGACAGTAAGAGCAGCATTTGTGTTCATTCAAGAGCACTGCCTTGGATCATTCTGTTCCAATGAAATATATCCGTTGAGCTCACAATTGTGGATATATATCCTGCAAACATTGAGCACCATCATAGTAATTAGAGAATTGACAAATGTACATGGCAGAAAACACTATATTATGGTTTATTCAAATTCAGTTCTATGTTACTCAATGACTCCCATTCCACCGAATCGAATTTTAATCAATTCTTGTTCCCTCTTTCCAAATGTTCTATCACACTTCATTTTCCCATTCCATTTCTTTAAAGAATATTTATCTTTAGCGTTAATATAAAGAAAGAAGCATGTGAAAGCCTACTGATAGGCTGGGAAAAACATGCTTTATAACCTTGTAACAACTCTGAACCAGTCATGTGCCAAATTAGAGTCGACTATATTTTATAAGGTAACTGAGTGCAAATGAGAACACCTTTCATCAGAAAATTAGGCCTCTGGTCAATCTCAACAGCAATCAAAATGGTAAAGCAAAATATTTCTTTAACACAAATACCTTCTCCTGATCTTTAGAAGCACAGCAGAACCAAACTCTACTGTCACAAAGGAAACAACAAGGAGATCGTAATTTTCTTATTTTGCATCTGGGAAATTTATAAAAGATTCAGTAAAGTTAGTAAAGCAAAAGCATCAATTCAGCTGATTATTCAGGGGTATAAGAGGGCCAATGAAACAGCCCAGGGCACTCACACCTTGAAAAGGTGATTTAAATTCAAAATTCATCAAAGCTGGGTTAATGCGCACCCGAACCAAATCTAGCACATTTCACACAAATTATTTTTAATCCACTTGCAACATGACAAATACAATATACCATTGATAACTTTTTCTATAATTATATTGTTGAGTAGTAGATAATTAAAGCAATCTCATTACTGGCCATTTCTCTTCTCTAATCAATTGGTTATAAGGATCTTATCAGACACTTGAAGAATTATCGTTCCTCCACAGATGAGGTCAGACCACTTAAGCACATAGCAAAATATCTCAGCTATTATTGTAGGCGCCAACACACTTCAACCCAGATATCAGGATGTTTCTTGTCATTACAAACATGTCTTGATCACAGTATTTTACAATACCAGTGCAAGAAGGGAATTGGGGAGCTGATGATGGAAAAGAGGCACAACAAAACCGCTACAGCTAGGGTTCCATGGAGTATTCATGGCCTTGTCTTCAAGAGGCAGTGCCTCAAGAAGACAGCACCTCAAGAAGGGGGCATCCATCATTAAGGACCGTCACCATCTGGGACATGCCCTCTTCTCATTACTACCATCAGGGAGGAGGTACAGGAGCCTGAAGACCCACACTCAACGAATCAGGAACAGCTTCTTTCCCTCCGCCGTCATATTTCTGAACGATCCATGAACCCATGAACACTACCTCATTATTCCATTTTCTTTTGCGCGATTTATTTTTCCAATTTTAGATTTTTATGTCTTTGCACTTTACTGTTGCCACAAAACTGATATATTTCACATCATATATAAGTGATAATAAATCTGATTCTGATCTGATTCTGTTTCTTGCGGTCAAACTGCAAGTGAGGCAGAGGCCTATTGTTGTATTCAACAACAGGCCATGCAAAACACTCTTCAGTACTTGTTATGTTTGGGTTGAAACAACAAACAAATAAGGGTAGAGAATTGAAGAGCCGGATCTCTGAAAATTGGAGGAAGACATTAGTCATCAACAATTTTACACATGTGAAAGGGATTATTCAATTAGGGTTCAACCAAAATAATTAAATATTCAACTTAAACAGACATAGCATTGATTTTCAAATCAGCAGTTTACACTGTGCTACGAAGTCTAACCATAATTTTTTTCACAGAACGTAGAGACAAGGCATTATATACCTTCATAATTACATAGTATGAACTGCTACTGATTCTTATTATCCCATTTATAAAACCTCAAGATGTGATGATTTCTTCCAGTGACAGTGAAGAATGCTGGCACCACTGGAATATGTCAAGTAAATATGTAATTACTCACTCAAAGTGATATTGTTGTTGTCAAACATCAAAATAAACATATGGTGCAAATCACAATTTTTCAAATAATTTATATTGATATCTATTCCCAAGCTTTCATTCTTTTCACATTTTATCATTTCTTATGCAATAGTTATGGATTCAGCAAGGACAAGGCAGAAAGCTTATCATCAACTCTCTTTGAAAGTAACTGTAAAACTAAGAGTAGTTTCTGGGACCTTTGCATTACAAATTAATTGAAGCATATAAATGCAAAGTACAATTTACAACTTCTCTGACAGAAAGATCACATTGATGAAAGTAGTTATTAATACTTATCCTTGTTATGTAGAATCCAATTTATGTTTTCCTTTGCCCATTATAAACAATATTTATCCCTCAATTCAGATTATTAAAACTAATTATCACATCACAGTTCTCCTGTTCAGTGAAGTGGAAGAGAGAACGGGTTTTACACTAAACATCCACATAACAAAATGTCCTCACCGACCTGCAATGACTGCAATGCTAGCCATGACAATAAAGGTCTACAATGAGACGCTGGAAAAGTGCACCACTTTCCACATCTCAGGAGCCACCTCTCAGCAAAGGTAATGGTCGATGATGAAATTCACTATTGCCTTCCATGTGCAAGTACATTCTAGCCATTTGAGGAAAAGACTGAAGATCAAGACTTCAAAGCTGATATAGGCTCATCATCTACATGCAGCAGTAATCCTTGTCCTTCTGTACGCATCAGAGACATGGACTACCCATGGCAAACAAATCACTGGGGAGGTACCACCAACATTGTCTCTGTAAATTCCTCCAAAAGCATAGGGAGGATAAGTGAACCGATGTCAGAGTCCTATCCCAGGCCAATATAGCCTACAACAAGACTCTAATAACACTCAGCCAACTTCAATGAGCGGGCCACATCATTCACATGACAGAAAGATTCCTAAAATAGGCTTTTTACTCAATCACGGCAAGTGATTGCCAAGAGGACAAGAATGTTCTCAAATGTAACATACTCCCTGACTGCTGGAAATCACAACCTGTGGCTATTCAAAATGGAGGAGCATCATCAATGAAGGTACTTGGAACCTCAAGTCTCTTTAAATGTCAAATACTAGAGGGCATGCATTTAAGGTGAGAGAGGTAAAGATTAAAGGAGATGTGCGGGGTATATTTTGTTTACACAGAGAGTCGAGGATGCCTGGAATGGGCTGCCAGTAGTGGTAGAAGCAGAAATGATAGTGGTGTTTAGAAAGCTTTTACACAGACACATGAATATGCAGGAAATGGGGGGATATGGATCATGTACAGAGAGAACAGGTTTACTTAATTTGGTGTTGTGTTTGGTGCAGACACTGTGGGCCGAAGGGCCTGTTCCTGTACTATACTGTTCTATGTTCATCCAAAGCATGCAGAAGCCCAGTGAAAATGGTGGATTGAGAGCAAACCATCTCTCATCCACCAAACCCTGCCCATTAAGCACCAACAGCTGCAACTGTAGCTGTATCTATAGATCCCACATAGGCCCCATTAACCATCTTAGAACCCACGGAACTGACGTGGAAACAAGTCACACAAAAATATACATTAACACAAAGAGACTTAACCATACTCAAACTGTAATTATTATTACTTATCACAGTTATGCAGAATCCAGTTTATGTTTTCTTTTGCCCATTTTCAAAATGGACCAGTAAGTTAAACCTACAATAACTCATATTTCTGCATTCATTATATGAGAAATACCATTACATAGAACATTAAAACATGACAGCACAGTACAGGCCCTTTGGCCCACAATATTGTGCCAACATTTTATCCTGCTCTAATGTCTACCTAGCCCTTTCTTCCAACATAGTCCTCCATTTCTCTATCATTCATGTGGCTATCTAAGAGTCTCTTAAATGTCCCTAATGTATCTGCCCCCACAATCTCTGCCAGCAGTGTGTTCCACGCACCCACCACTCTCTGTGTAAAAAAACTTACCTCTGACATCCCCCTTATACCTTCCTCCAATCACCTTAAAATTATGCCCCCTCTTATGATTTATGATATTAACTTATATAATATTAAGGTGATTCCACAGGGCTTTCATTTTTACAAAGAATAATTTTTGATCAATTTATAGTCTATAGAAATACAACAAATCAGAAAACAAAGTACTGCCAGACAAATGTTAGATGTTTGAATTGCTTGATCATATATGAAACATTTATCTTGCAACTAATTCCCCTAAGAGCATATATCACAACAGCCAGCACAGCATGAAAAAGGCACCATTTAATGTCAAGCAAATCGGTTAACGAACATGCAACAGACACATTTTGCATGAACCTTTGCTCTTTTTTTGTCATGCATCTAAATAATTAACAACTACATGCAGCCTGCTAGCAGTTCAGGCAAATAATATTTAACAAATGAATGCTGCTAATGAGATTCATATAGAAACAAGACAGTCCACAATTCCAATTCAGTTTTAATACTTTTCACAGGTATTTAAAAATGTGTACAACAAAATGTATAGTTCATTTCTCCACCTGAAGGTTAGCAAGGGATTGCCCAATGATTTTGAAAAATATATATGCTGGATTCAATATACATAATTAATGTAATGTTAGTTATCAACTGAATTTGCCAGAAAAATGAATGAACACATCCAGAAATTATGGGATGAATAAGAAACTATGGGATCAATCAAAAGTCATGGAAGAGTCTAGATAAAATCTGAAACATTGAGAATTCACCATCCAAGGATGAATTATGGGATAATTTTAAAGTCAAAAAAAAATGAAGAGTTTACATTATTCAAGTAACTCCGGACAAATCAGCTGTGATTAACAAGCTTTCACCACCCTCCCTCAAACAGTACCACAACCTTTTGTCAGTCAATCTCTCTTGCTCTCTACCCTATCACAGACAGTAAGTTAATGTTGCAGTCCAAATTTTTGCTTTATAATAATGTGAATGATAAATATTACTTGTGGGATGAATGCCTAATCTCAGGTTGCACCAAGACTCTATTCTTCAAATTCAAACTGCAGCGTTCATCCAAATACATTCAAAATCAAGCAAAGTTTAAGTGCTGGTACCTAATTTAGTAAATATTTTGAAGATCATTCAAGGAATCTCAGTCAAAGTACAAAAACAGAATATTAATTAGTCAAATAATACAAACAAAATCACTCCTAAAACCACTAAAAGTCATGCACTGAATTTATCCTAACACTTTGTGCACATACTTTGAAGAAGGGAGCCAAACCTTAATGGAGTTTACAAAGTTTGCCAAAAACTTATGATTCTGCTGCAGGGAAATTTAACAAAGCATTAAAAAGAGAAAATGTTGGAAATATTCAGCAGGTCAAGCATCATCTGTGGAAAGAGAAACAGAGTTAATGTTTCAAGTCAAAGACCCTTCCTCACAACTAGGAAAGAGAGAAAACATGTTAGTTTTAAATTGCAAAGAAAACTAGATTGGAATAGATAGAGCAAAGGGAACATCTGTGATAGGGAGAGGCCAGGGTTGCTGAATTGTTAATTGGTGAGTCAATGAATTAACTGAGGCATTTAGAGAGTGATAACACAGACAAAGGAGTGTAAAACATTGCGAAGTCCAAGGCTGTCGAACATGTCCAGCAAATAAAGGAAAGCAAAAGCTGCAAACTGCAGAGTTCAGAAGGTTGTGATATTCCAGATAGAAGATGAGTTGTTGTTCCTCCAACTGGTGTTGGGCCTCATTAAAACTGCAGAGGGCCTCAGGCACCTGGGTCAGAATATGAGAAGGATGGAGAATTAAAGTATTAAAGTGCATAAGTACTATGAAACATATTTCTGAATTATTTTAGAATATTTGTAGGTTTTAAAAATGAAATATACTTGTGTATTACTGATCTACAACACTGCCTACTATACCTCGTGTAGATTTAGGGTAGAAATTCATTGGTGGTGTGTTTCAAGCAAGGACTAAGCAATACAAATACAATTTTATAATTTAATAACGTTTTCAAATAATTTTAAAAAATCAACCAGTAATAATACTTCTACTGACATAAATCGATTCAGTTAAAATCAGATACTTTGCTTAGTCTCTGTTCAAAAAACATACTCACATCCTTCTCAGAGCAATACACATCTCTCACTAACTAGAATGTAAACACATTAAATGGTACAAAACAAAAGAAAGCACCTTACTGAGTTCAGCTACCACCAGGATTTTAAAGGGGAAAATGCTGGAAACACTCAGCAAATCAGGAGAGCGAGGCACAGTTAATTTTTCAGATTGATAACCTTTCATCAGAACTAAAAAAAAGTTAGAAGTCAAATATTTTTTAAGCTGCAGAAAAGGGGCAAGAGTGGAGAGAATAAAGTGTATGTGATAGGATGGAGACCAACAGAGACTGAATGACACTAAAGGGGTGGTGCCAGTTGAGAAAGGATGGTGAAAACCTGTTAGTCAGGGTTGATCAGTCTGGAGAAGATGTAGATAAAAAGAATGTATGAGGACAGAGGAGAGAGAAAAATGCTTGAACAGTCTGATATAAAAAAACACTTCAATTGCTGGAGATCAGAAATAAAACTATTCTTCCTTCAGCTTGCTTTGAGTTTTGTTGAAACAATGTAAGAGGACAAAGGCAGGGAGGTCAGGATGAGGATGGGATGAAGAAGTGATAGGTAACTGGAAGCTCAGGGTTACCATGGTGGACTGTTCAAAAAAGCAGTCACCCAATCTGCACTTGTTTTCTCCAGTGTAGAGGAGATCACATTGTGGGCACTGAACACAGTACACCAAATTAGTAGAGACACCAGTGAATTGATGCTTCATCTGGAAGAAGAATTTTAGGTCCCTGGATGGTAGGAAGGGCAGAGTTAAAAGGGTGCATTTTAAGCTTTTTGGCCACCAGAATTAAACTGTATTTGTCCAACTTTCCAAAAATAATTTAACCATTTCTCAATGGCATATCTATTTGCCAGTTCTCAACAGCAACTATCTCTGCTGGCTCCAGTTAGCACAATGGCAGTTGTAAAACATCAATAATACAGCCATGCACAGATAAACTGGGCCATCAAAATCAAAGTCATAGCTGCACTATTTGCTGTGCCTCTATCTCCTTCCAGACTAGCAAAGCAATGAGATGCCTAGAGGCATATCAGTCCAGCAGACTGACACATAGGTGCGAAGTAATATTCAAGTGCCAGGCAATGACAATGAAAAGCGCCTGGCACACAAGTGCCAGGCAATGACAATATCCAATAAGAGAAAATCCAGCTATCGCCCTCTGACATTCAATGGCACTACCATCACTGAATACCCCACTATCAATATCCTGGATGTTACCATTGACCTAAAACTGAACTGGAGCAGCCATATACACAATGTGGCTACAAGAGAAGACCAAAGCTAGGAATCCTATGGTGAATAACTCATCTGCTAACTCCTAAAAGCATATCCACCATCTACAAGGCTCAAGTCAGGAGAGTGATGAAATACTCTCCAATCTGAAGCTACTTTGAGGATTTTTCAAGGATTTGCAGCATTGAGTCACTTCTATTTTTCTCGTTTCTCTCCTCATATGTTGCATCTCTCGAAATATGTTCTGTATCCATAGAGCAAGGTTTTGAACTTCCCCAAGCCATAACACTTAACCAGGGTGGATAGACTAGAATATTTTGGTTCCTGGAACAACTATCATCAAATTAAGTTAAATGTCAATGAATTTGGTCAATGTTTCTTTGTACACCGAATCTTTGCTTCCTGAAATGCTGCTGCCTGGCAGTAGATTTTCAGTCAATCTATGGTGGATTGTTATATATTCAAACTGCTCAATCACCCAGAATGTGGAGTAACAATTATGTGAGCTTTATTAGTACTGAATAACAGTGTGTCCAAAAATCTTCTCTTCGACCAGTGACATTGATAACACAGGATGATTGTAGTTAGAAAGAAAGTGGATGCATGATTTTCTTTAATTTGGTTATTCAAATAACATTAAAGAGAATAAAATGTTTATGTCTGCATTCTTGTGAAAATAAAGACCATCACTGACTTCATCACGACCTGCATGGACAAGTGTATCCTTTGAGAACATACCTAGTCTTCCCAAACTAGAAGCCCTGTAATAACTAGGAGATTCACAGCCTGCTGAGGGCTAGATCTGTGGCATTCAAGACTGGCGATTCAGAATCCTACAAGAAGTCCATGTATAACCAACAAAAGGCCATCGTGAGAGCGAAAAGACAATTCTGAATAAAGCTAGAGACACAATTGGATGCATGACAGCTGTGGCGGGGTTTGCATGCCATTACCTCCTATACGGTGAAACCTGACAGCAGTGATGCTTTGCTCCCCGACAAGTCAATACTTTTTATGACCTCTTTGAAAGGGAGAATAACACAACACCTGTGCGAATCACCGAGACAGAAATCACAGGGTCATGCTTCCAACTGACCCTGTGATTTCTGTCTCGGAGGCCGATGTCAGAACATCCTTCAAGAGGATGAACCCGCGCAAGGCGGCAGCCCTGACAGTATACCTGGCCAGGTACTGAAAACCTGTGTTAATTAACTGGCTGGAGTGTTCAAGCACATCTTCAACCTCTCACTGCTGCATCTGAGGTTCTCACCTGCTTCAAAAGAGCAGCAATCATACCAGTGCCCAAGTAGAACAGAGTGAGCTGCCTCAACAACTATCGACCGGTAGAACTCACATCTACTGTAATGAAGTGTTTTAAGAGATTGGTTATGACTAGAATTAACTCCTGCCTGAGTAATTACCTGCACCCACTGCAATTCGCCTACTGCCACAACAGGTCTACAGCAGATGCAATCTCAATGGCTCTCCACTCTGCTTTGGAGCACCTAGACAACTGCAAAACATATGTCAGGCTGATGTTTATGAATTACAGCTTGGCATTCAACATCATCATCCCTTCAGTACGAATTACCAAGCTTCAAAACCTGGGCCTCTGTACTTCCCTCTGCAACTGGATCCTCAACTTCTTTATTGGGACACCACAGTCAGTGCAGATCGGTGATAACATCTCCTCCTTGCTGACAACCAACACAGGCGCACTTCAAGGATGTGTGCTTAGCCCACTGCTCTACTCTCTCTACACTCATGACTGTGTGGCTAAGCACAGCTCAAACACCATCTATAAATTAGCCGATGACACCACTGTTGTTGGTAGAATCTCAGATGGCGTCGAGGCAGTGTACAGGAGTGAGAAAGATTAGCTGATTGAGTGGTGTCCCAACAACAACCTCATATTCAGCACCAGCAAGACAAAGGAATTGATTGTGGACTTCAGGAAGGGGAAGTCAGGAGAACACACACCAGTCCTCATTGAAGGGTCAGTGGTGGAAAAGGTGAGCAGCTTCAAGTTCTTGGGCGTCAACATCTCAGAGGATCTATCCTGGGCTCAATCACGAAGGAGGCACCACCAGTGGCTCTACTTCATTAGGAGTGTGAGGAGATTCAGAGGAGAGTCACCAAAGACTCTTAAAAGTTTCTATAGATGTACGGTGGAGGGCATTCTGACTGGTTGCATCACAGCCTGATATGGAGGCTCCAATGCACAGGATCGCAAAAGGCTGCAGAGGGTTATAGTCGCAGCCAGCTCCATCATGGGCACAACCCTCCCCACCATCGAGGACATCTTCAAGAGGTGGTGCCTCAAGAAAGCGGCATCACTAAGGACCCTCACCATCCCGGACGTGCCCTCTTCTCTTTACTTCCATTGGGGGACGAGGTATAGGAGCCTGAAGACCCACAATGATTCAGAAACAGCTTCTTCCCCTCCACCATCAGATTTCTGAACCCATGAACACTACCTCGTTATTCCTTTCTTTATACACTATTTATTTATTTTTGTAATTTATAGTAATTTAATGTCTTTGCACTGTACTGCTACAGTAAAACACTTCATCTAAGTCAGTATTAATAAATCTGATTCTGACTTGGAAAGAGATTTGTTGTTCATAGCAACAGTGCCATTCTTCATCCAACATTATCACATGGCCCCTCGCCAATTTAAATCCATGGATTTGCTTGTCATGTTCCGGTACTAAAAGCCATGACATTGTTCAGAGTTCATCCCAGTCATTTACCAATTTGACTTGGATATCTTCTGGCTTTCTTGGCATGTTGAGTTTTGCATTTCATCTACCAAATTAAACTCTAAAACATTCAACGGTTGCACTGGCTTTCCCAATGAGCATAACATTTTCCTGTGGATTAAGGCTAAGAAAGAGGAGTAACAGATGCAAGTGGCATCGTGATATACCAAGGCAAGACATCAGCAGTCTCAACCTTTCTTGGTAATGATGCATTCATACTTGATTTATGCCAACTCATTTCCTACTTCGGAGGAAATTTGGCTTTTCTGTGATTATATTTAGTACATTTTGGTGGAATTTTCAACCAATTGCAATCCAGGAATTTTCAGTTTTATTTTTATTAAACAGGGTAACATAAAGCAAATCAAATGGGAACAGGTAGAGAGAAAGTAGCAAGGACGTTGAGTTGGCAGAGGGAGAAATGAGTTCGAGAGAGAGAAGGGCATGAAACTACAATGTAAACAAGTTGGGGAAGAAGGAAAAGAAGGAGCAAGGATACCAGAATTGACATTGTGTATCAGAAAAGCATGATAGAGAAATGCAGAAATCAATTAGAATATATGTGACCTTGAAAATGTTAACTATAAAAGTTATATGAACTGCAAGAGAGAAAAAAGGACAGAAAAGGAGAGGAAAAAATTATATAAATAGGAAGGAAGAGAAAAGTATGATAACAAAAGACAATTTTAACTTTGTAACTTTACAACTTCTTTAACAGTTTACTTCATTAGCTTTTGGATCAAAGAAGCATTTATTGAGAACTACATCCAGAGTTCATATGCTGCATGAGAATCTGAGCAAAATCTACATACAATGGCCTAATGCAGCTTTCTTCTTGATACTTACTTGAGTAATATCACTTGTGCAAAATTCTACTTCACATACAAGGTTTGTGAACAGTGGAGGCCTCAAACCTTGAAGCAGGTTGGCTTCAGAGAGGAGTTGGCTCACTTTGCATTATTGAAAAGGTCCAATCCAACCTGAATTTCTGCCAGAAAGCCTTAAGATATGGATCTTTCTCCAGTATGATCTTTACCTTTTCTCCTCATTCTTTGTAAGCAAACAGTATAGAGCTATTGCAGTATAAATGTGATTTTCATTCAGGTTTATGACTCATTCTTGGTTTTACTCCATGTAGCTATGCTTGCCATGGAAAACTGAATGGGGGGGACTACATTGAAGTAGCAAAAGTGTTTATTTTTTTAATTGTGAATTTTGAAACACAATAATTAAATGTTAACAAGGTAAGGTATCTTTATTAGTCACATGTACATCGAAACACACAGTGAAATACATCTTTTGCGTAGAGTGTTCTGAAGCAGGTCACCTGTTGATGGCATTTATTTTTTAAAAGTTAATTACCATTTTATTCAAATTCAGGACCTGCTATTTTCAGGAAATGGAAAAGATGGGGAGGATGCAAGTATGCTTTAGTTGAGTCCAGATTCAAGGGATTAAACAGTTCTGTTACTTCCTCATGAGGGCCAAAAAAAAACAGACTTAAGTGTAATGTCTTCATATAACATCATGAAAACAAATATGCATCTTCAAGATGGCATAGACAGAATGTTCCAGACAGTGTGACGTTACATTAGGCAGAGCAGTACAATGCATAACTCTCCTTTCCAGTAGGATCACAAAATGAACACACAAGGATATAGAGCTAGTGGCCATGTTTACGGTTACAAGATAAACTAGATGAAGGGTCTGAGCAAATGAACCGATGAAGGATCAAGCTAAAAACTGTATTTGTACTTGGTCACAGAAAAAATTAATTGCAAAACAAAAATTAAAATAGATCCACTGTGTCATTATTAAATGGCATTGAATTGGAAAACAATAGCAGCATTTTAAGATCTTCCACAGAAGAAACACACAGCGTACCTCAACAAATTCCTAAAGCACAAACCAGCATTTAGAAAAACATCAATGCAACTGGCAGCAGTAAACTTCTATTTCTTGGGCTCTCATCAATTCTTTTATGTTTCTATTAAGCACTGGGTGTACACTTTTTCTTTATGGGAACTATCTAAATATAAGTTCTTGTTACTTCTGAACACAACAATATTAAAACAATTAAACTGTAAGCATTACCAGCTGAAACACCAGATAAAGGAAACAGAATATTAATTCACTGCTTGATGAATGCAGCTATTTCTTTAATAAGGTATTTTTTTTTATTTACAGCGCGGTAACAGGCCCTTTCGGCCCAACGAGTCCGCACCGCCCATTTTAAACCCCAAATTAACCTACCCATACGTCTTTAGAATGTGGGAGGAAACCGGAGCACCCGGAGGAAACCCACGCAGACACGGGAGAACGTACAAGCTCCTTACTTTAGTGTTTTAACTTATTACAACACAGAAAGAAGCCATTACAGTTCCCAGGATAACAATCCCATCAGTCCCTTTTCCCCTACAGTTTACCTGTAACCCTGCAATTTATTTTCTCTCACATGCCCATCAACTCCCCTTTGATTCTTTGCTATTTCCCTACTCCAGGGGTAATTTACAGTAGCAAATTATCTATCAGCAGATCTTTGGGATGAGGAAGGGAAATGGAGCACCTAGGAGAAACTTATGTGGTCGCTGGGAGAATGTGCAAACTCCACATGAAAAGCACCTGAGATCAGGATCACACCCGGATCAATGGAGCTGAAGGAGCAGCACTGACTGCTGCGCCACTGTGCACTTTCAGAAAATACATATCTATCCCTTTATGTATATATATTTATTTCTGTTTTATTTCATCTGTCATATTAATTGCTTCTGGTGCTTGGGTTCTCAGTGAAATTCCAAAGATAGTACAGACCTGAGACCTGCACAATTTGAATAAAGACTGAATAAACGGAACTAGTTTTTCATTAGGAGTAATATTATTTAAGAAATGCAATCTAACATTCTAAAATAGGGGGAGAAATAAATAACACACATGCAAATAAATAGTTTAACCTGGGCAAACACTGCAAGCTGCAAAGATAGTGTAAAGAACGACCCTAAAGCAATAATTATGTTGAGAAGGAATTTTCTTTTTCCCTGGCTGTAGATATACAGAGCAGCTGTAGATTTTGATTCATTTATCTTTTTATAATAATAAAACCAAGCTGGAAAAGAATAAACAAACAATTATGTAGGCAAATCCAAAGTGGCCAAAAGAACTAACTTTGTGAGCAGATAACTTAAGTACTGCTATTTTTGTTTGATGACTTTTAAGAAAAAAAGTAATGACAACCCCAGTTTCTGGTACTTGACATGATGCATCCAAATGCATGTTTCCTTTGCATTAGAGAAACAATCAGACATGTAAAGAATGTGGTTGAAGTAATACTCTCAACTTTATTACTTATTAAAATAGCTAAAGCTAGTTCAGAATTGACTACAAACAGACCTGTTGAAGAAGAAAAGTCCAGTTCTGACTTTTCTTTGGACCATGAGAAAATGAGAGCAGAGTGGAAATGGCAGCAAAGATAATGAAATTTTCAAATTCTGTACAAGTGTAGGAAGCAGCACCAATACAACAATTCTTCCATTTTAGTGTATTGTATTTGAGTTAAGGAAGATAGTTTGAATAGGACTGAAACATAAACTGTTCCACATATCCAGTAAAGAGACCAGAATGGCTTGGGCCCACGCGAGTTCACATAACTATACCTTTGTCTTGGAGAAAGTGAGTGAAGTCGAAGGAAAAGTTGCTCAATGTAAGAACCAGTTCAGCTAAGTGATGCAGAGTAGTGCTGGAAGGGCACTGGTCAGACCTCTGTTCACGGGAGAAGTGAAGGGCCCATAGAGTATCCAGATTTTGGCTGGAGGTAGAAAGAGATTGGATGTCCATGATGAAGGTTAGCCAGCTGAGACCAAGATACTGGGGACTGTTATAGTGGTGAAGAACATTACATGTGTTACAGATGTACATGAGAAGGGCTGGTCAGAGGAGAAAGGATGGAGCCATGGTAGGAAGAAAGGTTCAAAAAAACAACTCGCCAGCTCAAGCTTCATCTGTGGAAGCAAAAGGTGTAAGTTAACATTTCAGGCTGAGACCCTGCATCAGGACGAGGATGGTTAGCAACTGATATCCATTATAAGCCCACCAGCTCCCACAGCTAAGTCTCCCATATCTCCTCCTACCCTGTTTCCTGTAAAGCCTCCGTTCCATTCTGCTAGCTTCTCCCTCTCTGTCATATCTGCTTTGATGAGGAGACTTCTCATACTCATGCTTTTGAAGTGTTTTCCTTTGTCACAACTTCCCTACTATAGTTGATAGAATTCTCAAATGCTTCTCCTCTATTTGCAGCCCTTCTGCTCTCACCCCTCTCCTCCCAACCAGACCACAGATAGGGTTCCATCAACCCTATCTTCCACCTGACCAGTCTCCACATTCAAATCATAATCCTCCATAATTTCCACCACCTCCAATGGTATTCCACTACAGATGCATCTTCCACTTCCCCTTTCAGCACTCCAAAGGAGGCATTCCCCCCTCGGCTCCCTGGTCCATTCTTCTATTCCCACAAACCACTCAACTTTGCATGACACTTTCCCATGCAACTGTGGGAGATAAAGAACTTGCATTTTTAACCATTCCCTTCCCACTATCCAGTGACTCAAAGAGTTCTTCCAAGTGAAATAGCAATTCACTTGCACTTCTTCCATTTTGGAGTATTGCATTTGGTAGTCAGAATGTCGTCTCCACTTTGCAGAACTCTTCCATTCGGTCTGCCAGGTCAAACTTGAGCTTCCAGTTTCCTGTCACTTTAATTTTCTCTCCCAGTTGCACTCTGACCTTCCTTTTCCAGAGACTGTACAGACACTGTACAGCCCTCCAGCCGAGGGCTTCACCATCCATTGCATGGACCAGATGATGGCATCAGGTAAAGGCAGGCAGCGGCATTTGTTTCATAATTAACTCTTTCTGGTGCACAGACGTAGCAGTTATGTCTTCACCCTAGCTGGAACATTTGGTTGTCAAGTGTCGTCTGTTCTACCTGCCGAGGGAGTTCTCCACCATCATCCTGGTAGTGGTGCACATTCCACCTCTGGCAAACATCAAGCTGGCACTGGAGGAGCTGAGCACCATGATCAGCATTCATGAGACAACACACCCTTCCTGATCATTGCAGGGGACTTCAACCAGGCCAGCTTGAAGAAGTGTCTGACAAACGACCACCAACCTGTCTCTTGGGGAACCAGAGGACCCAACACACTCAATCACTGTTACACCACCATCAAGAATGCTTATCATACCATCCCGCGCCCGCACTTTGGCAAGTCCGATCACATAGCTGTACTTCTACTCCTGACATATAGGCAAAGACTGAGGACTGCAGTACCAGTGTGAGAACCACAAAGGTATGATCAAGAGAGATGGAGGAGTGTTTACAGGACTGCTTTGAATCAGTGGACTAGACCATATTCAGGGATTCATCTTCAGATCTGAATGAATATGCCACAGACGTCACCGATTTCATCAAGACCTGTGTGGACGAGTGCGAGCCTTCGAGAATATACCAAGTTTTCCCAAACCAAAAGCCCTGGATGAAGCAGGAGATTCACAGTCTACTGAGGACTAGATCTGTGGCCTTCAAAAGCGGCGATCCAGAATCCTACAAGAAGTACAGGTATGACCCCGGAAGGCCATCATGAGATTGAAAAGGCAATTCCATGTGAAATTAGAGACACAACCGGATGCACAATAGCTGTGGTAGGGTTTGCATGCCATTACTTCCTATAAGGCAAAACACAACAGCACAAATTGCAGTGATGCTTCACTCCCCGCTGAGCTCAGTGCCTTTTTTGCATGCTTTGAAAGGGAGAATAACACTACACCTGTGTGAATTCCCACATCCTTCGGCAACCCTGTGATCTCTGTCTCGGAGGCCAATGTCAGAACATCCTTCAAGAGGGTGAACCCTCGCAAGGAGTCAGGACCCGACTGTGTACCTGGCCAGGTACTGAAAACCTGTGCTGACCAACTGGCTGGAGTGTTCAAGAACATCTTCAACCTCTCACTGCTGTGGTCTGAGGTTCCCACCTGCTTTAAAAGGGCAGCAATCATACTGGTGCCCAAGTGAGCTGCCTCAACAACTATCTTGGAGGTGTTGGTTATCGCTAAAATAAACTTCTTGGAGGGGTTGGTTATGGCTAGAATAAACTACTGCCTGAGCAAGGACCTGGGCCCACTGCAATTCACCTACAGTCGCAACAGGTCTACAGCGGACACAATCTCACTGGCTCTCCACTCTGCTTTGGAGCACCTGGACAACAGCACAACATACAATAGGCTGCTGTTTATCAATTACAGCTTGGCGATCAATACCATCAGCCCCTCAGTATTAATCACCAAGCTTCTAAACCTGGGCCTGTACTTCCCTCTGCAACTGGATCTTCGACTTCCTCATTGGGAGACCACAGTCAGAATGGATCGGTGATAACATCTCCTCCTCGCTGACAATCAACATAGGTGCACCTCAAAGATGAGTGTTTAGCCCACTGCTCTACTATCTACACTCATAACTGTGTGGCTAAGCACAGCTCAACGCCATCTATAAATTTGCAGATGACACCACTGTTGGTAAAATAAATGGCAACGAGGAGGCGTACAGGAATGAGAAAGATTAACTGGTTGAGTGGTGTCCCAACAACAACCACGCACTCAACATCAGCAAGACCAAGGAACTGATTGTGGACATCAGGAAGGGGAATTCAGGAGAACCAGTCCTCATAGAGGGGTCAGAGGTGGAAAAGGTGAGCAGCTTTAAGTTCTTGGGTGTCAACATCTCTGAGGATCTATCTTAGGCCCAACACATTGATGCAATCATGAAGAAGGCACGCCAGCGACTATACCCCATTAAGAGTTTGAGGAGATTTGGTATGTCACCAAAGACTCTTGCAAATTTCTATAGATGTACGGTGGAGAGCATTCTGACTGGCTGCATCACAGCCTGGTATGGAGGCTCCAATGCACAGGATTCAAGAGGCTGCAGAGGGTTGTAGACTCAGCCAGTTCCATCATGGGCACAATCCTCCACACTATCGAGGATAACTTCAAGAGGCTGTGCCTCAAGAAGGCAGCATCCATCATTAAGGACCCTCACCATCCAGGACATGCCTTCTTCTTGTTACTACTGTCAGGGAGGAGGTACAGTAGCCTGAAGACCCACATTCAACAATTCAGGATCAGCTTCTTCCCCTCTGTCATCAGATTTCTAAATGGTCCATGAACCCATGAACACCACCTTATTGTTCCTTTTTTTTGCAAAATTTATTTATTTGGTAAGTTATAATAATTTTGTATCTTTGCACTGTACTGCTGCCTCAAAACAAGAAATTTCACATCATATGACATAGTGATAATAAACCTGATTCTGTTTCTGATTCTTACTTCGATCTACTACATTGCACCATTGGTGTTCAATGTAAGCTGAAGGAACAGCATCTCATCTTTCATCTGGGAAAATGAAAGTCCTCAGGATTTAATAGTGAATTTTAACAATTTTAGATAATCATCTCCCCTTTTTTTCTCTCTCCATAGATGAGACTGTATCTCTCTGTTTCAATTCATTTATTTTTTCTCTTCCGTCTCCAACCACCAGTTTATAATGTAAGTGTTATAATTTTGATCAACACCCTATCACAGACATTCCCTTTTTTCCGTCCAATATACCTCCTCTGTGTAACTTAAAACTTTTCTAAATTTTCTAGTTCTGATGCAGGTTGCTTGACCCAAAATGTCAACTCTGTTTCTGACCTGACTAAAGATGCTGTTTACCCTGCCAAATGGTTCCCATTTTTTTATGTTTTTGTTACTGGTTAAATACGGATGAACATATGGCTAAATATCTAAAAAAAATCAAACAGTAACTAATGTTATGAATATTACAACAAAAACAAAGCAAAGCCCTGAAAACGAGGATAGTCAATTTTTAGGTGATGTCTAATAAGTGGAAGGATATCAAATAACTAATAAAGCCATGGTAAAAAGAGACATTTCCAAAGAGAAAATTATGGATCAAAAAAATGCTGATTAGGTAAAGAAAGACAAGCCCAATATCAAGCACATTCAAAAACACTCAAGGATGAGGAAGGAATTCCCAATCTCAATAGAATTTTTCACTCTTCAGTTACCAAAAATGACAAAATCTGGGGTTTCATTCCATAGTTCGCAGCTTCAGCCTTCATTGTAGAAAAAGAAATACTGTGTTCAGTATGCACATGGATATTAAGAAGACTTCTGAGTTTTGACAAGATACCATGCAATAAAATTCATGCAGAACGTTACTCAGTATGTTATTAATAGGAGATAAGCAAATGGGACTTAAAATCTGATCAGAAAGAAAAAGTAGAAGTAACAGATGTTTTCCAGAATAGTTGGAAGCAAATAGTATTTTCCCAGAGAATTCAGTTTAAGTTGTATATGGACAAAGCATACAAGAGAGAATGGTATAAACATTTACGGATGAAACCAAATTAGGAAACATAATTAATTGTTTGGAATGCAGACGAACTTTCAAAAGAAAATTGAAAAGATTAGAGAATAAGCTACAAAGTGGCAGATAAAATTTGCTGTTTATTGTGATGTGATGCATTTTTATAAAAAGGAATGGCCTGCATTTTTCAGAAGTAGTGAAAACAAAGCAATGAGCATTAGCTACCAAACTGTCAGCAACTTTGCCATTTCTATGTTCATATAGTTCAACATGGAAATCCCAAAGTTGCCTTCAAAATTAACAGAGAGGTAAATGTGGCAGCATGAAGTTGCACCAACTGTGCTGTGCTTTGGAAGATAACTTCATCAAAGATTTTGCACTAGGTCTGAGGTGACGCAAGATGGTTTTTCTGCACAAAAAAATTTTAATGGAAGAGGATGGCTGACCAATCCAGATGTTAGACTTTAAAGAGACTGTTAATTTAAAGTGACATTTCAAAAATCTTTCAATAACTTGTGTTGGATTTGACTGTTTTTAGTCTTTCTTTAACATGTATAGTGTTTAACACGCCTGAAGTGGCTGTACAAGGTGTAACCGCTTTATAGCTTATTGGTTCGTCCATCAGGTGAATATGTGTTTTCTCATTGGTTGGTTTTGCCACAAGTATCTAATAGGTTTTCCAATTGGACTATTGTTAGCTAAGGAGTACCTCTTATCTCAGGTATAAAAGGTGTCATTTTTTTGTTAATCACTCTCTTGCTTCTCTTGCTCTCTTCCCCCTCCCCTTAGCTCATTTTAGTTCCTTTGTCTCGGCTCATCTCCTCGTAGTAAAGCTAGTGTCATGTGCTCTGTGACTTTCTTTGTTTTAAACTTTTCCAATAAAACCTTGTGAAGCACCAAGTTGTTTTCAACTCATCCTTGGACTCCTGAAAGGACCTGCGGATTCAAAAATAACCGGATCCAACACTTGTTAAGTTAAAAACTTTGAATTTTTGCAAGATTAATGGCTTGTTAATTTAAAGTTTCTAATGATTTTTATTAAAGCTTTCAAATGTTTTTCAATGGAATTCCTCTCCCAGCAATTCAGGATTTCAAGGTATCTTTTATCCTGTTGCCTTTATGTTTAGGGTCACGCTAATCAATGTGATATTACTTTTATTGCTGTACAAAACAGTCACATGGAAGGGCATGACAAGGAAAAATCTAGCAACAATTCATCCCAATACATTTTGGGAAGACTGCTTTAAGTATTTCTTTCCATTAAATTTAGTAACTGACCACAAAATTGCTCAGCCATCCTCAAATCCTCTAGAGCTAAATGATTGCAGGATCATCACATCATTCTGTCTGTAAGTCAAAATAAAGCTGTTGCCATATATCAATGTCATCTCCTCTCCTCAAAAGCATAAATGATTCTTTAACTCCCTCTGTTTTTATCCCGCTCCTAATTCGTCTGTAAACCTCATAGCCATGAATATTCAACTATCATTCCTTCTTCTTTTCAAGCCATATTTCAGAAATCATTAAGGTATCATTGTGTGCTTCAGTCCATCTTCTTTATTAACTATAAGTCTTGCATTCAAGTACATGCCATTGAGCACTGACAGTTAGGCACTCTTTTGTTATCTATTTTCCAACTTTGTTTGCTCCACCTTCTAAATTTTTAAAATAATTTTCTGACTTCCATTGGCAGCTCTGTTTATTGCCTTTCTGAATCTATGTGCAGTTTTCCATGGGGAATAAGGAAATAGCAGTGACATAAAACAAATATTTTGCACATGACTTTGCAGTGGGAGACATTAAAAACAAACCAAAAAAATAAGAAAGTGGGAGCAAAAGAAGGGAAGAACTTAAACCAATTATCACAAGAGAAAAATAAGTAAACTATTGGAACTGAAAACTGGCAAATCCCCAGGACTTCATGACCTTTGGGTTTGGAAAGCAGAGGCTGCAGATGTGGTGCATGCATTGGTTCTGAGCTTTCATACTTCTCTATATTCTAAGAACCCCTCGACAGATTTGAAAATCATGAATGTGACACTTCTTCAAGAAAGCGTGGAACTGCAGGCAAGTTAGCCTAACACCTGTCATTGGGAAAATGATGGAAATACCCAGCAAGTCAGGCTGCACCTGTGGGAAGAGAAACGCAGTCCATGTTTGAGGTCAGAGATCCTTCATCAAAAAATGCTGAGAATCTCCAGTATTTTTTGATTTTGATGTTATTTAGACATTAGGCTAATGAATTCTGATGTTCAGATAGATGTGGGTGTCCTTGCACAAGATTCACAAAGTCAATATGCAGTTATAACTGATAATCAGGAAGGCAAATGGAGTGTTTCCCCTTTACTGCAAGAGGGATAGGGTGCATCTGCATAGGTTTTGGTGAGACTATATATTGAGTATTGTACAGAGTATCTGATCTCTTTATCTACAGAAGGAAATATGTGCCTTAGAGGCCATGCATGGAGAAGGTTCACTAGATTTATTCCAACAATAAATGGGTTGTAATATGAAGAAATATTGAATAAACTGACCATTTTTTATACAGAACATAGAACAGTACAGCACTGGACAGGCTATTTGGCCCACGACGCTGTGTTGATATTGATGCCAATTTATACTATATGTCCTCCTCCTGTGTATCATCCATATCCTTCCATCCCCTTCATATTATTGTCTACCTAAAAGCCTCTTAAACTCCACCAAACTGTCTGCTTCCACCACTACCCCTGTAACCCATTCTAGGCACCTACCACTCTCTGCGTAAAAGACTTGCCCCTCACATTGCCTTTAAGATTCCCCCCTCTAACCTTAAATGTTTGACATTTCTACCCAGGGGAAAAGATTCTGACCGTCCACCCTATCTATGCCCCTCTTAATTTTAAAATCATCCGTCAGGTCTCCCCTCAGCCTCTGATGCTCTCAGGAGAACAATCCAAGTTTGTCTAACCATTCCTTATAGCTCATATCCTCTAATCCAAGCAGCATCCTGGTAAACCTCTTCTGCACCCTCTCCACAGTCTCCACATCCTTCCTATAAATGGGGCGATCAGAATTGCATGCAATACTCCAAGTACAGTCTGACTAAAGATTTATATAGCTGGAGCATGACTTCCTTACTCTTATACTCAACACCCCTACCAATGAAGGCAAGCATTCCATGTGCCTTCTTTACCACCTTAACCACTTGCGTAGCTACTTTCAGTGAACTATGGACCTGGACCCCAAGATCCCTCTGAACCTCAATGCTATTTAGGGGCCTACCATTAACTGTATATTTCCTCCTTTCATTTGACCTCCCAAAGCGCAAAAACCACACACTTGCCTGGATTAAACTCCATTTGCCACTTCTCCCCCCATATCTATAGCTGATCAATATCCCCCTGTACTCTTTAATAGTCCTTTACACTGTCCACAACTCCACCAATCTTGCTGTCATCTGCAAATTTGCTAATCCACCCATTGACATTTTCATCCAAATCACTGATACATATTGCAAATAACAGAAGTCCCAGCACCGATCCTTTCAGAACTCCACTGGTCGTGGACCTCCAGCCAGAGTAACAGCCTTCCACCCCTACTCTGTCTTCTAAGGGGAAGCCAGTTCTGAATCCAAACTTGCAATTTACCCTGGATCCTATGCATCTTTATCTTCTGAATCAATCTACCATGAGGGACCTTATCAAATGCCTTACTGAAGTCCATGTAGATACCATCCACTGCCTTATCCTCATCAAGCTCCTTTATCACCTCCCCAAAAAACTTGATCAAGTTTGTAAGGCATGACCTGCCCCACACAAAGCCATGCTTACTGTCCCTAAGCAGGCCATGCCTTTCCAAGTGTGCATAAATCCTATCCCTCAGTATCCTTTCCAATAGCTTCCCTACCACTGACATGAGGCTCACTGGCCTATAGTTACCTGGATTATCCCTATTTCCCTCCTTGAACGAAGGCACAACATTTGCTACCCTCCAGTCCTCTGGGACCTCACCTGTTGCTAGTGAGAACACAAAGATCTTTGTCAAAGCCCTACCAATCTCCTCACTTGCTTCTTTCAGTATTCTGGGATATGTATCATCAGGCCCTGGGGATTTATCCACCTTAATCGTTTTCAGAAGACCCAGCACTATCTTCCCCTTTATCTCAAAATGTCCCAGCACATTAGCATGCCTCATTCTGCTTTCACTATCCTCCAAATCCTTCTCCTCAGTAAATATCAACACAAAGTACTAATTTAGTACCTCAGCCACATGCTCTGACTCCAAGCACAAATTCCTTCTTTTTTTTATCCTTGAATGGACCTACCCTAAGTTATCTTCTTCTTAATAGAGGTATAAAATGCCTCGGGATTATCCTTGATCCTGCTCGCCAAGGACATTTCGTGGCCCCTTTTGGCCTTCCTAATCTCCTGCTTGAGCATTTTTCTGCTGTCTTTATATTCTACAAGGGCCCAGTCTGATTTTAGCTTCTTTTTCTTTCTGACTAAATTTAGAACCTCTGGGGTCATCATAGGTTGCCTTACCTTACCATCCTTGTCCTTACTCCTTACCAGAACATGCCAATCCTGAACTCTAATCAGCTGGTCTTTAAACAACTCCCAAATGTCAGACGTGGACTTGTCCGACAGCAGCTGCTCCCAATCAACACCCCTTAGCTCCTGTCTTATCCTGTCGTAATTTGACCTCCCCCAAATTAGTACCTTCCTGCAAGATCCGATTTTATCCTTGCTCATAACTATCCCAAAACATAATGAGTTGTGGTCACTATTCCCAAAATGTTCACCCACTATCAGGTCTGTCACTTGACCTGGCTCATATCCCAAAACAAGGTCCACTATGCTTTTGGAGATTAGAAGAATGAAAGGTAATTTTATTGAGCTATACAAGATTCTGTAGGGACTTGAAAGAGTAGATGCTGTGAGGATATTTCCCCACATAGAGGAATCTAGAACCAGGGGGCAGAGTTTCAATTACAGTGAGTGGCACAGTGGCACAACTGGTAGAGCTGCTGCCTCAGAGCTCCAGGAATCTGTGTTCAATATTGATCTCCAGTGCTGTCTGTGTGGAATTTCTCCCTGTGACCATGTGATTTCCTCCAAGTGCACCAGTTTCCTACTAAATCTCCAAAACGTGATTTGGTAGGTTAATTGGCTGCTGAAAACTGTTCCTAGTGTATAGCTTCATTGTAGAGTGGGGGGAGGGGGTGACGGGAGGAGGATTGGGAAGAGGGGGATTGGGGAGATGAAGTTGATCGGAATATGCATAGAATAAAATGGGTTTGGGTAGGATTAGTGTAAATGGGTACTTAAATGGTCACAGACATGGTGGGCTAAAGGGCCTGTTTCTGCGCTCTGTGACTCTATAAAGGATTGCCCATTTATGATTGAGATGAGGAGGAATTTCTTCTCTTGGAAAGTTATGATTTTCTCTGAGAGCTGTGGATGCTGGGTCATTAAGTTTATTCAAGACTAAAATAGTTTTGAATCATAAGTTTTATGAAAATCACCCAGGAAAGTGGAGTTATAGGCAACAATCAAATCACTATCAATCTCAAGGGATTGTGTAGCATACTACTGCTCTTATTTATTAAACAAGTTACATTAACAACTCTACATTGTTGATGTTAACATACCTGAGAAGTGAAGTTTGTTCACAACTGTTGGTTCTTGTAAGTCCCTTCTATCATCTCCAGATATTTCACTTTAGAAAGAAAGTTATTCTCAAAGCGCTGGTAGGTCTGTCTCAAAAATCCCTTCCCTCAGAGGCTAAATGCCTGAACGAAACTTCAGGATCGTTTTTCCTCATGTTTTCTTGAATAATCAGATATTTCACAAGTGTTCTAAAATGATCCTGAAGGTCCCAAGGGAATTAGTTTCCCAGGGATCCTTGCTGAGCCTAGAGATCCATTCGATTGGTCAGAAGAAAGTAACAATTGATAAGATTGGAGTTGACCATAGATCATTAGGTGCCCACAAACCGTTAGCTAGCATAAATAGTAACACATATTTTAACAGACTTCTCTTATAAAGATAAAACTGTGATTTCATATTTTAAGCATACAGACAAGATTCTACAAGGGTGTTTTAATACCTGATTGAGCAGGTGAATTGATGGAAGTGGATAGGAGCCCCACATAATACTACATTATTCGTTTCAGACTGAGAGCCTGCAAAGATTTAAGCATACATTAGTCACAGCTATAGCAAATCAACTGTTATGTGCTTTTTAGGGATCCTGTTAGGTAATTCATTCAGCCAAACCGTTTAACCAGGGAGTCTCCTTAGTGGCTATAAATCATGGGTACAAATTTAATAAACTTTTTCAAAGGGCCTTCTGGGCACAAGGCAGCTAATATGGCATACGGGTGATAATCATATGAAAGATTTGATGCGGTCAGAATTCCTTGAGCCATGAGGTAGATTTCACTCTCTCATCCCAATCATTATGTAAAGCATAACTTATCTGCAGGAAGCAACATGTAGGTGTTTTTAACTTTCAGCATTTCTCACATGAACATTGATAAATACAGAAGAAAATGTGCAGTGATCCTTACCAAGGCTTTTTTTTAAAAGAAGTGATGGATAATAGTTGTGCAGTCTACCCAGGAAAATCTTCTGACTTTTAAATCATGCCTGATGGCATGGCAGTTTTTGCTTGCTTCTGCAGAAAACAACATTACTTCAATGTTGCTCTTCCTTAGGCTCATCCTTGACCTCCTCCATGATTTTCTCCTGGTCTTCCTCTTGGTGTGGTGCCTCCTCTGGTGGCTATATTGCCTTTTGCATAGATTAAGCTCCCCACTGTAAAGCATACAACATACAATGACAAAGATCTGTTGGGTGTACATCCTGGACTGGTGGAGTTGGCAGAATCTCAGCTTGAGAAGGCCAATCGCATTCTTCACTGTTGCCCCAGTTCTGCTGCAGCATTCATCGGAGTGATTTCCAGAAGGAGTAGATGGAGTGTTTATGGTGTTAAAAGCAAGTTAAAGAATAGGTAGCCCTATTCACCCAAGATCCAGCTCTCAGGGGAATTTCATCTGCTAAGGTTGTCTGGTAAAGTGGATTCCCTTAGCATGAAGGAGCCACATGAGCTTCCAGAATAATGACGTGGACCATGAAAAAAATTCCATTCATAATCAAAGACACTTTAACACTGAGCAAGTAGAAGCATTCGAGAGCTTCTGAATTTTCAGGACAGCTTCCACCACTACAAATGCATTGGAAAAGCTGGCAAATCTGACACATCTGCCTGTGCAAAGCCATATTCTTATCACTGAAGGAAAAGTAGAGGAAGTCACTTTTCCTGGAGAATAAACCATCAGTAGCCTCCCTAAATCTGTGGTGTGCAAATTGTGAGACATGGCAGAGATCAGGCACAACGAAACAGTCTGATCCTGAAGCTCGGAAATTCAGAGGGATTGTGATCTCAACCTCCATCAACATGACTGGAAATCTGCCAGCAGAATGACACATAACTTGCATGTCTCAGTGATAACTGCTTTTATAAAACTGTACCTGCAGTGATATTCTATGTGACCACATGTTCATATCAGTGTCACATCTGTATCCCTTTGACTCAAAAAACACTACGAGAGCATGGCCACAGTAGTACCCTTGCTGAGCATTTAGCAAATATTAATTTTTTGAAACAGAGCACAAAGTAATTGTCTGAATGAGACTTTTGAAGCTATAGGAACATCCTTCTGAGAGATCTGCAGCTGCCTGCATGAGTTTCCTCATTATAATGTAAGAGGGCTTCAAATGATGTTGTAATGGAGCAAGCAAAGTATGGAGAACAGTTTTTTTTGAATGCCAAATTTCAGTCTTTGCCTGGACCTGGGAGCTCCAATATACGCCAGCAACAATGAGAAATGGCTGCACAGTTGATGTCAAAAATGTGTCTGTTGTGCTGGCAAAGATCCTGACCAGAAGCGCCCAGTCAAATTACCCAAAGAAGTTCAATGTAATCTGGAAATGGTGACAGTCTTGTTCTGCCTTGGGCAAAAACAATTTTCCATCATTGAGAAAACCAGTGCTGAGCAGTCCAATATCAAGGCCAACATATTTGGTTAGAATTAAAGAACAATTCAGCAGCTAATGGGCGACCAGAGGTATACAATATGCCACTGCAGAGCAGTGATCATCAGTTAGGTGAGGGAGGAATGGGTGGATAGGGAGATGGTGGTGCTTTAATTATCCTAATACAGACTAGATAGTCATTGTGTAGTGAACAAAGAGGGGAATGAATTCCTGAAACATAAACTTGGAACTTTCTTGATTTGTATGTTTCCAATCTAATGAGGAAGAAAGCAATTCTAGATCTATTTCTGGGCAATGAATGGAGGCAAAGGGATCCTGCACAGTAGTACAGCATTTGAGGAAGATCATAACTATCAGCAATTATGTTGAAGGGAAGTACAATCACGCATTAAAATACACATGAAAGAGGGGAATCTGGCCCAAGTGTATTCAAATGAAACATGATAAATTACTAGATACTGAACAATGAGAGCCTTCGAAAGGGAGATTGTTCACGCTTGGAGGGAACACATTCCTGTAAGAAGGAAAGGAAGGGCATTCAAAAGTTGAGTTCCCTAGATAGCTAAAGATACAGGAATTAAGATGAGACAGGTAAAGGAAGGCATATCACAATTGTAAGGTTCATAAATAAGTGGACAACATCAAGTTGACTGTGGAATATACAGAAAAGATCGAAAACAAGGAACAAGATAGGTGGAGATTATGAGAATAGAGAAGCAGCTAAATTAAAAGGAAGCCCAAAAGTCTTTTATAAAAAAATATAAGTAGGAAAACAGTAGATTATGATCCAAAATGGAGATAAGATTTCTTTATCAGTCACATGTACATCGAAACACACAGTGAAATGCATCTTTTGCGTGGGGTGTTCTGGGGGCAGTCCACAAATGTCGCCACGCTTCTGACGCCAACATAGCATCCTAACCTGTACGCCTTTGGAATGTGGGAGGAAACCAGAGCACCCGGAGGAAACCCATACAGACACAGGAGAATGTACAAACTCCTTACAGACAGTGGCCGGAATTGAACCTGGGTGTTTGGTGCTGTAATAGTGTTAGGCTAACCGCTACACTACAAGCAGAAGGCACGGCACAGGTATTAAAATAAGTACTTTATATCAGTGGAGGAAGGCTGATAATGCACCCAGTCAACACAGAGGCAATATTTGCAAAATCCGATGGAGCAAAAATGGATAAAGAAGATGTACTTAAAAGGTTAGCTGTGCTTAAAGTAGAAAAATACTTCATCTGGATATACTGCATCCTTGGATATCAAGTTAAGGATTTTGAAATTTCTTTCACCAGAGTCTTCCAATTCTTGGTGAACATGGGGTTGATGCTGGAGGATGGAAGCACTCTACACCTTAAACCCATGTTTAAGGGCCAATCAGCATATCATTGACAGTATTATCCAGGACATAATAAAGTGGCATTTGGAAAAGTAGAGGCTATTAAATGAAAATCAGCATTGATTTGTAAAGATAGATAGTGTTTTCTTTACTTGATTGAGCTCTTTGATTAATTAACGGAAATGGTTGTTGTGGGTAGTGTGATTAACGTTTTAACATAAACTTTCTGGGTGTTTGTCCAAATATCACACAAACGTCATAAAATTAAATTCCATGCTATTAAAGACCCAGTGGCAGCATAGATTCAAAATTAGATAGTTCATGATTATTGGCAATTTTCCAAACTGGAAGTTATCGTATTATATTTTCCATATATATTAAGATCATTCACTGATGTATATGGGCATGAAAACAATAGAAACAAGAGAGCACAAAAAGACTAGTAAAATAGATTGACACATGGGAGAAGAAATTTAATGCAGAGTAACCTGCTGATATATTTCTATTACACAGAATGTAATCTGGGATGCACAAAGAGAGAACTGGTAAGTAGATGTACACAAGTCTTTGAAGATGGGAGGATAAGTTGAGCAGGCTATTGAAAAAGTATTCTTTGATTTTATGTACTTAAAGGAAAGCTACATGAAGTAATAAGAGAAAAAGGTGTGGAGGGCCAGCTTAATGGGTTAGATTAAAGGAGGCTCATGTATTGACCTGTTGCATCAATAGACTATTACAATGATACAAATACAACTTTAAATTTTCAAATATCTGCTGAAAAGCTTGGATTGTATAGAAGCTGCACTATAGTTAAACTACATACATGATTTCTGATTTTTATAATAACATTTTACTAAAATGTTTATTTTTCAAAATTTAAGCACTGATTTTGAGAAT
Organism: Pristis pectinata; assembly: GCF_009764475.1. Taxonomy (NCBI): domain Eukaryota; kingdom Metazoa; phylum Chordata; class Chondrichthyes; order Rhinopristiformes; family Pristidae; genus Pristis; species Pristis pectinata. The sequence goes on along the minus strand of NC_067405.1, from coordinate 105,416,311 downwards.
GCTGATTAATATATCATGCATTTAATACACTTCCTATTTTGTTTCAGCTTTCCAGTATATACACTGTATTTATAGTATCTGCAGAAATGTTTAGTTTTGGTCATTGTGCACCATTGTATTAGTTAAAGAACATTCATAACATCTTAAAAGTCCTGTTGTTTTCTGTTCACCTATTTTTAAAAGTTATCCTGTACCTTGATCAAATAATGTGTCAAGATCTTGTTCAACTCAGTGACCAGAAAACAAACGGCTTACCAAGGCAAATCTATTCATAATATTTCTGAATAATGCTCACCACATTTTTAAAAATGCTCCAAAAATGCAGTACGCTTAAAGTACTGTTTGAACTTCACTTCTATCTTGGTAAAAGTAACATATATGCCCTGGTTTTTGTCCAATCATATTTTACTTATTCACTTTGTAACCGGTAAAAAATTACCACCTTAGTGAATTACTTCTCTAAAAAGTAAGGAAAGCTCTGCTGGTGCCTAACACTCAATTGGTATTGGTATTGGTTTATTATTGTCACTTGTACCAAAGTACAGTGAAAAGCTTGTCTTACAAACCGATCGTACAGGTCAATCCATTAGACAGTGCAGTTACATTGAGTTAGTACAAACTGCATTGAGGTAGTACAGGTAAAAACAGTAACAGTACAGAGTAAAGTGTCACAGCTACAGAGAAAGTGCAGTGCAATAAGGTGCAAGGTCACAACAAGGTAGATTGTGAGGTCATAGTCCATCTCATTGTATAAAGAAACCGTTCAATAGTCTTATCACAGTGGGGTAGAAGCTGTCCTTAAGTCTGGTGGTAAGTGCCCTCAGGCACCTGTATCTTCTACCCGATGGAAGAGGAGAGAAGCGAGAATGTCCCGGGTGGGTGGGGTCTTTGATTATGCTGGCTGCTACACCAAGACAACGAGAGGTAAAGACAGAGTCCAAGGAGGGGAGGCTGGTGTCCGTGATGCACTGGGCTGTGTCCACAACTCTCTGCAGTTTCTTGCAATATACACAATAATAAATAGAACCAACGAACAAAATAGCAAGCTGTAAATGCCAACAATCCCATGCAAGTAATGTGAGCGATTAATGCTGAGGTGTATCAAAGATGCAACACCAGGTATGAAAATGAGCTATACAATGCATTCACATACATATGAAATACGTGTGCTACAGTAACGTTAAACATACTGGCCAGACCTTAAATAATTAGTTACAAGGAGTCAAACCAATGAAAAGTGGGAAAGAGATAGTTTCAGGCAGTGTAGTAAATTGTTCCATTTTTGCAGGTAATCTAAATGCAAACTAGAAGCAACTTATCATGAGAATGGATTTTCCACCATCTGGTCAAATAACAGGGGATTTGTCTAGTGGCAAGCAAAGAATGGAATGATGTGAGAAAGATTAGCGGGCAAGTCTTACAGTTGGCTAAAATGTATTTTGTGCAAACAAGAACAGATGACGCCTCAACAATTACACCTGTCAAAAACTCCAGAAAGCAATCCATCTCTGAAGAGCCCAGTAAAAAACAGGCAAGTTCATAGGAAAATGAAATTTTTAACAATTGCCAAAGAACACTTTGATGCATGAAAAGCTAAAAATTCTGATAACAAGTACTGATAGCCTATTTCACTTTTACCCAATTCAGAAACAGAAAAATCCAGTTATATACATAGGATACTGCAACCAGGAAAAGTTTAAAACATATCGTCTTTGAACTGAATTAACACTACAAAAACAAATGTTTTTATATGGAATTTCAATTGTTTGCAAAGTGGCTGTAAAGAGTTTCTATTCATTGAACTGAATGAAAATTATCATGACAACAGTACAGATAAAAGATTCATTTTCTTGCTTGAAAAGCTCTCTTATTATGCCTGAAGAAAAAAGAGTAAGTTTCTTCTCCTGTTGCCCTTTCTCATTCAAATTCTTTTTTAAAGAATAAGTTTTTCAGAATAGAATAGATAAACTAGTCACCAAGTTTATAAAACAATGAATGACCCCCATGACTCAATAAAAAGAGATACCTCATGTATACCTTAAGTTTTGCAATGTTTTATAATGCAAAATAAATTCTCATTATAATTATTTTCATTGTTTATGTATTTAATACTTTCAGGCCATAACCGGGTTACGTATGCCCGACTCATGGACACCCCCTACATACAAGAGAGCTCCCGTGTTATTAAATTCAGAAGTCTGACGTACGTACATATGTTCATTCCTACAAATGGCGGAACAAGCTTCTGCTCTCTCTCCGCTTTTAACAATTGTTCTTTTTTATCAGTCTTTTGTGCTTTTGATGCCATTCATTACAATACCATGGAGGTACGATTATTATATCGAGTGATTTTTGTGTATTTTCCAACTTGTGAACAAAACCAACCTTAGACAGTTGTAAAAACAGAACCTGTTTGTGACCCAGGTACAGCTTGTTGTCACATAGTAACTGAACATTTCAAGTCAGTTTCATTGTTACAATTATATGATGGTATTTGGTACAATTTTGTAGTCTTTCAAAATGGAAATGCAAGGACTAAGACATGAAAAGATTGGTTGATTATAAGCGATCTATTGTGGTGTTCCCTGAGTTTTGAGGATTTCTTTGCATAAAGGGCTTGTGCTTGAGGGGAAAGTTGCTGCATTTAAAGCACTTTATCATGCCAATCACTGGCTCTGATTACTATACAGACAACCCCCGTATTATGGCTCTTTGGGTTACAGAAATTCACCCTTGCAAAATTCACAAATCACTACCCAAAAATTTCAGATACAGAGTAAAATTCAGTCTCATGGAATCTGTGTGTAAAAAAAAATAAATTAACACAATTTTCTTTCCAATTCACATTTCTTGACGCATGCACAGATGGCGCAGCCTCGTGTTTGCTTTTAATAGAGCATTTAGAGTGATAGAGTCGTAGAAACAGGTCCTTCGGTCCACCACATTTATGCCGACCATCTTGCCTATCAATACTAATCTGACTTGCCCGCATTAATTCCATGTCCTGTCATCTCTGTTCATTCAAGTACTCGTCAAGATGCCTCTTAAATGTTGTTACTATTCCTGCCTTCACCACCTCCTCTGGCAATTCATTCCAGATGCCAATACTCTTTGTATGAACAATTTACTCCTTAGATCTCCTTTTAACCTCCTCCCTCTCATCTTGAACTATACCCTCTGGTTTTAGACATCCTTGACAACGGAAACAGCTGGGCCTCCAGGGGCCCCCCTCTCTCCAGGCTTTGCCTTCTGTTGCCTCTGCTCTGTTTCTTCTCCCATCTACCTCTAATTCTGCAACCCACCTTGCACCTCCTCCAGACCACTCCCAACCCCCCTTATCCCCCTTACCCTGAGCTCTTCTCTTGCTTCCCCTCTTGTTCCCTCCCCTGCATCCACCTCTTATCATCATCCCACTCTTTATCCCTAAACCACTCCCAAACCCTCTCTCCTCTTTCCTCTCACCAGCCCAGACCCTCTACTCCCCCTCCCCCCACCCTTCCTCCTCTGGCCCCGAATCTAACCCCTGCCAGGTCTTTACCATCCCCACCCCCACAACCTCCCCCTCTCTGAGGCTGAGCAGTCTGTTCTCAGCAAAGACCTCACCTTTGTACCTCTACGCCCCCATTTCAGCGAATTCTGAGCCTGTCATGATGCTGAGCTCTTTTTCCACTGCCTCCGTGCCTTCTTCTTTGATAAGGAGTCCTCTCCCCCTTCCAATGACCCATTCTCCCACATCCAGCCTGCTTCTTCCAACTGGACTCCCCCACCCAGCCTGTTACCTTCCCTGGACCTATTCATAGCCACTGTCAGCGCGACATCAGCCGTCTTGACTTTTCTGCTCCCCTCACCCACTCCAACCTCACCCCTTATGAACGCTCTGCTCTGCACTCCCTTCGCACCAACTCTGACATAGTCATCAAACCAGCCAACAAAGGTGGTGCCATGGTAGTATGGCGTACTGATCTCTACCTTGCAGAGGCCAGACTCCAACTCTCAGACACTTCCTCCTACCAACCCCTGAACCATGACCCCACCGAGGCTCACCAGGACATTATCCCCTGCACCATCACAGACCTCATCAACTCGGGAGATCTCCCCCAAAAGCTACCAACCTGATAGCCCCACAACCTAGGACTGCCTGCTTCTATCTTCTCCCCAAAATCCACAAGAAGGATTGTCCCAGCAGACCTATTGTCTCTGCATGCTCTTGCCCCACTGAGCTCGTATCTTCGTACTTGGACACAATTCTGTCCCCCAGGTCCAATCCCTTTCCACTTACATCCCTGACATCTCCAACTCTTCCATAACTTTAAGTTCTCTGGCACGCACAACCTCATCTTCACCATGGACGTCCAGTCCCTATATACCTCCATTCCCCATCATGACGGCCTCACCACCCTCCACTTCTTTCTTGACCAGAGACAGAACCGGTCCCCTTCCACTAACACTCTCCTCCACCTGGCTGAACTCGTCCTCACTCTAAACAACTTCTCTTTCAATTCCTCGCACTTTCTACAGACCAAGGATGTAGCCATGGGCACTCCAATGGGCCCCAGCTATGCCTGCCTTTTCGTTGGCCACATTGAACAGTCTCTGTTCCAAGCCTACTCCGGCCCCATTCCCCAACTCTTTCTCCGTTATATTGATGACTGCATTGGTGCCACCTCTTGCACCTGTGTGGAACTCAATGGTTTCATAAATTTCGCCACTAATTTTCACCCGGCTCTCCAATTCACTTGGACTATCTCTGACACCTCTCTCTCCTTTCTCAATCTCTCTATCTCCATCTCAGGAGATTCTTTATCCACCAACATCTTCTACAAACCCTCTGACACCAACAGCTACCTTGATTACGGCTCCTCTCACCCTGTCTCTTGCAAGGACTCTATCCCTTTCTCTCAATTTCTCTGCCTCAGCCGTATCAGAGGACTGGAGAGATGGAGGACCAGCGGGTCCCTCACAGGTACGGGCTAACTGTTTAAAAAGCTTGTGTGTTTCCATGGGCTTTTTCTTGCAGAATCAGCCCGGAGAGATGGAGAAGCAGTGGGTCCCTCACAGGTACGGGCTAACTGTTTAAAAAGTTCATGTGTTTCGTGTGTTTTTGTGGGCTTTTTTTTGCAGAATTAAGAAGGGCCAATAAAAAGGAGGTCATGTAAAGCGGAGCGGCCATTGTCAGTGTGGTCTGAGTCAGAGTGGTAAGGCTTTGGCTCAACAGGCTTCGGTGAGAACAGGCAAGAGGTGAGGTAAGTGGGTAAGTTGACTTCTCTTTCCTTGTTATATTCTTTGTAGAATTAGGTGGCATGTCTGCAGGGTTAGTGCTTTGTTCAGAGTGTCAGATGTGGGAATCCTGGGAGACTTCCAGCCTCCCCGATCGCACATCTGCACCAGGTGCACCAAGATGCAGCTCCTTAGAGACCATGTTAGGGAACTGGAGCTGCAGCTTGATGACCTACGGTTTGTTAGGGAAAGTGAGGAGGTGATAGACAGGAGCTACAGGGAGGTAGTCATCCCTAGGCTACAGGAGTCAGATAACTGGGTGACTGTCAGGAGAGGGAAGGGAAATGCCCATATAGTGGAGAGCACCCCTGTGGCCGTCCCCCTCAGCAATCAGTATATCGTTCTGGATGCTGTCGAGGGGGATGACCTGACAGAGGACGGCCATGGTGACCGGGTCTTTGGCGCTGAGCCTGACTCTGTTGCACAGAAAGGAAGGAAGGAGAAGAGGAATGCAGTAGTCATAGGGGATTCCATAATGAGGGGAATGGACAGTAGATTTTGTGGGCCTGATAGACACCCACATGGTGTGTTGCCTCCCAGGTGCCAGGGTACGGAATGTCTCAGATCGGGTCCAGAGTATTTTGAAGGGAGAGGGCGAGCAGCCAGAAGTCTTGGTACATGTTGGTACCAATGACATAGGCAGAAACAGGGAGGAGGTCCTGAAGAGAGAATATGGGGAGTTAGGAAGGAAGCTGAGAAGCAGGACCTCCAGGGTAGTAATCTCAAGATTGCTGCCTGTGCCACATGCTAGCGAGGGCGAGAATAGCAGGATCAGGCAGATGAATGCGTGGCCGAGAGACTGGTGCAGGGGGCAGGGCTTCAGATTCTTGGATCACTGGAATCTCTTCTGGGGGAAGTATGACCTGTACAAAAAGGATGGTTTACACCTGAACCCGAAGGGGACCAATATCCTAGCAGGCAGGTTTAATAGAGCTGTTAGGGAGGGTTTAAACTAATTTGGCAGGGGGGTGGGAACCGGAGTTATAGGGCTGAGGAAGGGGAAAACAGCAATAAATCAAAGATGGCACGCAGTAAAGAGGACAGGAAGGACAGGCAGGTGGTGGGGCAAATTTGCAACCAGTGGGATAAGTTGCAGTGCAATAGAGTTGCAGTGAAATCAAAGCAAAATGTACCAAATACTGGACTTAAAGTATTATACTTAAATGCACACAGCATAAGAAATAATGTGGATGATCTTGAAATACAGCTACAGATTGGCAGATATGATGTTGTGGCCATCACTGAGACGTGGCTGAAGGATGGATGTCTTTGGGAGCTGAATGTCCAAGGATACACAGTGTATCGGAAGGATAGGCAGGTAGGCAGAGGGGGTGGCGTGGCTTTGCTGGTAAGAAATAATACTAAATCATTAGAAAGAGGTGACATAGGAACGGAAGGTGTAGAATCTTTATGGGTTGAGTTAAGAAATCGCAAGGGTAAAAGGACCCTGATGGCAATTATATACAGGCCTCCAAACAGCTGATGTGGACTACAAATTACGACAGGAAATAGAAAAAGGCTTGTCAGAGGGCAATGTTATGATAATCGTGGGGGATTTTAACATGCGAGTGGTTTGGGAAAATCAGGTTGGTACTGGATCTCAAGAGAGAGAATTTGTAGAATGTCTACAAGATGGCTTTTTAGAACAGCTTGTTGTTGAGCCCACTAGGGGATCAGCTGTACTGGACTGGGTATTGTGTAATGAACCAGAGGTGATTACAGAGCTTAAGGTGAAGGAACCCTTAGGAGGCAGTGATCACAACATGATTGAGCTCACTTTGAAATTTGAGAAGGAGAAGACGAAATCCAATGTGTCGATATTTCAGTGGAGTAAAGGAAATTACAGTGGCATGAGAGAGGAACTGGCCAAAGTTGACTGGAAAGGGACACTAGTGGGAAGGATGGCAGAGCAGAAATGGCTGGAGTTTCTGCGAGAAGTGAGGAAAGTGCAAGACAGATATATTCCAAAAAAGAAAAAATTTTCAAATGGAAAAAGGACACAACCGTGGCTGACAAGAGAAGTCAAAGCCAAAGTAAAATCAAAGGAGAGGGCATACAAGGAAGCAAAAATTAGTGGGAAGATAGAGGATTGGGAAGCTTTTAAAAACTTACAAAAGGCAACTAAGAAGTCATTAGGAAGGAAAAGATGAACTATAAAAGGAAGCTAGCAAATAATATCAAAGAGGATACTAAAAGCTTTTTCAAGCATATAAAGAGTAAAAGACAGGCGAGAGTAGATATAGGACCAATAGAAAAGAACGCTGGAGAAATTGTAATGGGAGACAAGGAGATGGCAGAGGAACTGAATGAGTATTTTGCATCAGTCTTCACTGAGGAAGACATCAGCAGCATACCAGACACTCAAGGGTGTCAGGGAAGTGTGTGCAGTCACAATTACAACAGAGAAGGTGCTCAGGAAGCTGAATGGTCTAAGGGTAGATAAATCTCCCGGACCAGATGGAATGCACCCTCATGTTCTGAAGGAAGTAGCTGTAGAGATTGCGGAGGCTTTAGTAATGATCTTTCAAGAATCAACAGATTCTGGCATGGTTCCGGAGGACTGGAAAATTGCGAATGTCACTCTATTTAAGAAGTGTGTGAGGCAGTAAAAAGGAAATTATAGATCTGTTAGCCTGACATCGGTGGTTGGGAAGTTGTTGGAGTTGATTGTCAAGGATGAGATTAAGGAGTACCTGGCGGCACATGACAAGATAGGCCAAACTCAGCATGGTTTCCTGCCTGACAAACCTATTGCAATTTTTTGAGGAAATTACAAGCAGGCTAGACAAAGGAGATGCAGTGGATGTTGTGTATTTGGATTTTCAGAAGGCCTTTGACAAGATGCCGCACATGAGGCTGCTAAACAAGATAAAAGCCCATGGAATTATAGGAAAGTTACAAGCATGGATAGAGCATTGGCTGATTGGCAGAAAACAGGGAGTGGGAATAAAGGGATCCCACTCTGGTTGGCTGCCGGTTACCAGTGGTGTTCCGCAGGGGTCCATGTTGGGGCCGCTTCTTTTTACATTGTATATCAACGATTTGGATTATGGAATAAATGGCTTTGTGGCTAAGTTTGCCGATGTTACAAAGATAGGTGGAGGGGTGGGTAGTGTTGAGGAAACAGAAAGTCTGCAGAGAGACTTGGATAGACTAGGAGAATGGGCAAAAAAGTGGCAAATGAAATACAATGTTGGAAAGTGTATGGTCCTGCACTTTGGTAGGAATGAGAGGGTTAACATATGAGGAACGCTGCACTCCTTGGAGTTCAGAAGAATGAGGGGGGATCTCATAGAAACATTTTGAATGTTAAAAGGCCTGGACAGAGTAGAAGTGGCAAAGTTGTTTCCCATGGGAGGGGAATCTAGTACAAGAGGGCATGACTTCAGGATTGAAGGGCGCCCATTCAGAACAGAGATGCGGAGAAATTTCTTTAGCCAGAAAGTGGTGAATCTGTGGAATTTGTTGCCACGGACAGCTGTGGAGGCAAAGTCATTGGGTGTATTTAAGGCAGAGATTGACAGGTATCTGAGTAGCCAGGGCATCAAAGGTTATGGTGAGAAGGCAGAGGAGTGGGGCTAAATGGGATAGAATTCATGATAGGATGTCGGAGCAGACTCGATGGGCTGAATGGCCAACTTCTGCTCCTTTGTCTTATGGTCTTATGGTATCTGTTCCACTTCAGGACATCTGAGATGTCCAACTTCTTTACTAACCGTGATCAAGAGAGCTCACACCACATCTCTGCCATTTCCCGCATCTCTGCTCTCACCCCCACCCCTCCCACACCCAACAGGGATAGGGCTCCCTTGTCCTCACATTTCATCCCACCAGCCTACGTATCCAACACATCATTCTCGTCACTTCTGCCATCTCCAACAGGTCCCCACCACCAAGCATATCTTCCCCTCCCCACGCCTTTCAGCCTTTCACAAGTACCATTCTCTCTGCGACTCCCTCGTTCACTCCCCACCCATCCCACTCCCATCCCAGGGACTTTCCACTGCCCCCGCCATAGGTGTGACACCTGCCCATACACGCCCTCCATCACCTCCATCCAGGGACCTAAACAGACCTTTCAGATGAGGCAGAGATTTACCTGCATCTGCCCTAATATCATCTACTGCATTTGGTGCTCCAAGTGTGGCCTCCTCTACATTGGCGAAACCAAATGCAGACTAGATGACTGTTTCGTAGAACAGCTGCACTCCGTCTGTAACCATGATCTGCATCTCCCCGTTGCCAGTAACTTCAACTCCCCCTCCCACTCCATCACTGATATGTCAGTCCTCGGCCTCTTCCACTGCCAGGAGAAGTCCCAACGCAAACCAGAGGAACAGCACCTCATTTTCCTTCTTGGGACCTTACAGCCTAACGGCATGAATATCAAATTTTCCCACTTTAAGTAACTCTACCCCCTCACACTATGCCTTTTTTCTTCCCTTTCCCAGCCTATCTTTTTTTCTCCTCGCCTATTTTTTTTCTCTCTTCCCATCCCCCCATCGGGTGACTGCCTCCTTACCTTTGACCCATCCCCTGGTGGATCTGCTCTCCCTCCTCCCCCCTGCATCAGCCTATCACTATCTCTGATCTGCATCTACCTATCACCACCTTGTGCCCACCCAACCTCCCCTCTTTTGTCCACCTAGCACTGCTCTGTTTCCCCCCTACATATTGGACTTCCCCTTTTTCTATCTTCAGTCCTGAAGAAGGATCCTGACCCAAAACGTTGACCCTCTGTTTTTCTCCATGGACGCTACCCAACCTGCTGAGTTCCTCCAGCATTTTATTTTCAAACAGTCATTGGCCATCTACCCAGCTATGCATCTCATAATTTTATATGCTTCTATCATGTCACCTCTCAGCCTCCTTCAATCCAGGGAAAACAGATCTATCCTACCCAATCTCTCCTAATAACTCAAGCCCTCCAATCCAGGTAGCATCCCTGTGAATCTTTCCTGAACCCTCTATAGCTTAATCACATCCTTCCTATCATGACCGTAATCTTACCTAGATAATGGTTGGTAAAGTATTGATCAGAAAGTAAATTCATTTCCAATCATTACAATTTTACCAGCAGCTGGAGTTTGTTGAGAAAAGCATTCTGAAGCCAATACTGAGAATACATGCAAAGTCCTGGCCAATACAATCTATGCATCCATGAAAAATTAATCATGTATTTCATTGTCAATTATGAGAACACTATGAGTGCAAACTGGACAGTGTGCTTCCCTACAAAACAATGGATACTGCACATGAATTACACAGGAATTAATTAGCTGTGAGAAGACACAAGAAACTACAGATGCTGGAAATCTGGAACAACACACAAAACGCTGGAGGAACTCAACAGGTCAAGCAGAATTTATGGAGGGAAATGGATAGTTGACGTTTCAGGTCGAGACCCTTCATCAGGAAAGAGGGGAGATAGCCAGTATAAAAAGTTGGGGGGAGGCGATGGAGCAAGAACTGGCAGGTGATAGGTGGATCCAGGTGATGGGAGATGATAGGCAGGTGAGGGAGGGGGAGAGTGGGAATGATGTAAGAAGTTGGGAGGTGCTACGTGGAAGTGACAAAAGGGCTAAAGAGATGGAATCTGATAGGAGAGGACAGTGGACCATATGACAAAGGGAAAGTGGTAAGGAGGGGAACCAGTGGGAGGAATGTGTGGGTGACTGGTCAATTGAGAAGGCAGTGAAGGGAAAAGAGATGGGGTGATGGGGCTGGTGGGATAAGGGAAAAAAAAGGGGTCAGAGGGAGGGGAGTGGTTACCGGAAGTTAGAGAAATCGATGTTCATGCCATCAGGTTGGAAATTACTAAGGCGGAATAGGAGGTGCTATTCCTCTAATCTGCGTCTAGCCTCAACTCAGCAGTAGAGGAGGCCGTGGACAGACATGTCGGTGTGGGAATGGGAAGTGGAATTAAAATGGCCAGCCACCGGAAAATCCCAACTGGTACAGTGGATGGACTGAAGGTACTCAATGAAGCAATCCGCAACCTGCATCAGGCCTCACCAATGTAGAGGAGGCCACACCGGGAGCACCGGATGCAATAAATGACACCGATGGATTCACATGTGAAGGACTGCCTCACCTTCTATTTAGGGCCCTAAATGGTGGTGAGGGAGGAGGTGTAGGCACAGGCGTAACACTTAGCATGGTTTCAGGGATAAGTGCTTGGAGAGGGATCAGTATGGAGGGAGAAGCGGACAAGGAAGTCATGAAGAGAGCCATCTCTGCAGAAAGGGTAGGGGAGGGGAGTGGAGGGGGAGAGGAAGATATGCCTGGTGGTGGGATCCCGTTGGAGATGGTGGAACTTGCGGAGAATGATATGTTGGATGTGTAGGCTTGTGGAGTGGTAGGTGAGGGCTAGGGGAACTCTATCCCTGTTATGTCTGGGGGCAAGGGACAGGGTAAGAGCAGACGTGTGGACAATAGAAAAGATGTGGATAAGGGCAGCATCGACAACAGTGGGGAGGGGGGGGATCCCCATTTTCTGAAAAGGGAGATAAAGGAGGACATCTCAGATTAGCTTTGAGGTTCTTTGGGACACTCGGTAAGCACTGAAGTCGCCATATAAATATGCTTGATCTTTCCATGTAGCTTTGATTTTAAGTCAAAGACTAGTGTTGTAGGAGTGGGTTCCAGCTCATGGGACACTGGTACTAATACTGAGGAAAGTGGGACCTGTTCCAATGCGATAGTCCACATCTGAATCATGCTCAGACAAGTATTCTAGCAAACTGCATAACTCAGGAGGCATATGATTTTTAACTAGATAGTGGGCAATGGATCAAAGTTGTGAAGATGTGATAAATCAACAAATAGAGACAAAAATGTAAAAAAGTTACTATTATGAGAAATGATGAACAGACTGTCACAGAAAGGGATAGAGAGTACAAATGTAAGAGTAACTGTACATAAAGTGAGAGATTACAATAATAAAAGAAGAACAAGACTGTTGTAAAAGTAACTGGAAATGTAAGGGTTAATAATGTACAGCTGTTATTGCTTCAACCATAGAACATACAACATTACAGCACAGTACAGGCCCTTCGGCCCACAATGTTGTGCCGACATTTTATCCTGCTCTAATATCTATCTAACCCTTCCCTCCCACATAGCCCTCCATTTCTCTATCATTCATGTGGCTATCTAAGAGTCTCTTAAATGTCCCTAACGTGGGCAATGTTATGTTGGCACCGGAAATGCGGTGATACCCGCGGGCCACCCCCAGAACACTCCACGCAAAAGGATGCACCCCACTGTGCGCCTCGATGCACATGTGACCAATAAAGATATCTCATCATCTCATCTCATCTCATCTCATCTAATGTACCTGCCCCCACAACCTCTGCTGGCAGTGCGTTCCACGCACCCACCACTCTCTGTGTAAAAAACTTACCCCTGACATCCCCTTTATACCTTCCTCCAATCACCTTAAAATTATGCTCCCTCGTGTTAGCCATTTTCGCCTTGGGAAAAAGTCTCTGACTGTCCACTCGATCTATGCCTCTTATCATCTTGTACACCAAGAAGCTCTTGTTCCATCTCCTGACTCCCCAAGGCCTTTCCTCCACCTTCGATTCCCAGGTCAAGAACATGAATGGATCACTCTCCACCTACCCTGGATAAGTGTGGGTCCAACAGCACTCAAGAACTCCACACTATGTAGGACCGAGCAGCCCACTTGAACGGATACCCCTCTGATCACTTCCCTCCACACCCTTGCTGCAATCGGTGGGGGTGCAATGCAACTGTACTTCCCAAAGCCACAACCTCTGCCATCTGAAGGACAAAGATGGCAGATGCATGGCGACACCTGCATCTTCCATGGAACGCACATCCTGGCTGTGGCATAGCCTGGCATTCATTGCCACAGGATCAAAATTCTGAAACTGCCTCTCTTTAAGGCTGAAAGATTCTTTTAGCTCAAGTCATTTCAAGAATCACTAGATTTAGGAATAGCTCTGGAGGACTGAAAAATCGCAAATCCACTGGAAAATCCACTCTTTAAGAAGGGAAGGAGGCAAAAGACAGGAAATTATAGGCCAGTTAGCCTGACTTGTGGTTCGTAAGATGATAGAGTCTGTTATTAAGGATGAGGTTTCAGGGTACTTGGAAGCACATGATAAAAAAGGCCGAAGTCAGCATGGTTTCCTTCATGGGAAATCTTGCCTGACAAATCTGTTGGATGGCATGACTATAGTTGTGCCTGCAAGATGTGCAAATACTTGGGTGAAACATTATTCAACAAGCTCAGATACCATCTTCCAAAGCACTCAGTTCTTCTTCATACTTCAGATCCATCACCAGGGATCAGAAATGTGGCCCCTTTTGCGCTGGACTCTGAGCTTCTGCTAACACTTGGATGAGGGGGTAGAAGGGTGGATTGGCAAGCTTGCAGACGACACAAAGGTTGGTGATATTGTGGATAGTGTGGAGGATTGTCGAAGATTGCAGAGGGACATTAATGGGATGCAGAGCTGAGCTGAGAGGTGGCAGATGGAGTTCAATCCAGAGAAGTGTGAGGTGGTACACTTTGGAAGGACAAACTCCAGGGTGGAGTACAAAGTTAATGGCAGGATTCTGGGTAGTGTGGAGGAGCAAAGGGATCTGGGGGTTCATATCCACAGATCCCTGAAAGTTGCCTCACAGGTGGATAGGGTAGTTAAGAAAGCTTATGGGATGTTAGCATTCATTAGTCGTGGGATCGAGTTTAAGAGCCGCGAGGTAGTGATGCAGCTCTATAAGACTGTAGTTAGACCACACTTAGAGTACTGTGTCCCATTCTGGTCGTCTCATTATAGGAAGGATGTGGAAGCGTTGGAAAGGGTGCAGAGGAGATTTACCAGGATGCTGCCTAGTTTAGAGAGTATGCATTATGAGAAGATACTAAGGGAGCTAGGGCTTTACTCTTTGAAGAGAAGGAGGATGAGAGGAGAAATGATAGAGGTGTACAAAACATTAAGAGGTATAGATAGAGTAGACAGCCAGCGCCTCTTTCCCAGGGCACCAATGCTCAATACAAGAGGGCATGGCTTTAAAGTAATGGGTGGAAAGTTCAAGGGAGATATCAGAGGAAGGTTTTTTACCCAGAGAGTGGTTGGGGCATGGAATGCGCTGCCTGGGGTGGTGGTGGAGACAGGTACATTGGTCAAATTCAAGAGATTGCTAGATAAGCATATGGAGGAATTTAAAATAGAGGGATATGTGGGAGGAAGGGGTTAGATAGCCTTATGCGAGGCTTAAAGGTCGGCACACCATTGTGGGCCGAAGGGCCTGTATTGTGCTGTACTGTTCTATGATTCTACGAAACAAAGAAGTGCTTATGGAATACCCTGTTTTGCTAAAGTTTGCTGGCTGAAAACAGTTAGAACTAGCTGAGCAGTTGTACTGCCGTTAACCACCTGGAACAAAGGATACGATAGCTAAAGTAAGCAACTGCCCAAGTATGTGCAACTCCGCATGTAGGCATCTTTAGATTAAGTATAAAAGGAGGGACACAAACATGTAAATCTCTGAGTGGGGATCAGTACAGAGCACGGATTACACTGTTTACTCTTTCTCTGTATCCCTCAGTCCCGCTAGCGTTAAATAATAAAGCACCTATTGTACGCTCCTTGGTTCTACTGTTGTCTATTTTATTACAGCGCGGATCGATCTTCACACTGTGTCCAAATGCATATATCATTTGAAACAAAGCAGATGAACTGAGAACACAAAGAGAAATAAATAACTATGATCTGATAGCCATTACAGAGAAATAGGTCCAGGTCCACAGAGCTTATGACCTGAATATTTAATGGTACATGACATTTACGGACAGGAATAATAGTGGTTCTGTTAATTAATGATGATCTTGCAGCAATAGAAAGGGATGACCTAAGTTCAGAAAATGAGGATACAGAAGAGGTTTGAATAGAGATATGAAATAATAAAGACAAGAAATTATCTTTCACACCTTTGCTTATCAGGAATCTATCTAACCCTGTCTTCAACATATTCAAAGCCTCTGCTTCCACTGCCCTTGAAGGAAGAGTTCCAAAAACTCATAATCTTCTCAGAGAAAAATGTTTACATTATCACTGTCTTAAAAGGGTGACCACTTATTTTTAAGCAGTGATCCTCAGTTCTAGATTCTCCCACAAGAGGAAACATCCTCTCCATATCTACCCATCAAGATCCCTCAAGACCTTGTATGTTTAAATCAAATCCTTTCTCACAATTCTAAACTCCAGAAGATAAAATCTAGTCTGTCTAACCTTTCCTCAGAAAGTAACCCACCCAATCCAGATATTACACAAGTAAACCTTCTTTGAACCGTTTCCAACACATTAACATCCTTCCTAAGTAAGGAGATTGATCTTGTATACAGTCCTCCAGATGTGGTCTCACCAAAGCCATGTACGACTTTCCTGCTTTTATATTCAGTTCCCTTAGCAATAAATAATAGCATTCTGTTAGCTTTCTTAATTACTTGAATACTAGGCTTTTCTGGGTGGATATGGAGAGTACGTTTCCTCTTGAAGGACCATCTAGAACTGGGAATCACTGTTTAAAAGAAAGCGGTCACCAATTTGTGACAAAGATAATGCAATTTTTTTCTACTCAGACAGTTGTAAGTCTTCAGAACTCTCTTCTCCAAAGGGCAGTGGAAGCAGAGCCTTTGAATATTTTGAAGGGATAGGTAGATAGATTCTTGATAAGTGAAGGGGGGAATATTACCACAGGTATATGGAAATGCAGAGATGAGGTTACCATAGATCAGACATGATCTTATTTAATGGCGGAGCAGTCTCAATAGTGGCCCATTTCTTCTCCTAATTCATACATTCATTACAAACTTCAATGGGACAATATAATGCAAATAGGTCAGCATTATAATTCCCCAAGAAATGAAAAATCACCTCGAGATGTGTTGGGTTACCTGTTTATCTAAAAAGAGGTTTGCTATCAACTACGAGTGAACATTTTGTATTGCAACGCCCAACCTGAAAGCAAGCAAGCTAAAGATTCTGCTTGTCATTATTGGTAATTGGTTTATTATTGTCACATGTACTGAGATGCAGTAGCAAACACAAGTACATCAAGGTAGTACAAAGGGAAAAGCAATAACAGAATGCAGAATCTAGTATTACAGTTACAGAGAAAGTGCAGTGCAGGTAGACAAATAAGGTGCAAAGGCCATGACGAGTTCATCTTTATCGTGCAAAGGTCTGTTCAAGAGTCTTATAACAGTAGAATAGAAGCTGTTCTTGAGCCTGGTGGTGTGAGTTTTCAAGATTTTGTATCTTCTGCCCAATGGAATGGGAGAGGGAGAATAACCAAGGTGGGAAGGGTCTTTGATTACGTTGGTTGCTTTCCCAAGGAAACGGGAAGTGTAGACAGAGTCAATGGAGGGGAGGCTGGTTTTCGTTTTTGTAATCCTTCCCAAATTATCAGAAAATATACTTCCAATTCAGGCGAGTAATGCCAGTCAAATCCACACTATGGCGTAAATGGAGCAAAGGACACGCAGATTTTAGTCAGGATTTTATCAAAACAATTCCAATTGAAGCTTTGCATACCAAGGAATTAGTACTACAGTAGATTACTGCTATAATGGAATATTAAAAATTGCATTCTATAAATAATCGACAAAAGCAAAATCCTGCTTTCCGAATTAAACACTGCATTCCTCTTTTAGACAAAAAAATCTGTTGACATGATATTGAATGTATCCTATTCATACTGCATTTCTTGTCTAAAACATGGACTGTAACAGAAGTCAAATCTTGATACCCATATTCCATTTCAATTCACATGCTAAGCGAACTTGCCAAAATTGATGGTGCTGGTTTTAGGGAAGGCATGTTGGATGACTTTTTTTTTGTTTGTGCATAACAGAGACACAGACAGCCCACCAGTTTTAATTAAGTGAAAGGTCTCCCTTGAAACACCCCTGAAAGCTTTGACAGTTGGTAAAGCCCTGTCTTAAGTTACGTCAGATGTCAAAGCTAATGGTCTTTAAATGTCTCTGAACTACTATTTAAAAGTTAAAACACTTGTAAATAATTAAAACTACTTTTAAAAGGGTACTTTTTCCTTTGTTTTCTTCTCCTCTGCCCTACAACGAATTTGAGGGAGAATTCTCGGCATAATTATATATGGAAGGTGTAAATGAATTGGAAGCAGTTCAAAGAGTAGGCGAGTATTATGTAAGTCCTGAGTATTGGCAGAATGAATGTGAAGAGGATAGCTCCTCTTGAAGGAAAACCTAAAACAAGCAGTCAATGTTTAAAAATGGACAATAAAAATTATTTTAGTCAGAAATGAGGCAAACTTTATTCCCTCTGAGGCCCATGAATCTTTGGAACTCTCTTCCTCAAAGAGCAGTGGAAGCAAAGTCTTTGAATATTTTTAAGGAATATGGATTCTTGAAAACAAGGGAGAGAAAGGTTACTATGTGTTAACTGGAATGCAGAGTGGAGGTTAAAATCAGATCAGCCATTATTTTATTAAATTGGGTAAATACTGTTTGCCCAATAGGAACAGTATTTAGTTACTGTTAACTAAATACTGTTACTACTATTGCTATCAATTTTAGAGTCAGCACTTGGACAGATTACTTCAGGCTAAAACAAACATTTAATCACTTCAGTATGGGTACCCTATATATATGATCCCCTCAATTTTCATTGAAATCTTGTATAGCTATATAAGGATGTCATTGCAGAAAGGATGGGATGTTCTGGAATATCACAAGAAACCAATTTATTTGTAAACTATATGTTGTACCAAACAACACATATGCAAAGTATTGTTGATCTCTAAAAATTACGTCCATCATTCTTCACTTAAAGAAGGGGAGTCTAGTGGTGAAATATCTTTACACATACAGCAGCTACTACTGCCAAGTTTGGAACTAAGTTATTTTATAACTGTCCATTTATAAACAGATAGGGTTGTTTTCCTAGATTATAAACAGGGATACATTAAAGTGAGTCAGGAGACAATTATACCCTTGTTCTTGCAAAGGCATCAGAATTAGATTTTTGCCAGCTTAAAACAAAAACAAGTCTGTGCTGATAGCGAGGAGAACTGGCTTCAGTGGATCTACAAGGTTATTTCTTCACCAATTTTAAATGTTAGCAATTATACAGAACATGAATGTAGAATGTTTTACCAGGAGAGCAATTTTTACAGCAGAACTTTTTGAAAGAGTTAAGAGTTACTCTTCTCAAAAAGGAGGGCTGTTTCTTTAATGTAAGTGGACAACAGCTATTAGAAAAAATTCCATAATATCTGCATCCAAAAATGCATGGGTGCACAACTTCTCCCTGTTATTGTGGTTGCCTTTGAGTTGCTATTGTGGGACAGGACAAAACAAAGGAATGTGGTCATCTCTGAATTAGAAAAGTGGGGCCAAAGCTGCTGATTAGTAGAACTGTTCATGCTAATAGTTTGCCACATTGATACCAATGCAATTTGCCTGGTATACACATTTATCCTCTCTAACTGACTTCCTCCTTCTTTAAATGCAAAAGTGTTTACATAATTTAGAGATCAACAATAGTTTGTGTATGTTTTATTTAGCACCACATCCTGAAAGCGCCATTCAAAGGGGATTGAGTATATATGCCAACAGTATCCTAAGAAGCTATGAAAAGCTTAAATGCTTGTTTCAGCCTGTAATAACCGGTCTGGAAGTGATGACTCTAAAATTGATAGCAACTGTATAAAAAACTGTTTACAATATTCGTCCAATTCAAATGGCAGAAACTACAACAGAAAGAATAAATTCCAGACAACCCATACATCCTCTAGATAGTAAAGATCTGGAAAAATGAAAACATAAAAGTGTGGCGACTCACCGTCCGAGCAGGTGAACCGGCTCGACGGTCGGGGCGCGCATCGTCGGAGCAACGAGGCCCAAGATGGCGCTGGGCCTTCGTCTTCCCTGAGCAATGGGGGAGAAACTGCGCGCGCGAAAAGACTCTAATGACGTAGCGCATACGTCATTTCCTCTCTCAGAAGGTGGGAACCGTTTCACTTAA
Source organism: Pristis pectinata (assembly GCF_009764475.1). Lineage (NCBI taxonomy): Eukaryota > Metazoa > Chordata > Chondrichthyes > Rhinopristiformes > Pristidae > Pristis > Pristis pectinata. The sequence continues at coordinate 105,396,995 of NC_067405.1, read as the reverse complement.
AAGGCCTGCGCACGGCGGGAAATAAATCAGTCTTGTTCTACAACTCACAGACTCATGTCTTTATTTTCGCATCGCAGTAGCAGCCGCTACAAAAGAATAAATGTTAGATTTGCAGGAGGAATGTGTTGTCTATATTTATATTTTATTACAAGCCCAGTTCATACAGGTTAATTAAATTTGTCAGTTATTGCATCATTCCATGGCAGTAAGCAGACAGCCTTTTACTGTCTTCGGGGAAATAGAGCACTGAAACGTATAGATTTCACAACCACACTAAGAAGGAATTCTATTTAAAATCCACTCTAACACTTCCTTTCTTGCTACAAGATCATCCCAAGTACTTGGCAGTAGACAGAAAAGTAGCACTTCACAGCAGCAGACTTCACACTCTTCAGTAGCATTAAACCATCTATTCACTCAAGTTTCACCAGTTATACTGTAGATGTCCAACATTTAAACCATGATGTGAAAGGGACATTGGAGGTCCTTCAATTTGCGATTACCCTGAAGGCACAAACCTTTAATCACAAATCTATCTGATGCAGGAAAACCCCTCAAAAGGATTGATGTGCCAATTAACATACAGGTACTGGCTAGTAGTGCCTTGTTTTCCAAGACACCACTGTTCCAGAATTATCCAAAGGTAGCATACCTTCTGTCATGCATGGCCACCAATGAATTGGAGAGGGAATTCATAGAAAACCTACAGCACAGTTCAGGCCCTTCGGCCCACAAAGCTGTGCCGAACATGTCCCTACCTTAGAAATTACTAGGCTTACCCACAGCCCTCTATTTTTCTAAGCTCTATGTACCTATCCAAAAGTCTCTTAAAAGACCCTATCATATCTGTCTCCACCACCGTTGCCAGCAGCCCATTCCACGCACTCACCACTCTCTGAGTAAAAAACATCTGACATCCCTATACCTACTCCCCAGCATCTTAAACCTGTGTCCTCTTGTGGCAAGCATTTCAGCCCTCTATGAATTGTGCTGTAGGTTTTCTATGTTTCTATGAAAAGTGGAGAAGCACCTACTAAAGGGCAGTAAACGGATGTATTTATCACTGATTGTAACAAATTCAAAGATACCAACAAGCTTTCAAAACAGGAGCAAATGGCAAATGAACTTCATTGTAGATAAACAGGAAGTGGTGCAATTTGGTTGGGGAAATATGGAGACCATTAATCCCATGGAAAATGACAGTGTAAATGGGGTAGTGGTGCAAAAGCAACAGGGAATATGGATTCATAAATCATTATAAATAACAACTCATAAAATAACATTAAACCTCAGTTAGATTTACTTAAAGTATTATACACAGTTACTGTCTCGACATAATAAATAGAATATAAGAACCCTGGAGCAGTTTCAGAAGTTAATTTCCAAGAACAATACAAATGGATACTAAAATTGAGCAGGTACAACTTATCAGGATAGACTGAACAGGCTGAGTCTTTTCTGTCTGGAAAAGAGAAGATAGCAAGGTGACCTGAAATTATGAAGGGGTTTGATAAAATATACATAACGCTGATGTTTCCACTTATGGGGGAGGCAAAGATTGGGTACTTAAATGTAAGGAAGACCATAATAAATCAGTGCGAATTTCAGCAGGAACCTCTTTAATTATAAAGTGCTAAAAATGTGGAATATATAATCACAATCAGTGACTGAGCCGCTTAGCACAGAATCAGTAATGGGGAGGCTAAGTAAGTGAAACTAGTACAAAGGAATAGAAAGAAATGTTGATATGGTGAGAGGCAGTAGGGTGGGCATTGGAAATTAAATACTGGTACAGATCTGTAGAGCCAAATGATCAATTTCTGTGTAATAACTTTATATAATCTAAACAAACTAAGAAGTCACCAAGGGAAGCATGGTGACAAATATTAAGATACCCATAAGTAGTAATACATAGCAGCGGAGACTTAGGGGAGACCTGATAGAAATTTATAAGATTATGAGAGGCATTGATAAAGGACACAGCCAGTATCTTTCTCCCAGGGTCGAAATGTCTAATACTAGAGGGCATACATTTAAGGTGAGAGGGGGTAAGTTCAAAGGAGATGTGCGGGCAAGTTTTTGTTTTACACAGAGTGCAGTGATGAGAAATGGATACAATACTCCAAATGGATGTATGAAAAATGGAGGGTTATGGCTGTGTAGGAGGGAAAGGCACACAGGTGCCTGGAATGCACAGCCAGGGGTAATAGTGGAGGCAAACATGATAGAGGCACTCAAGAGGCTCTTAGATAGGGACATGAATGTACAGAGAATGGAGGAATATGGACATTGTGTCAACAAAAGGGATTAGTTTAGTTAGGTGTTTAATTACTCATTTAATTAGTTTGGCACAACATCGTGGGCCGAAGGGCCTATTCCTGTGCTGTACTGTTCTATGTTCTTTCCTCGTTTCCACTGTCCTCCTCTCTACTGTCAACCAGCTAGGTGGGACTCCATTCATTTGGCTCCATTCTTAGCTGCACAAAATGATCAGGATGTTGCCCTGAATGGAGGGCTTTAGTTACAAAGAAAGACTGGATTGGGTGGAGCAAAGGAGGCTGAGAGGTGACCTTCTTGAGGTTTATAAAATTATGAGGGGAATAGATAGGGTAGATTGTCAGAGTCTTTTTCCCAGGGTAGGGGAGTCTAAACCTACAGGGCACAGGCGTTATTAAAATAAGAAATTTAAAGGAGATCACGGGGCAAGTTTTTCCACACAGAGGGTAGTGCTTATATGAAACAAGCAGCCAAAGGAGGTGGTAGAGGCAGGTACAATTGCAATGCTTAAGAGGCAATTGTACAGATATTTGAATAGGAAAGGAGTAGAAGGAACAGACCTAATGCAGGCAAATAGGATTAGCATAGTTAGGCATCATGGAGTTGTGCCAAAGCTTGATCAGTGAGGTGCTCTATAGCTCTCTGACTCTAAGGGGAAATCATGCAGAAAAATTTGGGGATGGTGAAAGGGCAGTGCAGTGCTTAAGTTTTGGACAGAGGGTGGAAGTGGGTGGTTTACAGAATGATGAAGTGAGTTATTGCCAGACATCCCAATCCAGCACTGTTTTGGGAAGACCAGATTGCCTCAGGACTACCCAGGACAACAACTGAAGTCTCTGCATAAATACTGCAAAAGAGCATTACACATGGAATCATCCTGTCCACCTTGGAGCATAAATCATATCAGGGCTCAACAGTGATTCAAAAGTGACTTGTTGAATTTCATTGATGTGGAAAAATCCAATATAGACAATCTTACATTTTACGTTGTGGGGAAAAATACAATTTTTAATCACATATTCATGGACGTAAAAGCATTAATTGAATTTCTCGGCAATAGTTTGTATTTCAAAAACATTTCTGATAACAGAAATTTCTTAACTGTTGGGATTTCATAAAGGCAATCACACTAAGGCCAATACATTTTGCCCCTCTGAAGCCAATATTATAAAACAAAATGTTAAGAACAGTTAATACTTTATATTTATAGGCTAGCGTTAAGTTATAAAATCATAAAAATATGGTTTACAGATAACTGTACTAGAAAAATATCCATAAATTTATAAATGGTATAAATTAATTTGAAGTGTATCAAAAGAATGATTGATAAAAAAACTCTGAAGCTACTTTAGACAGTGTGCATTGCTAAACCTTGGCTGTTAATATCAAATACTGTTCAGCATGAATGGAGCAATCAAGGTCATTGAACAGTCCACAGGGAATGTTAGTACACTGATTTTAAACCAGGAATACAGCCTAAGCAAAGGCCCACTGCTCCTCTAGTTGATGTATTTCAGTTTACTTTCAGGTAGGTTGCATTTCAATTTAAGAGTGGAATCAAAGGGTGTATGGATTTCACACTCAGTAATGATGAATCCTGAACTGATACATTCTACTCATTCTTGACATCACAAATGCTCCTTCACAGAAAATTAGAACGTAACCAGACAGGTTGTAGAGACACCATTTGCAAATGGAAATAATCCAAATCAGTACAGTTGACTAAGATTAATTTGTGCTTTTAAAGCTAATGTGGAGTGATTTCTTAAGACTGTTTACTCTTAAGAACATGGTACTTTTAGTTACATCTTTGATCAGATAAATATATGTTTTATATATAAACAGACATTGTTAATATTTACTTCAGTTAGAAATAGTGCCAACAAAAGGCCACTTAGGAGTTGGCCCAACATTGCATAAACATAATAGAGTTTTGCTTTTCCATCTAAGGTACATATCTCAATCAATTTCAATTGTATGGAAACTAAATTACAAATCCTGCACTAGAAATCCTTCAATGTGAAATAACGTTAAAACAATGCTGTACAGGGTGCCCAAATGAATTTTGGTCAAGGATACAAGGGGAGCAAACTTCTAATGCCTTTGACATTGCTTGAACTGGTGGGAAAGTGTTGAGCAGATTTGTACTTCACTGGCAGAGGAGGTGGTGATGGTGGTAGTGTATGCGGGCAGGTACCATGCATCTCAGACAACAAACAGGACATTATTCAGTTGGTGGTGGCCACCTGTGTAAAGATTCTCACCAGAAGCAGAAAAGCTAACCTTTCAGAAAGTTGTACTTGGAAACATGCAAAAGGAGTGAAGGTGCAGCTAAATCAATCCATTAATTGATTTTGGAGCCAGTCTACAATCTCAGGGCAAGACCTGTGCCTACAGTAGGCGGCACTGCTCATGAAATGTAGAAATTTGTGACAGTATATCAATTATACATTGCACATTAGTCGATATCACTGCGCATGCCCAACACATTTCATATCTTAGTGCATCATAAACACAGAAGACTGCAATACAATTTCCCAAGGTTAACCACGTAGACAAGAGAACATAGGGTTTGGAATAAAATTCTGTTGTGTACCAGAAAAAATGCAATAGAATTTCTAGGTCCATATCTTTGTACAACTATTAAATGTACAACATTTATTCACATTTTAAAAATCAGAGAAATATTTGAAATTAATATAACTTGTCATAACTAGTTTATTCCAAATACTCTTCCCAAACTAACCTTTTTGATAATAGGTAAAGTAATCCCTCAAAACAAATACCTTCTAACATTCTAACAACTTTGAAATGATTGTGTTATTTCTGTTAATCATATGTAGGTCAAAGCTTACTTAATTCATTTACAGAAAAACAAATAAATTGGAATACACTGGGAATGCCTTTTCAGTAGCCTTCCACTTTTATTCAGAATTTATGGAAGAACTTTGGCTTGAATTACTTCTACTAGCAGAAGGTTATCTCAGATATAAAACAAGAAAAGTAGTAGTTGTGATTTTTTTTGATTAAAAATATTTTTTTCAACATTTCTATGTATGTAAGAGCAAGGTATTAAGTTCAGTTCCTAATCAGAACCGAGTTAGCTCATCAATGTTAAGTTGACAGTAAACAACTTCAGCATTTTCATTTAAGTCATCCTAATTACCATCAAGAAGCTTCTTGGAATCTGTGCACTCATCAACACCAAGTAAGAACAGCAAAGAACCATTACTCACCTCGCCCCTTTCCCACTATTTCAATGATAGAATAGACTGCTACTGCTGGAAAGGTCAATCATATTTTGTTTGCTAAAGTGCTCACTTGGGGCCAATGGCAAGATGGTTGCTCCTGTATGTGGAAATATAACCTCGCTGTAGAGGAAATGAGCAAAAAATTTTAAAAAATGAAAATTGTAAAAAAAAAATTCAAAAAAAATCTTTTTGCCAAGACTGGGAAATCAAAATCTACCTTTTTTTTCCAGTCAGCAATGCACGTGGCACACTTTCTGTTTCAACACTTAGAAAGTACAATTCTGTCACAATTGGATAAAACAGTTTCTTAAGTGGTAGATATACAGAGATGTGCAAACCTTTAAGTCTGAGGCACTGTTTCCAGTCTTCAGCCTTCAATTCTGAGGTTAATTCTGAGGCTAAAGAAATTTGGCATGTTCCCTTTAACCCTCACCAATTTTTATTGATACACCACAGAAAGCATGCTATTTGGATGCATCACAGCTTGGTCTGGCAACTGCTCTGCCTGAGACCACAAGAAACTGCAGAGAGTTGTAGACACAGCTCAGTACATCACGGAAACCAGCCTCCCTTCCATGGACTCTGTCTACATTTCTCACTGCTTCAGTATAGCAGCCAACATAGTCAAAGACCCCACCCACCCCGGACATTCTTTCGTCTCGCTCTTCCCATTGGGCAGAAGATACAAAAGCCTGAGAGCACATACCACCAGGCTCAAGGACAACTTCTATCCTTCTGTTATAGGACTATTGAATGGTCTCCTAGTACGATAAGATAGACTCTTGACTTCACAATCTACCTCATTATGGCCTGGCACCTTATTGTCTGCCTGCAATGCACTTTCTCTGTAACTGTAATACTTTATTCTGCATTCTGTTATTGTTTTCCCTTGTACTATCTCAATGCATTGCTCTAATGAAATGATCTGTATGAATGGCATGCAAAACAAAGTTTTTTCCACTGTACCTCGATAAATGTGACAATAATAAACCCATTTTATAGTGTCACAGGCCAATTTTATTTTAGTGCCTGTTTAACTTTATTTCCTGGACCACAAGTAAAACCAAATTGGAAGTTATTTGTTCAGTTGATTCTAACTCTCAAGTTTAAACCATTCATTATCACACCACCTATCCATTGGTCCATTCCACATGCCCACTTCACATGAGCTTTGACCAACTTAATCCAGCAGTGTTCACCCATGCGTAAGTTGTCCTGCTTTCTACTGCATTCGATTTTCCAACATCCAGTCATTAATAGACTACAAAAAATATAAGAACTTTGAAACTAAGTCAGCAGTTACCAGACATACAGAGGAAAACATCCAAGGCTAACTTCAAAGCCTCCTTGAATATATGCATTATTCCCATTGATTCCTTGTAATCTCTGGCCTATGACTGCTCAAAATGGAGAAGGAGCATTCAGGATGGTATTAAGAACCTTGAGTCCTTGCACTGGGAGCACACAGTAGCCCTGCATAACTGGCTAAGAGTGCACCACATCCAATGCCAGGCACCTCCTGCTCCATCTATGGAAATCTGCAGTCCTCAAACTGGCCGCACTAGCTACCTCGGAGCCCACAAAACCTGAGTGGAAGCAAGTCATCCTCAATCCCATGAGACTGCCCAGGAAAAAGAACAATATAACTGAAGCATAACCTCCCCATTGTTATTATTAACTCCCTGGCAATAGTTAATAACATTCTATAAAGTTTCCCAATGATTACTTGTTGTACCTGCATTTTGGCTTTTTGCAAACCGTGCACTGAAACACCTAGATCTCTCCGGCATCTCAGAGCTCTACAATCTTTCACTATGTAGACAAAATTCTTCTTCCTTAATTTTTCTACCAAAGAGATTCCACAATTTGGCAGGAAAAATAAAAAAGAAGTTTCCAAATGGCAAGAGGCTGTAGATCTCTGAAAAACTTAAGGACTGGATGTCCTCAATCATGATTCACAAGAGGTTATAACATCTTTAATAATAGCTTCTAACATTATATTCCATTTGCCAGACCTTTGCCAACTCACTTAACCTACCGACATCCCTCTGTAGCCTTTTATATCCTCTTCACAACTTACTTTCCATCATGTCCCCATCTCACCAATAAATTTATCAACCAGCTTTCGGTGCCATTTTTCAAGTCGTTTATATAAATTTTACAAAACCGAGGTCCATGCCAGTCAGTGTTGCCTCCTACACCATGGGCTTTTCTTTTCTGCAATAGCCTTTGAATTGGAACCTATCAAAAGTCTTCTGGAAATCCAAATTTACTACACTTTATTCACAACATATGTTACTTCTTCAAAGAACTTCATTAAATTGGTCAAATACAATTTTCCTTTTACAAAATCACATTGATTTAGCCTAATTATCTTGATTATTGTTATGTCCTCTGTTGTAACACATTGAATAACAGCCCCTGACATTTTCTCTTTCACTAGCTTGAGTTTCCTACTTTCTGTAACCCTCCCTTTTTGAATAAAGGAATTAAATTCACTATTTTCCAATCTGTTGGGGCCTTTCCCCCAATCTACGGAATCCTGGAAGACCAAGATACATCAGCTATTTTACTGGCCACTTCTTTTAAAACCCTAGGCTGTAGCCCAACAGAAACCAAGGACTTGTCAGTCCAAACAATTTCCAGCACTGGTACAAATGCCCCTTGAACTGGAACCCACAACAGCCTTTGAGCCAAACATTCACTACCTCAATTTTATTTTTCCTATGGTAATTTATATACGATTTAGGTTATAATCCATGGATTATTACCAGCACAATATGGATGGACCAAGTAAAGACACATTATTATCTTTTAGGATCTATGATGATCAGTCAGCCTTGGTTAACCTGATGATAGCCAGGTTTTTAAGCTTTTGAAAATGAATTCAAATCCAAACTGCCACAGTAGATTTTAGCTCTAGATTATTAGTCTAAATGCGAGGATTACTATTGCGGAACATAGCCACAATGCCACCCTATCTTGGTATTGGGAAGTCAGGCTTGCAGTCAGAACAGAGATGAGAAAATAAGTAGGAGAAAGGGAGAGAAGGAAGAGAGGAGGGAAAGACTGAGAGAAAAAGAGTGGGGAGGAAGAGGAAGAGAGAGAGGACAGACTGAAAGGAGAGAAGAATGAGGAAAGACAAGGAGAGTCAGCAGAAAGGGGAGAGGAAGAGAAAAGGGGGGAAAGGGAAGGAGAAAAAGGGAGGGAGGAGGGATGGAGTACAGAAAAGGAGTGGGAGAAGAGAGGGTATAGGAAAGAATGATAGAGGGGAAAAGAGAGAGAGGTTGAGAAAAGGGATAGGGAGAGAGAGATGAAATGGAAGAGAACGAAAAGGCAAGGGGAATAGGAGAAAGAGGAAAGTGGAAAAGAGGAAATGGGTAGCAGGCATAAGGGATGAGAAAGAGTTGACAAAAGGAGAGGAAAGCAGGCAAGAGAAGGCAAATAGCAAGATCAAGAGTTGAAAGGGGAGGCAAAAGAGGGAAATAGTATAAGGAAAGAGAGAAAAGACAAGAAAGAGAAAAGTGGAATCAAAAATTGCAATGCCTAAGGTATTGGCTCTCTGGCACATTTGAAGTATGCATCAGGGATCCAATAACTGAATCACTGAGCCATTGCACCTAAAAGGGTGTATAAGATTTTCTGGGCACATTACTTTTGTCATAAAAGCTCCAATGGAGGTGAGCAGTAGAGTACAGTTGAAGGGAACATGACAGCTGCCAGGATTCTAGCCACTGACCAGCATAATTCATTACATAGTCACACACCATATAGACATTGATCAAGTAGAACCCATGCACACACAAAATGTGATTTGGGTCCAATTAATGGTAATACTGTGATCCTCAGAAAACTATAACCAAACTGCATCTTTCTGACAAGGGAGAACAATGTTTATTCTGCATGCTTGGGATGAAGGTTGTGACTTTTCTTTTGCAAGAATGCAGCAAACTATACAATAATGCAGGTATCTCCAAGTCCAGCCCAAAGCTGAGCCTGACAATTAATTGTTGATGGCTACTATGACCTTAATAGCTACTGGTAAAGCAGTTCTTGTCCTGCTCTACTGTTCATCAGGGTGGTATGTGAATCACAGATGCTTCATGTATTGTTCCTCATTGAAACGTACACAGAAGAATCCCACCCTAAAATCCCTCTGTAGATATGATGTCCTGCTGGGAGCCCTTCTGCTCCTCCTCCTTCCACTCTGGCAACAGGTTTTGTTCTGTTCTGTTCTGCTCCAATGTCATTTCATGCTACACTCAATCAGGAACTTTGTCAAAATATGTTTCATGGTGTTGGCATATAAATGCAAGCCATAGAAGTGTTTCCCTTGGTTGTACAACAGCAATCCTTGCACTGCAGTTGCTAAATAAATTAGACATTTGGAGCTTTTAAAAACCAATTCAGAGGATCTATTTTTAAACAGCAAAACGTATATTAAGGGTTACAGCACAAAAAGTATTTCTTATTTTTGGTAGTAACAAAATATGGAAAAAAATTCTAATTAATGTAAATATATACTGCTCTTATTTCATAATCATTTAGAAGGAAACTATTCAACCCACTGGGTCTATGCCGTCTCTTAGCAATAGCCTTGAACACATGCCTTTTAACATTCCCCACCCACCGATTCTCCCATCAGCTACCTATACTAGGGGTAATTTACAATTGCCTATCAACTTGACAACTAGCACATCATTGAGATGTGAAAGGAAACTGGAGTACCTGGGGAAAACCCACTTGGTAAGAGAAAACATGCAAACTGCATGCAAACATACCAGAGGTTAGAATTGAACCCGGGCTGCTGGAGTTGGAAAGACACCTGCTGCATCACTGTGTCACAAATCTTAACTGTAAATTACCTCTAAGGTAGGTGAGTGGAAGAGAATCGTGGGTTTGTTGATGGATACAGGAGAGAGAATTGGTTGCAGGGAAATAAATGTAGGAATGGCATTGATGGGAAAGTTCCTAGAGCCTTCTCCTATGTCATAAGAATATGAGAATGAGAAGATATTGCTGCTACAAGCTGTATGGTCTTACCTGGCATATGAGCAATAAGGTTATCTATTGGTTTAAAACCTTGCTATGATTAACTCAAATATTTTCTTGTATGCTGGCATCAAACAATTACATTCAATAAGCTTGACTGCACTGATAAACTTTCTTTGTTCCACCTCAGAGTCTCGCTTCAAATTCACAGACCAGTGCACTCCAGTAAAATTTGTTTTGCTGACACAAATACAGTGGTTTGACTCTGCTATGACAAGCCATCCTGACAGGCTCATTATTACATGGAACACAGAACAGTACAGCACAGGAACAGGCTTTTCGGCCCATGATGCCTATGCCAACCATTATGCCAACCTAAACTAATCCCATATGCCTGCACGTAGTTTATATCCTTCCCTTCCCTGCCTGTTTATGTGCCTGTCTAAATGCTGCTTAAGCTTTGCTATCATATCTGCCTCCACCGCTTTCCGTGGCAGTGTGTTTCAGGCACCGAGTACTCTCTGCGTAAAAAAAATCTTGCCTCATAAATCTCCTTTGAACTTTTCCTCTCTCATCTTAAAGCTATGCCCTCTAGTATTTGACATTTCCACCCCTCTGACTATCAGCCCTAACTATGCCTCTCATTATTTTATATACTTCTATCAGGTCACCCCTCAGCCTTCACCTCTCCAGAAAAAGCAATCCAAATCTATATAACCTCTGTTTATAACTAATACTCTCTAATCTAGGTAACAGCTTGTTGAACCTCTTTGCACCCTATCCAATGCCTCCACTTTTTCCCGTAATGTGGCAACCTGAACTGCACACTGTAATGAGAGGGTTAAAAGCAGATCTTTTTACTCAAAATGGAGTTGTCAGCCCACTGTCTCCACAATCAGCAGGTATGTTAATCACAAAGATAAGTAAAACAAAAGGTTTTGATTCATAGTCCTTGAGGCCTTGTAGCATGCAGACGTTAGACATTAAGGAATGTGTGAAATGACAAGATAACTTGTTTTTTCTTTGAGACGAGCGAGACTGGTTCAGTTGACAATGTAAAATTCATTAAGAAATAATTAGTTTTAGAATTATAGCTGACTGAAATGCCCAGATTAGAAAAGAAGTGTGGGCTTTCCTGATTATACAGTATAAGTGTGAGTAGTGAACAAGCTCATAGGACTTGGTATTGGTATTGGTTTGTTATTGTCACTTGTACCAAGGCACAGTGAAAAACTTGTCCTGCGTACCGACCGTACAAGTCAATTCATTACACAGTGCAGTTACATTGGGTTAGTACAGAGTGCATTGATGTGGTACAGGTAAAAACAATAACAGTACAGAGTAAAGTATCACAGCTACAGAGAAAGTGCAATGCAATAAGGTGCAAGGTCACAACAAGGTAGATCGTGAGGTCATAGTCCATATCATTGTAAAAGGGAACCGTTCAATAGTCTTATCACAGTGGGGTAAAACCTGTCTTTAAGTCTGGTGGCACGTGCGCTCAGGCTCTTGTATCTTCTACCTGATGGAAGAGGAGAGAAGAGAGAATGTCCCGGGTGGGTGGGGTCTTTGATTATGCTGGCTGCTTCACCAAGACAGCGAGAGGTAAAGAGAGAGTCCAAGGAGGGGAGGCTGGTGTCCGTGATGCGCTGGGCTGTGTCTACAACTCTCTGCAGTTTCTTGCGGTCCTGGGCAGAGCAGTTGCCATACCAAGCCATGATGCATCCAGATAGGATGCTTTCTATGGTGCATCGATAAAAGTTGGTGAGAATTGAAGGGGACAAACCGAGTTTCTTCAGCCTCCTGAGGAAGTAGAGGCGCTGGTGAGCTTCCTTGGCTGTGGCTTCTACATGATTTGACCCTGGACAGGCTGTTGGTGATGTTCACTCCCAGGAAGTTGAAGCTCTCAACCCTCTCGACCTCAGCTTCGTTGATGTAGACGGGGGTATGTACATGCCCCCTTTCCTGAAGTCAATGACCAGCTCTTTCGTTTTGTTGACACTGAGGGAAAGGTTGTTGTCATGACATCATTCCACTAAGCTCTTTATCTCCTTCCTGTACTCCGACTCATCGCTGTTTGAGATACGGCCTACAACAGTGGTATCATCTGCAAACTTGTAGATGGAGTTAGAGCAGAATCTGGCCACACAGTCATGAGTGTATAGGGAGTAGAGGGCTGAGGACGCAGCCTTGCGGGGCGCCAGTGTTGAGAATAATCGTGCCTGAGGTATTGCTGCCTATCCTCACTGATTGCGGTCTGTTGGTTAGAAAGTCAAGGATCCAGTTACAGAGGGAGGTGTTGAATCCTAGGTCTCGGAGTTTGGTGACAAGTTTGCTTGGGATTATTGTATTGAAGGCAGAGCTGTAGTCAATAAACAATAGTCTAACGTAGGTGTCTTTACTGCCCAGATGTTCCAGAGCTGAGTGTAGAACCAGGGAGATGGCGTCCGCTGTAGACCTGTTTCGGCGATAGGCGAATTGCAGTGGGTCAAGGTTGTCTGGGAGGCTGGAGCTGATGCATGCCATGACCAGTCTCTCAAACCACTTCATGATGGTGGATGTCAGAGCCACTGGTCAGTAGGTATTGAGGCATGTTACCTTGCTTTTCTTTGGTACCGGGATGATAGTGGTCTTCTTAAAACAGGTGGTAACCTGAGATTGAAGCAGGGAGAGGTTAAATACTTCTGCCAGTTGATCAGCACAAGATCTGAGCACATGGCCAGGGACACCATCTGGGCCAGATGCTTTCCTCGTGTTCACTCTCCAGAAGACTGATCTTACATCCTCAACGGTGACCACAGGTTCAGTTGCATTGGAGTCTGTCAGGGTGGGTGGTGACAATCCGCTTCCCTTCTGTTCAAAACGCGCATAGAATGCGTTAAGTTCATCAGGAAGGGATGCGCTGTTGTTACCTATGCAGCCCGTCTTCATCTTGTAGCCTGTTATGGCATGTAAGCCCTGCCATAACTGACTGCTGGTCTGGGACTCTATTTTGAGTTGGTATTGCCTCTTGGCATCCCTGATAGCTTTTCAAAGGGTATATCTCGATTTCTTCTACACATCAGGATCACCAGATTTGTGTGCAGCAGTCCTCAACATCTGTCGGGAGTGGATCTCCCGGTTCATTCATGGACTTCTCCTTGGACCGGAGTCACGATCGGTGCCGAAGACCTCAGAGATTCTCCAGACCAGTCATCGTAACTAGGAGTGCCCGACAAGCAGAAGGGTATGAGATGTTCTTTCATCAATTATTTTACACTATGTTTTAGACTTCCTGTTTTATCTTTCTTATCTTTTATTATATCTTTCTTATCTCTTGTTATACTTTAATTAAATACCCTGTAGCAACCTTGAAGTGTTTTTTCTTCCTCATTGATTCGAATCATCAAAACCTGCTTACTTTCCATTACACACACAATATGCCAAAAGCAGCTAAACCAAAATTTTATACAGCTGCAACATGTCTTCCCCACTTTTATACTTAACATCCCAACTAATGAAGTATGCCGTACACCTTCTCTACCATCTATCTACCTGGGTTACCATTTTCAGGAAGCTATGGACTTGTACACCAAGATCGTAAGGGTCCTGCCATTTACTGTACACTTTCCTCATGAATTTGATCTCCAAAAGTGCAACACCTCACTCTTGTCTGGATTAAACTCCATCTGCCATTTCTCTACCCACACTTCCAGTTGGCCTATATCCTGCTGAATCTTTTGACAACCTTCCTGACTATCCACAACTCCACCAATTTTTGTGTCATCTACAAACTTATCAGTCTACCTACATTTTCATCCAAGTCACAAACAACAGAGTAAGGCTTGTTCTCTTTTGTTAGATGGAGCAGTTTTTCAAATTGTCATTTTGATCAAGTCGATCATTCACCCGATCTATAAAATACAGTCATTGACTTCTTGGTGTTAAACTAATATTTTTAACTGCATTATATACCATTTCAACATACAACCAATAACAAATAAGTAAGGGTGCAAAGTCCTCACTGCAATCAAATACATTCATACTGTGTTTTTCACCTTTCCCAATATTGATTGGGAAAGGTGAAAAACACACAAGGATATAATTTACAAATATATAAAATGCACAAGGATATAATTTGTAAATATGTTTATAGGGCACATGATGTCAGCTTACTGCAATGGTCAGTGATACATAAACTACTGTATTAGTACAATATGGTCAAGTTATTACAAATGTTTCAGAATTGCTTTCTCAAATTATGCAGCCAAAAGAAAACATTTCTCTTAATGCATTTATTCTAATGACCAAATAAATTTAAAAATAAAAGTTGTTGAGAGGTTTATTTGTGCATTAAAGCAGATATTTTGCTGATGTCCTTTATAAAATGAGCCTTCTTTATCCAGTCTTCAGTTCAGAAGGGAATACATGGCACCCTCACCAGTGGTGACCACATTGAATACCTATATAGAGAAGATAAATTGACCATGAGAATGTAGGATCTAATGGGTTAAGTTATGAGCACAAAATGCATAAACGTTCGTAAAAAAAAACTGATGCTGCTTGCAATATCATTGAACTTTGACAACCAAACACAGAGTCCTTTCTTCATTTTGTGGAGGAGCTCAGGTGGTCAGGTGGGATAAGGAGATACAGTGGAGTGAAGCTACGTGGTAGGATGAGTGGAAGAGGTTGAAGCATCAGTCATTTGGTGGTTGAAGCTGCAGAGAGTAGTGGATTCAGCCCAATACATCACAGGTATATCCCTCCCCACCATCAAAACTAACCACATGAAGCACTGGCTCAAAAAGGCAGCATCTATCATCAAAGATCCCCACTATCTGGGCCATGCCATCTTCTCGTCGCTACCATCGGGCAGAAGGTACAGGAGTCTGAAGTCCCATACCACCAGGGTCAAGAACAGCTACTTCCCTTCAACCATTCAGTCTTGAATTAACCTGCGCAACTCGAATCACTACCCCAGTATAGCAACACTGTGACCACTTGGCACTACAACGGACTTGTATTTTTGTTCTAATTGTGTTCTTTCTTGTGTAATTTATATTTATGACTTTCTTGTGAATGTTGTGTTTATAATGTTATGTGCCTGTGATGCTGCTGCAATTAAGTTTGTCATTGCACTTGTGCTTACTTGTATTTGTGCATATGACAATAAACGTGATTGTTTACTTGTATTTGTGCATATGACAATAAACGTGATTGTTTACGTGAATAAACGTGCAGTGGATTGGTTAGGGTGGCTGGAATGATGGTGTTGAGACTTCGAGGGTCAACTGGCTATGGGGGGTAGTCAGGGATTGCTACTCGATGATTATGGAGTGGTTAGGGTTTGGGATCAAGGTTTAGTGGTGGGGGATCCAATCGTGTAAGGAAGATCTCAGTGAAGGGTCATTACATAACTTTAAAGGGGATTCAACATCTGTGGGCCACATAAGGGTGACTGAATGTAACAGAAATGGCATTCAAGTATGCATTGTAGGCCTTTGGATGGCATTGCACTTGTCTGAGCAAGGCTATGTATCTGCACACCATATACGTAGTGAAAGCAGTTTGATGACCTGCAAGGAAGACGCAGTTAAGCATCCAATCACTACTCAGTTTCTGCTTAAATTTCTATCGCATAGAGCATGTAAATATTGCACTACATGGTTAAGAATCTCTATACCAAGGTACATGATATTAAGATAAAAGGAAAGCAGAGGAATGTGATAGTGAAAGCAGGAAGCAGGCCTTTATACCAGGACACCATTTAGCCAGCTGCTAGACTTTACATCTTCTAACTGCTTCCCTGGGCACTGTCGTTTCAAGTCCCATCCTATTTGAGCAAATCTACATCTAATACAAGGAAGATTTGGTACTGGCACTAGGCAAAGTCAGTCCACATTCTCTACAGCGTACAGTGCTTCAAACAATCTTGAAAATGACTGGACAGGAGGAAAGGTAATCTATCTCAATGATAAGAAAGGCAGAAAACTGTAGCCCTCTGCAGAACGAGAGACCAGATCGACCAATGTAACGGTGGTTGGAAGATTGGCATTTCAATAATTCACAAACAGTTCTGCCAATCCGGCCACTTTCCAAATGTAATTAAGTTTAAAAGTAGGCAGCTACTCAGCTTTAAGAGTGAAGATAAAATAATTTTAAAAATTACCAAAGATAAGTGACTTTCAATGTAAAGGTAGATTTCAAATTATCAAAAAGCTAGATATTTTCAAATACATCAAACTTATAGACTATAAGTTGAAGCAATCTCAAATACATAGTGATAATGGACAGATGAGGATGTTCAAAATGACAGCATTTGCCAAGACAAATCAAGAATTACATTTTTTTTTGTCAGGTGCCTTCTTTCGTAAGTTTCCCAAATGTCATACACATTAAGCTGCTTATTTCAGATATTTAAGAAATACTTCCTGCTTTTGAAATGTAATACAAGGTGCACAATTATTTGTTAGTTAAAAAGACTGAGAAAGACCACTCTGCACATTGGTATGATCAGAATATTTTAGAATATTTACCACTCATATCTCACCGATAGCAGTTACTGAGTACTAGTAATGAGCCTAGAGTTTGTCATCAGAGAGTTCAAGATGAAGCATATTAGAATTGATCTGTTCCGAAAGGAAAAAAAAATAAGAATAGCGGATGTTGAATGTTGCTGAGAGAAAGTAAAAAAATTGCAGGATCAGTATACTACTCATGTGGATGCAAAGGAGAGTGGGTGGTGTGGTGAAGGGAGGGTTCAGACCATGGAGAAAACTGCAGGGTGGAAGATAGGGAATTTCAGGGCCTTGGACCTAAGGTATTGTGGTTGTGGGTTCCAGGGGCAGCAAACTGAAGGGAGCATCTGCAGTGAGGTGGGTCAAAGATAAGTAATTGACTTAGCTAGCAGGCATCCCAGTACAGCTCTTGAAAGGCTAGATAGTCCTGAGAGTTCCAGATGATCCTGGGACATTCCCACTTTTAACAAAGGAGTGGTGCACAGGAAATGATATTATCCATCTGTCTCGAAGCAGAAATTTTGTCAGGGTGCACAGGATGAATCATGGCTGGAGGTGCTCAGTTGAATTTCCAGAATTGAGCAATGTGAACAAGGAGTGTTCATTTCACTCTGGAAAGTAAAAAAAGGAGTACAAAATTAAATTTCCAGACATAATTCTTTATCCTTATTAGGGTTTTATTGGTGGTCACTGAGTGCTTTAGGAATTTTGTCTTTAAACTGGCTATCCTGCTCACAAGGTTCGTTTGTATGGTATATTACTTTAATAGTATTGGATTTGGAGGCATCATCTCATCTCCTGCACATAATGGCAAAAAAATTCAAAGGCAGTTGTCCATGACCCAAACATCTTCAGCTGCATCCTTCATATTCTCTCCAAAATAAGGTCTGGAAAAAGGGATGTTTATTGATGTTGAATGTCCAAAAGACAATAAGACATTGGAGCAAAATTAGGCCATTCAGCTCATCGAGTCTGGTCCACCATTCAGTCATGGCCGATTTATTTTTCCCTCTCAACCCCATTCTCCTGCCTTCTCCCTGTAACCTTTGATGCCCTTACTAATCAAGAACCTATCAACCTTTAAATATACCCAATGACTTGGCCTCCACAGTCTGTGGCAATGAATTCCATAGATTCACCACCATCTAGCTAAAGAAGTTCCTCCTCATCTCTGTTCTAAAGGGACATCCTACTATTCTGAGGCTGTGCCCTCTGGTCCTAGACTCTACCACTACTGGAAACATCCTCTCTGCATCCACTCTATGCAGGCCTTTCAATATTCAGTAGGTTTAATGAGATCCCCCCTCATCCTTCTAAACTCCAGTGAGTACAGACCTAGAACCAAACACTCCTCATACGTTAACCCTTTCATTCCCAGGATCATTCTTGTAAACCTCCTCTGGACCCTCTACAATGCCAGCACATCCTTTCTTAGATATGGGGCCCAAAAATGCTCACAATACTCCAAATGTGGTCTGCCCAATGCCTTATAAAGCCTCAGCATTACATCCTTGCTTTTATATTCTAGTCCTCTCGAAATGAATGTGAACATTGCATTTGCCTTCCTTACTACCAACTCAACCTGCAAGTTAACCTTTAGGGAATCCTGCACTAGGACTCCCAAGTCCCTTTGCACTTCTGATTTCTGAATTTGTTCCCCATTTAGAAAACAGTCTACTCCTTTATTCCTTCTACCAAAGTACATGACTGTACACTTTCCTACACTGTATTCCATCTGCCACTTCTTTACCCATTCTCCCAATCTGTCCAAGTCCTTCTGCAGAATCCCTGCTTCCTCAACACTGACTGACCCTCCACCTGTCTTTGTATCATCCACAAACTTGGCCATAAAGCCATCAATTCTGTCATCCAGATCATTAACATATAACGTGAAAAGTAGCGGACCCAACACCGACCCCTACAGAACACCACTAGTTACCAGCAGCCAACCAGAAAAGGCCCCCTTTATTCCCACTCTTTGTCTTCTGCCAGTCAGCCAATCTTCTATTCATGCTAGTCCCTTTCTTGTAATACCATGGGCTCCTATCTTGTTCAGCAGCCTCATGTGCGGCACCTTGTCAAAGGCCTTCTGAAAATCCAAGTAAACAACATCCACTGACTCCCCTTTGTCTATCCTGCCTGTTACTTCCTCAAAGAATTCCAACAGATTTGTCAGGCAAGATCTCCCCTTAAGGAAACCATGCTGACTTAGACCTATTTTATCATGTGCTTCCAAGTACCCCAAAACCTCATCCTCAAGAATGGACTCTTTAACATCCTACCAACCACTGAAGTCAGGCCAACTGGCCTATAAATTCCTGTCTTTTGCCTCCCTCTCTTCTTAGAGTGGAGTGACATTTGCAATTTTCCAGTCCTCCGGAATCATTCCTCCCTCTAGTGATTCTTGAAAGATCACTACTAATGCCTCCACAATCTCTTCAGCAACCTCTTTCAGAACCCTGGGATGTAGTTCATCCAGTCCAGGTGACTTATTTACCTTTAGACCTTTCAGTTTCCCAAGCACCTACTCATTAGTAATAGCAACTACACTCACTTCTGCCCCCTGACCCTCTCAAATTTCTGGCATGTCGCTGCTGTCTTCCACAGTGAAGACTGACAATACTATCCCCAATCACAACCACATTTCTCTTCTCTGCCCCTTCTTGAGTGGCTCCACAGTGCCACAGTCCGGTTGCTCATCCTTCCTAAAGCTCCCATTCTCATCTGCACAGGAAGCAAGAATCTCAGACCTGTTGGACAAGCTGAAAGGCTGAGGCTCCTCCAGCACTACCTCTTGGATCCCCCTACCTGCCTCACTCACAGCCACACCCTCTTGTCCCTGACCACAGATCGAATTTGAAGTAGTTAATCTAATGGGTGTGACTGCCTCCCAAAACACAGCATCCAGGTACACTCTCCCCCTCCCTGATATGTCGCAGTGTTTGAAACTCAGATTCCAGGTTATCAACTTTGAGCCTGAGATCCTTGAGCAACCAACACTTGCTGCAGATGTGGTCACCAGGAACCATAAAGGAGTCCACCAGCTCTCTCATCATGCAGCTACAACACATCACTTGATCCTGCGTCCCTACTTTATTTAATTAGTTATAATTTTATATCTTTTTATTTAACTACCATAAAAAAACTTACTTGTTCTTACCTGCTACTCACCTGTGCCTCCTCACCAAAGCCTCTTGAGCCAAAGCCTCAGATTCCCACTCCTACACTGGCCCACTCTCATAATGGCCACTCCAAAATGTTATTTACAGCAGCTCAGATAATAAGGCAGGCTTGTGTCAGGCAATGACACCTCCAACAAGGAGTACCTAGCTACTTCCACTTTGCATTCAATGGCATTACCATTACTGAGACCCTGTTTCTAGCACACCAGTTGTGAGCAGTAACCATAAACAACCACAACAGATACAAATGCAATATGGCTACAGGACCAATTTGGAGGTGATGTATCCTATGGTAACTCACCAAAACACTTCCACCATTTGCAAGCTCCAAGGTCAGGAAAGTACTGGAATATTCATTACTTGCCGGGGCAGCAGCACCAACAAACTCAAGTAGATCTGCGCCATCCAGGACTATATAGCCAACATGATTGGCACGCAATTCTCTAGCCCACACATTTGCTGCCTCCATCATTGCTGTAAAGTGGCTGCAATGTTTACTATCTACAAAATGCACTTCAGCAAATTCTAAGGCTGCATCAATAGCATTCTACAAAACTACAACCTCTGCCATCTTTAAAAGTAATGGTCAACAATGGGTTGGCCCACTGAAAGATTGCACACCTGAAGATAAGGCCATGATTCTCCATTCAACTCAACACCCAAGGCATTGTGCATAACAGAGTAAGTCCTTCCTCCAAAATGTCCTACCTTTGCAGATAGTGGAGATTACGGAAGATGCATATTGCCGACAGGCTCACAAGGAGGGACCATGATCAGAGAGTGAATCAAGGCAGATGAATGTAAAAGCAGATATTGGGGATTGAGGAAAGGTCAGTTCAGACACATTGTGAAGGGAACTGAGGAGGCAAGTACAAAATTGTTGAGAAGAAGTGGTGAGGTTGCAGGCCATCAGTAATGATGCAAAATTAAAGATGACACTTAACTGCAGGATGATGGATACTTCTGTCCCTTACAACAGGGACAAATAGAAAGATCTCTTTAACTAACACCAAAGTTGCTCTCAATCCTCCAGTTAAGATCTGCTTCAGTTCTCTCATGAACCTGGTATATCAGCACCACCTTTTCAAGGGCATTTAGGGATAGGCAATAAATGCTGAACTTACAAGCAATACCAAAATGAAATAAATAAATACTGTTGGGTGATTATGTTTATTAGAGGTCATCACCTCAAGTAATATCAAATGAACATATTACACTGCACTGTGCAAGCCATAGCCTATGTACTTTATTCCAGTTCACAAATGGAAATGCCAGCAGCAATTTCAGCCCATGATCTTTTACTGCAGCCTGAAAATAGGCCTTCTAAAAATCCCACTGGACATCCCTAACCTTGAAGGTGAAGAGTAGTAAATGCCTTAGAATACCACAACTACAGGTTTTCCTTCAATTTACACATCATTCTGATTTGGAAATGTAACACAGTTTAATCATCACCATTGATTCTAAATAGTGGTACCACTCAATCAGTGGGACAACCATCACCACAAGGATTGCGGTAGGGCAAGGCAAGGAGGTGACCCATGGCTATGTCCTCAAGAACAATTAAAAATGGGAAACAAATACTGACCATATAAGTAAATAGCCACATCTCATAAGTGAGCAACAAACAAAAAGCACGGTGTTTGTATGGATGGTCCAATTAGATTTCTGGTCAATGATTTTAGGGTGTTAACTATGTGAGAATGGTGGCAATAACATTGACTGTCATGGGAAGATGGTTAGACACTCTCTTATTGGAGACGGTACTTTCCTGGGCACTTCGATGGAGCAAATGTTACTTGCCACTTATCATTTCATGCCTGAAGATTAAGTAGGCCTTGCCTCATGGAAGCATCAGCATTGATGTCACTCTTGATCAAATGCTGCCTTCACACATTCACACCTAAGGAATTCAGTTCTTTTGTCTATATTTACACCAAGGATGTAAGCCAAGTTTGAAGCCAAGTGGCCAGGCAAAAAGCAAACCTGGTGCCACCAAGCAGGTTATTGGGGGTAAAGGGATCCAGTAAGACACTGGGCACCTTGAGGCTCTACAGCATGAACACACAGAAGAAGTCTTGCACAAACAGTAAAAGGAGCCCACAAGATTCCAAACACCCTTACCAAAAAGCACAACCTTTGGCCTACTCTTCAGCTGCCTCAGAATTCATAGACCTGGAATGGAGTCAAGTCATAAGAACATAGGAAATAGGGGCTGTATAATCCTTTGAGCCTGTTCTGCCTTACAAGAAGACCATGGGTGATCTAATATTGCCCTTGGCTCCATATTTCTGCCTGTTCCTGTAACATTTGACTCTGCTGTAGATGAAAAATCTGTCTCAGTCCTGAAGATACTGAATGATTCGCCCTTCTCAGCTCTCAGGGTAGACAAGTCCAAAGGCACATGTACCTCAGAGAAGAAAGTCTGCCTCATCTGTCTTATTCAGAAATAATACTGGTAGATTTCCCCATGGGGGGAACATCCTCTCAGCATATTCATGCCCCTTCAGAATCTTGTGTCTTTCAATACAATCAACCCTAAATTCCATTGAGTATAGGCTTTACCAATGAACAGTAGTGTGAGTGTACCCTCAACACGCCAACAACCTGTACAGTTGGAACAAGATTTCTCTACCTTTATTCTCCATCTACAATGCAGTAAAGGCCAATGATACATTTGCCTCTCTAATTATTCTCTGTATTTCACACTAATTTGTTGTGTTTCATGTGCGAAAAAGCCCAGATCCCCCTCCACAACTGCATTCTGTAGTTTCTCTCCCCTTAAACAATCTGTTTATTCTATTCTTCCTACCAAAGTGGATAACCTCATATTTCCCAACAAAATACTTCCAGAACTATAATTCTGGCCCACCTACCAAACCTATCTCTATCTGGACTTTGACCCCACCTCACAACCTGCTTTCCCATCAACAAAACCTCATGTACTTAGCAAGCTCATCATTCTTTTTAGGACCTCTTCCTCCCAACAGGTATTTTGTTGTCCACCGCCATTCATGTCTGGACCTGACCGAACTGATCTGATCAGATCCATTGGTAGTGGGATCATTCATCTTTATCTATTCAATCTTTCTTTCTCGATTTAGCATGTATGAAGTCCTGTGCATGTTTTGCATATTCTGAAATGAAACAAAAATAAAATATTGCAGAAGTTGGAAAATCTAAATTTTAGACTGGGAGCTCTGAAAAGAGGTTTGTCTCTGTGCATGTGCTTGTGAGTTTCACCTTGCAGAGTCAGGAGTTGGAGCGAGCTTTGGGGCAGGAGCTTTGAAAAGACGTGAGTCTCTGTGCCTGTGCTTGTGAGTTTCACCTTGCAGAGTTGGGAGTTGGAGCGAGATTTGGAATGGGAGCTTTGAAAAGGGGTGAGTCTCTGTGCGTGTGCTTATGAGTTTCACCTTGCAGTGTCGGGAGTTAAAGCGAGGTTTGGAGCAGAAGCTTTGAAAAGAGGTGAGTCTCAGTGCATGTGCTTGTGAGTTTCACCTTGCAAGGGTCTAAAAGAGGCATATTTGCAAAATGTTAATCATTGGTTGGCTAATTAATATCAGCAAATAAAAGGAAGATAGGTATAAGCAGAGCTGCCATTGTGGGAGTGGGCCAGGGCACTCGAGATTTTGGCTCAAGAGGCTTCGGTGAGAGGAGGCGGAGGCTAAGGTAAATCTCTGGTAAATTTCTTTCTTTCTTTGATTTTTCCTTTAGTGCAAGACTATAGTAATTAGAATGGCTCCAGGGTCAGTGGTGTGTTCATCCTGTGAGATGTGTAAGTTCTGGGAGACGTCCAGTCTCCCTGATAGCTACATCTGCAAGAGGTGCATCCAGCTGCAGCTCCTTACAGACCGTATTCGGCAACTGGAGCTGCAGCTGGATGACCTTTGGTTCCTACAGGAGAATGAGGAGTTCACAGATAAGAGCTACAGCAAGGCAGTCACTCCTAAGCTGTAGAAGGCAGGTAGCTGGGTGATTGACAGAAGAATAGGCAAGTAGTGCAGAGTGCTCCTGTGGCCATTCCCCTGAAATAAC
This sequence comes from Pristis pectinata, assembly GCF_009764475.1. Classification (NCBI taxonomy): domain Eukaryota; kingdom Metazoa; phylum Chordata; class Chondrichthyes; order Rhinopristiformes; family Pristidae; genus Pristis; species Pristis pectinata. Next base: position 105,372,758 of record NC_067405.1, on the reverse strand, counting down.
AGGTGTACCACTTTGCATACAGTTGGAGGGGATGACCTATCAGGGGAAAGCCACAGTGACCAGGTCTCTGGCACTGAGCCTGGTTATATGGTGCAGAAGGGAAGGGAAGGGGGGAGAAGAGGATAGCAGTAGTGATAGGGCATTCATTAGTAAGGGGGACAGACAGGAGATTCTGAGTCCACAGCATTCTGAAGGGGGAGGGCAAACAGCCAGAAGTCATGGTACATTGGTACCAATGACATAGGTAGGAAAAGAGATGAGGTCCAGATGAGAGGGAATATAGGGAGCTAGTAGGAAACTGAAAAGCAGGACCCCAAGGGTAGTAATCTCTGGATTGCTGCCTGTGCCAGGCACCAGTGAAGGCAAGAACAGGTTGATTTGGTAGATGAATGCTTGGTACAGGGGGCAGGGTTTCAGATTTGTGGATCATCTCTTCTGGGGAAGGTAATGACCTGTACAAAAGGGACGGGTTACACCTGAAATGGAGGGAGATCAATATTCTCGCGGGCAGGTTTGCTAGAGCTGTCGGGGAGGGATTAAACTAGTTTGGCAGGGGAATGGGGAGGTCACAGGTTGGTGCATTTAGTGTACAAGTAGATGCAGCGTGTAGAAAGGCTGTGAGGAAGGATAGGCAGTTGAAAGGGCAAAATTGCAGTCAGTTGGATGGGCTGAAGTGTGTCCACTTTAATGCAAGAAGTATCAGGAACAAGGGTGATGAACTTAGAGCATGGGTAAATACATGGAACTACCACGTTGTGGCCATTGCAGAGACTTGGCTGTCACAAGGGCAGGAATGGCTGCTGGATATTCCAGGGTTTAGATGTTTCAAAAAGAACAGGGACGGAGGTAAAAGAGGTGTGGGAGTGGCTTTGCTAATCAGGGACAGTATCACAGCTGTAGAAAGAGAGGACATCCTGGAGGGATTATCTGCTGAGTCAGTGTGGGTTGAAGTCAGAAACAGGAAAGGAGATATCGCTCTATTGGGAGTATTCTACAAACCCCCTAATAGCAGCAGAGACACAGAGGGGATGATCGGGAGGCAGATTTTGTCAAGGTGCAAAAATAACAGGTTTGTTGTCATGGGTGATTTCAACTTCCCTAATATTGATTAGCACCTCCTTTGTGTAAAGGGGATACATGGAGCAGAGTTTGTTAGGTGTGTCCAGGAAGGATTCCTGACATAGTATGTAGACAGGTACTGGACCTGGTACCAGGTTATGAGCCTGATCAGGTTTCAGATCTCTCAGTGGGAGAGCATTTTGGAGACAGTGACCATATCTCCTTGACCTTGACCATAGCCTTGGAGAGGGATAGGAACAGACGATACGGAAAAGTATTTAATTGGGGGAGGGGGAATTATGATGCTATTAGGCAGGAACTTGGGAGCGTAAACTGGGAACAGATGTTCTTGGGGAAGTGCACAACAGAAATGTGGAGGTTGTTTAGGGAGTACTTGCATGGGCTTCTGGATAGGTTTGTCCCATTGAGGCAGGGTAAGGATGGTAGAGTGAAGGAACCCTGGTTGACAAGAGGTGTAGACAATCTTGTTAAGAGGAAGAAAGAAGCTTACCTAAGGTTTAGAAAGCAAAGATCAGACAGGGCTCTGGAGTTACAAGGTCGCCAGGAGGGAGCTTTAGAATGGACTTAGGAGAGCTCAGAGATATGAGAAGCCCTTGGCAAGTAGAATTAAGGAAAACCCCAAGGTGTTCTACACATGTGAAGAATAGGAGGATGACTAGAGTGAGGGTAGGACCGATCAGGGATAAAAGAGAAAACATGTGCCTGGAGTCGGAAGAGGTAGGGGCGGTCCCTAATGAATATTTTGCTTCAGTATTCACCAGAGAGAGAGACCTTGACGTTTGTCAGGATGGCGTACAACAGGCTGATACGCTAGGGCATGTCGACGTGAGGAAAGAGGATGTGCTGGAACTTTTGAAAAACATTAGGATAGATAAGTCACTGGGGCTGGGCAGGATATATCCAAGGTCATTACAGGAAATGAGTGAAGAGATTGCTGCACCTTTGGCAACAATCTTTGTATCCTCACTGGCCACAGGAGTAGTGCCAGATGATTGGAAGGTGGCAAATGTTGTTCCTTTATTCAAGAAAGGGAGTAGAGATAACCCTGTGAATTACAGACCAGTGAGTGTTACTTCAGTGATGGGCAATTACTGGAGAAGATTCTTAGAGACAGGATTGAGAGGCATTTGGAGAAACGTAGGCTGATTAGGGACAGTCAGCATAGCTTTGTGAGGGGCAGGTCGTACCTCACAAGCCTGATTAAATTCTTTGAGGATCTGATAAAGCACATTGATGAAGGTAGAGCAGTGGATGTGGTGTACATGGATTTCAGTGAGGCGTTTAATAAGGTTCCTCACAGAAGGCTCATTCAGAAAGTCAGAAGGCATGGGATCCAGGGAAACTTGGCTGTGTGGATGCGGAATTGGCTCGCCCATAGAAGACAGAGGGTAGTTGTAGATGGAGCATATTCTGCCTGGAGGTCGGTGACCAGTGGTGTTCCACAGGGATCTGTTCTGGGACCCCTGCTCTTTGTGATTTTTATAAATGACTTGGATGAGGATTTAGAAGGGTGGATTAGTAAGTGTGCAGATGACACGAAGGTTGATGGTGCAGAGGAGATTTACCAGGATGTTGCCTGGATTGAAGAGCACGTCTTATAAGGATAGGTTGAGCAAGCTAGGGCTTTTCTCTTTGGAGTGAAGGAGAATGAAAGGTGACTTGACGGAGGTGTACAAGATGATAAGCGGCATTGATCGAGTGAACAGTCAGAGACATTTTCCCAAGGGCAAAAATGGCTAACACGAGGGGGCATAATTTTAAGGTGATTGGAGGACAGTATGGGGGGGATACCAGAGGTAAGTTTTTTTTAAAGACAGAGTGGTGGGTGCATGGAACACACTGCCGGCAGAGGTGGTGGAGGCAGATACATCAGGGACATTTAAGAGACTCTTAGATAGGCATATGAATGACAAAAAAATGGAGGACTATGTGGGAGGGAAGGGTTAGATAGATCTTAGAGCAGGATAAAATGTCGGCATAACATTGTGGGCCGAAGGACCTGTACTGAGCTTTAATGTTCTATGTTCTATATTGTGGCAATGAGTACACAGTACTCAAGCTGTGGCCTAACCAAAGTTTTATAAGTTATATCGTAACCTCCCTACTCTTATATTCTATGCCCTGGCTAATGAAGGCAAGTAAACCATATGCAGTAAAGAGCTGGAGGAACTCAGCAGGCCAGGCAGCATCTATGGATGGAAATAGACAGTCGATGTTTTGGCAAATTAGAGGAACAGCACCGCATATTCCGCATGGGCAGTCTCCAACCTGACAGCAAGAATACTGAATTCTCAAACTTCCAGTAACAACTCCCCCTCTGTCCCTGTTCCCTTTTCTCTCTCCCCTGATCCATCTGACCCCCATCACCCTTTCCTTCGAGTCCACCATCCTTTCCATCTGCCTATGACCCACACACTCCTCCCACTTGTTCCCCTCCCCACCCCCCCCTCCCTTTATTTCATGCCTTTCCTATCAGATTCCATCATTTTCAGCCCTTCCATTCACTTCCAACTCCAGCTTCTGACATCATTCCAACTCTCCACCCTCCCTCACCTGTCTATCACATCCCTCACTTGGATCTACCTATCACCTGCCAGCTCTTGCTTCACCCCTTTCCTCCACTTTTTTTTTATACTGGCTATCTCCCCTCTTTCTTTCAATCCAGATGAAGGTTTTGACCTGAAACAGTGACTGTCCATTTCCCTCCATAGGTGCTGCCTGACCTGCTGAGTTCTTCCAGCACTTTATGTATTGCTCCAGATTCTAGCATCTGCAGTCTCTTGCACCTCCAAGTAAATCATATGTCTCCTTCACCACTTTGTGTAACAATATGACAACCTCTTCCAACAAGAATCTAACTGCCTCTCCTCTGTGATTTGCCGACTGTTTCCCAGCATATTATATCAAAGGACACACTGGGAAATTCAATCATGTATGAAGCTCAATGAAAAGACTTTCCTCTATATACTCTACACGATGTTACAGGAAATTGGGTTAAATGTGAAATCTAGTCCAGGGAATGTTGGAACAGCAGGAAAGCCCTGCCAATCCATAGACAGAGAAGTCAAGGCTCAGACTGATAAAGGAATCAGGCAGGTGGATGACAGTGGGGTTGAGATGAGGGTGCTGACCACTATTGTTGGATGGGGTTGTTGTATCAAGATGTCTTCTTGGGCAGTGGGGGTTAAAGGAATTATGTCCAGGGATACAAACTGATAGGAGATAGGGCTTTGAGTAACAGCAGTGCTGATTTGTATTAAGGTTGTTGTTGCAATGACAGCAAGAAAATAAAATTTATGGTTTACCACCTGAAGCTATAGAAAATTGATTTATTCAACAGCTGTAAACTTTAGCCAAGGTCAATATTTCTAAATATGAATTTAGCAAGGGACAGACTTGAAACTGTGTGCACAGCAGTTGAAGTCATATTTATGTTACACAAAAGAGAACCCTCAATAGTGCGAAGTTTCTCTCAACTCATTGACTAGTAACTTTTCAGGATAAGAAATACAATCTAACTTAACTCTACTGGTTGTAAGATTGTAACTCCTGTCTTTCTGTCCTCACTTAATCTGATGAAATGTCCTCTTCTCCAAGTAGGTGCCCACATTTCAGAATCCATACATTTGCAAATTTCTTTTTGAATAGTTCACAGGATTTTATTCCTTGAACAAGTAAAATTATTAAGAATTAAAAACATAGCTTGAAAAAATTGCAGTTGAACTTTCCCCGCACCTTTCCCTTTCCAGTTGTTTGCTAATAACGAGCAACACAACATTCCAATCCGGTAACCTGGTAAGGGATATTTCATGGCAAATATGATGTGCAATCTTTAACCTGAAGGTAATTATGTTAGAAAACCTAGAATTCCTTCTGAAAACATACTTCACCTTATTCCTTTGTGCAATGAATTCAAATAAATGATCATCGTTACTTGTCATATAAAATTAACTTGTTATTTTTACAAAATAACATTTCATTCTCTTCTTCAACATGAAATAAGATAATTAATTCCACCCCTTTTCATATTAGATCTATTTAGCTAATACCATAAAATAACAAGTCTGAAACAAAAAGTATTTTATAATAAAGAACAGTGGTGATGAACCTTTTCTTCATTTTTAGGAGTGAATGAGGCATGTGTTTGGACTAGAAATTTAGGCCAAGTAGTGGCATTTGTACTGATGTAACTCATTAGTTGTTAGACACTTCTCTCTAGCTGCCCTGCACTGCTTAAAATAAGTTATGAATGCTGTACTGTTTAGTTGTAGAAAGACTTGCTGAGGGGAAAGCTGCATGCATGGGTCTCTGCTATTGAGAACATGCCAGTCAAGGATGAAGACATCTTTTCATAAACCCTGCTTTACATTTGTCTTCAACTGTGCAGTATATCAAACTTTTTGCACTTGATTTCCATGCAGGAGAATTCCATTGTACTTTGACAATTATATTCCTTCACTTTTGAAAAAGCAGCTTTGTTTTAGTGTACTTTTTCTGAAATGACTACAGCACAATTTAAAAAGTTACATTATGAAAACGTTTGCATACCATCAATTTTAAACAGTACCCCAAAATGTTAGCGTTAAGCAAAACCAATGCTTTCAAAGAAGTTGTATAATAAACCAATCTGTCAAGTAATTTTGTTTCCAACTGCTATTTTATTTGAAAAGAGGTATGGATTTGTTTTGTGGACCAAAAAAAGCCTAGCAAATATATGTCCAAAGGATGGAGTTGCATCAAACGAAATCACATTGAAATTGTTTCCAGTTTTGCTATGCTTAGTTGTTGTAGTTAAATGGAGCATGAAAGAAAAGCTTAAATAATGGCACACATTTTGACTTAGCGAGATCACACCTGGAGTACCGTGTCATGTTTTGACATTTGTGCCAGAACTATGCACTTGTATGTTGGGTGTCACATACATTTTATCTCATATTTAAGAGGCAGAAAAAAAATAGAACTATTGATCTGCGAGACTAATATCAGTGGTAAAAAAAAGTGCTGGAAGAATATAACAGAATACCTTGAAAAGAAGAGGACTGAGCAGAACCATCCAAGATTTGTGAAACAAAACCTTGAAGATGGCTACAGGTAGGTAAAGTGGTGAAGAATGAATATAGTTTATTTTCCTTCATTAGCCCAGAATACAAGATCAGAGGTTAGGGTTCAACTTTATAAAACATGGGTTAGGCCACAGCTGGAGTACCATGGTACAGTTCCAGTCACCATACAATAGGAAAGACATGGTTACACTGGAGTTTAGACTGATTCACCATGTCTCCAGTGGAGCACTCCTTATGAAGATATACTGGATTGGCTTGGTTTATGTTCCTTGGAATGGAGAAGGCTGTGGGGTGACCTTACTGATGAGTACAAGTTATAAGGGCATAGATAGGGAAGAGAATAGGAAACTTTTCCCCCATAGCAGAGGTATCCAAAACAGAAGCACATAGGTTTAGGGTAAGGAGCAAGAGTCTTAGTGGGGATTTGAGAAATAACTTTTTCACCCAGAGGGTGATTGGAATCTGGAATATACTGCATGAGTGGGTGGCAGAGGAAAGTACTCAAAACATTTAAGTATCTAGATGAGCACTTGAAATGCCAGTGCATTGAAATTTATGGTCCATCTGCTGGTCAATGGAATTAGTATAGAAAGATAATTGATGGCCAGCAAAGACACAGTGGGCCAAAGGGCCTACAGTATATCTATGCTGTACAACAGCAGGACTGACATGGATTGAGCACTGATTACGAGACAGTAAGAGTAGAAATAAATGGATCATTCTCAGATCAGCAGGTTGTGACTAGTGAGATACTGCAGGAGTGAAGATTGGGTTCTTACTTTTAACAATCTATATCAACAATTTGGCTGAGGAGACCAATGTTATTTTTCCTTGTTTGATACCAATATTAAACTGGGTGGGATTGCAAGTATAGACTCAGAGTCAGAGCAATACAGCACAGATACAGGCCCTTCAGCCAACCAGTCCATGCCAACCACAGTGCCGTCCCAGCTAGTCCCAATTTCCTGCAATCAGCCCACATCCCTTGAAGCCCTGCCCCTCCATATGCCTATCCAAGTGCTTCTTAAATTATATTATTGTACCTGCCTCAACCACTTCCTCTGGCAGCTTGTTCCATAAACTCACCACCCTCTGTGTGGAAAAAGTTGCCCCTCAGGTCCCTTTTAATCTTTCCCTTCTCATCCTAAACCTATGCTCCCTAGTTTTGGAATCCCCTACCCTGGGGAAAAGACTTACCATCCACCTTATCTATGCCTCTCATAATCTTAAACATTTCTATAAGGTCACCCCTCATTCTCCTACATTCCAAGGAATAAAGACCCAGTCTGACCAATCCCTCCTTATAACTCAGGCCCTCTAGTCCTGGTGACATCCTAAAATCTTTTAAGATATCTTTATTAGTCACATGTACATCAAAACAGTGAAATGCATCTTTTGCAGTGTTCTGGGGGGCAGTCCACAAGTGTCACCATGCTTCCAGCACCAACATAGCATGCCTGCTGCTTCCTAAGCTGTAGGTCTTTGGAATGTGGGAGGAAACTGGGGCACCCAAAGGAAACCCACGCAGACAGGGGGAGAACATACAAACTCATTACAGGCAGTGGCTGGAATTGAACCTGGGTCACTAATGCTGTAAAGTGTTATGCTAACTGCTACACTACTGTGCCTCTTTCCAGTTTCACCACATCTTTCTTACAACAGGGTAACCAAAACTGTACACAGTACTCCAAGTGCAGCCTCATCAACGACTAATACAACTGCAACATAATATCCCAACTCCTATACTCAATGCCCTGGCTGATGAAGGCCAGAGTACTCCTAGGTCCCTGTTTCATTACACTCAGTGCTCTACCATTCATAATGCAAGTCCTACACTAGTTTGACTTTCCAAATTGCATTACCTCACCTGTCTGTATTGAAATCCATTTACCACTCCTCAGCCCACTTCCCTCGCTGATCACGATTCCCCATAATCTACGACAACCTTTTTCACTATCAATTACACCTCTTAATTTTATGTCATCTGCAAACTTCCTGAAGATGACTTGTGCTTTCACATCCAAATCATTTATAGAAATAATGAATAACAAAGATCCCACACTGACTCCTGTGGCACAACACTAGTAACTGGCCTCCATTCCGAGAAGTGACCTTCAACCACCACCCTCTGCTTCCTACCTCGGAGCCAATTTTGAATCCATGGAACCCAACCTTCCAGACCAGCTACCATATGGGACTTGGTCAAAGTCCAAACAGACATCTACTACCCTACCCACACCTGCCCTTTTGGTTACCTCTTCAAAAAACTAAACGATTCATCAAACATGACTTCCCACACATATTTGTTAAAATTTGTTAAAAATCCCACCTGTCTCCTGTGGCTTGAGACACAGGCAGCCCTGCTGATCTCTAAGGGGACTTGCTCTCTCCAGCCACCCTTTTGGTCTTAATATAGCTAAAGAACCTCTTGGGATTTTCCTTAACATTGCCTGCCAGATCCATCTCATATCCCCTCTTTGCCCCCCTAATTTCCCTCTTGTGTATTCTTAATCTTGTTCCCATCCTCCTAAACCCAGTGAATGCTTCCTTTTCTTGACCAGGGCTTCAATATCTCTCATCAGCCAGGTTCCCTAAACTTGCCAGTTTTATCCTTATAGGAACATGCTGCCCCTGGACTCTTAATATCACACTCTTAAAAGCATCCCACTTGCCATTCATTCCTTTCCCTTCAAACAGGCTCACCCAATCAACCTCTGCTAGATCCTGCCTAATTCCCCCAAGATTAGCCCTGCTCAAGTTTAGGACCCTAGCCCATGGACCTGTCCTATCCTTTTCCATCACTATCTTAATTAATGGAATTATGGCCACTAGAGCCAAAGAGCTCCCCGAGTGCCACTTCAGTTACTTACCCTGCCTCATTCCCCAAGAGGAGGTCCAGTATTGCACCCTCCCAAGTAAGGTCCTCTATATGTTGTGACTCAGGAAGCTTTCTGGGACACATTTCACAAATTCCATTCCATCCAGGCCCATAAAACTGTGGCTCAATCAAGACTGGGGAAATTAATCTCCCACTAATACAACCCTATTATTCTTACAACTATGAGCAATTTCTCTACACACCTGCTCCTCAAGTTCCCACTGACTATTTGAGGGTGGGGGGGGTCTATAATACAGCCTAACTAAAGTGATCCTCCCCTTTATTCTATGTTCTACCCATATGGCCACACTGGTCAATCCCCCAAGAATGTCATCTCGAAGCAATGCTGCTACATCCTTCCTTATCATAAAGGCAACAACCCCTCCTTGCCTACCTTACCTATTATTTCTGTAGCATCTGTATCCTGGAACATTGAGCTGCCAGTCCTGCCCTTCTCTAAGCCATGTTTTTTTTAAATGGCTATAATATCCCAGTCCCAATCCACACTGAGTTCATCCACCTTACTTGTTAAGCCTAGTGCATTGAAATAAATGTAGTTTAATAAGTATTCCTTTCCCACCCTTTACTGTGCCCTTGTCTATCCTGGTTACTACACTTGCTCTTGCTGGCTACTACTTTATCCCATGAATTGCTCCTGCTCAGAGATCCACCTCCCTGCCAACCTAGTTTAAACCCTCCCATGCAGCACTTGCACATTTCATTGCAAGGATATTGGTCCTTCTCTGGTTCAAGTGCAACCCATCCCTATTGTACAGGTCACCCTGACTTAAGAGATCCCAATGGTCCAAGAACCTGAATCCCTACCCCATGCACCAGCTCCTCAGCCACACATTCATCTGGCATTTCCTTCTATTTCTGACCTCACTGGCATGTGGCACTGGGAGTAATCTGGAGATCACTACCCTCAAGGTCCTGCTTCTTAACTTTTCACCTATTGCCCTATACTTATTCTGTAGGACATCATCCCATGTTCTATCCACATCATTTGTGCCAACAGATACCACAACCTCTAGCTGTTCACTCTCCCTCTCAAGAATGTTCTGCAACCACTCAGAGACATCCTTGACTTTGGCACCTGGGAGGCAGCACACCATCCTGGTATCTCTTCTGCAGCCAAAGAATCTCCTTTCTGTCTCCCTCACTATCAGGTCTCCTATCACTATCACCCTGTCCAACTACACCCTTTCCATCTGAGCCTCAGAGTTGCTGCTAGCCCCTCAAAAAAAAAAATCACCATCCCACCCCCAACAGTATCCAAAGTATACCTGTTAGTGAGGGAAATGGCCACAGGGGAACCTTGCACCTTGGGTGTGACCACCTCAGTGAAAGTCTCATCTATAATGCTCTCAGCATCCCAGATGACCCCAAGTACATCCAATCCAGCTCCCTGACCCAGTCTGCCAGGAGCTGCAGCTGGATGCACTCCCCAAATCTTGAAGGAGGAACATTCCACTGCTAAAACTGCCATCCTGCCTACAATGAGTCAAGTGCTAAGAATGAACAAGAAACTAAAACCTTATCCATTCTTACATGTATCTCCTTGCCAAAGCCTCTTGAGCCAAAAACCCCACTCTTACATTGGTCTTTTAAGCCAAAGACTCAATGGCCCACTCTCACAATGGCCACTCCACTTAACATTACCTTCCTTTTATTGGTTAAAGGGCCCTCCAATTAGCCAATCAATGAGACTTGCCTTTTTAAAGGATCCTGCTCTCGCTCCCAACTCCTGTAAAAGTGAAACTAATGAGCAATGAGACATGCCTTTTTAAAAGTTCCCACTTTAAAACTTTAAAAGTTTCATTCAACTTTATTTCAATCACTAAATTGGACAATGTTTTACATCATAATCTGCCTGCTGCCAACAGTCATTCAGTGCACATGTGCAAATCACTTTACCAAAATGCCATTTAATACACTTCCCATCAAAAGTTTGCATTCCCAACATAGTCACTATGTTCTCATATAAGGATGCCTTGTTGTACCCAATAGACTCTCACTGCCCAATATAGTCCAAAATATTTTAGAAAAGCTTAAGTGTACCTCCAGTGAACAAATTCTTGCTTTCTTGTGCAAGACAGCTGGACTGACATAAATGCATTTTATGTAGAATCTTTACAATTAGAATTTTAGCATGGTGCATCTTGCCAAATGTATGGCTCTTTTTATGACCAAGAAAAATAGCTACTTCAGGCAAGACAAAACACTGCACATCATTCTCCAACCTCTTCCATCTTAAGATCACCTTACAGTATGTTCCAGTAAGGACAAGGACGGCAAGGTAAGGGAACCTTGGATGACGAGAGAGGTTGTGAATTTAGTCAAGAAGAAAAAAGAAGCATATGTAAGCTGTAGGAAGCTAAAATCGAACAGGGTAATTGGTTTATTGTTGTCACATGTACCAAAGATACAGTTTTTATTATATAGTTCTTTTCTTCATAATATGCTGACTTGATTTTTTAAACATTGCCTGTATTTATCCCCAATGATAGTTCAAGACAGCATTCCAATATAATTGTTAGTGCACAAAAAATTACAGAAATTAGAGCTTTTGAGCATATATCACTCATTAACAGGGAACTCCAAAACACTCAAGTATTGTACATTAAGCAATACACCAGTAGCAAATGATCATAACTGAACTCGAAAGATAATGACAGGTTTTAAAGTAAATTCAACCAATCAATTTTCACACAGTGACCCTGAGCTTCCAGTTGCCTTTCACTTTAATTCTCCACCCCACTTCCACTATGACCTATCTGTCTGTGGCCTCTGGCACTGTTCCACCAAGGACCAACATAAGGTCAAGGAACCGTATATCTTCCATCTGGGCACATTGTAGCCTTCAGGACTCAATATCAAATTCAAAAATTTCAGGTAACTTGCTTTCTTTGTTCGTATCAATGTTGGTTTGTTCTGCTATAAGGTTATCCATTTGTAATATTTACTTTTTTTTCTCTCTCCACAGGCATTGACTGATCTACTGATCATCTCTTTCTGTGCCCTGCATTTCACAGCTCTGACATGTCCGTTTGTTTGTTTTCCTCCACTTGCCTCATTAACCAGAGGGCTCTTGAAAATTGCATATTGCCATGGTAACTCTGGCCTCACTAAATCAGAGATACTCCCTTTAACCTATCTATCTCACCTTCATCCTCTCTTCAATTTAAAACTAACTCGTTTTCTCACTTTTCCAGTTCTGATGAATAGTCTTTAACCTGAAATTTTAAATCTGTTTTTATTTCCACAGATACTGCCTAACCTGGTGTGTTTCCATCACTTTCTGTTTTAATTTTAGTTTCCTCATGATGCCTGACAATGCCATCTCTCTTTACTGTAAATACTGATGCCAAGTAATTATTTAATACATTTGTACTTTCTTTATTTTTGTTTTCAATCTAACCATTATAATTTGTAAGTTTTTTCTCACCATCCTCTTTTTCCTAATGTAACTGTAACAATTCTGGTGCTCCTTTTAATATCCCTCACATGTCTCTTTGGATTATAAAATTGGAAGATGCTGCAGATATTAAGGGAAATACAAAGAATAATAGAATGTAACAAAACAGGTAATAAGAACTACTTTACTTCTTTGCAATAGGATGATGAGGAAGTCTTGAAAACCATCATGGTGAAAACAGAAGTAGGCATGTTCCTGGTGATGTGGTGGTGGAAATAAATTATCCTGATGTTTATTCATTTTTAATATAATTATTTGAAATAATTATGAATTTTATCATTTCAACATATCATTAAGCTACCTATTTTCAAAGAGTACTTTTCACTAGTTATTGAAAACAGAAATGGAAATATATTGTGCAATAGCCCAGGATTTGGAAATATTTTCCCAGCTTAATTATTTGAAGGGGTTGCAAATTTGAATCATTCTCCTGTTTGTACTTTTTCTTCCAATCCTGTGCAAACTGAGCAGAAATAAACAACACTCTTAATAAATTCTTTTCACTAACTGGATTAGAAATTGAGAGCCTCACCATTCACTTAATGAATGCTTTGCATTCGCCAAAGAAACAAAAGATTCCCACCATGTAAAATAAAATATACTTCACTTTTCTTTTCAATTCACTTTTCCATTCAAATGCTTTTCTTAATATACAGAAATATTTTCACAATATTTTATTATATTGATCATCCATTTTTTTTTCATTTGCAGAACTGATAACCAAGTGGAGCAGGCACAAGGGCTCAACCACCAGTAACAAAGAAATACAAAGAGCAACCAATTCAAGCAGGCTTCTAAACAATTTACAACAGTTATATTTTCCTAGAGGATGTCCACTCTAGAATGTCTGGCCTGAATTTTACCAAACACGCTCTCCCATATCTCAGTGAGCCAATGGACATACATTAAAATAATGTAGATCCAACTTAGCCTACGAGATGACTGTTGCAGAATACATGTTACCCCCCAACCTTTCTTTCTCCATTTCTAAAAGGCTTCTGCCTCTATATCGATCTCATCCCTCCACTTCAGCTGCTCAAGCTAGAACATGCTGATGTTTGAACAAATATAATTTCTAATTATTTTCATGATACTGAATATGGAAATAAAACTAAGTCATTATAAGCAAACTGTCATCTTTATATTTGGATTTCCATAGAATTATGGAGTTATAAGACCAGACGTTTAAGTGAAACCAAGAACTGGGAATGAAACAAAGGTATTGCAAGTTCAAACTGGACATGGAATGGAATGCAGAAGGGCCTCTCAAGGGGAAGCCATCAGAGGAATACACACTGATTATAGTTCAGAGGCACTAATCTAAAAAAATTGTTTGAATATCTAACATTGGAAAATGATAGGTCATTATTTTATATTTGGTAGCCATCATCCTTCCCATTTGCTGAGGTCTATAATACGTTTTGATCTATGGTGGGTTGACTCTGTCAGATTCAATGTCTTATTTGTGAACTGTCTAGTTAATAAAAACTATTAGCCCCAACAAACTCATGTGCATGTTCTGTCACTTACAATTCATTGGTTAACATTCTACCAATTAAGGACAATGGAACATTAAAATCTAAAGAAAATGACTGACAAGATAAATGCTATTTTATTACAGGTGCAATATTTACTTATTTCAATTACATAACAGTAGCTATATTTTTTTGCTATTAAATCCATAATATGATCCAAATTCTTTTAAACATGCTGACATGTAGAATAATCACAGTCTGATGTGCATTTAGGCAATACAGTAGCGCTTCACAAATGTGCCTATTTACTATTTGCTTTCGTCATTAATTTTCAAAGACATCTAATCTGTGAATACACCCTTTTTATAAGGGAATAATAGATTACACTCTGGCTCTCTGGAGGTTAAGGTTTTCAAAGATAGTTGTAATGGACAGCTACAAACTCCTGGTGTTGGACAGATGAAGCTTGGCTGATTAGCTAGAGATCTAGCTGTGCAACCAAGCTTCGTCTATCCTGGGAAGGAAGTCATTTTTGCTGAACTTCCTCACCTCCAGATCATTTCAAGCAGCACCAGTTGACCTCTGCCAAATTTCCCAGTTTGTAGAATTTCTTAAGTTCAATATCACCCTGATTTTATGCGCAAGTTTCATTAAGAAAATTGGCCGATGAGATCAAGGGATGTGAGAATTGATCTGTGCAGTTAAAATAAATGTTTCAAACAATTTTAAAAAGAAAGACATTTATGTTTTGCTTTTCCAAGTCATTCATGTTTAAAATATTTGCTTTGTATTATTTAATTTCAGACTGTTTATTTTAAGGCCATCAAATTGTTTAAATGTAGACCTGTTAAAATAATTCAGTTGGAAAATACTTAAATTTTGGTTATTCTTCAGTTTGGTAACAAATGCATAGTAGAATTTTGCTTAACCCTTATTATCTCTACTGCTAGTTGAATGAAAATTGATATTAAGGATAAACTTTCTCAGTACAGATGTCTGTTCAATAAATATATATTCCACAAAGAGATCTTTTTATTTCTAAAAAAAAATTTCCGTGTAACATCTTGTATTCTGTTTCAATGCAATGTATAGTAACAGTGAAACAAATTTACTATCACGGAAATGCTGTTGGAGGTAAGGTGCTTACTATATTAGAATGCCTTCAACAGTCATTTTAAAGATAGACTAACCTAATGAGTTTGGGCAAACTCTGGAACATTTCTTAAAGTATCATCATCCTTATTAATTTTCAAAACTACTGACTGTGCCATGATACCTGTCACAGGCCTAAAACTACAATTATACCTTACTATTTTGCAGATATTTATGCTTTGTTGCACCACAAACAAATTTAACATTCAATGCATATAAAAATTAAATAACAAGAGTCTGCTGCTTTAAATAAAATGTATAATATCTTGTTTTTTTTCTATATTTTAAACCAATTTCCTTAGTTATAATTATTTAAATGTTTGTATATTTTTCATCTTTATGACAATCATTTTGTGCTACTCCCAGGGCACTGTTTTGTATGTTAATGTATTTGTGCAAGCAGAATCACAAAATAAATGACAACTCTTTAAAAAAGCTATTAATAAATTCATGCACACTTTCAGAAGATTTATTGGCTGTTGGAAATTCACAAAGGAATAATAAGTCAGAGAATGTTGCTGCATAAAAACAAATAAGATTACTAATGCATATATAAGGTGCCCTTGTTTACAGTCACCTACTTTCACTTAAGGCAATATAAACACTGAGTGTATACACTAAAGTTAAGATTAAATTTTCCTCACATAAATCTTAACAATTAGCAAGCTTAGCATAGCATAACTGCACAGCTGAATAATTTTCAAATAACGTGAGACAAAATTTAAACGTTCATTTTACTTTTTGAAAAAAAATGTTTGATGACAATATTGATGTGTGCTTCTAAATTTCTTGATCTGTGTAAGCCTGTGGTCCATCCCACCCCCACCCAAATCCTCTGCAACTCCTGGAAATTACAGCAGCTGTGACTGTCCAACTTGCAAACCTTCGCTTGTCACATTCCTGAACTAGCTGCAAAGAAAACTGCAAGAGCAACCTAGTGCCAATAGGAACATAAAATTGCAGAGTAATATTGGGAGATTAAATTTGAGTGGATAAAATTCTGGCACATGGTGTTCAATCCAGGTCAGCTGCAAGGTCATTCATTTTGGACCAATAAAGACATTTTAACGTAATTTTAAAATTATGAACAGTTAGGGACAGAAGTGATCTGAAGAAATTTGGGGACATGATGATAAATCACAAAAATGGAGCAGACACCAAAAATAATCACAGATACCAATGGAATGTTCATGTTTATGTCTAGAGAGTAACAGCTAAACAATGCCCTTGTAAAACTACATATGGAGTTGTGTGCACAGTTATGAGTAATGCACCTAAGAAAGAACATATTGGTTTTGGACAGAGTGCAGCACAAATATGACAATGTCAGATTGCTCCCTGTGTATTCTGTGGGACAACAGACAGATGTTTATCATATCAAAACCGCAAACTACAGAAGATAAACATGAAAAAGATGTTGTCCCTTTAGCACTTAGGAAAAATAAACCCCATGATGACACACAAAGAAAGTGAGAGAGGTCTAACTGCAAAGCAACTTTGCTGTTGCTGAAGATGATACTGTTTTCTTAATTCTTCTGTTGCTTTCAACTTCAACAATGTCTCTGCCTTTTATGGTGTCTTCCCAAGTGTCCACACATCATAGATATAAGTATTCTATTACACATTTATCTGTCCAGTCTCGTGAAGCAGTAACAATTAACCCTCCCTTCATAGTGATTGATACAGACTTTGCTTTCAATTTGTTCCACTACACAGATCATGAAATTTAGAAAGCACCTATCATTATTGACCTACAGTTTCACAGAGGACTATATGCAGCCAAAAATAATTATTAAATAAATGAGAAAACTATATCAGCATGAAACAATCCTCAGAAGCCACAGTGATATATGAATATATTTATTTAACTGAATATAATTAAGATGCATTTTATTAATGCAAGTACTTTGCTAAATTTCAAACAACAGTTTTCCTTCATGACAAATGAATGACTTTCTTTTAAACCCAAGCATCAAATGTTTAGTTTGGTAACCTGGAAATATATTTCAACACAACTGAAAGAAAATCAAAATGCATTATTTCTGTGCATACTAATGAGTATTCAAGTTTGTAGTAAGGAGAGCTGACAATCAGATTAAAAAAACACTAAACCAGAAATAGTTCTAGCTCTGCACAAAGTCATTATTCAGTCAAAGTAAGCAAGTTAATCGAAGAGTTCTCAAACATTCATTGCTAAAAGTCATTATTGTACATCCAGTGACTGCTGAAACATCAAAAGTTTTTTTAAATCACATATTCACACAATTGCAGTAACTATCATTTAATTAATGCACATTAATCACAAAATATTACACTACACAGCTAATCATGATCAAGTATTACAAACTAGACTGGCAGGAGAGTGGGACTCTAAGCAGGAGCAAGTCATGGGATAAAGCAGTAGCCAACCAGAGCAAGTTTAGTAATCATGATAGCCAGAGGGCACAGTAAAGGAAGGGAAAAGAATACTCAGTTAAACTGTATTTATTTCAATGTACAAAGTTTTAACAGGTAATGATGAACTCAAAGAGCGTGGATTGGCTCTGGCAACTGGGATGTTATAGCTATAACAGAAACATGGCTGAGAGAAGGGCAGGGCTGGCAGCTCAATGTTCCAGGATATAGATGCTACAGGCATGACAGACTTACAGGTAAGCACGGAGAGAGAGTTGCCTTTTTGATAAGGGAAGATGTAACAGCAGTGCTTAGAGACGACAGTCTTGAGGGATTGCCGAGTCAAGCCATATGGGTAGAACTTAGAAACAAGATGGGGAGGGTCACCCTAGTGAGTCTGTATTATAGACACGCCAATCGTCAGCAGGAACTTGAGGAGCAGGTGTGCAGAGAAATTGCTCATAGTTGTAAGAATAATAGGGTTGTATTAGTGGGAGATTTTAATTTCCCTGGTGTTGACTGGATCACTCAAAGTATTAAGGGCCTGGATGGGGTGGAATTTGTGAAACGTGTCCAGGAAAGTTTACTGAGTCAATACATAGAAGGCCCTACTCTGGAGGGTCCAATAATGGAGAATGAGGCAGCACAAGTGACTGAAGTGGCAGTCAGGGAGCACTTTGGCTCTAGTGACCATAATTCTATTAGTTTTAAGACTGTGATGGAAAAGGATTGGACAGGTCCACGGGTTAGGGTCCTAAACTTTAGCAGGACTAATCTTGGGGGAATGAGGCAAGATCTAGTAGAGGTGATATTAAGAGTCCAGGGGCAGCATGTTCCTATTAGGGTGAAGGATAAAACTGGCAAGTTTAGGGAACCCTGGCTGACAAGAGATATCAAAGCTCTTGGTCAAAAAAAAAAGTAAATATACACTGGGTTCAGGAGGTCGGGGACGTGAATCCCTTGATGACTTTAAAAAAGAATAAGAATACACTTAAGAGGGAAATCAGGAGGGCAAAGGGAGGGTGAGATGGATCTGGCAGGTAAGGTTAAGGAAAATCCAGAGAGGTTCTATAGCTATATTAAGTCTAAAAGGGTGGCTAGGGAGAGAGTATGTCCCCTTAGAGATCAGCAGGGCCACCTATGTCTCGAGCCACAAGAGATGGATTTTTAACAAATATTTCTCCTGTGTTTACTGAGGAGAAAATCATGGTTGCTCAAGAGATAAGGGAAACAAGTGGAGATGTTTGAGAGAACATTCATATTACCAGGGAAGAGGTATTTGTAGCCTTAAGGAGCATTAAGGAGGATAAATTGCCAGGGCCTGACCAAGTGCATCCTCAAACTTTGTGGGAGGCTAGAGAAGAAATTGTGGAGGCCTTTGCAGAGATATCTGATTCATCATTAGCCAGTGGTGAAGTTCCTGAAGAGTGGAAGGTAGCTAATGCTGTTCTGTTGTTTAAGAAGGGTAGCAAGCACATGGCAGGGAACTACAAGCCAGCCAGTCTGGCATCAGTGGTGGGGAAGTTACTAAAGGGAATTCTGAGGGACAGGATCTCCCAGCATTTGGATAGACAAAGGACAAGTCAGCATGGCTTTGTGCATGGAAAGTAGTGTTTGACAATTTTTTGAGTTTTTTTTGAAGAGGTAACCAAAAGGGTAGATGAGGGTAGGGCAGTGGATGTTACCTATTTGGACTTTAGCAAGGCCTCTGAAAAGGTCCCGCGTGGTAGGCTGGTCTCGAAGGTTAGGTTCCATGGGATCCTGGGAGAGCTAGTTGGGTGGATTCAAAGTTAGCTCGGAGGTAGGAAGCAGAAGGTGGTGGTTGAATGTTGTTACTCGGTTTGGAGGCTGGTGACTACTGGTATGCAGCTTGGGTCAGTGTTGGGACACTTGTTATTCGTCATTTATATAAATGATTTGGATGCAATTGCATAAGGTTTGATCAATAAGTTTGCGGATGACACGGAATTAGGGGGTGCTGTAGACAGTGAAGAAGGTTATTTTAGATTACAGAGAGATCTTGATCAGTTAGGGAAGTGGGCCAAAGAGTGCCAAATGAATTTCAATACAGATAAGTGTGAGGTAATGCATTTTGGAAAGTCAAACCAGCATAGGACTTGTACTATGAATGCTGGACCACTAGGGAGTGTAATGGAACAGGGGACTAGGAGTGTAAGTGCATACTTCGTTTAAAGTGGCGTTACAGGTAGATAGGGTGATGAGAAAGGCATTTGGCGCACTAGCCTTCCTCAGTCAGGGCATTAAAGATAGGAGTTGGGACATTATGTTGCAGTGTTATAAGTGGTTAGTGAGGCCAAGCTTGGAGTTCTATGGACAGGTTTGGTCACCCTGTTATAGGAATGATGTGGTTAAACTGGAAAGAGTGCAGAGAAGATTTACGAGGATGTTGCCAGGACTAGTGGGCCTCTGTTGTAGGGAGAGGTTGGCCGGTCTTTTTTCCTTGGACCGTAGAAGAATGAGGGATGCAGGATCAGGTGATGTGTTGTAGTTGCATGATGTGAGAGCTGGTGGACTCCAATGTGGTCCCTGGTGACCACATCTGCAGCAAGTGTTGGTTGCTTGAAGAACTTAGGCTCAAAGTTGATGACCTGGATTCTGAGCTACAAACATTGCGACACATCAGGGAGGGGGAGAGTAACCTGGACATTGTTTTCAGGAGGCAGTCATACTCATTGGATTAACTACTTCAAATTTGATCTGTGGTCAGGGACAAGAGGATGTGACTGTAAGTGAGGCAGGTAGGGGGATTCAAGAGGTAGTGCTGGAGAAGCCTCAACTCTTGAGCTTGTCAAATAGTTCTAAGATTCTTGCTCCGTGCAGATGAGAGTGGGGGCTGTCGGAAAGATGAACAACCGAACCATGGCACCGTGGTTCAGGAAGCCATTCAAGAGGGGGGAGAGAAGTGCAATGTAGTTGTAATTGGCGATAGTATAGTCAGGGGAATAGACACAATTCTCTATCGCAAGGATTGAGAGTCCTGAAGGCTGTGTTGCATGCCTGATTCCCAGGTTCAGGACATCTCATCTGACCTGCAGAGGAATTTGGAATGGGAGGGAAAAGATCCAGTTGTCATGGTCTATGTGGGTACCAGCAACATAAGTAGAACAAGGGAAGAGGTTCTGCTGAGGGAATTTGCACAGCTTGGGACTAAATTAAAAAGCAGTACCAAAAAAGTAATAATCTTTGGATTGCTACCTGAACCACATGCAAATTGGCACAGGGTCAATAAGATCAGAGAGTTAAATGTATGGCTCAAAGATTGGTGTGGGAGAAGTGGGTTTGAATTTGTGGGACATTGGCACCAGTATTGGGGAAGGAGGGAGGTGTTCCGATGGGATGGGCTCCACCTGAACCATGCTGGGACCAGGTTTCTGGGGAATTGCGTAACTTGGGCTCTGGATAGGGCTTTAAACTGAATAGTTGGGGGCAGGCTGCAGGTTCAACAGATTAGAAAACTATGAATAAAGTAAAAGGGAAGATGAATACAGGAGAGGTTACTGAAGTCTCCAGAATAAAGAATTAAGACAGAAAGTTTAGAAAGGGATAAGAATTTAATTTCAGGCAACATGGAGACAAATTTGAGAAGAGGAGTGGTGAATACAGGACAGAAAGTGTTGTATTTGAAAGCATGCAGTATACAAAATAAGGTAGATGAGCTCATAGTGCAGTTAGAAATTAGCAGGTATGACATTGTGGGCATCACAGAGTCGTGGTTGAAAGATGATCACAGCTGGGAGCTAAACATCCAAGGTTACACATCCTATTGAAAAGACAGACAGGTGGGCAGAGGGGGCGGGGGGCTCTGTTGGTAAAAAATGAAATCAAATCCTTAGCAAGCAGAAGGTGGTGGTTGAAGGTTGTTTCTTGGTTCAGAGGCCAATGACTACTGGTGTGTAGCATAGGGAAAAGGCAATTCTGGATTTGGTGTTGTGCAATGAACCAGATTTGATTAGGGACCTTAAGGTAAAGAAACCCTTAGGAGGCAGTGATCATAATATGATAGAATTCACCCTGCAGTTTGAGAGGGAGAAGCTAAAATTAGATGCATCGGTATTACAGTTGAGTAAAGGTAACTACAGAGGCATGAGAGAGGAGCTGGCCAAAGATGATTGGAAGGGGGCCCTAGCAGGGATGACAGTACAGCAGCAATGGCAGGAGTTTCTGGGAGCAATTGAGAAAATGCAGGATGAATTCATCCCAAAGAAGAAGAAGCATTCTAAAGGGAGGATGAGGCAACCGCGGCTGACAAGGGAAGTCAAAGACAGCATAAAAACAAAAGGGAGGGCATATAGTATTGCAAAAATTAATGGGAAGCTAGAGGATTGGGAAGCTTTTAAAAAACAACAGAAGGCAACTAAAAAAGCAATAAAGGGAGAAAAGATGAAATATGAAGGTAAGCTAAACAACAGTATAAAAGAGGATACCAAAAGTTTTTTCATTTATATATTAAGAGTAAAAGAGAGGAAAGAGTGGACATCGGACCGCTGGAAAATGTTGCTGGAGAGATTGTAATGGGGAACAAAGAAATGGTAGACGAACTGAATAAGTATTTTACATCAGTCATCAGCAACATGCCAGAAATTCAAGAGAATCGGGGGCAGAAGTGAGTGTAGCCGCTATTAGTAAAGAGAAGGTGCTTGTGAAACTGATAGGTCTAAAGGTAGATAAGTCACCTGGACCAGATGGACTACACCCCAGGGTATGAAAGAGGTCACTGAAGAGATTGTGGAGGCAGTGGTAGTGATCTTTCAAGAATCACTGGAGTCAGGAATGGTTCCAGAGGACTGGAAAATCGCAAATGTCACTCCACTCTTTAAGAAGCAAGGGAGGCAAAAGACAGGCAATTACAAGCCATTTAGCCTGACTTCAAAGGTTGGTAAGATGTTAAAGAGTCCATTCTTTAAGGATAAGGTTTCAGTGGTACTTTGAAGCACATGATAAAGTAGGCCAAAGTCAGTATGGTTTCCTTAAGGGGAGATCTTGCCTAACAAATCTGTTAGAATTCTTTGAGAAAGTAACAGGCAGGATAGACAAAGGAGAGTCAGTGGATGTTGCTTACTTGGATTTTCAGAAGGCCTTTGACAAGGTGCCGCACATGAGGCTGCTGAACAAGATAGGAGCCCATGGTATTACAGGAAAGGTACTAGCATGGATAGAAGATTGGCTGACTGGCAGAAGGCAAAGAGTGGGAATAAAGAGGGCCTTTTCTGGTTGGCTGCCGGTGACTAGTTGTGTTTTGTAGGGGTCGGTGTGGGGTCCGCTACATTTCACATTACAGTGGCATGCAAAAGTTTGGGCACCCCTGGTCAAAATTTCTGTTACTGTGAATAGCTAGGCGAGTATAAGATGACCTGATTTCCAAAAGGCATAAAGTTAAAGATGGCACATTTCTTTAATATTTTAAGCAAGATTACTTTTTTACTTCCATCTTTTACAGTTTCAAAATAACAAGAAAGGAAAAGGGCACGAAGCAAAAGTTTGGGCACCCTGCATGGTCAGTTCTTACTAACACCCCCTTTGGCAAGTATCACAGCTTGTAAACACTTTCTGTAGCCAGCTAAGAGTCTTTCAATTCTTGTTTGAGGGATTTTCGCCCATTGTTCCTTGCAAAAGGCTTCTAGTTCTGTGAGATCTTGGGCTGTCTTGCATGCACTGCTCTTTTGAGGTCTGTCCACAGATTTTCGATGATGCTTAGGTCGGGCAACTGTGAGGGCCATGGAAAAACCTTCAGCTTGTGCCTCTTGAGGTAGTCCATTGTGGATTTTGAGGTGTGCTTAGGATCGTTATCCTGTTGTAGAAGCCATCCTCTTTTCATCTTCAGCTTTTTAACAGACAGTGTGATGTTTGCTTCCAGAATTTGCTGTTATTTAATTGAATTCATTCTTCCCCCTACCAGTGAAATGTTCCCCGTGCCACTGGCTGCAACACAAGCCCAAAGCATGATCCATCAACCCCCGTGCTTAACAGTTGGAGAGGTGTTTTTTTCATGAAATTCTGCACCCTTTTTTCTCCAAACATACCTTTGCTCATTGTGGCCAAAAAGTTCTATTTTAACTTCATCAGTTCACAGGACTTGTTTCCAAAATGCATCAGGCTTGGTTAGATGTTCCTTTGCAAACTTCTGATGCTGAATTTTGTGGTGAGGATGCAGGAAAGTTTGGAGAAAAAAGAGTGCAGAATTTCATGAAAAGAACACCTCTCCAACTGTTAAGCACGGGGGTGGATCGATCATGCTTTGGGCTTGTTTTGCAGCCAGTGGCACAGGGAACACTTCATTGGTAGGGGGAAAATGAAATCAATTAAATAACAGCAAATTCTGGAAGCAAACATCACACCGTCCGTAAAAAAGCTGAAGATGAAATGAGGATGGCTTCTACAATAGGATAACGATCCTAAAAACACCTCAAAATCCACAATGGACTACCTCAAGAGGCACAAGCTGAAGGTTTTGCCATGGCCCTCACAGTTGCCCGACCTAAGCATCATCGAAAATCTGTGGATAGACCTCAAAAGAGCAGTGCATGCAAGACAGCCCAAGAATCTCACAGAACTAGAAGCCTTTTGCAAGGAACAATGGGCGAACATCCCTCAAATAAGAATTGAAAGACTCTTAGCTGGCTACAGAAGCATTTACAAGCTGTGATACTTGCCAAAGGGGGTATTACTAAGTACTGACCATGTAGGGTGCCCAAACTTTTGCTTCGGGCCCTTTTCCTTTTTTGTTATTTTGAAACTGTAAAAGATGGAAATAAAAAAGTAATCTTGCTTAAAATATTAAAGGAAATGTGTCATCTTTAACTTTATGCCTTTTGGAAATCAGGTCATCTTATACTCGCTTAGCTATTCACAGTAACAGAAATTTTGACCAGGGGTGCCCAAACTTTTGCATGCCACTGTATATGTTGATGATCTGGATGACGGAATTGATGGCTTTATGGCCAAGTTTATGGATGATACAAAGACAGGTGGAGGGTCAGTCAGTGTTGAGGAAGCAGGGAGTCTGCAGAAGGACTTGGGCAGATTGGGAGAATGGGTAAAGAAGTGGCAGATGGAATACAGTGTAGGGAAGTGTACAGTCATGTACTTTGGTGGAAGGAATAAAGGAGTAGACTGTTTTCTAAATGGGGAATGAATTCAGAAATCAGAAGTGCAAAGGGACTTGGGAGTCCTAGCGCAGGATTCCCTAAAGGTTAACTTGCAGGTTGAGTTGGTAGTAAGGAAGGCAAATGCAATGTTCGCATTCATTTCAAGAGGACTAGAATATAAAAGCAAGGATGTGATGCTGAGGCTTTATAAGGCATTGGTCAGACCACATTTGGAGTACTGTGAGCATTTTTGGGCCCCATATCTAAGGAAGAATGTGCTGGCATTGTAGAGGGTCCAGAGGAGGTTTACAGGAATGATCTCAGGAATGAAATGGTTAATGTATGAGGAGCATTTGATGGCTCTGGGCCTGTACTCGCTGGAGTTTAGAAGGATGATGGGGATCTCATTGAAACCTACTAAATATTGAAAGGCCTGGATGAAGTGGATGTGGAGAGGATGTTTCCAGTAGTGGGAGAGTCTAGGACCAGAGGGCACAGCCTCAGAATAGAAGGACGTCCCCTTAGAACAGAGATGAGGAGTAATTTCTTTCGCCAGAGGGTGGTGAATTTGTGGAGGCCGAGTCATTGGGTATATTTAAAGCAGAGATTGACAGGTTTTTGATTTGTATGGGTGTCAAAGGTTACAGGGAGAAGGCAGGAGAATGGAGTTGAGAGAGAAAAATAAATCAGCCATGATCGAATGGCAGAGCAGACTCGAAGGGCCAAATGGCCTAATTCTGCTCCTATGTCTTATGGTCTAATGGACCTTATAGAAATGTTTAAAATTATGAGAAACATAGATACAGTGGATGGTAACAGCCTTTTCCCCAGGGTAGGGGAATCCAAAACTAAGGGGCATAGGTTTAGGGTGAGAGGGGAAAGATTTAAAAGGGACCTGAAGGAAAACTTTTTCCACGCAGAGGGTGGAGAGTATACAGAATAAGCTGCCAGAGGAAGTGATTGAGACAGGTACAATAATATCATTTAAGAAGCACTTGGATAGGTACATGGAGGGGCAGGGCTTTGAGGGACATGGGCCGAACGCATGAAATTGGGACTTGCTGGGTGGGCACCATGGTCAGTATGGACTGGTGAGGCCGAAGGGCCTGTATCCATGCTGATTTTTTCTCTATTGACTCTAAGGAAACAACTGAGATAACAAAATGAAACATGTCACTTTAGAAGGTACCTGCAGTAAAACTCAATTCATGCAGCATGTTCAGGATTTTGGTAGTGTCGACTGCTGTATTTTCCGGACTACTTGACATTATTCTAAATTCACTTTCAATTCACATTTTTTAGATGTTACTCAGTAGCATAATAAACTTTCCAGAGAACCCAATGAGTTGCAAGGAAACATGGCAAACAGCCTCAGTGAGTTTAAAGGGAGAACAGGAAATGTGGCCCTGGTGAGTTTAAAGAACATGCAGGAAATACGACCTCGGTGAGTTTAAAGGGAGCGGTGGAAACATTGAGCCACATACCGAATCACTGGGATTCCAAACAATTGGACAGCCAGCAGATTATTGTAATTTTATTGTTCTGCCCTTTGATTATACAATGTTGAAGTTTTGCAAGTCAGCTGGTAAATGTAACAATAAAAATGCAGGCAAAAAAATTACTTGAAAAATAATCTCTGTGCAGGAACAACCTAACATCATACTCAGTAAAAATATGGTTAGAACAATAAACCAATACATTAGTTTGTTGCAAATCCACAATCCTAAATAGATGAGAAATACTTCAGTAAAACAGTAAAACCATACACAGTCCTATCTTTGCTGCTTCTGAAGCAAGATCTGAAATGCAAGAAACTTAAGCGTTTTTGGGTCTGGTAATTATTTAAAGCATAGCACTGATTGATTTCTAATTTATTCAAATGATTTGGTACCATTAGCATGGCCACTCAACATTGCTTATGCCTAAGTATTTGTGAAATGATCGCAGTCAGCAGCAATTTTTTTTTAAATTCATTTTTCAGGATGCAGGCATTGCCGTGATTATTGTTTATCCCTAAATGCCCTTCAGAATGCGACGTTGAACCATCTTCTTGAACCACTGTAGTCCTTCTGGTGAAGTGCTGGGGTTACAAGATTTAGATCCAGGAATGGTGAATGGTACATATTTTCCAGTCAGGATGGAGTGTAATTTGGAGAAGAACCTGCAGGTGGTGGAGGCAATGAAGGAGTTTTAATCAAGTAAGTTGCTTTCAATTGATGTTGAGCTTCTTGAGTGTTGGTGGACATGCACTCATCTTGAGAAGTGGAGAGAATTCAGCTTCTGGCTTGTGCCTTGTAAGTGGAGTTAAGGCTTTGAGATGTCAGGAAGCATGCCACTCTCTCCAGGATTCTCAGCCTCCAACATCCTTTTGTAGCCATTGGATGTATATGACTGGCCAGAGTTGTTTCTTGTCAATAGTGGCCCCTAAAATGTTGATGATATGGGGGTCAGCAGTGGTCAGATCATTGAATAGGTTGGTAGTTAGACTCATTTTAGAGATGGTCATTGGCTGGCACATTTGTAGTGTGAACATTACTTGTCAATTATCTGTACATGCTTGAATGCTGTCTAGCTTTTTCTGAGGAGTTGCAAATGGAATTGAACATTGTGCAAACATCAGCAAACATTTTAATTAAAGGTCATTATGAAGCAACAGAAGATGGTTGGGCCTAGTACATGGCCCTGAGTAATCCTAAAGCAATATCCTAATGCTCGGATGATTGACCTATAGCAACACAACCATATTCCTTTGTGTGGGACAGGATTCCATCCTTTGAAGTGCTTTCTCCTTGATACCAGTTCTACCAGGGCTCCTTGATGCTATTTGGTCAAATACCATCTTGATGTCATGGACAGTCATTTTCAGCTTCTATCTGGAATTCAGCTCTTTTGTTTGCATTTGGATAAGGTCCAGATAAATCTGAAAATGGGCATTGGTGAACAGTTTATTGCTACTTGCCATAAGAAAACATAGACAGTAACCTCTTCCATCACTTTGTTCTGGAACCATGTAGTGAAGGTAGTCCCAGAGTGCTGTTACAGAATTTCAGGACTTTCATCCAGCAACGATAATAAACTAACCCAGATAAAGGTGGAGTGTGATTGGAAGGGTGTTACGGACTAGGTTACTATTGGTGAATGTCCCTTTAAGACATAGCACAGTGTGCATGTGAGTGTGTGTGTGGGGCGTGGTGATGTCAACAGAAGGTAAGGACGTAATGACGTTTTTGGAACAGACAGTCGGAGTCAGTCAGGAGAGAGGGAGAGAGAGAGAGAGAGCGAGAGAGACCAGCCTGCTAGTCCCTATTGATGGATGAAAAACAATAACTGTGCCTGTCACTATAATCCACATATGGATTTTTGAAATAATCCAGTGGAGTCCACCTTGTCGTTAACCTGTAGAAGGAAACAGGTATTTGTGTGGACAGCCACGATTTGAGTGCCTTTCAGGGTGGCAGATACTTCGGAACAAAGCAGTGGAGTAGTCACTGCTGAGTAGACACTGCGGTGCCATATGGGTTCAATTGTGGAACATGTGGATTTCGTAATTACTCTCTATTTTCTCTCTACATTTCCTCTTCAGTCAATGGTGGTTTTGAAGAAGACTTTGCTCACGTTTCACCTTACGGCTTGCTGAACTGAACTTTGAGAACTATTCCTGGACTTGGAGTTTGGGAATTTGCCACACACACACTTCGAGTTTAGTTTTTGGGGTTAATGTTTAAGATCTAACATTTTTACTTTTATTTTTCTTATTATCGTAAGTAGTTATTAATAAAATAGTTTTAACACTTATACATGACTCAGTGTGTTTCTTTAGTTGCTGGTTCGTAACAAGGGGAACAAGCAAAGGTGTAGGCTGACAGAGTAAGGGAAGGATTAATCTTGGGCAGGAGGGAGTGAGTCCAATCAAACATACTGTTTTGTCTTGATGCTGTCAAACATTGTATGGCCTTGGAGATGCCTTGTTTTCAATGTTCCATCATACTTCAAGAAGTAAGGAGGAGGAGGTCACTCAACAGAATGTCCAGTCTCCAACCTGTCTTATAGCCACAATATTTATGCGGCCAGCTAATCATTGCACTAGTCAGCTACTTCTTGCTATCATATAGTGATTCAATTGACTAAATTCTGGCATCAGTGGAGGTGAGACTTCAGTTGGCGGCTGAGATGGATCAATCATTTGTCACCTCTAACAGAAGCTGGATGTAGACACTTCATTTTGGTGTTTTGCACTCAGATTTTGGGCCCCACCATAATTAAGAATGGAGCTATTAACGGAGCCTCTTCTCCCTTTTCGTTACTCTATTGTACACTACCATTCAAAACTTTGAAGAATTAGAAATGACTCACTTTGAACATACCGGAAAGTTAATTGAACTGCAATAGTACAATTAAACTTTGACTATCTGCCCTAAGTATTCAGAAATCCTAATGGTTCAGTATCTGGCTCACCAGGTGATGCTTATTGCGCTCCCTCCCAACACACTGAGGCCCCGGTTCCCACACTCCCTTTCAACTCGTCAGCATCCTTGTTCTCATATTCCCTTTTAATTCACCTGGGCACCAGTTCTCATGTTACCTTTAAATTTACCAGGTTCACTGAAAAATTTATTATAACGTTCAATCCCGGGTTCAATTCTGGCCACTGTCTGTAAGGAGTTTGTACGTTCTCCCCGTGTCTGCGTGGGTTTCCTCCAGGTGCTCCGATTTCCTCCCACATTCCAAAGATGTACAGGTTAGGAAGTTGTGGGCATGCTATGTTGGCGCTGGTGGCAACACTCTATGCAAAAGATGTATTTCACTGTGTGTTTCGATGTACATGTGACTAATAAAGATATCTTATCTTATATACAAAAACGTGAATTAAAAGTGTGTTTTAGGTATCCTCGACTTCCTCATCAGGAGACCAGTCATTAAGGATCAGTGATGAAGAAGGATCCTGACCCGAAACATTGACCATCTGTTTTTCTCCATGGATGTTGCCTGACCTGCTGAGTTCCTCCAACATCTTGTTTTTTCATCAATGATCCGTGATAACATCTCCTCCTCACTGACAATCAACACAGCCGTACCTCCAGGATGCGTGCTTAGCCTACTGCTCTACTCTCTCCACATTCATGATTGAATGGCTAAGCACAGCTCAAACGCCATGTATAAATTCGCAGATGACACCACTATTGTTGGTAAAATCTCAGATGGCAACGAGGAGGCGGACAGGAGTGAGATAGATCAGCTGGTTGAGTGGTGTCGCAACAACAACCTCACACTCAGCATCAGCAAGACCAAAGAATTGACTGTGGACTTCAGGAAGGGGAAGTTGAGAGAACACGCACCAGTCCTCATTGAGGGGTCAGTGGTGGAAAGGGTCGGCAGCTTTAAGTTTCTGGGTGCCAACATCTCCAAGGATCTGTTCTGGACCCAACACATTGATGCAATCATGAAGAAGGCACGCCAGCAGCTATACTTCATTTGGAGTTTAGGAAGATTTGGTATGTCACCAAAGACTTGTACATTTCTGTAGATATACAGTGGAGAGCATTCTGTCTGGTTGCATCACAGCCTGGTATGGAGGCTCCAATGCACTGGATTACAAAAGGCTGCAGAGCGTTGTCGACTCAACCAGCTCCATCATGGGCACAACCCTCCCCACCATCAAGAATATCTTCATGAGGCGGTGCCTCAAGAAGGCAGCATCCATCATTAAGGATCCTCACCATCCAGGACATGCCTTCTTCTCATTACTACCATTAGGGAGGAGGTTTAGAAGCCTGAAATCCCACACTCAACGATTCAGAAGCAGCTTCTTCCCCTCCGCCATCAGATTTCTGAACAGTCCATGAACATTACCTCACTGTTCCTTTTTTTCTTGCACTATTTATTTTGTAATTTAAAGTTTTTTATGGCTTTGCACTGCACTGCTGCCGCTAAGACAACAAATTTCACATCATATAAGACAGTGATAATAAACCTGATTCTGATTACATCCAAGAATCCAGAAAATTTGCTAGTCCAGCACCACTAAAGTCCCAAGCATACCAGATTTTCGGAGTTTTATTGTAAATCGCACCAGACCCATTTTTCAAATGCAAAATGGGCATGGCACAGCTCCTCATTAAGTATCAGAAGCACTCCACCTACATATTAGTAAAAGCAGGATACAAAGAATCCAGGGCCCTTGTCCCCATCGATAAAACTGGTCTGCACAGAACAAAGCCAATGCAGTGTTAGCGGCACTCACAAAGAAGTGACCAAGTGTCCTAACCAGTGGCCATTTAAGAAAAACAGTTGTTCCATTCTCAAAAATATAAAACAAAATTTGTCTGAAATGGAGCCAGGAAGTCCAGAAATGTTTGGAATATTGAAGGGGACCTTTTTTTAATCAAATCTCTACTTCACAAAAGAGATTTCTTTTGCCCCTGCTTCAGGTTAAAGTGCATGGTTCTTATCTTGCCAAAGAATACAGTTCCATCTTAGTTTATTGCTAGCTTCTGGAGCATTGGCACTGTTTATAGAAACTAAACAGTGTTCACAACTTGACAGGGATCACCTCAGCATTGACCCTCAAGTTCAACTATTTTTATTTACCCAAAAGAGTTATATGCTGGTTTTAAAGCAAGCTGTTCTTCAAAAAAACCACATTGCCCATTTTATGCAATCTTGTAGGAGACTTTACTCTGAATGACAACAAGTATTTTTAACCAAAGTTTTTGGATAGGCATGAAAAGTTTGATGAAGTATGAAAAGAGGCATGAAAACAAATAATAGCCCATATGCATTGGAAGCTTATTGACACCAGAAGCTAGACTGTTGATTTTATTTGAACTTCTGCTGGTATCATTGCCACAATCTGAGGTGGCTTACGGGTATGTCATGTACCACCTGTATTTGAATACGTACTTGCCAAAACTTACACAAAAGAAATATCTAGCCCATACTTTTCAAGCTTGGCCATGATTTGCTGCTCAATTCCAGGGGTTTCTTTCCTACCAAATGTCAATTATAGCTAAATGCTTGCAGCCACACCTGACTCCAAAGGTTGTGGTTTCAAGACTGAAGGTCATGATCTAGATTGACACTTCATTCCTGTTGAGGGAATGTTTCATCATTAAGGAAGTCATCTCTGAAGTAATAACACCATAGATGAGACATTAAACCACAGGCATTTGCCAGTTCAGATAAAAACAGGTCATTGACCTGAAGCTTTAATACTGCTTCTCTCACCACAAATATGACCTGACTTACTGAATCTCCCCAGCATTTATGTTTTTATTTCAGATTTTGAATATCTGTGCTTTATTTTTGCTTTCCATTTATAATTTGCTATATGAAAAATCACGTGACACTATTTGAAGACCAACAGGGGACTATTTGGACTGACATATTCCCCTCTACCAAGAACAGAATAGCTAATCATTGTTCATATAATGTTTGTGAGATTGTATGTCATATTTCACTACAAAATGGTTTAAAAATACATGTCATAATTTCCCATAAGCATGAAAAGTGCTAAATATAAGCAATTTCTTCCTTACTTAACCTTACCCTAGTTCCTCAATTGAATTTTTCAATTAATAAAACTGTCTTGAACTGTCTTTATCTTTACACTAAAAGACTTATTAGTTTATTCTTCCTTGCATTGTGAAAAAGATTAAAATATTCCAAATCACTGACAAAATCAGAATTGCAACACATGCTATATTTGTTGCACAAGATGAAGATGAAGCAAAATTTCACCTTGCAGTAAAACATTTTACTTCAATACGTTGGAAGAGTATTCTTTCTTTAACAGCATGCAACTTCACATGGACTGAAATTTCAAATATACAGAAATACTATTTGTGGAGATATGTTATTTTTCAGTAACCTGCTACAAATTGGGCTCCTGGAATTAGGTTTTAAACTTTTAAGACTGTCAAGGCATTGACTCCAACCTGCTAGTAAACTGTAGGCCTCAACCAACATCTTGCCTTAACTCACCTACTTCAGGCTCTGTGGTGGCAGGTGAGGGAGAGAAAAACTCAGGAGGAATCTTAAAGAGAGCAAGACCATAAATTCCACCCAGCAACACCTTGTTGCATTTTGATGGAGCGAGAAGGAACAACAAGCAGGATTTATGATACCCTGTTCCACCATTCAGTAAGATTGTGGCAGATCCCTGCCTGAACTTTCCTGCTCAATCCCTTGTAATTCCCTTCAAACTCAGCTTTTAAAACACTTAATAACAAAGCATCCACAGCCTCTGAAGAGAGAGAATTTCAAAGATTTACAAACATCTGCATGAAGAAATTTCTCCTCATCTACGTCCTAAATGATTCATCCCATATTCCGAGACTATTCCCACATACTGAAATGAAATTCAAATCTCCAGCAAGCAAGGGTGGTAGGGTTTTGGTGATTCCAATACCATATAGGAAATGCCTAGTACAGCATGTCTGTCAGTGGCTTTTTAACCAAGATATTATATGACTATATTAGTCCCATGTTTCCCAACCAATTAACTGAGCATGACAACCACCCATGAGGCAATTTCTGCTCCAGATTCCAGACAGCTCTGCAAACATAAATTTGACGAATGTTAAAAGGAGCACACAATTAATAGACATAAAAGTGCATATGCTCAAAGGCTGCATCTCATTTTTAATAAAGTTTTCTTGGAAGTGGCTACTAACAGGAGGATGAATCTTACTAGTGAAAGCAAAGTCCTGGCTAGAGGTAGCACATCCAGTTAACTGCTTCAGCTTTATGTCAAGTTCTTGTATCGACCAACCCACTCACTCTGATTCTGAAATCACTCCAGTGCATTAAGAAAATAACTGTCTTGAAAAGTTTTTATCTTCACAAAGAATTTTTACATTATTCTTGCTTGCATATAAATTTAACTTGCACACCAATGCATTCCTACTTATGCACTTTTTCATACTGGTCTGACCAACTACCATTGGCATTCACCTTCATCATTCCCTAATGTCATGCCTTCTATTGAATTCACCCTCAACGCTCATGTGATTACCCTCATTAATGTGTTGCTTCTTTCCCTCAACTTGCAAGAAAAGAGAACAAAAGCAAGGGAGATGCAGAAAACCAGAAGTGGCCCATCAGCCTAGAATCAAAACTGTAGATGATCCTGATTCCATGCCAGCTGACAGAATTAAGTACAACCCACCCATTGACTAATATTGACTTAATGTCTGCAGCTTGTGATGTGATAAATGAAATTTGAGAGTGAGGAGTTTGGCACAATGCACACATCAGGATCTATTTAAATATTCTCCTGTACTTGCCTTTCCTGCCCTATTTGTCACATAAAGCAATCAACTTTGGATATACAAATGCAGCTCAAAGCTCATGCTGCTGAACTAATGAGTTCCATCCGGCCATAAATCTGTTATTTCACTGGTCATGCTGATGATGTCAGCAGTAAGTAATAAATGAAGAGTAAAACTGTAAAGACATCCTTATCCTGATATTTCTAATTAATCTTTATGTTTTGTCTTGTTTCCCCTCCCATCGGGCAGAAGATACAAAAGCCTGCAAGCACATACCACCAGGCTCAAGGACAGCTTCTACCCTGCTGTTATAAGACTACTGAACGGTCCCCTAGGGCAATAAGATGGACTCTTGACCTCACAATCTACCTCATAACGGGCTTTCACCTTATTGTCTGTCTGCACTGTACTTTCTCTGTAACTGTAACACTTTATTCTGCATTCTGAAATTGTTTTCCCTTGTACTACCTCAATGCACTGCTGTAATGAAATGATCTGTATGGATGGCATGCAAAACAATGTTTTTCACTGTACCTCGGTACATGTGACAATGATAAACCAAC
This sequence comes from Pristis pectinata, assembly GCF_009764475.1. Taxonomy (NCBI): domain Eukaryota; kingdom Metazoa; phylum Chordata; class Chondrichthyes; order Rhinopristiformes; family Pristidae; genus Pristis; species Pristis pectinata. Next base: position 105,338,300 of record NC_067405.1, on the reverse strand, counting down.
TTATCAATTTACCATTAAGACATCCAATAGGAGGATGACAAGAACTCCTGAAGGTACCTTACTCTGAGGATGCATTATAGAACTTTTCAATACCACTGACCAGCTCAGACTTCAGTGAGACAGGTTTCAAATGGTCATTCATTCATCACAGCAAGAGCAGGAGGTAGAGGGGGATAGCAACAAAGAATCTGTGTCAAGAGGCAAAGAGCTATAGAAGCTATGATCAGCTGGATGTGGATGCCGGACCTCAGGCAGAGCCATCAATGAACAGCACATTTCATAAGAAGCAAAAAAGAATGTTAGATGCACTGGCAAGCACCCTACTGGCAAGCCACACAGTTGACACTTGTAAATTTGAAGAACTGTAAATCAAACATGAGTGATATGATGTCACAAACCATTACTTTTATATCTTTGCATATAGGCCCAACTTATGGACATCCCATACATATGATTGAGCTTCCATAAATATTAGTTAATTCAAACAAGAACCAGTCTTCAAGAAAAACTATTTATATGTAACCTCCCTGCAGTAATCAGACATCATTGTCTCTTAAGAACACAGGTTGCCTGTTTCACTGCAGGAGGCTACTTAAATTTGCTTTGGAAATTGACATGACAATCAATACTTGTGCAAAGATACTCTCTTAAACAATGTAACATCCACTAATACTTCATGGCCATTGAAATCAGCCATTGAGCATGGGACATCCTGATTCTATATCATTGTAAATAGGCAGGGGAAGATGTTAAATAAATGTTCATGTTAATTGGTCCTCACTGCAATCCCCAAGATGAGATCGGGGAAGGCATTAAATGGCCATCTCCTGTATTAACACATTTTTAAGACATATCCTTGCCACTTAATACACAGGTCATGACATGTCTGTTTTGTCACTTAATATTCTGGTTGTTTGTATATTCAGGGAGCCACCTCTCAACACTGTAACAGACATGCTCTCTCAAAGAGGTATATTTTGGGTGTCAGGGGTTTTGCAGTCAGAACCCCACAGACCAGCCAACAGTATTTGAATATTCAAAGGGATTCTGTCAGTTGAGATGTGCTCCCATTGTAAATATGTAATTCTGTAAAGTTAAATGTCCACACTCAAAATGTTAACGTAGGTAATTATATAACTATTGAAACTGCACTTAATTGCTTATTGTTATTTTTGTGTTTGAAAAGTTTAAAACCTCACTGTACTGAAGAGTGTGAGGAAAGGAGATATACATTTTCCAGGAGACCAGCTTGTACTGAATAAAGACCTTTTACATCTACCAGTTTCAATCTCCAGTGGTCACAACACAATTCATTTGAAAACTGTGGAAGTATGGTTACCATATCTGGTGATTTTGAGTATTTTCTGATTTATGGACGAAATTGACTATAAAAATTGAACCCATTTGCAACATGGGGATGGCCTGTATGCAACTCATGGCCTCCTGCATCAAACAGCAACCAAGTGAATGTATACAGGCCTTTACCAACTGCTTGCACACTTGAATGCTACCTTATAAAGGATACATGATACCCTTCGCAAAACACAAAGAGCCGGAGAAACTCACTGGGTCAGACAGTATCTATGGAGGGAAATGGACAGTTGACGTTTCGGGTCGACACCTTTTATCTGGCCCCTTTGTGAAGGCCATCTCCTGTGTTAGGCTATTCAGTCCAGATGAAGGGTCTTAACCCAAAATGTCAACTATCCATTTCCCTCCATAGATGCTGCTTGACTCCCTGAGTTCCTCCAGCTTTTTGTGTGTTGCTCCAGCCTTTTGTGTGTTGCTCCAGCCTTTTGTGTCTACATGATACACCTGCCTTAGGTTTTCATTATTCTATTTTTGGTCAACAAATACGAATTCTTCTATAACTCTCAAGTCTTCTTTCTTTGGTTGGTGCTTGGCAAGTGGCCTTCTACTTCTGATGAATTGTAAGACAAGTACTTTGTTCAGAAGTCAGTGGGGAGGGACTGTGGAAGACAAGCTTGAATATTTTCTGTAGGGCTTTGTGTGGGGAAAGGGATTGGAGGGGTGGATTTTTGCATGTGGGTGAATTTATGTAATTTAAGTGAACTTCACAATAATAAGTGCATTCTTTGCAGCAGCGTGCTAATGCACAGGCCACATCAAATTCTGCAACTTTCACCTCAAAAATATTCTCTGCACACGGTTCCTCTTGTAAATCCAAACCTTACTGGGCACTGATGTATAGAGAACAATATACTGCAGTTATTCTGGGGATCTTGCCAGTTGTCTATTGAAAGATACTTCTGTCCTGCCACCTGGAAATAGCCCACATCTGTAAAGGTACTTGGGGTTACCTTTAGCCTACCAGTAATTTACTCAATGACAATGAGAAAATTGATGAAGGCAGAGTGGTGGACATGGTTTACATGGAATTTAGTAATGCTTTTGACATGGTCCTGCATGGCAGACCACTCCATAAGGTTAAGGCACATGGGATCCAAACTGGATCTGAAATGGTGAGAGAAGACGGAGAGTAGTGGTGGATGAGTTTTTTTACTTATTGGAAATCTGTAATGAGTGGTGTACCACAGGGATCAGTGATGGGACTTGTCTTGTTTGTAATACATATAAATAACTTGGGTGAGAATGTAGGTGGTCTGATTTGTATGTTTGCAGACAACATGAAAATTTATTGAGTTGTAAAAAGAAAAGAAGATTGTTCACGGATACAGTGGGACATAGAGCAGGTGGAATGTTGCACGGAGTGATGGCAGATGAAATTTAATCCAGGTAAGTGTGAGGTACTGCACATTAGGAAGACAAATTCTGTTAGAACCTATAGAGTAAATGGCAGAGACCTTAGGATCAAGTCTATAGCTTCCTGTAAATGGAGAGACAGGTGCATAGGGTAGTGAAGAAGGCATTTGGATTAATTGGCCGAGGCACTGAGTAGGAGCTGGGACGTCATACTATAGCTGTACAAACTTTGCTTAGACCATGGAGTATTGTGTACAGCTCTGGTCACCACACTACAGGAAGGATGTGGTGGCAATAGCAGAGAGAGTGCAAAAGAGATTCACCAGGCCATTGCCTGGAATAGAGGGCTGTAGTTATAAGGAGAGATTGGATCTGCTGAGTTTGTTCCCACTGGAATGTAGGGGGCTGAGCGGTGACCTTACATTGGAATTGGTTTATTATTGTCACTTGACCCAAGGTACAATGAAAAACATGTCTTGCATGAAGTCCATACAGATCAATTCATTACACAGTGCATTGAGGTAGTACAAGGTAAAACAATACAGAATGCAGAGTAAAGTGTCACAGCTACAGAGAAAGTGCAGTGCAGGTAGACAATAAGGTGCAAGGTCATAACGAGATAGACTGAGGTCAAAAGTCCGTCTTGTCATACTAGAGAACTGTTCAATAGTCTTATAACAGTGGGATAAAAGCTATCTTTGAGCCTGGTGGTAAGTGCTTTCAGGCTTTTCTATCTTCTGCCTGATGGGGGAGGGGAGAAGAGAGAATGTCCCGGGTGGGTGGGGTCTTTGATTATGCTGGCTGCTTTACCGAGGCAAGTATAGACAGAGTCCATGGAGATTAGGCTGGTTTCCATGTGCTGAGCTATGTCCACAACTCTCTGCAGTTTCTTACGGTCTCAGGCAGAGCAGTTGTCATACCAAGCCGTGATGCATCCAGATAGGATGTTTTCTATGGTGCATCAATAAAAGTTTGTGACTGACAAGGGGGACACGCCAAACTTCTTTAGCCTGAGGAAGTAGAGGCACTGGTGAGCTTTCTTGGTCATGGTGTCTACATGATTGGACCAGGACAGGCTATTGATGATGTTCACTCCTAGGAACTTGAAGCTCTCAACCCTCTCGATCTCAGCACCGTTAATGTAGACAGGTGCATGTGCACCACCCCCCTTCCTGAAGTCAATGACCAGCTCTTTTGTTTTGCTGACATTGAAAGGTTGTTGTCATGACACCATGTCACTAAGCTCTCTATGTCTTTCCTGTACTCCGACTCATTATTATTTGAGGTATGGCCCACTAAGGTGGTATCATCTGCTAACATGTCGATGGAGTTAGAGCAGAATCTGGCCACACAGTCATGAGTGTACAGTAGAGTAGGGGGCTGAGGATGCAGCCTTGTGAGGCACCAGTGTTGAGAATAATCGTGCCAGAGGTGTTGCTGCCTATCCTTACTGATTGCAGTCTGTTGGTCAGGAAGTCAAGGATCCAGTTGCAAAGGGAGGTCTTGAGTCCCAAGTCTCAGAGTTTAGTGATGAGTTTGCTTGGAATTATAGTATTGAAGGCGGAGCTTTAGTCAATAAACAATTGTCTAATGTAGGTGTATTTACTGTCCAAATGCTCCAGAGATGAGCACAGGGCCAGGGAGATGGTGTCTACCATAGACCTGTTTTGACGGTAGGCAAATATAAAATCGTGAGGGGCATAGATAGGATAAATATTTAGAGTCTTTTTCCCAGGGCAATGAAATCTACTGATAGAGGGCACAGGTTTAAACTGAGAGGAGAGAAACTTAAAAGAGATCGGGGGGGGGGGGGGGGGGGGGGGGGGGGGCGGGGGTCCAGCTTTTCAAACAAAGGGTGGTGTTTATCTGGAATGAGCTGCCAGTGGAAGTGGTAGAGACAAAAACAGTTACAAAGATTAAAAGGCATTTGGACAGGTACTTGGATAGGAAAGGTGTAGATTGGTTCTGGGCCTAACACAGACAAATGGGATGAGGATTGATAGGTATCACGGTCAGCAGAGACAAGGTGGGCCAAAAGGGTTTGTTCCTATGTTGCAGAATTCTATGACATCTGACTGTCAATTGTATTTACTGTGTCACTCCTGGGGCTTAACAGTTGGGTTCCCCACAGATGTTATCAACCATATTTTAAAGGAATATTCCTTGTCACTGAGCAGTCAACCACTAAATTTGCTTCAAGGTACAAGGTGATCAGGAAGAGTAGATTACCACTTGACAAAAGCATTATGGCAGCTGCCTAGGAATTTTGTGCAGCAATGCATAAATATCCTTCAGTGCTTGCATAACAATGTACATTGATGTGGTGGAAGCCCTTCCGATTGTTAAAGTAATCCTTGGTGAGCTGGGGCACCTTAACACCATCTGCGGGAGGCCAGTTTAGGCTGTAAACCTGAGAGTCTGCTCATTAGGATTCGCATCATATCAGGAATAATGTGCATAAATGCCTCTGCCAACTGAAGATCGAAAAAATGTCTCTGACAGCTCTAAAGGATTCAGAGGAAAAAAGAAATTGAAAGTAATGGTGACCGTTACAGCCACCAATTTCATTAGGCAAAAGGTTTTGCAAATGCCAGCACCTGACACTCCTCTAAAAACACAAGTTCCTAATGTGGAGGAAACATCCACTGTCTTGATATCCTGTGTCAGGGCTATGGTCATAAGGGCTGCTGTTTTAATCTCTTCTGTGGAGCTGCAGATCTGTGAGCAATACATGGTTTATTTTCTTGCTGTGCTCGTCCTGCTCCTATTACTATTCACCTTTGTCCTCATCTAGAAATCCAAAGCAAAAGCAGTACCAAAGATGAACTAATAGATCCGAGCTCTAAAGTGGAGATGTGGTATGCAAACATCTTAAACTACCAATGCCATCACGAAATATTTTTGAAGTACTTTAACCAAAGATTTTTCTACAAGTAGTCAAAAAAAGCAGTTATGAGCTTTCACTATTGGGATCCTCTATTATTGTCTTGATTTCACTGGCAAGTTCCATGATGCCTGAGAAACTTGTGAATGTATTGTTAAATTGTAAAAGCTTTTTTAATATAGTTCTGATTAAGTTACAAATAACGCCTTCTGAGGAGGATGAATATTTGAACCTAACAAGCTGGACTTGCAGTCAAGAACTGATGCACTGCAATTTATCTGGATTTAAACCTCTTCCCTCCTACAACTTACGTGCTACTGGTCCTTAACAAGCTGTCCCACAAATGGTTTTGATCACCCAAACTGTGTCATATTAAGTCATGTACCATGTGACAGGATTTTAGTTAATCAATCCAACAAAATAGGGCAATCAAAGGAAGTGGAAAGCAGCAGCTAACCCCAATGCCTAAGAATGAAGCCACCAGTGTATCCAGATAAGGAATACTGGGAATCAAGGACAGGTGAATGATAGTTCCTATGGGACTCAGGATACAACATACTTAAGCTATGTCACTGCTGGAAATGTCTGGCCACACTGTGAATGTTAACATTACAATCATGCAATGGTAATCTGATAAAAATGAGGATCAGAGGAGAGGAGGAAGGAGAGGAGGAAGGAGAGGAGGATGCCACTGTCAATTATGTAAAATACTTCAGAGGGCAAAAGGATGAAGTAGCATTATCAGAATATTGAACTTGGGCATGAGTGGATGAAATAAAAAGGAAATATCATCCAGCAGTAATCAAACCCATCTGGTGACTGCAGGTAACCTTTGTTCCTACCTATCTTTTCAACTGTGTTGTTGTGGTATGCAGGAAATAAAATCAGAAAATGTTGGAAACCATCAGCAGGTCAGGCAGGATCTGCGGAAAGAGAAACAAAGGGTGATGAACATGGATCAGTACATGGAACTTTGATGTTCTGGCCATTACAGAGACTCAGTTGAGAGAAGGACAGGACTGAATGCTTAATGTTCCAGGGTTTCAATGTTTTCGAAAAGATAAAGAGGGGATGGGAAATGCACAATTAATCAATATCACAACTGCACTCAGAGGAGCATGATGGAGGGCTCATCCACAGAGTCTATATTAATAGAACTCAAAAATAAGGAAGGTGCAATCACTCTGACGGGATTATAATACAGACCCCCGCCCCCCCCCCCCCCCCAAATAGCCACTGGGACACTGAGGAACAGATATGCAGGCATATTAGGGAAAGGAGCAAAATCAACAGGGTTGCTGTCATGGTTAACTTCAACTCCCCAATATAGACTGGGACCTCCTTTGTGCAAAAGGATTAGATGTGGCAGAATTTGTTAGGTGCATCCAGGAGAGTTTCTTAAATTAGTATGCAAATAGTAAAACTACAGGAGGGACCATACTATACCTGGAATTGGGAAATCAGCCTGGCCAGTAACTGACCACTGAGTGGGAGAACATTTAGGGAACAGTAATCACAACTCCTTAAGTTTTAAAATAGCTATAATAAGGATATGTATGGACCTTGCAGGAGGGTATTAAATTGGGGCAGGGCAAATTACGAGAGTATTAGGTAGAAGCTAGGGAGACTTAATTGGGAACAACTGTTTCTGGGCAAGTCCACATCTGACATGTGGAGGGTGTTTAAAGACCAACTACACAGAGCACAGGACAGGTATGTTCCAGTTAAAAGGAGGGACACAGATAGGAAGGTAAGGAAACCTTCCACTGCGAGACAGGTGGTGAATTTAGTCGAGAAGAACAAGGAAGCATATGTAAGGTTTAGGAATCTAAAATCAAACAGGATTAGAAAGAAGCTAGAAAAGAACTCAAGAAGGGCATTAGGACTGCCAGTAGAGGTCATGAAAAGTCCTTGGCAAGTAGGATGAAAGAGAATCCCAAGGCATTCCATACATACATGAAGAGCAAGATGGTAACTTGGGAGAGGATAGGAAACTCAAGGATAAAGGAGGGAACATATGCTTGGAGGTGGAAGACAAGGGTGAGGTCTTAAATGCATCAGTATTTACCAAGGAGAAGGATGTGGAGGACAGTGAGATCAGTGTGGAGACTGCTAACATGCTGGGGTATTTTGAGATAAAGAAAGAGGTAATGTTGGGTCTCTTGAAGAACATTAAGGTGGATAAGTCCCCAGGGCCTGATGCGAGAGAGGCAAGAGATGAGAATGTTGGGGTCTTGACCAAGATCTTTGTGTTCTCTCTACCCTCAAGTGAGGTGCAGGAGGACTGGCGAGTATTTAATGTTGTTCTGTTGTTCACGAAGGGAAATAAGGATAATTCTAGAAACTATAGACCAGCGAGTCTCACATCAGTGGAAGGGAAGCTATTGGAGAGGATTCTTAGGGATGAGATTCATGAGCATTTGAAAAACAATGGCCTAATTATGGACACTCAGCATGGCTTTGTGCGGGACAAGTCATGAATGAGATATTCCAAGAGGTGATGAAGATGATTGATGAAGGTAGAGCTGTGGATGGTGTCTACATAGATTTTTAGTAAGGCATTTGACAAGGTCCCTCATGGTAGGCTCATCTAGAAGATTAAGGTGCATGGGACCAATGGTGACTTGACCATTTGGATTCAGAATTGGCTTGCCCATAGAAGACAGAAGGTAGTGCCCAATGAGACTTGTTCTGACTGGAGGTTTGTGACTAGTGGTGTTCCACAGAGATCCATACTGGGATCACTGCTGTTTGCGATATTTACTTGGATGAAAACGTGAATGGGTAGGTTAGTAAATTCGCAGACGATAAATTAGTAAATTGGTTTATTTTTGTCACATGTACCAAGGTACAGTGAAAAACTTGTCTTGCACACCATTCATACAGATCAATTCATTTCAACAGTGCATTGAGGTAGTACAAGGTAAAACAATAACAGAATGCAGAATAAAGTGTTACAGTTACAGAGAACAATACAGTGCAAGGTCATAACAAGGTAGATTGTGAGGTCAAGAGTCCATCTTATCATAGTAGGGGACCATTCAATAGTCTTATAACAGCGGGATAGAAGCTGTCCATGAGCCTGGTGGTACGTGCTTTCAGGCTTTTGTGTCTGCTGCCCAAAGGGAGCAGGGGAGGAGAGAGAATGTCCGGGGTGGGTGGGGTCTTTGATTACAATACAAAGATTGGTGGCATTGTGGATAGTATAGAAGTTTGCAAAAGGATACATCAGGATATAGATCAGTTGCAGATATGGGTGGAGAAATGGCAGATGGAGTTTAATCCGGCCAAGTGTGAGGTATTGCACTTTGGGAGATCAAATGCAAAGGGGCAGTACACAGCTAATGGCAGGACAGTGTTGATGTACAGAGGGATCTTGGGATCCTTGTCTGTAGCTCCTTTAAAACTGTTGCACAAGTTGACTGGGTGGTAAAGAAGGCATATGGTATGCTTACCTTTCTTATTTGAGGCATTGAATTCAAGAGTCAGGAACTGATGCTGCAGCTTTATAAAGCTCTGGTTAGGCCACATCTGGAGTACTGCATTCATTTCTGGTTGCCCCATTATAGGAAGGATGTAGAGGCTTTGGAGAGGGGAAGGGGATAACCAGGATGCTGCCTGGATTAGAGAGCATGTGATATAAGGAGAGGTTGGACAAACTTGGGTTGTTTTCTCTGAAGTGGCAGAAGCTGAGTGGAGACCTGATAGAAGTTTATAAGATTATGAGGGGCACAGATAAGGCAGACAGCCAATACCTTTATCCCAGGATCGAAATGTCTAATACTAGAGGGCATGCATTTAAGGTGAGGGGGTAAGTTCAAAGGAGATGTGCGGAGCAAGTTTTTTTTAAGTGCAGAGAGTGGTGGTGCTTGGAATGTGCTGCCAGGGGTGGGAGTGGATGCATTTAAAAGGCTCTTAGATAGGCACATGAACGTGCAGAGAATGGAGGGACTGGACTTGTGTAGGAAGAAGGGGCTAGTTTTGTTAGGCTTTTAATTACTAACTTAATTAGTTTCAGCACAACATCATGGGGTGGAAGGGCCTGTTCCTGTGCTGTACTGTTCTATGTTCTAAACAAGGTTAACTTTTTCATGTTGAAGATCCTTGGCAGAGTGGGAAAGTGAAAAAACAAGTTTGTTTCAAGTTATAGAAGGGGTGGGGGATGGCTCATATGGATAAAGGGAATTGCTTTGAGTGGTGAAGCCAGAATTTCCCAGGTGATCCAATTGTTTATGGAAATATCTTGCTAATGGATTAATAATGATGCTTGAGAAAGAGTGTGCTTGTCAGGGAGTTAAAACAACCACCACAGAATAGAAGAATGTAGAGTGTGTTTTGTCTTCATAGACATCTGGAGGTGACTACACATAGGGGTAGTTAATGGTCCATGAAGCTCTCTGATAATGTACAAGCAAGGAGATTGATAACAACCAATCAAAGAAGGAGTGAATCCCCACGACTGACTGATCGAAGTTAGCTTGCTTTATTAAGACCCATGGTCTCAGAGGCCTAATAAAGTGAAAGCAACGAGAAAGTGACCTTTCAGATAAGAAGCACTCAAAGTCATCTTCAATAGCATCTGGGGCCTCAGTGGGAGGCAGAAGAGCTTGCCATTACTATGTCCTAAGAACTAAGTAGAGGCCTAGTTTAAAATAGTGATGAGGCCTCGTCCTCATTTCCTCAGGAGATCTTCCCTCCAGAACCTCCAGCCTTATAGTTTCCTAACCCCACAATGCCAACTTCTAGTTCTTTCCCACAAGATCCATAAGTAACTGTTTCAGCCCACTCTTGCCCCACTAAGCAAGTTCTTCCTACCTTGACTCCACCCTTCCTTCCATGATCCAGTTCCTTCCCATTTATATCCGTGACACCTTTGAAGCATGCTGTGACTTTGACAGTTCCCAGCTAGCTCATCTTCACCATTCATCCTTCTACGCCTCCATCCCACCAGTATGGCCTGAGGGCCCTCTGCTTATTTCTTGAACAGAGGCGCAACCAGTTTTCCTCACCAATTTGCTCAATTTGAACTCTTTCTCACAATGAACAAGTTTTCCTTCAATGTCACTAACTTTCTTCAGATCAAATGTGTAACAATAGGAACTCACGAGGACTCAAGCTATGTCTATTTTTTTCTGTGGGATATGTGGAACTTTCCTTATTTCTGTTCCAGTCAGGATCCATACCCTAAATCTTTTTCTAGTACATTGACGACTGTTTTGATGTTGCTTCCTGCACTCATATAGAACTTGAAAGTTTCATTACTTTTGATGTCAATTTCCAACTTGCTTTCTCTTTCACTTGGTCCATCTCCATCTCTTCCCTTTCTCGATTTCTTTGTCTCTATCTCAGGGGACAGGTTAGCAACCAATGTCATTACAAGCTCACAGATTCCCACAGCTATCTTGACTATGCCTCCTACCCCCCTGTTTCCTGAATTCCCCCATTCCATTCACCCAGTTCCTCTGTCTTCATCATATCTCATATTTTCCTACAACATAAGAGGCCATTCAACCTACTGAGGCTATGCTGACATCCAAGGTATTCCCATCAATACCATTCCACCACCCATTTCCCAGTAACCTATTCTCTTTCACATTCTCTTTCATAAGAGGCATAGATTGAGTGGACAGTCAGAGACTTTTTCCCAGGGCAAAAATGGCTAACACGAGGGGACATAATTTTAAGGTGATTGGAGGAAGATACAAGGAGGATATCAGGGGTAAGTTTTTTTTACACAGAGTGGTGGGTGAGTGAAACGCACTGCTGACAGAGGTTGTGGGGGCAGATACAGTAGGGATAATTAAGAGACTCTTAGATAGACACATGAATGATAGAGAAATGGGGGGGTGCTATGTGGGAGGGAAGGGTTAGATAGATCTTAGAGCAGGATAAAATGTCGGCACAAATTTGGGGGATGAGGGGCCTGTACTGTGCTGTAATGTTCTATGTTCTATGCCCATCAACTCTCCCAAGACTCTCATCACCCCCAACATTTAGGGCAACTTACAGAAACCAATGTTGGATTTGACTGTTTTAAGTAGTTTTTTTAACGTGTATAGTGTTTAATACACCTCAAGTGGCTGCACAAGGAAAATGGCTGCTTCCTAGCTTAGTGGTTCGTCCATCAGGTGAATTTGTGTTTTCTCATTGGTTGGTTTTGCCACAGGTATCTAATAAATAGGTTTCCTGACTGGACTGTTGTTAGCTAAGGAGTTCCTCTTATCTCAGGTATAAAAGGTGTCATTTTTTGTTAATCACTCTCTTGCTCTCTTTCGCTCTCTCTTGCTTATCTCTCTCTCTCTTGCCACCCCCCCCCCTCCCCACCACCCAGCTCATCTTTAGTTCTTTTTGTCTTGGCTCATCTCCTAGTAGTAAAGGTAGTGTCATGTGCTCTGTGACTGTTTCTTTGTTTTAAATTTTTCCTATAAAACTTTGTGAATAACCAAGTTGTTTTCAACTCATTCTTAGACCCCTGAAAGAACCTGCAGATTCAAAAATAACCGGATCCAACACCAAGTAACTTACCAACAAGAATTTGGAATGTGGGAGTAAACCAGAGTACCTGACAGAAACCCACTCAGCACCAGTGAGAAATGCAACCTCACAGAAACCTCACAGCTTGAACCTGAGGAAATGCAACAGCAGAACTAACTGCTGCTCCAGTGTGCCAACTAGTTCTGCTAATGAGACTTTCCGCACAGGTGACTCAGAGATGTGTTCCAAGTTCCATAACTGTGACTTCCCCTCTTCCATTGTTGACAAAGCCCTCAACCACCTTACATCTGTTTCCCGGACCTCTGCTCTCAACCCTTCTCCTCCCAGCCAGAGAAAGGATAGGATGCCCCTGGTCCTGATCTTCCACCCTTCTGCCATCTACATGCAACAGATCATCCTTTACAATTTCTTTCTTCTTCAACAAGAATCCATCTCCAGACACATTTTCACCTTGTCTCCCTTTTCAGCATTCCATAAGAGACCTTTCTCTTTACAACTACCTGTTGTGCTCTTCCACCTCCATCACCAGTTTCCTTCTCATAACACTTTCCAATGTAACCAAAGGAGTTATCTCCTGTTATTCAAGCCATTTTTGATCATAATTCATTACTTTCAATGGGTGGTTACTAAATAATTAAACATTGGATATCCATGAAGTCTTTAAATAAGAGACAGCATTTAAAGGTATATTTAGTGTCATTTTAGTCCATCAATTTCAAACCCAATTGGATAAATGATTTCCTTCCTTCATTTCTTTCTTCTTAAAAGTTTAACATTTGACATCAGATTTTGACTCCTGGATCTGTAAATCTCAGTTCTAAATCAAATCGTTTGGAGACTTTCAAGCATAATGCCTCAATAGATTAATCTTTGAATATTTCCTCACAGTAAAGAATGAGAAAGTAAGTGCTTTCACTCATCATTTTAACAGGCCAGCTGAGATTGAGGACCTACCACTTAGTCAAATCACAGGCATAATCCCACATCATATATTAGACCATCAGTAAAACAAGGATGATCACTTTATACCCCTTCAAATCATAACTATGTAATAGAAGTATTATATGCAGTACAAATCCAATGCATATTTAAGAACAGAAAGTACATACATTCATTTGCTGAGAGAGGAAGTTACATAAATTATCAAAATCCTTGAAATAAAATCAAAAATGTTGGAATGAATTGAAACAAGCACACACTCAGTCAAGAAGGATTCTGCACATTTACTACATCTTTCCATACACACATACATACTATTAATAACGATAAAGTCCATTACCATATGTAACAGTACTCACCGTCTGCGGTTTTTATAGCTGCAAAATAATCAGGTCAAATATATAAGTTCTGAACTAGGTTCACAATAATATACTATTATCACAATGATACACAAGTTTTGAAGTTTGTAACTAATGTAGTCTCCCATTATTTGCCATTTCTAAGAACTGTTTGAAACATCCAGAAAGATATACTTTTATGCAGAGATGAGCTCAAGACACACAAATGATTTTTGCATTTTTTTCTCATTTTTTCCATTTCTATCAAAACACTGTGTCCAGATGACTTTTGTCAATAGCAATACAAAATAAATTAAGCAGAACATTATAAGAGCACTCTTTCATTTTGCTTTTAGTTCAGATGAACTTTCTAAAAGTCAAAACATAAATATTTTTATATTCTCTGATGGAGTTATATTCAATTGATCTGCTCATTTCAATATCTGCAAACTTTCTTAAGAAAGAATTGGTCAGCCTCATTAAAATGTCAAATACTTTAGTTATAATAATAAGCTTGTCTTTTTAGCTATTTTATTCAATTAAAGGAAGCAAATGACTTCCATTTGTACTGTGCCTTTCAGAACATTCCAAAGTGCTTTAAACAATGAAGTAGCTTTTTATGTGGACATGCTGAGTGACACCTTTGAGAAGAGTTACAACACTGCTCTCATGATGCCAAAATGTTCACACTGTGTTAGGTGTCATTTCGCACTTTTCAATGATGCAGCAGCTCTTAAGGATGTAAAGAAAGCTCTCAAAAGGTATTGTGCTGAGATATGCAGCAGGGTAAAGCTAGCAAGAAACATCCATACACTGGCTTGCTGGAAATATGAAAGATTCAAAGATAGTTACCCTAAACTAAAAGAGGCAGAGTAGATTGCCACAACTATCAACAAATATACTTGATCAGGGTAATAAGCAATGTGCTTTCAAGGGTCCAACTAAGAAGATTCCTAGTCTGCTGGAAGAATTGACGTTGAGAGCCACTGTGAATTCAGATCCAGATGCTCCATGACTGATGCTTGTTGCAACAAAAATGCTGCAAACAACATTTTACTGTGTGGCAGTTGTTGATCTGAAAAATACTACATAAGAAATAGGGGCAAGGGTAGGCCATTTGACCCATCAAACCTGCTGGGTCATTCAACAAGATCATGGCTGATGTTCTGTCTCATTACTATTTTCTTCCCCTTTTCCTGTCTCCCTTGATTTGTTTTCTTTCCATAAATCTTGTTTTCAATGCAAACAAATGACTCCACAGCATTTTGGGGATAGAGAATTCAAATGATTCACCACATTCTGAGTGAAGAAATTTCACCTCATCTCAGTTCTCAATGAATTATTCCTTATTTTAAGATCATGACCCCTAGTTCTAAACTCTACACCCAGAGCAAACATCCTCAATCTATTTACACTGTTGAGTCCTATAAGAATTTTGTAGGTTTCAATTAGGTCATCTGAACTCCAAAAAACAGAGGTCCACCCAATAATTATTTGCAATAAAATGAATGGCATCTACAAGATCCTGTTGGAAATTGATTGTCATCCCACTCAAGATTCTCTCCTTAATTCAGAAATCCCATTAAGGCAAATATTAACTATGAGAACGAAACATCATTTAAATTCAGCAATGATAATAAAGAGAAGCAAGACTGGATCCTAATGCTTATCAGCTTTGGCATTTTCTCTATTCTTCTCAAGTCTGCTTAATAAAATCATCAATCTGGCATTTTATTTGAATGAAGGATAGGTGCAAAAGACAACTTACTATTCATAATCGCTCTTTGCACATGACGCTCTATTTGTCTCCAACTTGCCTGACGAATCAGCAATCACAGTGAACAAGTTCTCTGATGCATACATCAAGATTATAATGGTAATCAGAAGAAAATAGTCGTCTCAAGGGGTACCAATATCCATCCAAAGTCCACATTGATAATAAGCTCTGGACAATATGGATCACCTCTGCTCTTCATCTATCAGACTTATGACTTAGCTTTCATAGTTAGAAGAAATAGGTTACTAAGAACTCCAAGCAGGAACAAAGATTGATCAACTTCAGCCTTCACTGTCTCAGAATATTCCTTGGTTCACTTGCGACCAATGATTCACTAACAATAAAATATTAGAGAGAAGCAGCCTTCAGACTATGAAGAATATGCTGGATGCTTACAGGCTTCACTGCCTGGGACAAGCCCTTGCCTTAAGATCAACTTCTAATTAATGCTTTACAACCAACTCAAAAACCAATTACAATGCAGGGAGGCAAAAACAACACAAATCAAGCAAGGTCTCAAGAAGTTCTACATTCCCTTTGACAACTGGGAGAACCCTGCCCACAACTACCCACTGAAAAGCTGGGTCAAGATTAACGCAGTCTTTTGCAGAGAGCACCAGAGAGCCCAGACTGAGGCCTGCAGGCTAGCCAATCAGTATACTCCAATCTTCATCAGCCAGGTGGACCTGCCAGAAGACTTGACACTTGTATATCAGCCTCTGCCACTGCCAAACACCATTGCCTAACCAACTTTGTAGCACCACCTTCCATTGTTAAGATGCTAAACACCCTTCCATTCCAGCAACGTACAGAATAGAACACATAATTTAGAGCACAGCAATTTGAGTTGCTGTTGACATACTGAATTTTGGCAAATATCAAAGTATTAGTTACAAAATTGTTTGTACTGCGCAAAGCTCTGGTTTGTAGAGCAATGTAAAAATACTTCACTGGAATTTCATGTTAATTAGTTATTTATGATACCCAAAAGGATAACAATCTTCTTGAAAGAGATAAACTTATTGCTGGACTATTAATCTGGAATCCTGGATTAAATTTCCAAATATATGAGTTCTAATATATCACGTCAGCTGCAAATAACAGCCAGGTTGGTTCTAGCTGCATTGGTAATGCTTCCTACACTCAAGCAAAACAGAAAATTTCATCACTTTTACAGTCAATTTCTACCCTATTCCCATGGTCTATTTCTGACTCTTCGCTTCCCTTTCTGGATTTCTCCATCTCCATCCACTACCACAGACTCCCACAGCTACCTTGATTATACTTCCTCCATGGCTGCCTCTTGTAAGGACTCCATTCCATTCTCTCACTTCCTCTGTCTTTGTCACATTTAATCTAACGATGAGACATTCTGCACAGGTGCTCGGAAATATCTTCCTTCTTTCTTAACTGTAGCTACCCCTCTACCATATTAAACAAATCCATTGACCGCATCTCATCTATTTCCTGAACCTATGGTTTCGCCACTTCTCCATCAGGACAGAGCAAGAACAAAGTTCCCCTGGTTCTCACCTTCTACCCCAGCAGCCTCCACATTCAATAGATCATCCTTTTCAATTTCTGTCAGCTCCAAGACCATCTTCAGACACATATTCCCCTCCTCTCCCCTTTCAGTATTTCAAAGGGATTGCTCCCTTCATGACTGCCTGGTCCGTTCTTCTGTTCTACCTACTACTGTTGTATGGCACTTTCCTGTGCAACCACAGGAAGTGCAATAACTATCTTTTCACCTGATCCCTTCCTACCATCCAGGGATTCAAACAGTCTGTCCAGGTAAGGCAGCAATTCACTTGCACTTCTTGCAATCTAGTGTACTGCCTTCCCAATTTGCATTTGGTTTCTTCAATGTAGAGAAGGCCTCATTGTGTACAGTGTTCACAATGAGGCCTCCTCTACATTGAAGAAACCAAATGCAAATTGGGTGACAGCTTTGCAGAACACCTGCGATCAGTTCGCAGGAGTGACCCCGAGCTCCCGGTTGCCCGCCACATTAATTCACCATCTCACTCCCATTCTGACCTCTCTGTCTGTAGCTTCTGGTACTACTACAATGAAACTCAATGCAAGCTTCAGGAACATTACCTCACCTTTTGCCTGGGCACACTGCAGCTCACAAGACTCCACATTAAATTTTTCAATTTTAGATAACCCATTCTTTCTTTCTGTTCTATAATGATTGATCATTTTTGTCTGCCATTCCCTTTTTTCTTTCCTTTATATAGTGTGGCCTGCAGGCTCACAAATGAAAGAAAAAGGGAAAAAGACTTTACAACATTAGCAACACGTTGCTCGAGCAAATGTCCATTAACATCTAATTATTTCACTCTATTAGACAAATTCCCTTTTCTCCCCCATTACCCTCCCCAATCTTTTCTGCTCCCTAGACTAACTTGTTCCTCTCATTCTCAGTTCTAATGAAGGGTCCTTGACCTGAATTATTAACATTTTTCTTACCATAGATGCTGCCTGACCTGCTGAGTTTTTTTTCCAGCATCTTCTGTTTTTACTTCAGATTTCCAGATAGATTCTGAAATTTGGAGACACAAGAGACTGCAGATGCTAGAATCTGGAACAAAAAAAAACTGCTAGAGGAACCCAGTTTTTTGCTCCGGATTCCAGCAAAGGAATGGAGGCAAATGAATGGTCAATGTTTCGGGTCTGGATAATTCTGAATGTTTCCAATTTCCTATCTTAATGATCTTGATTTAATTTTAATGTTCCACAATCTTGTCCTGGAATACCTTCCAAAGGAAAGAGCATTTGATCCTTTTGTCTTCCTTTATCATTGTGAATAGTTTAATCACAGTTTACAGCCCTTTGCAATTTCTCACTAACATTTCCACGAACTACTGAGCGCTTTATCTTAGAAACATCTGCAAAATTGGTTACACGTCTATTTCTTCATCCAAATAAAAAAAAGTGGTTAACGACAAAGCCCCAGAGAATTCCTGAGGTAGATGATATCAGCAAATAAACCCATTTCCCTAATATCTCCTATCTTGCAACTAATGGCTTTGTTTGTGGAAAGTTGTGCTTGACAAACCTTTTAGAGTTTTTTGAAAAGGTAACCAAAAGGGTAGACGAGGGTAGGACAATGGATATTGTCTATTAGCAAGGCAAGGCCCTATCTAGCAAGGCAAAGCCCTATTTAGCAAGGCCTTCGACAAGGTCCCGCATGCCAGGTTGGTCTGGAAGGTTAGGTCCCGTGGAATCCAGACAGAGCTAGTTTGGTGGATCCAAAATTGGCTCAGAGGTAGGAAACAGAGGATGGTGGTTGAAGGTTTTTTCTCGGAATGGAGGCTGGTGACTAAGAATGTGCCGCAGGGGTCGGTGTTGGGACCCTTGTTATTTGTTGTTTGTATAAATGATTTGGATGCGAATGCACAAGGCTTGATCAGTTGGTGAGGCCGCACATGGAGCACTGTGTACTCTTTTGGTCACCCTGTTAGAGGAAAGACGTGGTTAAACTCGAAAGAATGCAGAAAAGATTTACAAGGATGTTGCCAGAACTAGAGGGCCCGAGTTATAGGGAGAGGTTGGCCAGGCTAGGTCTTTATTCTTTGGAACATAGGAGAATGAGAGATGACCTTATAGAAGTGTTTAAAATTATGAGAGGCATAGATAAGGTGGATGGAAACAGTCTTTTCCCAGGGTAGGGGAGTCCATAACCAGGGGGCATAGGTTTAGGGTGAGAGGGGAAAGATTTTAAAGGGATCTGAAGGGCAATTTTTTCACGCAGAGGGTGGTGAGTATATGGAATGAGCTGCCATAGGAAGTGATTGAGGCAGGTACAATAGTATCATTTAAGGAGCACTTGGACAGGTACATGGAGAGGCGGGACTTATTCCTCTATGGGCCGAACTCAGAAAATTGGGACTAGCTGGGTGGATACCGTGGTTGGCATGGACTGGTTGGGCCAAAGGGTCTGCATCCATGCTGTATTGCTCTATGACTCTATAATGGCTCTTCAATTTTATACAACCTCATTTTTGAAACCTTCTCAAAGCCCACTGAGACAATGCAATTCATCCACCATGCTAAGAGCTTCCTTAAAAATAGCTCTATTACTTAAACATGATCTACCCTTAGAGTACATGCTGACTCTCTTCGATCAATGCGCGGCAATTTCTTCAGTTTCTCCATTTTTGAAGATAAATTCCAGTAACTGCATCACCCTTGATGTCAAACTGGTGGTGTAGTTACTGGAATTTATCACCAAAGATGGTGGACTTCCCCACTCTGGGGAAAAGACTGTTAGCATGCACCTTATCTATGCCTCTCATAATTTTAATGGTTACTCAATTTCACATTCCCTTGCTCAAAACATTGAGTTTTCTTATGCAGATCTTTGGAAAAATGTGACTGGTGACATCTGAAATTTCCTTACCTATTATGTTTAACACACCAATTCAATACACTACATTCAATGTTCATGAAATGGTCTCCTCTACAATGGGTAAACCAAAGGCAGATTGAGTGAATGCTTTGTAGAACACTTCCACTCAGACTCAAAAAATGACCTTATTTCTCCTTCCACTCCAACTCTGACATCTGTATAATTGTTCTTCTACATTGCTCCAACAAAGTCCAATGAGAATTTGAGGAATAGTACTTCATCAAGCATGTTTAGTATAGCTTTTTAAGGATTCAATGATTTCAAGAAATTGTCCATTTCAATAATTCATCTCACATGTCCAGCATTCAGATTAGATTAGGTTAGATTAGTTTATTGTCATATACTGTATACCAGGGTGCAATGAAATTCCTTGGTCTCACAGTTTGCGGTGTAAATAGTATACATCGTAATAATGAATAAAACAATAAATACAACAATGAGCACAAAACAGCATAATGGTGCAAAGATTGTAGTGCAATCTGAAGTAGTGTAACAAAAAACTAAGATGACAATAGTGGAATAACCAACAGAGGTAGAGTTAAGAGTACGAGAACATGGCAGCACTGCCGGGAAGAGAGTGTGAAAGAGGTAACTAGTTCAGGAGTCTGAGAGCAGTGGGGAAGAAGCTGTTCTTAAGTCTGGACATCTAGGCTTTCAAGCTCCTGTATCTTCTCGCAGAAGGTAGAAGAGAAAAAAGGGAATGGCCAGGGTGGCAGGCACCCTTGACGATATTACTAGCCTTCATGAAGCAACACTCCATGAAGATGGTCTGGATGGAAGGAAGTTACAAGCCTGTGATCGACTGGGCCATATTTACTACTCTCTGCAGGTTCAGTCTGTCAAGAGCAGAGCAGATGCCACACCAGGCTGAGTTGCAACCCGTCAGAATACTTTCTATTGTCCATCTGTATAAGTTCGAGAGAAACCTTATGGACACGCTGAAGAAAGTAAGAGTGTGCTTTCTTGATCACTGCATCAGTGTGAAGGGACCAGGTGAGATTGCTGGTAATATACATGCCAAGGAACTTGATGTCGTCGACTATCTCTATAGTAGTTCCACTGATGAGAACAGAATTTGTGTTCACCACCACTCTCTGCCCCCCACCCCCCAACCCCGCTTCCTAAGGCCAACAACCAACTCTTTCATCTTGCTAACATTAAAGGCTAGGTTGTTGTTCTGACACCATAAGGTTTGCGATCTCCTCCCAGCTGATAACAGAGGTATAATCGGCAAACTTAAAAATTGAATTGGCACTGGACCTAGTCACACAGTCATGTGTATACGGGAAACATAGCAGGGGACAGAGCACACAACCCTGGGAAGCACCAATGTTGAGGCTCAGGGTGGATGAAATGTTATGACCAATTCTAACCGACCAAGGTCTACTGGTCAGGAAGTCTAGAAGCTAGTTGCAGATGGGGCCACAAGGCCAAGGTCCAGGAATTTAGAGAACTTATTTGGTATTATGGTGTTGGAAGGCTGAGGAGTAGTCAATGAATAGCATCCTGACATAGGTATTCTTATTGTTGAGGCAATCCAGAGCTGAATGTAGTGCAAGGGAGATGGCATCCTCCATAGACCTATTTTCCCTGTATGCAAACTGCAAGAGGTTTAGATTGTCTGGGAGACCGGTGCTGATGTGGGCCATTACCAATCTTTCAAAACACTTCATTATGGTCAATGTTATAGCTACTAGTCAACACTTTATTTTTCTTGGGGACTGGAATGTTGGAAGTTTCCTTGAAGCACATGAGGATAGTAGACTGTTGAAGTGAGAAGCTGACGATGTCAGTGAAGACAGCTGCCAGTTGATTGGTGCACAATTACAGAATTCCCCCCAAGGGACTCCATCTGGGCCGACTGCTTTCCAAGAGTTTACTCTCGTGAAAGCACATGTAACTTCTGCCACCAAGATGTATTGGACAGAGTCAGCAGGGGATGGGAAGGTGGGGGGGCGGAGGGGGGGGGTTGGGGGGAGGTGGTGGGATGGAGGGATGGAGGTGTGGTGGTGATGCACCTTGATGGACCTTGTTTACTTTGTCTGCCTGCTCAAAACGAGCATAAAAGGCATTGAGTTCATCTGGTAGAGACGCATCGTTGCCAGTGATTGCCCAATTTTGGCTTATAGCCCACGATGATATTCAGGCCTTGCCACAGTTGTCTGGCATCTGCTCGATTGAATTGAGCCTTTAGCTTGTTCTGGAATTCTTTCTTGGTATTCGATAGCTATACAGGGATCATACTTGGCCTTCTTGTACAGTACAGAGTCATCCATCCTAAAGCCTCAGATCTGGACTTTAGCAGAGAGTGGATCTCCCTATTCATCCAAGGTTTCTGGTTAGGATAGACCCTAATTATGTTCATCAGAACACAGCTGCCAATGCATTTCTTGCTGAAACCAGTGATGACTGAGGTATACTCATTAAGGCTGGATCACCACTTCTGGCATTTCAGATTTCATTTGAATTCTCCTAGTTACAAGTCCTCCACACATAATTTTGCCACCCCTTTTTTACCTGGCACGATCACCATTTGTGTCATTCATTCTTTCCTGGTGTCCAACCTGTCATAGACCTTCCCCCACTTCTTCTTTCTTTGAAAACTTGTTTCATTTCTAAATTTTCCCTGTTGTACTAAAAGGCCAAGTATCTGAAATCTGAAATATCTGTCTCTCTCCACAGATACTGCCTGGCTTACTGAGTATTTCTAACATTTTCTATTTTAAAAGGCGGTTAAGTAATATTTGACTTTATAAATCAGAAAAATTGGAAGAGTTGGTCCATTAGAGCAAAGAAAGTTAACAGAAATACCCAATAGTATGAGGGTGTTTGAAAGAGAAAGCAGAAAAAGGCAGTTTCCACTGTTGGGTCTGCAATCAAGGGGCACAAATTTAGAATAATTGGCAAAAGATCTAGAAGGGGAAATGAGAAATTATTTCACATTTGGAATACATTACCTGAAAGGGTGGTATGATCAGATTTTCAAGAGAACTGTAAAAGGCAATTGAATAAGCATTTCAAGAGAACAAGTTTACAAAGTTAAGGAAAAAGGTAATCTATGGGACTACATGGCTTTTTCCTAAGATCAGTACAGGCAAAATGGACCATAGCACTTCTTTCTCTGCTTTTGTGAGGTGGAAATCATAAGCATTCATTATATTGGGTGCTATTATCTAAACTAACTGCATTTCACTGTGTCAAGGTGAGTTACAAGAAACACTGTTTTCTAACAGCCAAGTTGTGTTGGCATACAATGTAAGTTTACAGTGAATGAAGTCAAACTACTTTTTTTTAACATGGTATTTTGGGATTTTTAAGCAGTGTTTTGCAATAAATTTTGAATGCATTTTTCCATGTAAACCATACCATATTTTTCTTTATGTACAGAATATGTTCCTTCAGATTCTATATCCTTGGTGATATATGACAATCTCACAGAGCTTATAGCAAATTGGGATGAAGAATGTGTGGTTTATGGGAGGCGAGAAGAAAAGTAACAGTTTGCTGTAAGGTTTAAGGATTTAGGACCACCTGAAGAAAGGTTGTAAAATCTGAGGGAAATGGAAGGGCAGTGGTCTGTAAGAAATGATGTGGAAAATGATGAGACTGCAGGTGGTATTAAAAAATCCTGCCACAATCTAGGATCAACAGTTGTTCCAGGACCTAAAGGAAACAGATCAGAAAGCCAGGAACTTTTACTGAAGTAAGTGTGCTGGCATCAAAAAATATTGAGAAAGGCAAATCCCACATAGTTGGAGTGTCAATACCCAGGAAAAGAGCAAGTGACAGAGTGTAGAAATACTCACAGAGTCATTCTGCACAGAAACAAGCCCATCTGCACATCATGCTGATACGGACCATCAAGCACAATGTGAATGGAAAGGCAGTTGAATTAAGGAGTGATCATAGGCTCCGCGAGCCTGAATAGGTCAGTATGTCAATATTGAAAAGGAAGTAGTATCGTTGCCTGGCAAATTTTGAGAAATTTTGAGAAGGTGTAAGGTTTTCCAAAAAAATGGAAGTAGTCAGTCTTCATAGAATCATACAAGCCATCCTTCAGGAGTTTCACAACATTTGTACAACTGAAGTCCAAGTACCTGAACTGGTAGTGGCTGAACAAACTTCAACTATAATTTGATAATAACAGTGGTTTTATAATGGAAACAGCCAGTTTACATCATGTCAGGAAATGGACATTTTTAATATATCCTTGAAAATGAGTAAGGGCAGGACAGACAACTCCAGATTGTTGGATCAGGCTAGCACTAACCATGAGAGGAGAAACAAGAGAAACCAGAAGCAGTTGAATGAATCTTGGAATACGATACAGGCAGCAGCATGGGAAGATCTTGCATTTGTAGAAAGGTCATAAGAACATAAGAAATAGGAGCAGGAGGTGGCCACCTGGCCCATCAAGCCTGCCCCGCCATTCGATAAGATCAAGGCTGATCTGGCCATGGACTCGGATTCACCTACCTGCCTTTTCCCCATTACCCTTAATTCCCCTACTATGCAAAAATCTATCTGTGTCTTAAATATATTTAATGAGGTAGCCTCTACTGCTTCCCTGGGCATAGAATTCCACCAATTCACTGTTCTCTGGGAAAAGCAGTTTCTCCTCATCTCAGTCCTAAATCTATTCCCCTGAATCTTGAAGCTATGTTCCATAGTTCTAGTCTCACCTACTAGTGGAAACAACATTCCTGCCTCTTATCTATACCTTTCATAATTTTATATGTTTCTATAAAATCCCCTCTCATTCTTCTGAATTCCAGCGAGTATAGTACCAGGCTACTCAATCTCTCCTCACAGGCTAAACCCCGCATCTCCGGAATCAGCCTGGTGAACCTCCTCTGCACTGCCTCCAAAGCCAGTACATCTTTCCTCAAGCAAGGAGACCAGAACTGCATGCAGTACTCCAGGTGCAGCCTCACCAGTACCCTGTACAGTTGCAGCATAACCTCCCTGCTCTGCAATTCAATCCCTCTAGCAATGAAGGCCAACATTCCATTTGCTTTCTTGATACCCGTTGCACCTGCAAACCAACCTTTTACAATTCATGTACAAGCACTCCCAAGTCCCTCTGCACAACAGCATGCTACAATATTTCACCACTTAAATAATAATCTGATCTTCTATTTTTCCTTCCAAAATGGATGACCTCACCTTTACCAACATCATACTCCATCTGCCAGACCCTTGCCCACTCACTTATCTATACCTCTCTGCAGACTCTCTGCATCCTCTGCACAGGTTGTTTTTACACTCAATTTAGTGTCATCAGCAAATTTAGATACGCTACACTTGGTCTCCTCTTCCAAATCGTTAATGTATATCGTGAACAGTTACAGGCCCAGCACCGACCCCTGTGGCACCCTGTTCACCATTGATTGCCAACCAGAGAAATACAGAATTATCTCAACTCTCTGCCTTCTATTGGTTAACCAATCCTCTATCCACGCTAATACATTACTCCCATCTCCATGTATCCCCACCTTATGGATAAGTCTTTTATGCAGCACCTTATCGAACGCCTTCTGGAAATCCAAGTATACAACATCCATCTGTTCCCCTCTATCCACTGCACTCATAATATCCTCAAAGAACTCCAGTAAGTTTGTCAAACAGGACCTGCCCTTTCTGAATCCATGCTGCGTCTGCCTGATGGAACCACTTCTATCCAGATGTCTCGCTATTTCTTCCTTAATGATAGCTTCACTTTTACCACCGTTCAAGAGATTGGTATAATGAAAAAAATCTAACTTGGAACAAAAGCTTGAAAGAGCAAAGCAACAATAAATCAAATGAATATCTGCATCTAACAGTGACAGAGAAGTATGATGGGCAAGTGAAGGGTAGAAGGAGCACAAGAGTAGAAATCAGCCATTTAGCCCTGCAAACCCATTCCACCCTTCAATTACAGCACTAATATTTGGTATTTTATCTTCATCTACTGGCTTTTTTTGTCCTTTCATACACCTGCTGGAACATAAATTACCAATCTCAATGTAGCAGTCTCAGCCTCAACAATGTCCAATAACTTTTGTGTGAAGAGATACTCATTCTTCAATAATCTAACTATAATTTTAAAGTTTTATAACCTTCTTCTGTACTCCTCACCCAACCCCAGAAGAAAGAGGTCTTCATATATATATTTGTGTGTGTGTGTGTGTGTGTGTGTGTGTGTGTGTGTGTGTGTGTGTGTGTGTGTGTGTGTGTGTGTGTGTGTGTGTGTGTGTGTGTGTGTAATGAAAGTTCCTCAATTATAAGTCATGTACTTCTATACTTGATGGCAAATAAATGTAGTCTCAGAATTTGATGGAAGGACTGGAGACATCTTCCAGCTTCTCCTATTACTTTGATTTTTATTCTCAGCTTGCAATTCAAAATATTTACAGCTCAATTTGCTGAACACAAGCTCAATTGGGCGCCTGAGATGACGATAAAGAAGAAACTCTCTCTTTAACCTTTAAAGATTAAGAAAGTGGGAACAGCAGAGAATGAAACAGAGTGGATGTATCAGATCAACTATAGAAAGAGAAATAATGACAGAGAAAAGTGATTTAATTGAGAAAGATACAAATAAGAGAAAGGAAAAGAAAAAGTGTAAAGATTTCATGTGCTGAAAATCTACAATTTAGCATTGAGACTGCAGTTTCAATCTATCCTTTTCTACGCTGCAGAAAGTGACAGGTATTGAAGGTACATAATTCCCACCAATGTAAATCCTTGCATTTTTGATCTTAATCTTCTGCAATGAGTTTAATCAGTAATCAATACTTAAACAGCGATATTTTAAACAACAATTTTAAACAGAAAATCAAAGGGAAGTTGACAGCAAGTTAATACTTTCATAAGACGAACTGAGGTATAGCAAAAATTGGCAAACAAGTTTTGATGATTTGCAAATCATGGGTTATTTATTCCATGTTATAAATTGCTGGATAACTGTGTATGGTTTTAATGCAATTTTTCTGCCAGTTTATCCTCACTTACTAGATACTTATGGGAGATGAATTCATGTTTCTAACAATTAATCTAAACTTCACTAATTACGGCACTTGTCAAAAATAAACCACATCAAGCCCTTCTATTGTAATTGTTACCACATTTGCCTGTACAATGAGTTACCTTAGTTATATGCTGTTCCTGTTGATCAGTATAGAACAATCGATTCACTTACGCAAATCGGCAGACATTGCCACCTTAATTCCCAAATGTTAATGGCTGAAAATTTCAGCTGCTAATACTAAATATTTCAAAACTTATTAAAGAACAGTTGAAAAAAGATCTGTTCCTGTAAACATGGAAAGTTGTATGATCTATTTCCCCTCAGGACTACATGAGGATAGGAACATAGCAATAGTACATGCAGGAGAAAAGACTGCAGAACGAGGTTAATCTCAGTAAGACACAAAAGGAAAAAATATGAAATTTCCTGGCATGTGATAACAAAACACAATGTGGATATCAGCTAACATTACAAAACCAATGAAAAACACAGATGTTATTTTTTGACCTGTTGCATGTTGCTCAATCATTTCCTATATCACTATTTCCTCACAATGCTTTTAGAGTGTTTGGAGAAACAAAGCAAAGCACAAACGTATTTTCCATAGACTACTAGAAAATCATTTTAAAAATGTCCAACTGGGTGAAAGCTCTGACTTTGCAGTGCTTAAATGAATTAAAGCAACAAGTATTTATTTTTTATTTCAATTTTACTTTGTTGATCTGTTGTGTTGAAACATTTGAGTGATGTTTTATTATTCATTGCAAAAGCTTGCATTATTCTGAAATCCATAATACTAATATTTATTCATTTCACCCTCCCTTTCCCACCAAATTATATATATTTCCTGCGACTCACAACCCCTTCCAGTGCGCTGTTCTTAATCCATCTGTCAAGTATACAAGAGATACTTTAATTGTTAAGAACAAAAATTTCAGAAACCTTTCCCTTTAAGTGCACGTATTCTGCATCGTGCCTCCCTGACATAGCTGTGCCAAGCAAAGGATCCGCTTCTGGCATCTAATAATTGGTACGTGTTTATTTTCAAATTAAGGAAATATATTTTGCTTGTCAATTTAAATGTCAAAGATAATAGCATTAACCACACCAAATGTTTTCTGCAAAAGCATTAATGATCACAGGAAACAAATCTATATTTTAATTTAGATTCAACTTTCAGTACCAGACAGGCAACACTTCTTCTAATGTATTTATTTCAACAGAATATTAAAAATGAAAGAAAAGTTGACAAAAGATTTAAAATAAAATGTTGCAATAGTCCTCTTTCAAAGAAGCTGATATTTATCTGTGTGTCTGCTATTTTAAAACCCTTTTGTTATCTTTATATTGCATACTTTTGTAAAACAAAAGATAATGTTAAACTCTCATTGTTCAATATTTTCATATAGAACTTCATTAATCCTTCAATGACTGCAGTATTGTTGTGTAAAAAAATTGTTAGAAGTTTACTGTTTTGGTGATCCAAAGTATATGCAAGGGCTTTGAGTTCTTCTTGGGTTCTGTTCTATTGCAAAAGTTGTCATAAAAATACAAAAAAATAACAAATAATAATTAAACTACAAGAAGCATCTAGTGTTCAAAAATTAAACTAAAATATTTATCATATTATACTTGCTACTTTATGATTTAAAAACATAATAATTTTGCATGGAAGAATACTCACAGATAACAATTAAATGGTGAATTTCGATAAGATTATGAAAACACTCATGCCCCAATTACTATGCATGTCCCATCCAACTCTGATGAATTCAAGAATTAAAACTGAAGGCAAACTCCTCAAAATATGTCAGATACATTAATTCAATTTAAACACTGAAGGTAACAAAGGACATGAATACATTTTATCATTTTTTTCTCTTACTAAACTACATGATACAGACCAGCCTATTTCATTTTGAATAATTACATATCCCCAACTCGATGAGCAGAATCATTCAAACCAGCTTTTAAAATGACAGCATCAGTGCAAAGAAGAATATATTAAGAAGCATCAAATTAAATATATCCTCCTACAACTTCTATCAAAATTTCAAACCAAGTATTATTTAGTTCCACTCTCAAGTCGTGCAGAATAACAAATCACACTCTTTGATTTACCGTCTCAGAATACCAAATGGATACAGGTGATAAAAAAAGCACTTAGGCCAAAGCTATGAAGTTTCTCCTCTAAATTAATTCCATCTTGAAGATTCCAATCTCTGATAAATTCCCAGAATGGCATGAAAATTTACTTCTGTGCTCTAGTCTGGAAGATTACCAAGGTTGTCTTGCTATAAATGCACTTACTTTAATACTACTTCAGCAGAGGAAAAAAGGCACATTTAGAATAGGCACCTTCAAGCTTTACTGTCAACCTGAAGCTTTATTAGTCTCAATATTGCATTAAATAACACACAATTAACTGAAATTTACACATCAAAGGAGCACAAAATAATTTTGTAATGATGTATCAATCACAAAATTTTACCATTTTTATTGGCATAGATAAAATAAGCTTTCCCAAGGACTAACCATCTTTTCTCACTCCATGGTGATTATTCTGACTTTCAACCACATGTAAACTGCAAGTTAAGCCAATTCTATGCAGCGATAGTTGACTTTTCTATTAATGATGTCATTGTTGTTTTGAGCTATCGTTATCTAAAATGACAGTTTTTCAGTCCACTCTAGGGACCTAATTTATCCATTTATTTCTATGATGCTTTTTTTGTCTTAAACAAATCCTCCAATAACCAGACATTTCATACCTTGGCATGACTGAAGCTTGGTAGCAGAATGAAGGTCCTCTGAATAAAGCAGAAAAAATTAACAGAAAAACTTTGAGTTCTTCAGAAGGTCTACTGCCAGTACATTGTATGACATTATTTTTATGACTGAATGAATAATCCACGTCCACTAATCTTCTCTTGAAGCCAATTATTCTTCAGTTTTAGAGTTTACATCTATTTCAGAATGAGTTAAAATATTACTATTATTCATCTTAAATTAAAATTATCACATTAATTTGTGGACTTTTTTAAGATTTTATTTTTATGTTGGAAAATATGTACTTCAACTACATATTTTGTGTAAACTTTTCCTTTACCTCTTACACCACAATATAAAGAAATGAGAAGATAATTTGGAAAAGTTTAATACTATTTAAATACTAGGTTGTTAATATCCACCTTTAAATTCTATACATTTGTTATGTCTTTTTTGTTTTAAATGTGTCTGCTTGCTTGCCTGTTAATTTTGCAGTTTGTAACTATTTTCTGTTTGTTTATATAAATGTATATTAACCTTCGCCTCAGAATGTCCTATTACAATAGCAAGCTCCTGTCAAAAAAAAGCTTATTTCCAGTTTGGCCTAGTGAGCACCGAGCCGTAGAGCAATGGTGGCCTCTCTATACATAGTGTCATAGGCCCTGTCTCTGCAATATAAATGAGGAGAGCTGAGGAAATCAAAGAGTGCGCTTGCTTTCTTATACAAATTGAAGCGGAACAGGTAAAACTGTGAATAAGACTGTGGCTCCTTGCAAGGATGCGTCCTGTCGGTGACGGAAGAAAGGGGGGTGGTTACGAGCGGCTTTCAAGGCCGGCCACTTACCCCGGCTTTGGATAAAAGCGGGGGGAGGGGTGGAGAGGTCGTAGTGGCAGTCGGTAGCTGGTAGGTCAGAGCCAAACTCCTACCAAAGTAATATGGCATCCAAAAAAATAACCAGAATCACACCACAAAAACAACTGTCGTTACCGTTCACGTCTTGAAGGGTCGTGCTGGAAGCCTTGCTTGGTGGGCGCCATTTTTTTCGTCAGCCGCTACTTTGCTTTTTTTGTTGTTTGATTTTTGTTTTGCTTTGTCTAGCTGCGGCCCGGTGGTGCAGTGGGAAAGACACGGATACTATTTGAGGAAACCCATTGCAGAGTTACGGTTAAGTCCAGTCCAACTGTCTGGCTCCGGCACTACCAGCCATCAGAGAGAAGTGAGAAGCGCTGTGTACAGAGCACGAGTCGGGGCCAACCAGCATGCCAAGAAAAGTAAAGAGAGCCTTGGCTGCACCTCAAATAATCCGAAAAAGATTGCATGGCATTAAAGCTGCAAGTGCGGACTCACAAACAGCGATGGGCATCATCACACCACTGCACTTTCCCGTTGAACCTCGGTTCCCATTGCGAGAGAAAGTCTTACTGGATCTCTCCGTGCATTTTCCCTCCCCGTCTTTCGTTCGCTCTCTTTCCCAGGGACACATACTGTAACTGGCGCAACTACGCCACTCAGTTGCTGTTTCATTCACTTTATGGGGGAATAGCTGAGACCTGATACAATATCACCGCATATTGATGGGATCTTATCAACCAGATTTAAAACCTTTGTTTTTACTGTACAATATTAAAGCGATAAGTGACATTTAAAATATCCGTCGTTTTATTTAGAAAAACCGGTGTAATCTTTCATAATAAAAGCCCTATTCAGCCTGGAAATGTCACCTAAGCTTCTTGGCGTGCGCCCCAGAAATAATTGCTCGGTTCCAAAGGAACTTAGTGCCTGGCACGTAATTATTATTATTAGTTAAGCCTGTCTTTCCTCTTCTCTGTGATTTACAAAACTAAATAAAAACAATCGTTTCAATTGGAAGTACCAATGACTACTGTTGCTGCAAAATATTGATTTAAAGATGTTCTGCGACATGTTTGGTAACTTGCTTTGACATCACCCTGGCACTCCAGCTACTATAAATCTATGTGGGGAGTTTCATCACGCTTTTCATGGAAATGTATCCAAGCATTATATAAAGCATTTCAGTTAGTTGCGCAGCCAGAAATATTCTGATTTTTGGTTAAAACGTATCAATGCAGATTGGGGTTATTAGATGCATGCCATGTATCATATCTAACAGCTATTATTTTAGACTGTGATTTTCACAACGCCAACATTGCTTAACAAGCAGCAGAAAGCAACTAGCCATAGCGACAAAATATAGAAGTAACTTTCTTAATTGGATATTTGTAATGTTTGATTTCGAGTCATTTTTCCATCAGCCGCGACGCAAAACTGTACGCAGGTGGGTGGGAAAGTTGGTGGTAATTAAAAAAGATTTGTCCAAGTTCTCTTAATTGCATTCTGATAAATATTGGCGAATCGATTTATTCTCAAATTCACCAAATTTTATTTTTGAAACATTAAAATATATGTAGTCATATGACAATTTACTTCATTCTGTGAGCAGCGAAATGGAATCCAAGTTCATTTTGGAGTCCTCGGTGGTATACTGTGGCTTGCTTTTCACTGAGTACGAATTTTAAGGATGGTATGCTTAAATGCGAAAGTTCGGGATTTTACGTATTAAGGACAAAATCGCTGTTGCTAAACTTTTTATTTATTTATCTGATAATCGAATGTGTCGATTATTTGGTAAATAAGAAATTAATTGACAAGCCGCTAAACAAATTCGCCTATTTTAACTGTCAGGTACTGATCGCTTATAACAAAATGACTAAATGTTGTGGCCAGAATTCAAATGTTCTCCAAACCTTTCAGTTAATATTAAACCCTTAAAAGTAGTCTAGAAAAGTCTGCTGTTATGCGGATTTTTATAAACAAAACTTTTTAAACATGATTTTAAGCCTTAATCTCAGGAAGCTGTTATGTGCTTGTAATGGTCACATTATTTCAACATTTGTTTGCCCAGTGGCTAACTTATGATTCCAATATAGTCGCTAGTGAATGTTTAACAGATTTTATTGCACAAAAATTCTGCTAATGCATCGATAGTATTACACAGTATATAGCAAAACTGTATTCCCCAAAAGAAATGAAATCAATTCTATGATCTGCGAACACTTATATGACCAAAATAAAATTGCAGGGAAAAGATCTAGCTTTAAAACTTACGTTTTGTACTTTATATGCGAATAAATTATGGTGATCTTTGACAATAACAGAAATTTCTAGACGTGGAGTATTTCCGGCATTTTCAGTTTCAAATTATCAGAATCTTTTATTTTGGCTTTTGTTTAGAGTTCCTTGGATTTAAAACCAGTTGCTATAAAATGTCGGTGTTGCATTAAATGTGGCAAGGATACATAAATCAGCTTGACCCAGATCTCTGGTTTTACCAAGTGTACGTGAACTTATTAAAATTATGTTTCTGCTGGACCCTGGCTTCCGTGGTATTTTATGTGATATATCCCCGCGTGTTTGTTTTTCTTGCCTTCAATTGATGAAATTGGGGCATATTTACGAATTATTTCAATTCTCCCTCTCCCGTTGGCAGAACTGTCCGCGCTTCCTCGGGTTGCCGGTGTCAACCGCCAGATGCATAACCCGTTTCCACCACATGTTGGAAGTAGTATGTCAAAATTAACTTTTATGCACTGTTTATTATGGGAAACATGTGACAATTTAATCACGGGCGATCGTGCAAATACATGATGATTATTCCACCCACTCAGCGCGAAGGGGAATGGCAAATATTCCTGCAGACATGTGTGTGTGTGTGTGTGTGTGTGTATATATATATATATATATATATATATATATGAAATAAGATCGGAAGATTGAGATGGACGTGTATTTTTTAAGCAGCCGAAGACTTACTGCATGCTTTGAGACGCTGACAATGTGAGGATGTGTGAGAGACACTTACCGTTGCTGGTAAGATGTGAGCCCCACGTCCTGGGGTGTCCCATTAGCAGCGCTGGCGGCGGCGGCAGCGGCAGCAGCTCTTCCCACTCCAGGTGCTGCAGTAACCGCACCGCCTCCTCCACCAGTTGCTGCCGTTACTTGTACGCTGAAATCCGGGAAAATTCTGATCATCCCCGTACTCGAATCGCCGACGACCAGCTCCACGGTTGAGGCTGACTAAACTGCGGTTTTTCCTTGAGTAGCAAATTGAACTTCAATCCCATTAGTAATAACTTCCACGCCGTGAGGGTGTGCTGTCCTTTTATTTTTTTCCTTATTTATTTTCTACTTAAGCACTGCGGATGGCGAGACGGCGTGAGTCGGCATGCAGATTCCTCCACTGGGGGAGAAATAAATTAGGGAGGGACGGCGGGACGCTGGGGTTTACGGCTATCAAACTTGCTGCAATTTGCCCGGAGAAAGTGAAGACCAACTTGCCCCTCAACTGGAGACAAGCAGCTCGCTGCTGGTTCGCTGGCACCCAACAGCAATTCTGGCGCGCGGTGCCTCGCAGCCAATCGCATCGTTCGCTGGGCTTCGTGCCCTCCTCCTCCCGGGCAAGGTAGGCTGGAGTGCGTGGACGCGCGCGTGCGCGCAGTTTTCGACCGTTAGTTGTGGAACGTCGAGGGGGTGAATAAAAAATCTCGAGCGGGCGAGTTCGGAGGGGATGGCACGAGCTGCGCGGCGGGCGAAAACCGAGGCAAATCCTTCTAAATCCAGCCTGGCACTTTGATGCACAGATAGATAACCGATAATACCCTAGTTTTATTTTACTTTCCAGTGCAAATTTTTGTCAAACTGTTTTAACGCGTTTATTTGCACTGTCACGATGGACATCGAACAGAACCGTTGTCCGATGCAACCTTTGCTTGTGATTAAGCTGTACGCGGGAGTGTGCGCGTTCACTGGAACTAACGTGCATTCTTGATGCCTGCACAGGCACCACCTGTGAGAGCTGCTTCGGACAGTTGCAAACATTAACTTTTAATACTTGTTGGATGTCCCTAAAGGCCACAAAATGGCTTTCCGAGATCTGATTTCAGCTTTTTCCTTCATTAACACTGTCGGTATAGATATGTAACAATTTATGTATTCATAATAAAACTATTTATAGGCCAACGTGGACTGCATTGTATGACCAATTAATTGGGTTTATAAACGCTATCGAAATATTGGAGGAATGCGAATTAACTTTCCGTAGCTGGTTTATAGATTAGGGAATTAAACCATTCAAGTCAGAGCTACAGGAAAGGATGTCAGTGCCACGCGTCTGTGTGATCCCTGAATGGTTTTGTTACACTCTTTACCCCTACCACCCCCCTGGCTGGCCCACATTTCCATCACCCATTCAACACACATCTATCCTTCCCCATCTGGGTCCTCAAACGTGAACCCTCTGCTTCCCCCATGTCCAACCATTTTGACCGCTATTACATAAAATTACAAGAAATATGGATAAGGTAGATAATCAGTCTTTTTCCCAATGTCAAATACTTCAGGACACAGCTTTAGGGTGAGAGGAGAAAAGTTTAAAGGGGGTTTATGAGGCAAGCTTATTACACAGAGAGTGGTAGGTCCTGGAACGCGCTGCTAGAGGAGGTGGTAGAAGCAGATACGATAGCGCTGTTTAAGAAGCATTTAGACAGGCACACGAACCGGTAGGGAATAGAGACATATGGTCCTTGTGCGGGCAGATGGGATTAGTTTAGACTGGCGTCATGGTCGGTGCACGAAGATGGTTCTATGTTCTAAAAGTTTGGTGGCTGTCACCGTTTATTCATCACTCAGTACGGCCGAACCTGGCCGCTCCCGCATGCTTTACTTTCGTTTGGCAGTTGGATATCTGACTGCCCTTTTTCAGATTTCCGGCAAATCTTTCGTCTTTGCCTTATAAACGAGCAAACGAGAACACGCATTGGCCATTTCTTTCAAAGTATCGCATTCGTTCTGTATTCGCAATTGTCTTGGTCGTAATGTGGAATCTAATCAGCATACCGACCACTGACATATCTGTTCTGACAGTGGCTCCTCATTTTCTCCTTTTGGGCAACTGCGAGCTTCGTGTCCGCGGTAAACCGATACGTTTTGTGCATCAAAACATCAATTCAAGTGGCGGTATGCTTTGTTCCCCGAGGGAGGAGAATCTCTCTTTCAGTGAAAGTACTCGACTCTCAGAAAGTTTTAAACGGCCTGCTTGTAAACATGTTGTTGAAGAAGCTCGACTTTCAGTCTTTAACTAAGCATTTACTTAAGCATTTATTAGCTCAGTTAAATTGGAGAAAAAATACATGCTCCTATATGAATGTTTCAACACTATTTATTTGTAACATGATAACGATTAGCGGGTATCGGTTATGTATGCAAGTCTTCTTTTGGACTTGCATTAAAACTTAAAACAGTTAGAAAGAGGCAAATCTGCCAATCCGCGAAGAAAGAGTGTTTTAAATGAGATCGGAAACCCGTAGCACCAGAAACAAAAATACCTTGATTATTCCATAATGTTAGTCCAAGAAAATGAAATTATACTTGCGCAAATATAATTGTGGATCTGTTGTCATCCGTTTAATCCATTCGAATATTATGTGTCTGTGAAAATATATTAGCGCACTGGCAGACCGAAGGCAGACGAACGTTCAATAGGTTGGAGACCCCAGGCGAATAGGAAATAACGGTGTG
Organism: Pristis pectinata; assembly: GCF_009764475.1. Taxonomy (NCBI): domain Eukaryota; kingdom Metazoa; phylum Chordata; class Chondrichthyes; order Rhinopristiformes; family Pristidae; genus Pristis; species Pristis pectinata. The sequence continues at coordinate 105,302,350 of NC_067405.1, read as the reverse complement.
TTTGCAGCATTAAAATTAATGACATTTTGGTTTGAACTCCCGCAGGAATTGAAAGTAACGGAACATCCTGAATGATCGGTTACGGACGATGCACATGAAAGCATGCACCCTATAAACTTTTATTTCATTAATTTCTGTATTTTAAATTATTGTAAATTATCTTGGCGTTTTGACTGATCTCCCAAAGCTTTGTATCTGCCTGTGCTCGCAATAAAAGATGGGCTGACTATATGCACAGCGAGAGCAACAGTGCGGGCTGCAAGAGTACAAGAGCCTCGTCAAATCAGAATCAAAAATCTTCATTTCATTAACATCAGCAATTTGTAGCAGAAGTTTTGTAGCATTAAGTAATGCAAGTATTTTGTGGAGTTCTAGGGAAGAAATATGCTAGCGGCGTCCGCAAACACAGAATGGCAATCACTGATGTAATGGGAATTGGATTAAGAGTGGGACATTCGATATGGAAGTTTGTGAGCCTCCAAATTCCCCATTTGCTACAGTAGTTCCCAAGAGCAGGTTTTGCTACCCTTGCAGTGTGAGAAGAGAAAATAAAGGATCTTTAACTCCATAGTTTTATATAGTCAATCAGGCAAACTTCCTTCACACCGTCAGTTCTTTTATTGATTAAAAATAACGCCTCATTTTTTCCAAATTTCTGCGTATGTCGCGATTCTATTTATTTTAATGTAGTTATCTTTATGTAATTGTCGATTCGGTCTACATTTTTGCCTGTCAATGAAAGAGCAACTTGCAATCAGCACCTGAGCAATTCATTCCATTCACATCGGGTTTACGCACTCACTGCTTCGCTGCAACTCACTGATTATTATTGGGTCGTCTCGTGAATGGCGCGACATACTTCAGTGTAAAGGATTCAAAATGGCACACCCTGCAACCAATTAAAGGTGACTACTTTGATAAATTCCTCGCATGTGGCCTTGAGGAGAACTGAGGATATCAAAGTGTCAAGACTAGAAAACACTGATCTTCGATCTCTATATATCCATTTTACTTTTGTGGTGGAATTACATTAGCTGCACAAACTAGCGAAGAGCATCACCCACAGATATCAAGAAATTGCAGTCATAAATTTAAAAATATTAAATATTGTTTCCAGTTATATGGCATCAGGAGTGGGATTCTGTGCCCTTATTAATGTATAAAGACACAAGAGACTGCAAATGTTGGAATCTGGAGCAACAAACAATCTACTGGAAGAACTCAGCAGGTGGAGCAGCATCTGTGGGAGGAAAGGAATTGTTGATGTTTGGGGCTGAAACCCTGTATCAGAGGAGGAAAACTTCTTCAAAGTTGGCAATACCTTGAAGAGACTTAGCAGTGGAGTGGTATAATGGAGGGTCCTACCAGGGTTAGTCCTGATGCAGGGTTTGGACCAGAAATGTCAACAATTCCTTTCTTCCCACAAATGCTGCTCAACCTGCTGAGTTCTTCCAGCAGATTGTTTGTTGCTCCTTATTAATGTGTAATGGATTGTGGCACCAAATTGGGATCAAAAACATGCAGATTATCAAGTACTATATCATTCCTTAACAAATAGTCCAAAAACATTTTTACTAATGTGGCAATAGTTTGTTAAATTTTTGATTGCTGATAACGTCAATGAAATGTTTCAACTATATACATGCATATATTTGGGTACACATTCAGGTAGTTTTTTATTAACTTAATTCATCTTCTTCACTTTGACCATCTCAGTAACTTTCCCAAGTGAAGAACCCTGCCCCCCGCCAATCATGTCACAAGCACTTATTGTTTGGAATTAACTAAGGAGGTGTATTAATTGGATTTCCCTCATCCTTTAGTTAGGTACCTCCTCAAGAAAGTCAAATATGAACATCAATTTAACTAATCTAAAATAATCTTGCAATTCCACTACCGAATATATTATTTTCTTTACATTTTGCTGAAGCCAGTTATATTTTTCAAGTCAATTACAAAATGGTAATGTTCACACTGTAGCAAATAAATTATTTTTGTTCTAAATTTGTAAACTATTATTGTTAGCATTGAAGTGAATGTCAACATGTAACAGCTGTGTCACTTCTACAAAAATGAAAAAACTTGAAAGTCGAATGCAGCTTTCTAATCTGAGAAACCAAATTGAAATCTCTTGATTTGGTGTCGTAATTACTTTTTGATAAATATTCTTATTTATAAATAAGTATCTATAGAGTACAATTTAAGTAGCTGGGATATTTATGTATCATGTTTAACAGAATTATTTTGATATAAAAACAGAATTGTATAATTACATTGTTCATCATCATATTGAAAACTATGATTGTAGAAAAATGAAAATGCTTCAAAGTCTCTGAGTTCAATACTTTGAAGCAAAGTGAAATATACAGTCAATTTTCAATTATTATTTTCAAAGTTTAATTTGTTGCACAAAAATGGTGCAATGATATACAAAGTACATTACACAAATGATTCTTATATTCCATTTTAGGGAATCAGTACTTTAGAGGTTTCAGGAGTGATAGCAAAACTGATCAGAAATCTGTAGGTCAATTATCTGATATTATTTTGATTCATGAATAATTGGCATAACAAGAAGCACCTCATCATTTGAGAAGGTAATTTTGTTGCTTAGGTATTTCATATATCAATAGAATCAATATATGAATGTGTGCATATTTTTACATAAACATGACTACTTTTAAATCATTCATTTTATTGCTCATGTTTATACTTATGGGTGTATTAAGAAATAAGTTGGATAATTTAAAATACATTTTGTGGTAACTGTATGGAGTTTTCATTTTCAACATACTAGGACTGAAGAATAAAGGCATAGTCTATAAATGCCAATGGATTCACAGTGTTGTGCCAACCAAAATGTCTTAAGAATGAAAAATGTAGTTAATTATTTTACGTAATATTATCTGATATAACTCAAGCATTCTATTTTTAAAAGTAAAAAGCTCAATTAAACAAAGTAACTTACATATCAATCGATGCAATTGCATCATTCATTGACTTTTACTGATTCATTGATGCTTAATAAACATATCAAGCTATATCAAGAATGAATGATGGAGAAATCCTATCAATAGTTTAATTGTGATGAAAGTGCAAATATCAACTATTCTGTTACAATACAAATACTAAAAAGATGTAGTTTAACATAGAAAATGTTGAGCTTAATTCAGAAACGTTATCTTTTTGAATTAAGCTCAACTATAAGCTTAATAATAATAGCGAGGATAACTTTCTACACAAGATGATATGATTCAGATCAAAAGAATCTACAAAGCAAGATCAGTTAGTACAATGCATTTTACCTATTAGATTGATGCTATGTACTCAATGTTTGTAAATGGTAAAAACACCTTTTGGGATGAAAAATAACAATTCCTTGCCAATTTTAAGGTCCTTTCACGCTACCCAGACATTTTTTAGACTGATTCTCAACCTCAAACTCTTTGATTTGTGTTTTTCTTTTCCACTCTATAGTATAGCTATCCCCCTTGCAATCAAAATTTTTAATATTTCTATGTATTATTTTGCACATCCATATTAAACATTAGTTGCTAGTTATTAAGTCAATTTCAGATCTGCCAGACCCTATGGACATTTCTTTCTGCTGTTACATATTATTTTGTTAGAATTTATGTTGCCAGGAAATCTATAAATACCGTTTTCTTAAAAAATGCCTTTCATCTTTTTTGACTTTGGTTTTGAAAAGCATGATATCTAAAATTCACCACTAATCATTTCATCCTGGAAATTGCTATGACTGAGGTGAACAGATGAATGTACAAGGGGGAACTTTATATATGTATACAGGTGAAAGGAATAGAAGGATTTGTTAATGGGGTATGATGGGTAAGGTGGGAGAAAGCTTGTATGAAGTTGAGAAACCCGTACAGACTGCCCTTTCATATTGTACGCTTTTTTTCTACAATCTCCTTTGATAAATTCTTTTGAGAGTCAGATTATACAATATGAATCAGACTGTCCTTCATCTGTAAGTTTAGACATGTTATCAAGGAAGTCAAATGTAAACATCAGTTTCACCAATTTAAAATGTCCAAGTCTATGCCATTTTTGAAATATCAAGTAGTTCACTAGTAGTAAATATTTCTGGCAAAAATCCTTTATTTTTTCACATTTCATGGCTTATAATGCAGCTCACAGCTTTAAGATTGTTCACAAAAGCTTCTATATTAAATATAGAATATTCTCAGGCACTAATGTAATACGCATTTCTTTTCATATGATATTTTCAGAGCTGTTTCACAAATTAGTATTTTACTTAATGGGCATGTCACATGGGGCATTTCTTGGAATGTACAATGTCTTTTGACTCAATTTTTTTTGCATTCTCAGTGCATTCTGTGGGTGCAGTGTAAAATACAATATATTTTGCAGAGGGATAATTTTTTTAATAACAACTTGTTGGTTCAGCATTCCTGTTCCAAGTCAAAGCCATTATGAAATAACATGTAATTAATTTTCAATTGAATTAAGAATTTACTACTTTAATTTCAAAATATTACAAAAATCTTCATCATATGCTAATTTCCACAGAAAGCCAAACCCTAACCAAAATGAAATAATTAATGATAATCAGTTCATCTTTATCTATTCAGCAGTCCACATGAAATCATTCAAGAGTGACAGATAGTCAACTTTCAGCAATTAATATTGCTAGGTATGCGATAACCTGCAGGCTGAGTATACCTTTCTATCTTGGCTCCCCAGAGGGATGCTTTTGATTTGCTTTTGAGAGCTTCTTCCTACTTCTCTATTGAGTAGACTATTAAAATACTAACTGTTCTCTTCCTTGAAGAAATGTAATATCCCCACTGACTAATGGGAATCTCTGACCCATTACTGTTCCAAGTGGAGAAGAAGCATTCAGGATGGTATTGAGAACATCAAGCTATGCATTGGGAGCACATATAGGCCCTGAATGAGTGGCAGAATCTACCCACCCACCTACCCCATCTGAGGAAGAATCTACAGTTCCTATACTGGCCTCGGACCCCACAAAACCAGAGTGAAAGTAAGTTATCCTCAATCCAAAGGGAATGCCCAAGAAGAAGATAGCTCATTGAGAATCCTTCTGAGTCAACCAGACAGATCCTGCTAATCTAAAATGGACCTAGTCGAGAATGGTATGAGAAACCTTTTGATAGTAAGTTTAAATGCCCCCATGTCATACCCAATGGATTGAATGAGTTAAAATTTCTTGCTCTAATTCCAATGTTAACACTGATCCTTGCTGATATGTAAAGCCCAAGAACATTACGGCACATTGTGGATGTCACATCATTGTTGAATCAAATGGCTTTTCAGCTTTATGAGAATTTGGCAGGTGATGTCATATCAATCTTAGTTGTTTCATGATTTTTAATTTTTGTGTTTCTGCACAAGATTTTTACTATAAACTGCAATATTATATTTTAAACTATGCAGGAAAATTTGCCTCTGAAAACCAATAACTCAGTCCATTTTGTTGTCTGATAAATTAATTTTTATTTGCCAACTTTAACTTTAACCCATGCAATCTAACAGCTTAAGGCTTAATATTTTCCACATCACTGGACGCATTAACACAATACAAGAAAGCATTGTATATCATTGTACATGAACATTAGCATTTTCTTGTACATATGTACAGAAATTATACACACAGCATAACCTTGCTACCACATTTCTTTAAGCCAGCTTTTTAACTGGGAAAAGCAGCTTTTTTAACAAAAGGTATAAGAAATACAGCAAGGCACACATTGTTAAAACATTTCTTCTCTTCCTTTTCTTAAGAAGCAGAAATAATAAAACTTGACTGTGTATTGAAATGAAATACATATAATTGCAATATACAGCACAGTAACATTGTTTTATAAGTTCCAGGGTTGCATAGATTGGATCTATGTATTCTATATTTATATTGGCTTAATATTAATTACAGAAAAAAAATCAAGATATGATAATTGAGATTCAACATGAAGTTCAAACTAATTCCTGTTATAAATATTATGCTCCTTCCCATCTATTAAGTTCAAATAATATTCATGGTTTCTCTTGGAATTAGCACATTTAACATAACAAGGCCCACTTTTCTGTGAAGGTGTTTGCTCCCAACAGATGATATGGATACATTCTCCCCTAAAATCCAAACGTTACTCCTGTAGGTTAATATGTGAAAGGGCATGACAAGAATTGACACAATATTATACCCCCGTACCTTTCCAAATGCTGTGGTTTCCCGTTCAATATCAAAAAGTACCTACACCAAGAGAATGAGGACATTTACAAGCTGTATATCAGAACGGAGGAGGTCCTTGGAGGTAGCTTAGGACAAGAGTCCATGAAGAACAAAAATGCCGGATTTTGCTGCAATCTGTTGGTATTACCAACAAGGGAGTAACTGCAACTGCCATACAAAGGATCAGCAAAAGCAACCAGATTACCACACCTGCATGAAAAACTCGCATTTGGAAGGAGCTTGTCTTCAAGATCAGTGAGGAAGAGGATGGTTCAATTAGATTAGATGCTACCTTGGGAATAGTTGGGCAAAAATGGAGCAAAGATATGGCCAGATTTCTGGAGGGAAAAAGAGGCAAATATACGTTTAGTCAGCAACAAAACAGTAGAAAATGCTTCCTTCGGTCAACATTCTAAATAGACAATATTACATCTACTTAATAAAAATGTAACATTATTAATTTGAACTGTAATTTTAATTGGACAGACTACTGAGCTGTTTCTGAACATCAATATCAAATAAAAATATTGAAAGTATGAAAGATTTTTTGTCAGCCACCAAAAATTTAATTACTATAACAGTAGTACAGTAAAATAAATTACAATGGCATTAAATCATTGTTGAGCTTTTATAAATTTTTTATAACAGCTTCACTAAAGGAGGTAAACTATCGTGTGTGACCTTTCTTTTCTTGCTTCATCCTCATCTGTGATCTTAAATATGCAGACAACACCCTCAGGTACATGTGTCAATATGCAAACAACATTGATTGAAGCAAAGCCCAGTGATAATGGATACATAAAGCAGCAATTGTTGGGCTTCACATGAATATAAAAACCTGAAGTCATGGCTATCCGTAATGCAAAAAGATGAAGATGGCACAGTTAAAAATATTCACTATAGATAGTCTTAAACCTAATTCATTCTATGTCTATTCTGCTTTACATATTTTAAACTTCAGGTTTTTCCTATATCTAACAGCATGAAAGCAATAACATCTGGCCAGCCATAGGGTTCGATTTTCACAGTGAAGACTCAGTCTGGGAATAATTAAACCATGCAGCAAAGAGCAGGAGCTTGTGATGAGGATTATGAAGAAATGACTCTCAGAATACAGTTGAAGAGATTAACGTAATGCGCATCCCTTGTACAGCTTCTAGGAGGCACTCCAGACATGCATTTATTCACCTTCTAAATTAGGCAGAAATATCTCGATCTAGCTAGTTACCTTTGCTTTTGATCTTGCTTTGTTGCTACTGACCTCTACATTTATATAGAAACATGACAGGTAAAAGAAAAAGAAAAGCAGTAAGCAGTGAATTCAGAAAGTAACAAGTGATACAGGAAGTTGTTTACAAAGACAATAGTATGTACTTCAGTGCATTAACTATATCTTTTTCAAAATAATTTTTCCAAAGGCACTTATTTATAAATGAAATTTGAACCAATAAAATTCAAGTCAAAGGTACAGTATTACAAAGCATATTCAGTTTGATGTCAAACAGAATAGTTCCTGGACGGAACTATTGAAAGATTTTGTTTTCTGTTGACTATTAGTAACTTTGCACACAATTGCAATGAATAGCTGGCAGTTATGCAGCAGATGCAAGTAATTGCTTATAGTTCAAGCCAGTTTATGGGATAGGAGGCAAGTGACTGATGTTGCAGCCCCAGAAACTTTCAAACTGAAATGCACTAAGGATAACAGCGGAGGAGGCAAGCCCATCAAGGAAACAGGAGCAGTGGACATTTTGTGCAAGCATAGTAATCTTATTCTCTATTTTGCAAAAAGATCTAAACTGAGTGAGGGTAGATCACAATCCAACAATCTCACAAGATTTTGAACCTTTTAGATCCAGTTTTTGCAAACACAAAATAGTACTGAAATGCTGCATAGTCTGCTGTACAGAGAGGGTTTTGCTATCTAAGGGCTAGTTTAAAGGATTTTAATCAGCCAAATATTTGCAAAGTAAAGAATATTTAATTGACTCACATCCTATACCTTGGGTACAGACTTGGCAGCGTGAGAGTCACTTGGAAGTTCACTGTGGTGGGATACACAAGCTGTAGATTTGGTTTCAATGGTTCTAGAGTTTTGATCTTTCCTGAGATTCCTTCCTACACTTTTTTGTGAGTTAGTGATCTGTAAATCAGAAAAAAAGTTTTCCACTTCAGTTATTAGCAGTTTTTGTTCAACTTCCATTTCCATCAAATTAAGTATAAAATGTAACATGTGACTAAGCCATGCCGCATTAAGACAATCATAACAAATCTCTGCATTTAATGTATCCTCCGCCTAACCTCTTGAAATTTCAGATGTCATAGGCATTACTGTTAATATCCAAATCTGATTATCAAGTTGAATTATCTTCACAATGTGAAAAATACCTTATATTTATTAATATTAAAAATATGCATGGAAGTTATGGCTAGTCTAGTCACAAACATTCTTCGTGAGCAAATGTGGAGTTTTACTGTTACATGTTCCTTATCAGCATTGAAAGCCAATGACCAAAGAACTGATCAACTGGGGAAAAAACAGATATAAACTGTTAACTGCTGCAATTTTCAATTTCGTATGAAATATTATTTATTTGTATTAAATGAAACAGGTGATTGATTTGTAAAAACAAATCCAATGGTAAAATACCAGGTTACAGGCAAACCTTCCCAATGATATTAAAAATGTCTGGTTATTATTTCAAATGTGTTAATTTAGGTCCATCTCCATGAAATCACTAGCAAAACACTAATGGATGCAAATGGACTGTCCCAAAGATCTATGCTTCAAATAAACAGTTTCTAAAGGGAACAGGAATAGAACAGTGCTACGAGAAAAAAGGGATTTGGCATTTGTAATTTTTTTTTGCCTTCTGTAATAACTTTCCAGGTTATGGTTATTGCTCACAAATCCAAGATTTACTGCCATCCTCTTGAAATTAAACCTTTAACTGCTGCGGTTCCTCTAGTGATGGTGCTCCCATAGTATTAGGAAGGGAGTACCAGGTGGGAGTACCAGGATCTAAATCCAGTTACATTGAAGGAACAGTGATCTACTTCTAAGCCGTGGGTGAAGTATAACTTGAAGTGGAACCTACAAGCAGCCCTTGTCCTGGTTGGTGGTAGAGGTTGCAGGTTTGGGAGGTGCTGTTGGAGTAGCATAAATGAGTTAACTGCAGTGTATTTTTTTAGATGGTGCACAGTACAGCCCTAATTTCAGAGATGGAAGTAGTACATGCATAGAACAGTGGATGGGATGCCAATCACGAAGGGTTCTTTGTCCTGAATGGTGTTGAGTTTCACAAGTGTTGTGAAAGCTGAAATCACCCAACCAAGTTCTATCACTGTTGATTTAGGTCTTGTAGTTGGTGGAAATTCGAGACGTTAAGAGATGAGCCACTGGCCACCACATCCAATCTCTGATCTGCTCTTGTATGGGTCTTTTTATGGGTTGGTCCTGTTAAGTTTTTGGTCACAATGATGCCTAGGATGCTCTTGGCTGGTGATTAAGCAATGGTAGGCCTTTGAATTTCAGGGTAAATGGTTAGAGATAGTCATTGCCTGGCATTTATGTGCTGGAAATGCTACTCGCCATTCATAAGCACATGTCTGAATGTTGTTTATAGTCTTGTGACAGACCGGGATAGCAACTTCTTCATTTACTTTAGAAGTTGCAAATGGATTCAAACATTGTGCAATAATTAGTGATCATCCCTTACTTTTCAAAGAAAGTAAGGTCATCTATGAAGCAGCTGAAGATGATTGAGCCCAGGGCACTGTCCAAAGGAACTCCAACAGCAATGCCCTGGAGCTGAGATGATTTACCTTCAACAACTAGAACTAACTTTCCTTTTACAAAGTATGAATACAACCAATTGAGAATTTTCCTCTTGATTTCCATTGTCTTCAGCTTTACTGGAGCCTCTTGACATCACACTTGCTGTATTTAATTCAAGGAAAGCCATTCTCGCCACACCTCTGGAATTCGGCTCTTTGGTGTGTGTTTGGACCAAAACTGGAATGAGTTCTGGAGTTAAATGGTCATGGCATAACCCAAAGTGAAGACCAAAAGTTGACAACACCTTCCATCATTTTGCTGATTATCGAAATTAAGTTGACTGGAAAATTATTAGCCTATTTTTACGGACAAGGCAAATCTGGGACATTTTCTACATTTAAGGGTTATCCTAGTGTTGAAACTGTGGAGGACCAGCTTGCCTAGAGCAATAAGTTCTTTTGCTATATAGCTAGAATGTGCTTGGTCCAATAGCCTTTGCTGATCTCATCTAATTCTCTCAGACATTTCTTGTCATGTGGATTGAATTGAATTAGCTGAAATCTGGCTTCAGTGATGGTGGGGATCTCAAGAGGAAACCGAAATGGATTGTCCATTTGATATTTCTGGATGAAGATGGTTACAAATGCTTCAGCATTATCTTTCAAAGTTGCCTCCTGGACTCTGCCTTGATGAAGATGGGGTTGTTCTTGGAACCTCTTCCTCCTGTTGGTTGTTTAACTATTTATTCATCACTATTCATAACCAGATGTGACAAGACTTCAGATCTTTTATCTGATCAGATAGCTACGTGGTTGCTTAATTACATCTCTTGCATGAAGCTTTTGTTGTTTGGCATGCATGTAGTCCTATATTGCAGCTTTGCTATGATGAGACCTCTTTTTTGGTTCTGTCTGTGCTGATCTTCTTCACAGATCATTGATTCCTGGCTTAATAGTAGTAGAAAGTTGAGGAATATGCTGGGCTGTGAGGTTACAGATTGTGACGGACTATAAATTTGCTGCTGCTGATGGCCTACAGTTTCCCATGGATCCCTGTCTTGAGCTGTTGAATTTATTTTAAACCTATCTCATTATCACACACAGCATGATAATAATGCAACACAACAGAGTGCATGGTGTCCTAAATAGGACTTTGTCTTGACAAGGATCGTGTGACAGAAATGTTGTTTAACATTAAAGAGTACTGACTCATCAGATGATGGTAATGATCAAAAGGCCGCTTCCTTGCCCATGTTGCCATGAAACATCATAGGGTCTGGAGTCAGCCATTTGTTTACCATTGTGCCACCATCTCTGTTGATCTGTCCTGCCAATGAAACAGAACATACTCATGATTTTTGATGGAGGAGTCTGACACACTGGCTGAAAGATACAATTGTGTGGAATAACTATGTCAAGCAGTTGCTTGACTTATCAATGGGATAATTTACATCTGGGATGTAAAATTTTTGGGGAGATGCCAGTGTTGTAACTGTACTGGAACAGCCTGGCGAGGTGCTCATGAAGAGGACTTACACATCTCTTGGACTGAGAGAGATTTTGTTGTATTTAGTTTCATTTATACTGTATTTCAATAGCAGTTCTAAGACAAGCAAATGGTTTACTGGGCCTTTTCAATGGCTATTTGAGAATCAACCAAATTTCTTTTGGCCTGAAGTCAAGTAGATCAGACTGGGTTAGGGCAGCAAGTTTTCTTTTCTGAGGGAAAGGAATTCAGTGAACTGTATGGGTCTTTATGACAATCTGGTAGTTTCTTGGTCACCGTTATCAGTTTTATTTTTAAGTCCTCAATTTTAATTTAATGAATTTAAATTCCCTGTTGACCATGGTGCAGTTTGCAGCTGGGGAATTTAAACTCAGTTAAGTAAATAAATAGTGCTCATATTTAATGCAATTAAATTTAAAAATATGTAATATATTAATATTATACAGGTGCACAGAACATCCCGGGGAGAGTGCAAATGCACAGTAAATACTTTGCCATTTGGTACTTGGGTATAAATATTATTAGTAGAAGGAACGAGGTGAAGTGTTTGTTTAAAACACAAGACTTCAGGGATTAATTAAAGTTGTTGTAATAAAGAAATAATTAAGCAAATTGGAGATGATTCAAGAGGAAGATGATACTTTCTATAGACTTAAGATCAATTATTTTGATGCATAAATTATTGATACTTTCATGCTGTTTTTAAGGTTTAGCCGACATCATCCATTTGCAAGTAGAACCATAGAACCATAGAAAACTACAGCATAGAAAACAGGCCATTCGGCCCTTCTAGTCTGTGCCAAAACATTATTCTGCTAGTCCCATTTACCTGCCCCCAGCCCATACCCCTCCAGACCTCTCTCGTCCACGTATCTATCCAATTTACTCTTAAAAGTTAAGAGCAAGCCCGCATTTACCACATCAGATGGCAGCCCATTCCACACTCCCACCACTCTTTGAGTGAAGAAGTTCCCTCTAATGTTCCCCCTAAACCTTTCCCCTTTCACCCTAAAGCCATGTCCTCTCGTACTTATCTCTCCTAATCTAGGTGGAAAGAGCCTACTTGCATTAACTCTGTCTATGCCGTTCATCATTTTGTAAACCTCTATCATATCTTCCCTCATTCTTCTCTGCTCCAAGGAATAAAGTCCTAACATGCTCAATCTTTCCCTGTAACTCAACTCCTGAAGACCCGGCAACATTCTAGTAAATCTCCTCTGCACTCTTTCAATCTTACTGACATCTTTCCTGTAGTTCGGCGACCAGAACTGCACACAATATTCCAAATTTGGTCTCACCAATGACTTATACAACCTCAACAAAACATTCCAACTCCTATACTCAATGCTTTGATTTATAAATTCCAGGATGCCAAAAGCCTTTTTTACAACCCTGTCTACCTGTGACTCTGCTTTCAGGGAATTATGTATCTGAACTCCCAGATCCCTTTGTTCCTCCGCACTCCTCAGTGCCCTACCATTTACTGTGTATGTCCTCCCTTGATTTGTCCTTCCAAAATGCAACACCTCACACTTGTCTGCATTAAGTTCCATCTGCCATTTTCTGGACCATTTTTCCATTTGGTCCAGATCCCTCTGCAAGCTTTGAAAGCCTTCCTCGCTGTCCACTACACCTCCAATCTTAGTGTCATCCGCAAACTTACTAATCCAATTTACCACATTATCGTCTAGATCATTGATATATACAACAAACAAAAATGGCCCCAACACATCCCTGAGACACACCACTAGTCACAGGCCTCCAATCGGAGAAACAACCATCCACAACCACTCTCTGTCTTCTCCCACTCAGCCAATTTCGAATCCAGTTTACAACCTTTCCATGGATAGTACTTACACAGGCTTAAAAGGTGCAAGTGTACTTCCACCTGCTAAAACAACCAACTAATTACTCTAAACGTCTGGTTATTAAAACACATTTTCTAGCTCAGCATAAAATTGGTAAAAGCATAGATGCAGATTTGTGGTGAGGATCCACATTATTAGCTATTTTTAATGACAAGTCTCACATCTAGAGCTTACTTCATTTTGACATCCACTTTCAACAGATTATTGTGCAAATGTTGGGTCTGTATTTTAGTGAGGCAAGGGCATCTACAAAAAGATGATTTAGAAAAGAATATCGATGCCCACATGGAAGAATTAGGATGAAAACTCAGATCATATTACTGATAAAATAGACTAAACATTTGTACAAAGAGCAACAAATTAAACATTTTATAGAATGTGTTGGGATTTGAAAGTACAATTTGCAATAAATAACAATTTCTTGAACATCTTCAGGTAGGATTACAATGGTATATCAAAACTTGATAATTCAAATTACTGGATGCCCTTACAGTAAAGAATTTTAATTCAAAGTCTCTAAAACTAGGTATAACAGTGGTTTGCTAACACAAGCAAACCTTTGTACATCAGCAGGAAAATAAGTTCATGTTTAGCAAAGTCATTTATTGAAAGCTCATACAAACAAAACAAAATGAAAAAGCAAGAGCAGTATCTCTTATAAAACAGCATGTTAAATAATTCCCAACAACATTGGGCAGCACAGTGGCACAGTTAGCGGAGCTATTCCCTCCCAACTCCAGCAACCCAGGTTCAATCCTGACTTCCAGTACTCTCAGGAGCTTGCATATTCTCCCTGTGACCACATGAGCTTCCTCCAGTGCTCTGGTTCCCTCCCAAAAATGTGCAGGTTGGTAGATTAAGTGTAAATTGCCCCTAGTGTGCAGAGGAGTGGTAGAATCTAGGGGGAGATGATGGGAATGTGGGAAGAATAAAGTGGCATTCATGTAAACGGTGTCTGATGGTCAAGATTGGACTCGGTAGACCAGAGATCTTGTTGTATCCCTCTCTGACACTGTGACCAACATTTATAAAACATTTACTTTCAACTAAATGTGGAGGATCTATCCCATTGACCTTTTGCACCCTAGACAGCAGTAACATGATCTGGATAACAATTAGGCCTTAGAGGATAGGGTGCAGAGGCCTCTCCCTGAAATGCCCCTGACGTGCGCAGGTTTCATGAGTGGGTGGTGGGCTTGATGGGATCAACTGGTCTTTTCCTCTCCATTACCATGAGTGAAGGTGGGGAGAGTAGGTGAAATGCTGACTTATTACCAAGAGGTACATTTGAAAGCCATGCTACATCTCCATTTTCCCTATAAACTGCATCTTCCAGGCTTGCATCCTGCTACAATTTGCTGCCCAATAGATCAACCCTACTAAAAGGCATGTGTGTCCAGACAAGGTCAATTACATTATTTACAGTGGAATTGAGGAGAGGATAATCTTGGTGGCATTGCCAAACATTATAATAATGAAGTTTAGAGGGAATTCTAGCTCCTTCTGTCCCCACAGAATAACTTCAAACATTTTGGTTGCTCTCTCTTCACTGCCTGGTTGAACTAGGCAGAAGGAGAATATGTGAGTTTCTCCTAGCTCTCTAAAAATATTGTTATAACACCCTGATATACATACAATAAGATGAGTAAACTGCCCCAATTGACATTCTGGCTGTCTAGTTCCTGTACTGTTGTAGTTTAATGCAGATTACAAACAAGTATGCATTGCTTCTTATACAGGGATTTTAACACCACTAACAATTCTTCTGTGCCAGATGGCCAAGAGGAAAATAGTTCTCTTTGTCCTGGGTCATTGAGCCAGAGGTCAGACATATTAATCACAGCAAAGACGGATAAATGAAATCTCCAACATTAATTCAAGTGACTTGTCAGTTATTTGAGATGAATTGAAAACTTATAAGTAAAGATCTGCTTTGAGAAGTTATATATAATTTTGTCACCACTAAAAAAATATGCATTTTCAGGAGGTGCTGATTTCAAAACTAAATTTTGTAAATGGCATGGGAATAAATAAAATGAATCTTTTATCTATCTATTTCAAAATAGAATATAGCTTGTATTATTATACAGTAGATTGAAATACAGTAAAATTATATAGTATTAATGCAGCAAGTAACCTACCTCTTTTTGAGACAAGTTAAAGATTCCATCACAATGATTTTCTTTCTTGTAAAGGATTTCTCTGACTTTGAAATCTGCACCTTGATAATCTTCATTAGCAGAATGTTCATTTTGTGAAAAATTTGTTTTAGTGCTAGGAGACAAATTGTCTTTTGGTTTCTCAAAATTAATGTTATTTGACTGTATGTCCTTCACTGGATTCATTTCCATACCATGGGATTGATTTCCTGAAATATTTTCATAATTCTCGCTGTTTAATGGTGATTCAATGGGCTCAACCATTTCAACATTTGACACAACAGAAAAGGACACATTATCTGATGAATATTTAGTTGTGTCTCTTTGTGCTATAGGCAGCAAAGAATTAAGGTAAGGATTTTCAACATCACATTCCACTGATTGAAATGTGTTGTCTTCTAATGTGATACTTGTCTGATTAATGGGAACAAAACATGTATCTTGATTCTTAGTAACTTTGTTTGTTGCACTTAAATTTCCACTACATGTATTTTGGTCAACTGGTGTCACGTGAATAGTGTTTGACACCACAATGTCTAGTCCATCATTTGGCAATGGTAATTCATCTGGAACAGGGTCCCTTTGTAAAACAGAATCAAATAAACAGGATCTATTGGATTGTTCTTTAAAATCTTCATTAAGAAAGTTATCATCTTCACCATTGTTTTCTAATCTAGCCTCTTCATTTACATCTAAAGGCAGTGGTGTGCTGCTTTTCTCATCTATGCAAGTGTTTACCTCACCACAGTCACTGTCATGTGAAGATATGGACAGGTAGGAGTAAAAGTCTCCTTTCCGAAGCTGCAAAGCTCGGTGAGAATGTTCCAACACTTTTTCCTTGATCTGGGCCACTGATGTTGGACTCACCATTTCAGAGTCATTCTGAGATATATTCTTCAAGGCTGAAGATGCCATATCAATTATTTCCTTCACAAAATTATGAACAGAACTATCTTCTTCTGCCTCACTTTGAGGAATATTAAACTGGCAGGTACAGTTTGAAAAATCTTTTGAACAATCCTTGTTAACTTCCTCCAACACTTTGTTTTCTGAAATATGATGAGATGAGCATACAACTGAATCTTTACTAGTAGTATCTTCATCACCATGGCAGTTAAACATCAATTCTGCTCTGGAATGATGTTGCTGGTTTCTCTCATATTCACTCGTGGAAGCTTTTTCCCCACCTAATATTTCAACATCATGAAACTTTTCATATCTTTTCATGCAAATAGGCTTCTCATCAATGTTAAAAGTAGGTGATAATAAATGTTTGTTTGCAATCCCATGGTCTTCCAAATATATAAGCTTTTTATCTTGTTGGGGTTGTGTCAGGGCCTGGGGAACTGGAATGTGTTGTGATTCTGTTTTTTGTTCAAATGGTCTATTAAATAATTTAGATTTCAAACATTCTGTCGTATGGGTTTTGCTAGTATTTTGCCCCTTTTCAAAAGAATTATGTTTTTTGCTGTCTAACACGCTATTTAGTTCCTTTTCATCTTTTAATACAGATTTTTCCACATTGCCATTTTCTACATCATCTTTTAAATGGTTAGTACAGTGTCTGAGAGTTTCCGTTCCAGTCTGCATGAAATGTCTTTCTTTTGGATGGAGAGAATTGCTTTTACAGTCTTTGGACTCAGACTGCTTCAACACTGAACTGTTTAAAAATGGATAAAGTGTGGAAGTATTTTTGAAAGCAGGCAATCTGATACTATTTGGATCTGTCCTGCACCGGTCCTTTTCTCTTGGATTCAATTTTGGATTCAGTTTTTTCTTTCCTTTCGGGGGGACAGAAAAGATTGGTTTAATCCAGTGATGGAATTCGTTCTTCATGTAGTCTCTATCTAAAAGACGATTACTTTCTTCATTAACATCATCATCTGTAGCAATACTGGAATCATCATCATCTTTAATGCACAGTTCCTCTTCAGTTAGCGTAAGGGTTGAACTGGAAAGCAAATCACTATCGTCTTCTTCATCCGTGCAAGCAGAAGTACAAGACACATTTACAATCATGCTTATATTGGTATCAGCTTCATCAGTCACTGAGTGATTAACACGTTTTTTGAATGATGCATTGGAATCCAAAATTCTGTTTTTATGCACAATTATGTCTTCAGAGCACAAGGAGAGATCATCACTGCTGCTTAGTTCTGTGAGAGAAGCAGCAGAATCTTCATTTGCTGATGACGTGGCATCAAATGATTGCTGGCCAGTGAATGACATTTTAAGAGAGTTACTCTGCAGTGTGATATCAGACACACTACGTTTCATTTTTGGGCTAATTGGATTCTGGATGTTTTCTAAACGTTTCAAAAGGTCTAATGTTCTCTTACTTAGCTCCCCCACTGCATCACTACTCATACTGATGTCCCCTGAACCTTGAAGGCTAAGTAGCTCCTCTGTGATTTTGCATGGATTACCCCAGCTGTCTAAGGAAGTACTGCGATGGAGATCACCATTTCTGTGATTGTTAGTTCCATGCCTAAATATGTCACCTGCAATTGAAAGTGACTCCACAGATGACCTCTGAGACAAAAGTGTGAGATCTGTGTCATTTATAATATCTGGAGATATTCCATTATCATCTATTTCACTATGACCATTTCCAAGGTTAACTCTACTTGATGATGCTGGCAGACATTCATCTGACATAGCACAATCTAGTTTGCCATCTGGAGATGAGAGTCCATTTTTACAAATAATTTCAGCATAATCTGGTTTCGGGCTCACATTCCCATCAGTAGTTTCCTTTCCTTTAGGCGAGTGAGTTACGCTTAACTCAAGCTCAGGGCCCTGCAGGTAAGAATAGTCATAAAATGTGAACACATCATATTGTGCCTCCAGATCATTTGAAAAATCCTTCGAACTGATTTTATTCATATGAAATGGCTGTAAATTGCCCTCATTACTCAGAGACAGTGATTGAAAATCTTTTGACAATTCTACTTCACTTTTTGTTCTTTGTATTTTTGCTATATTCTTTATTTCCTTTTTTCCAAATAAGTCTTGCCTTTTACAAATGCACGATTGAATTGGACAATCTTTATGTTTCAATTCTATCAGGGGGTGCAGAGGTTTGGTAGAAAGTTTAGTTTGTACTTGATCATCTTGATTTGACAGAGAAGTTGTTTCTGTATCACCCTCACTAACTATTCCACTCTCACTCTCAGGCCTCAGTGCTGATGGTTTGTCCTCTTTTACTGGAATCAAATCACCCAGTAAGTCTGGAAAAGAGTCATCAGATGAGAAAGAAGAATCTTTACTTGCACTCCTTCGTAAATTGGTTGGAAGCTTTGTGTTGGAAAAATTTGGTGCATTACTGAAGAATGATGAAAAATCTCTTCCAAGCAGCTGTAGATTATGTAGGCTATGATGCTGATGGGTATATGGACAAGAAGAAGAAGGTGGTTCACCAGGACTGTACAGTGATTCTCCAGGGCCACTGCTGTAATGGTCCAGCATAAGTTCATTCATGAGATTATTCATAGGCCCAGGCGAACATTTTGATGTTCCATCCTGCTCACATGCAAGATCAAGTGTTTCATCTTGGATACCAATCAAATTGTTACTCATGTCTGTTTCATCCCATTCCAGTGAATCTTCACCTGAGATATTTAAATCCATCAGGCCAGGTTCAATACAGCTTAAGGAGACCTAAAAGGGAACAAAAATGATTTTTAAACACTTTAGTTCTGTTTTAATGAGCACTGATCAGTTGATATGAGTAGCATTTTAAAATTATTTATTTATACTTATACAAGAAGGCTATCTGAAGTGGGATTCTTCAAGACCTAGCGCCATGTCCCTCATGTTTTATGATCTATATCAATTGTAGGTGATATGAAAATTGACTATAAAGCATAGAATAAGAACGGGGAAATTATTCTAGGACTTCATAAAACACTAGTTCAGCTACACTAGTGTATACTGCACAGTTCTGACCACTTTATTACAAAACTTTATTACAAAATGATATGACAGAAAGTTCAGACAAAGTTTACAGGGATTTTGTTTTAGTTATGGGAAAACATCATTTAGGTTGGTATTACTTTCCTTAAATCAGAGGAGGCTAAGGAGAGGTTCAATTTACGTCCTCAAAAATATGAGAAGGTGACCAGGAAGGGCCTATTTCCCTCGGCAATGAGGTTATTAATGGGGACGAGGGGCTAGAATCTGAAACCTACTGTCTGAATGGACAGTTGAGGCTGAAATATTTATCACATTTTAAAAAAATACCTGGATGAGCATCTATGTGTCATAATGTACAAGGCTCCAGACATTAGAGTGAAACTTCTGTAAATGACTAAATAATAAACTTGATTTGCCCATAATTGCATGATATTAAGTAGTGTGACTTCATTATATTTTACATAAATTTCTATAGACATAGTGTCATGAATATATAGGGGGATCACGAATTGACCATTGTTATTGGATAGGTTGTGATTAGTGCAGATAGCGCAATTGCTCAAAATCATCAAAGTGAAGTCTGGAACATTTTTACTTTTGGGCCTCAGTAAGAGTTGGATGGTGAGTTGGCCACCTGTTTATGTTGGTGTTTGGCATCCTGCTCATTTGGAGGGCAGGATTTCCCTGCAGCCTCCTGAAGACTATTTAAAATATGAAGTCACACATCTATTGAAGCTTGGTTGTGATTTTACTAGAAGCAATAAAATACTGAAGTCGGAAGCAAACCAAGAGGCTTGTAGGCACTTCCATTGTTTGTTGTTGAAGTCAGCACAAGAAAGGATGTTAACTTAGAAATTAGATTGGATAGGGCTATTTAAATAAAAATGTACTTATCATGGAGTGAAACACAATAACAGCCATTTCCAGGTTTTAATGCATCACTCTGGATGTTCAATTTGACACTTTCTAGCATGAGTCATGCTTATATGTCTGATGCGCATTGATTGCTATTCCTTTCTTGTTGGTGAAATCAATACACATTGTCCCAACAGCCACCATTGTTTGATGCTGCCTGGTCAACCAAGTCTTTGCTCCACTAAAAGTAAGTCCCACACCCACTGATCTCCCACTCAGCCAATGATGGCATGAGACAGAAACTTGCAAAGGTTGATTGAGAGAGTCTGTCAGCAGGTAAAGGGATGTCCAACAAGTGGAAGGCTTTTAAAAGTTATATAGGAAGAGTTCAGGGCCAACATGTTCCTGATAGAGTGAAGGGCAAGGCTGGCAGGATTAAGGAATGATTGTTGAGGGATATTGAGGCTTTGTTCAGGAAAAAGGAGGAGGCATATGTCAGTTATAGGCAACTGGGATCAAGATATTGATGAGACTGCATCCAGAATATTATGTGCAGTTCTGGTCACCCATACTGTAGGAAGAAAGTGATTAAGCTAAAGAGGCTGCAGAAAAGATTCATAAGATGTTGCTGGGACTGGAGGGCTTGAGCTATAAGGAACTATAAGGATAGGCTGGAACTGTTTTCCTTTGAGCAAAGGAGGCTAAGGAGTGACCTTATAGGTGTTCATAAAATCATGAGGGACATAAATAACGTGGGTGGTCATCGTCTTTTTCCCAGAGTAGAAGAGTCTAAAACTAGAGGGCATAGTTTAAAGCCAAAAGAGGAAAGATTTAAAGTGGACCTTAAGGGGCAAGTTTTTCACACAAGAGGATGGTGGTTATATTGCATGAGCTGTCAGAGAAAGTGTAGAGATGGGTTCAACTGCAACATTTGAAAGACATTTGATCAGGTTCGTGGAATGGATATGGGCCCAATACATCCAAATGGAACTAGCTCAGGTAGCCAACTTGATTGGTATGGACGAGTTCGGCCAAAGGGCCTGTTTCCATGCTGTATAACTCCATGACTCTATGACACTGTTATGGTGAATTTTATTGTGTTACAGGTGCTATATAACTAATTTTGCTGTTTGATAATTGGTGAATAGTTCCAATGTTCTTTGTTGAAAGCTTCAGTATAAAGGATGGTTGAACCATTAAACCTCCTATCCATTTAGAAGATGGAAAATACCACAGAATTAAATGATCTTAAAAAGATAAAATCACATAGCAGGATAGCATCCAATGATTGTGAACAGATTCAATAGGTTGGTTGTGGCCAGCAGTTCTGAACAGGACAACTTGAATGCACCCATTCAGATTGAAGTAAGTTCTGGACATACTGTGAAAATTTGGGAAAAGAGAGTTCAGCTGCAGGACTCAAGTGTTCAGGAAATCACCACTTAGATGTAGATGTCATTGATGTCAAAGGAGATTGTGGGGTGTACAATCCTAATGTAGGAGACAAAGAGGAAGATAGGTTACCTCTTTAAAATTATTTTGCTTTAGCATACTGCTCTTAATTATTTCTAGATCTCTTACGCATTTTGATTAATTTTATCATTTTTGAAATGTCAACTTTAAAACAAAATATTTAGCTTAATCTTAATGGATTTTAAATTTCTCTGAATGTTAGAGACTTTTAAAAATTATTAAAATGGCTTACAGATTTCACAGCTGATAAAGCTCCACCCCGTTAGCCTTTTCTCAGGAGCATTTCAGGGCTTCTGCACTATATTCCCTAAGTTCTCATCCAGGTCACATCACTGGAGTCCAGAGTGCAAATGGCCGATACAGGCCCTCCACATCCAGCCCAGTTAAGTGTGGTTGTGCAACAACTGTGGGCAGCAATTCCTGTCACTGGGCCCTGTCCAGCACAATCTAGCCCAGTGTACAAGCTTATTACAAAAATAATGATTCAAACAAAAACATGGGGAAGATTACAATCCAAATAAATCCATTATTTTCATAGCTTCTTGTCGCAAACTCTTAAAACTACATATTTCCTCATGAGAAGTGTGACTTTTGGAGCTCAACCAACTGTCACGTATATAACAGAGAAAATTAAAAGAAACTGATGAACAAAATCACTATATCTTCTCCTTTGAAGTTCAAAGAGTCACTTTGAAGATAGCATTGCCCGTCAATGTTTATTGCACTTTGTATCAAAGCAAATTGGAATCTTGCCCTATAACAATAATACCACTCATAAACTATATTTATAATGGTTTAATTTGCTGAGTAAGTTAAAAAATAAATGGCCATATGCTTCCAGCAGTAAATTCACAGGTGCTGCAGTATTTTTTTCTATTATTGACACACAATCCAAAAAAACCATAATTTGTCATAAATTAAAATGACAAATCCTTCAGTCTATTATTCAAATTTTAAAGTATCTGATTGGCACATGGTCTAAGAAATTGCACTACGAACTTATGTTTCTGAGAGACCACAGACAACACAAATCTTAAACTGATTTCTTTCTCAAATACCTTTGTTATATTATTTAAAACGCTTCTCTTTACATATGACTTTTACTTTGACCAACTTTTAATTAAAGACTTAAACAAAAACAGAGTAGCGCTTAAGCCTCAATGAAGCTGCACTGTCATTCAATATCAATGGCTCCAATTTTCCCTTATTCTAAAACAGCCAGTACCATATTTCTGAATTCTGGAGCTCAAAAAATGATCAACATTTGTCCTGAATTTACTCTTCACCTCATCACCCAAAGTAGAGAGTCCCAGAGATTCATGAGCATCTCACAGAAGGATCTTTTCCTCATCTCAGTCTTAAATAGCTGATTCTTTAATCTGAGACAATGATTCCCAGTTATAGATTCACCATCTATGCAAATCAATGTCTTGAATTTTATAGATTTTTTCTATTCATTCACAGAATGCTGCCATTATTGTCCATCCCTAATTGACCTAAAAGTGAGGAGGCATCTAAGAGTAAACAAGATCATCTGGGCTGGACGTGGAGAGCCTATCTCATCTGCACCATGAACTCCAGTTATGTGAACAACTGGGCCTCAGAGCATGTAGCGCAGAGGCCCTGCCTCTGAAATACCCCTGACAGAAGGCAAGCTGAGCCAGACCATTATCAACCATGAAATCTGACAGTTATTTTAATAATTTTCAAATGTTTCTAACGTTTAGTGACCTTTAAAGGCTGTAGGTCACACTGGGTAGAGATAGCTGAATTCCTTCCATGAGAGGAATTTATGAACCAGGTGAGTTCTTACAACAATCTGGTAGTTTCATTGATACCATTGATATGAGTTGTATTTTTGAAATTCCAGATTTACTTAATTACTTGAATTTAAACTCCCTAGCTGTCATGGTTGGACTTGAACCTGAATCCCTGGATCAAAGGTCAAGATCTCTGGCTGCTTGTGCAGTAACTTAACCAATATGCTTCTATAGTCCCAATCCAATGAAATCATCACTTATTCTTTGAACTCTTGAGAATGTAGATCTATTTCAACTCAATCACTATTCACAGTGCAACTCTTTCATCCCTGGAATCAATCAAATGAATCTTCATTACCAGGAAACCAAAACTACTCACAGTGCTCCAGGTCTGGTCTACATAAAGCTCTACATAATTGCAACAAGTCTTCCTTGATCTTATACTCTAACCCCCCTCACAATGAAGGTTAATATACCACTTGCTTTACTAATTGCTTGGCATATCAACTTGCTAGTTCTCTGAGATTCATGTGTAAGAATCCCCAGTCTCTCTATTGCTAACATTTACTAGCCTCTCACTATTTAAAAAGTACTCTGCTGTCTTTTTTTAATTTAAAAGTGGATAATTTCTCATCCCTTCCCACCATCCAGGGACCCAAAGTTTTTTTCCAGGTAAAGCAATGATTTGTTTGCATTTCCTCCAATTAGTGTACTACATTAGATGTTCATAATGTGGTCTTCTCTACATCGAGAAACCAATTGCAGATTGGGTGATCAGTTTGCGGGACACCTGTGTTCAGTCTGCAGGGGCAACCTTGAGCTTCCCATTACCTACCACTTCAGTTCTCCATCCCACTCTGACCTATTGGTCTGTGGCCTCCTGTACTGCTAAAATGAGAACCAATGCAAGCTTGAGGAACAGAACCTCATCTTCTGTTTGGACACATTGCAGCCTTCTGGACTTAACATTGAATTCTGCAACTTCAGGTAACTTGATTTCTGTCTGTATCAGTCATCTGTGATATTGGCTCAGCTTGTTTTTTTTCCCTTTTTACATTTTTTCTTCTAGGAAAGGAGCATATGTTCGGCCTGGTTAGCTGAGCATGCCTTCCTGCTCTGCATTTCACAACTCCCATATTATTTTGTCTACATTCTTTTGTTCCCACTCTCTAACTGCTCCCATTCACTCAGTAACGATAACATTGCTTACAGCTCATCTTCATGATCACCCAGGTTCTACCCTATCAGAGACCCTCCCCTACCCTCCCTGCAGCTTAACAAGCTTTTTATTCTCCTTCCCAGTTTTGACAAAGGATCTTCAACCCAAAACATTAACTCTGGTTTTCTTCGTACAGATATGACCTGACATGCTGAGTATTTCCAGCATTTTCTGTTTCCATTTTGGAAAATTTCTGAACTTCACAGAACCATGCTGCATCCACCACTATCTTGTCCAGTAATTGAACCAGTCTTGATACTTGGCAGCTTTTTGCAGCTCATATTCCATTTATCTTTGTGTCATCATCAAACTCAGATATATTACACTGTCCTCTCATCCTATCATTGATGTACATTGAAAATAGCTCTGTCCCAGGCATTGAACCTTGTAACACTCCACTTTTTACAAACTGCCATCCTGAAATGATTTTTTATTCCTTTTCTCTGTTTCCTGTCCATTAACCAAACTTCAATCCATGCAAATATATTAACTTCAAACCCAAAAATCTTAATTCCATGTATCAACCTCTGTGGCATTGTTGAATGTCTCCTGATAATCCATACACCAGTTCTTTCTTATCAAGACTACCAGCTATTTCTTCAAAACACTCTAACAGATTCGTCAAACACAATTTCCCTTTCTTACAACCTTATTAACTCTAATTATATTATGATTTTCATCATGTCTTGACATCATGTTCATAACAATGGATTTAGCATTTTCTCCAGTGATAATATCTGCCTAACTGTTGTCTTTTTCCCTCATTTAATGGACAATTGGGTTACATTTGCTATCTTGCAATTCCCTGGTACCATTTCCAAATCTAGGTAATTTTGGAACTTCCAAAAGATTATATACACTAACTTTGTGGATACCTCTTTTAATATCCTGAGATTTAAGCCATCTGGCCCTGGATACTTGACAGTCTTTTGTTCCATTAATATTTTCAGTAATTTTCTTTGCTAATTTTAATCGCTTTAAATTCCTCAATCTCATGAAAAAAACAAGATGCTGGAAGAACTCAGCAGGTCAGCCTGCATCCATGGAGAAAAGCAGACAGTCAAAGTTTTGTGTCAGGAGCCTTCTTTAGGACTGATGATAGGAAAAACGGAAGCCCAATATATAGCGGGGAGAAACAGAACAGTGATAGGTGGACAAAAAAGGGAAGGCAGGGTGGGCACAAGTTGGTGATAGATAGCAACAGGCAGATGTGGGGGGGGGAGGGGAGAGCAGATCCACCAGGGGATGGGTCAAAGGTATGGAGGCAGGTGGCATGGGGGGAGGGGAGGGGAGGAGAGAAAAAGGAGAGAGAGAAAAAAATGATGAGGAGAAAAAAGAGATAGGCTAGGGAAGGGAAGAAAAGAGGCAAGGTGGGGGGAGGGGGATTGGTTTACTTGAAGTGGGAGAATTCTATGTTCATCCCATTAGGCTGTAAGGTCCCAAGACGGAAAATGAGGTGCTGTTCCTCCAGTTTGCATTTGGATTTCTCCCGTCAGTGGAGGAGGCCGAGGACTGACCTCTCAGTGATGGAGTGGGAGGGGGAGTTGAAGTGACTGGCAATGGGGAGTTGCAAATTGCGGTTACAGACGGAGCGTAGATATTCTACGAAACGGTCACCTAGTCTGCGTTTGGTCTCGCCAATGTAGAGGAGGCCACACTTGGAGCACCAAATGCAGCAGATGATATTAGGGGAGGTGCAGGTAAATCTCTGCCTCACCTGAAAGGACTGTTTGGGTTCCTGGATGGAGGTGATGGAGGTGGTGTAGGGGCAGGTGCTTTTCTCCGTCTCTGCCGCATCTACTCCCATGATGAGGCTTTCCACTCCAGGACATCCAAGATGTCCAACTTCTTTACTCACCGTGGCTTCCCTCCGACTATAGTCAAGAGAGCTTGTACCGCATCTCTGCCATTTCACGCACCTCTGCTCTCACTCCCACCCCTTCCAGATCCAACAGGGATAGGGTCCCCCTTGTCCCCACATTTCATCCCAGCCTACATAACCAACACATCATTCTGCGCCACTTCTGCCATCTCCAACGGGATCCCACCACCAAGCATATCTTCCCCTCCACACCCCTTTCAGCCTTTCGCACGGACCGCTCTCTCCATGATTCCCTAGTTTTTTCAGCTAGATTCCAGCA
This sequence comes from Pristis pectinata, assembly GCF_009764475.1. Lineage (NCBI taxonomy): Eukaryota > Metazoa > Chordata > Chondrichthyes > Rhinopristiformes > Pristidae > Pristis > Pristis pectinata. Next base: position 105,275,438 of record NC_067405.1, on the reverse strand, counting down.
TCTGCAGTCCTTTGTTTCTCTCAATCTCGTAACTTGATGAATGTCTTTCCCTTTATTCCCCATTATAATTTCTCAAAGATGCATGCATTTATTGGATGTTGCCTAAGTTACTCATGCTCTATTCCTATTTTTAAATTTCTGTCGCTCATAATGCAACTTGATTTCACCAAATATGCTACTTCAGATCTTTAACTTGTTTCTTCAGATTTATTAATTTACTCTTACCTGGATATTACTTCTCCTGGATTAATATGCAGTCCAATCTTATGATGCAATAATCCATAAAACACCATAGTAGTTACCTTAGTTTAGCAGTGCTTTACAAAATTTCAGTGTATGTTGGTACCCTGCAAACTGCTTCCTGCTGACTGCTAATTTGTCATAGCACTTAGTGTCTTCCAGTCTGAACATCCCCTGTACTGTAAAGAAAGATACTTCCAGGCTGAGTAAAACTGTGCAGCCAAAGAGGGGGAGACAGCAGCTTCCATCACATCAAACAGGAGATGATGAGAGAGATTGTAGGATCCATACAGTCTGTCAACACATGGCACAAATGCTGCCAATCCCCAACAAGGGTCTTCACTCACCGTGCCAAGCAGCTGCCCTGAGCACCATATCTGAGCTCTGAGCACCTGCACCCAGTGCTGTCAGTAATAGATCTTGCTACATATAATGCTATAATGACCACTTTTAGCACTGATTCTGTTAGCACTCTTGTACCTAGGAACACATCCTGAGGGCTAAATAAGGTTTACAAAACAAAAATTAATGTTTTTATCTGACCCTCATCTTACTACATATGAATGTTTACGAAATATCCCATGATTATAGTTCATCAATCTTTTTAAAAGAAATGCAAATTATGTTTTTGGCAAGCTATTTTCTTTCTGGCTTTCTATATTTTGCTCCATTCACACACCTTAATGGAAATGTATAGAATAGAAAAGATGGAAGACAGCATTATGGAATACCTATTACATGTAGAATTATAGAAGAGAAATAATTGTAGACAACACATGGGACAGAATGTTAGTTCAATGAAACACAGGGCCAATGAATCAGCTATTAACCTGTCCTTATAATTATATAAAAGAACAAATTTGTATTGTCATAACAATAAAATTTGGAATCCTCAAGTGTACTTGGTAATTAATGTCTTCCATGTATTAATAAATGATTTGGCTGCGGTCTAAACATTTATCCAACACGCACATGCCATTTAACACCTCATAAAATGAGAAGTTTATCACTTAATTTTACATGGATTGAATGAAGAAGTGATAGATTGGTTTACAATTACATTATACAGTATAATCATAGCATTTATGTTTTAACCAACTTCAACCAATAAAATTTTTTGGGTCTTCCATGGTTTTCCAATTTGGAAGTTTTACTTTGTAAACCGATTAGCATTAGAATTTTCTGGTAAGCAGCTTATTCACAATTGGACCTGCACTTACAAAAGATTGATTCAATAGACCTTGTATATATATATCAGCTAATACTTTCTCTGGTAATATTGAGATAGAAAATGTGTCATCAAAAGGACTCAAATTTGAAAACCTGTACTTGATCTGGCCAAATGCCGAAACTCACTCCCATGCTAATCTTGCAGCCACACTAACCTTTTGTGATTACACGGATCATAACATTCTTGAGGCTGTCAGGGATTGAATGTCAATTTAAATCGGGAGTTGTGAGCATAGCAGCTAGTTAATACAAATGAGAATGAGTCTTCAGTCTAGGATAAAGATAGCTGCTTGAAAAAACACTATTTTCTGCAGAGAGAGCCATCTCTCAACACATTCCTAAAAGAAGACACAAAAGACTGCAGATGCTGGAATCTTGAGCAACACACAAAGCGATGGAGGAACTCAGTGGGTCAGGCAGCATTTATGGATGGAAATGGACAGTCAACATATCAGGTCAAGACACTTCATCTGGACTCAAAGATGCTGCCTGATCCGCTGAGTTCCTCCAACACTTTGTGCGTTGCTCCAGTCCTAAAAGGAGACACTTTTGGGTGTCTGGATTCCCAATAAAGTTGCCTGAATTTTCAGAGGTGTTCTTGTCTGTTGAGATGTACTCCCATCATTAAAGTGTAATTCCACACAGACACTTGGCTGCACCCAAAATATTGAAGTAAAATATATAGTTTTAACTACTAAAGCTGCATTTAATCACCTGATGTTATCTTTGTACTTAAAAAATGAAACCTCAATGTACTTTGAGTTCAGTGAGATTCTTCCAGAAGATTCTTCTGAGAGATTCTTCCAGAATGCTTACTTGTTGTGCTGAATAAAGACCCTTTACATCTACAGCTCAGGGCTCTGTGTGGCTCATTCAAAGCCACAACGTTTAGTGCATCTCCAGCAGTCTAAGGGAGTGTGTATTTTTAACTGTATAATCCCATAAATTAGATCTGTTTGGGCCAACAACCATGGATGTACAAATAAGAATAAGCCAGAGACTGGAGTAGCATGTGGGTTGGTGGCTGGAGCACCAGAAGGGGTGGGGAAGGGGGTGGGGGGCATGCGGCAGCTTTCAAAGCAATGTGTTTATTTGTAATGTGTGTGTGTGGAAGAAACCCTTCGCAAAGGTATAAAGGGGAAAACTCATAGAGTTTTCATAAACTCCATAAACTTGAGAAGGTTGAACGGGAGATGGACAATGCCAGGTGGGGTAAGACCTGGAGCCAGATGAATATTTACAGTGGTGGAAAAGGGAATCAAAGAATAAGGCAGATGAAGTGGTACTCATCTTACGTCATCATGTGTACTTGCAGGAGGGAACTAGTTGTAAGGTAGGCAAGAGGTACATTATGCATAAATAGCAGAGCTATTGAAGGAAATAGACAAATACAGTACACAGTTAGATGGTGTGCAAGCAGAACTGGATAGAAATGAGCAACAGCTTACAGAGAGAGAGATAGAGAGAGAGAGAGACAGGTGAGAAACAGGCAGAAGTATTGGAACAGTTTAAGGACAAATTAGTCAGGGATATGGGCAGACTGAGAGGTAAATAGGATAAGGCCTAGTGGGTGGGCACTTGCTGGGTAGCAGCAATGGGAATGGTCAAAGAGGAAGGTAAAGAGGTAGATTGGGAAGCGCTGGACTATTAAGTTGACAAGTGAGAATGTGCCAACAAACAAGAGAGGTTATACCCAGCACTGCCTGTCAGGATGGCACTTATTGAGACCAGGCAACAGCAGGCTCAGAACCTTGATCACCCGAGCCAGCCACTCACACTCACCTCCATCAATAAACCTTTCACCCCAGGGGAGAAGCAGAGCATTCTGTCTGAGCTGCCCTCACTTAGAGTTGCACGTAGGAAGACAATGCTTTGGCGTAAGTTAGAAGAAATGATTGAATTTCACCAGATGCACCCAAAGCTAAGTGCCCGAGGAAGATGTAGGACAGTGTGGCCCAGGGTGTGCGGGATGATAGTTGGAAAACTAATGGGAATAACAACTAACTGTTTATTCTAGATTTTTCAGTTATTTGCAAAGGCTCTGAAAAAAAGAAAAGAACAAGCATGGATTTTGTTTTCTCTTACCTTTTTTTAAAGTTGTGTTCTTTTATTTATTTTCTAATTGATATGGGAGAGAGATAAAGCCCTGGATTCTACACTGGCCATGTGCAATCCAAGTTAAGGTGACAGAAATGTGAGTGTCCCAATTCCAGATACAAGATTCTCATATTTCAGAAAGAAATTGTTATTTTGAGAAATCAATGATTATTGTGACAAACTGGAAATTTGAAACTGGTATTTTGAGTGATGGATTGGAACAATTGGGGATAATCTTAAAAGTTGCTTTCTTAACAAGAATGTTTTTTTCCCATAAGATTAAATAATATTGGGTACTGTTAACATACTGATGTTAAGGTTTAGAACTCTTTGGAAAGTTTGTTTTTTGATATATTTACAGTGTTTTGTCTTGTAAAATGCAAATATGAATTCAGCCCGGGTTGGGAACTGGGCCAAACAGCAGCAATCCACTCGTGACCATTGGGAACCAGAGAGAGAGAGAAGGAGAAAAATGGGAATCACTAACAATCTCAATGCTGGAAAATTGAACAATGAGCATCGGCCTCCCGTTTTTCATCTGACTGCTCCTGATAGAAGCAGACCCTTGAATACAAAGGATCAGGAACAGGAATGTGAAGGATTTAGCAGGAGCATGTCAGCTAACTGTGAAGGAAGCGCTAGAATGTAACTGTGACGTACAGGTTAGGAAGTTGTGGGCATGCTATGTTGGCGCTGGAAGCATGGCGACACTTGCGGGCTGCCCCCAGAACATTCTACTCAAAAGATGCATTTCACTGTGTGTTTCGATGTACATGTGACTAATAAAGATATCTTATCTTACTTTCAATAGTTGCATTTTGTTATGAAGGCTAATTGTGGGTGACAGATGTTTGGAGGAATAGATCAACATAGAAAGTATTGGGGTAGGGATCCAAATTACGGCAAGAGATACCAAGTTCCCCAACTTTGATGGCCAGCCAGACCAAGCCAAGAGAGAGGAGAAAAAATGTTACATTATATTAGCCTAGATGATGAAAAGAAAGCAAAAAATGGACCTACACTTGTGCAAGTTCAGGCACACTGCTATGACCAACCAACTCCAGCAAAACCGTAATGCAATTCATCACAGAATATCAGAAGCAGTTACTGCAACCGGATGAGAATGAAGACAAAAGTGTGGGGCACCAATCAGTAGTGGGGGCATCTGGCGACAAGAAACCAAGGAGTGCCATAAGGGTGAGATCCTTACAGCCACTTGGGTATAAGCCACCTCAAAATCCTCTGTAAACAGATTCAACAGAGTTATGGTAATCCTGACCTGGACATCTCTCTATCCTGGTATACAACACTAAATATTACCTGTGATCCTCAATCTCAGACAATTAACTTACTCAGTTGATGCTTCTTGCCCACACAGCAACTCTTGACAGCAATGTCTGAGAGACTCAAAGTCATACTGGGACCAAACAGGCGAAGATAAGAATTTTGATATATGCCACAATGAGCCAGCAGGGGAGAAGATGTCATGAATGAAACAGCTAACACTTTCAACAGCACGTATCTGGCAGGGATGGACTATGCCCTAAAGTACAGTCACAACATGTCAGGAAATACAGAAGAAGATGAAATGTATATAGGAAGAGGATCCAGAGGAGGATGTGTCAATGGTACATTCAAGTTATTTCCCCGTCTTCTTATAGATAGTCAGTTAGGAATAACAGGGAGTGTAGATGTAGATTCCACACAGGGACATGTTTTCAAAGTAGCCTTGGGATTTGGGAGGTGGGGGCATTTCCTTAGTGAAGGGCTTTTACAGCCCGATTTAACTAGAATCCCCTTAGACTTTGACCTCCATGGGACAGATTTCTGTCAGAAGCCAACAGGGGGTTGAATGTCAATTTAAATTGGGAATTGTGAGGGTAGCAGCCAGTTAATACAAATAAGAACCAATCTTCAATCTAGGAAAAGGATAACTGCTTGAATAAACACCACCTTGTGCAGAGAGAGCCAAATCTCAAAGCAATGGTAAAAGAAGGCTGTTTTGGTTGTCTGGATTCCCAACAAAGGTGCTTAAACATGCAGAGATGTCTTGTCAGTTGAAATGTGGTCTCATCATAAATATGTAATTCTACACAGCCACTTTCCTACATCCAAAATGTTAAAGTAAACTATGTAATTGTAACTAATGAAACTGTATTTAATCACCTGCTGTTATCTTTGTGCTTAAAGAATATAAAACCTCAATGTACTTTGAATTCAGGGAGATTCTGCTGAGAGACCTTCCAGAATGCTTGCTTGTTGTGCTGTATAAAGGTCTTTTAAGCCTACATCTTCTGTCTCCATGTGGTTCATTGAAAGTCACAACAAGGCCACTGTTCCACAAATAGCAACCAGGCCTCTAGACGGCACTTCCTGAGCCATTGTCCACTAGTATTGCTCTGACAGGCCTTGATAGCTCATTGTTGTGGTATGACAAAATTGTGAAGTACCACCACATATCTGGTAACAGTGCAATTACTGCTTCAGTCTTTTCAGAGATAGTCTTGGTTTAAGTGTAGGCCTGATTTTAATTTCTTCCTTATATAAATTTAAGTTGGCAACCTTATCACTAACTATATCTCAAATTGCTCCCCCTAGCCTCCAGCCAACCATCCTCAGACATTTTGACAGGAGCTGAATATGAAGGACAGGGAGAATGACCTAATGATAAATGCATCATGGGAGGTGTTCAATGATGCATCAGGGCCTTTAAAAGAGCTTGTTACCACTGCAGACACAGTCAGCTTTGCTCTCCACCTATCAGAAGCCTTACACAAGTAAGTTGTGGAAATTTGTCATTTTTATTGCAGCGGGCAAGGCTGTGCATGCTGTGTCAGAGTAGCACAACTCTAAAGTTCCATCTTCAGAGAAGTGCAGTCACCATACCCATTGCTGCTGTAAAAGCTTCAAGAAATTGATTCATCTTCTGAAGTCACATGTTGTGAAGGGAAACCAGCCACCCCTCTTCTTTCTGCATTTTTTTTTCAAATCCTCCAAGTACTCTGGTTTCCTCCCACTTTCCAAAAACATGCAGGTTGGTAGGTTAATTGACTGCTGTAAATTGCTCCTAGTGTGTAGATGAATGGTAGAATCTGGGGTGGTGGGGAGGGGGGTGTTGATGGGATATGGGGAGAATAAAATAGGTTAGGGCAAGATTATTATAATGATAGGTTATTGATGTTGGTGTGAACCAAGGGGCCTGTTTCCATGCTGTATCTCCCCACATCTATCACGATGACAAATACACAGCCCTTTTTGATGAGTTTTCTCCTTCTCCTCCAGACAAAGTGGTCACCCAACAACCACACCATGATATGAATCTGAGAGCTGGTAGAAGCCCTTTTTTCAGTGCATTAGACAATAGACAGAGTACCAACAATATCAAATGGTGCAGGAATAAATAGTTTTTTTTTCTCCATGAGTGCCAGCCTAGAATAGACCCCATCAAATTTAGCAGTTGGACCACTACCCACACAAATTAGCCACAAGTTGCCTACAGCTAAATTAGATTTGTTTGTACCTACTCTATTTTTGAAAAATGAGCATAATGCCCATTGACCTTGGAAATTCTAGAAATGATACCAGCAAGCTGCTGAAATTGGCCTGGAGTTTCTGCAGAAATAGTAGAACCCTTATTTGTGAATTGATGTGAGGCTCAGCCTGCAAGTAGGAGGAACGACTAATGTCTTAATTTGGGACTTTGTTTAAATTGTATCAGTTAGCTGTCTCTGAGCTTTGAAGGATGTGAGTCTCATCACTTTTAAAGCTGCTCTTACTTATTCTCAGAAATTGGAGTAAAAGAAAATTTATGTATGTTCAAATAAGTTTAATGATTATCTATGGCTACTGTTATGATTCAAATGCAAGACCAACAGTAAAAGGATTACTATAACTAAGTTTAAAATAGTGATGCCTTGAAATTGCACAATGCAACATTAGTAGTTCATGCATTTGTATAATAAAGACATTCACTTGTTTGTTTTAAAATAGACTATATCATGATGAAAATAGCAGCCAAGCAAATTTCATATGAATGTCTAAATGTGCATGAATGCTAATATTGCAAAGTACAATTTCACCCTATTTATGATTGAAACATATCATTGAAATGCAAGAGCTATGTGTATTTATTTTGTTCAATCTATAAGAGTTGATTTTATATGATCTTAAAGGTACAATGTTATATTTAAATTAGTGTTTAAATCACTACTAACACTATTAACTCATTTTCATTAAATATAGATTTCAAACTTAAAGTTACAATACGAATCCAATCTTTCGAAATTAATATGCACAGAGAATTTTGGATTGGTTCTGGAAATGGTTTAACAGATTATTTTATTTCTCACTTTATTCATGACAAAAAGGTCTGTCATAATGACCATGCAATGATTGTAAATCTAATGTAATGGCAAATCTAACACTTGCTTAGGTATGTTGATCATCTACTGTGATGGATTTTTATTAGATTGGATTTTATTATCTGCATGCTGATAAAGGAAACACTAATGACTAGCTTTGTTTGTTATTACATGATAAAAGCCACGACTGTTGGCTCAATCAATCAGTTTAATCAAATAAAACATTATTTTCTTCCAAAATGTTCATGCTGACCTTGCATTCTATCAGAATCGAGTAATAAATAATGTAACCAGTTTAGCTACTTCAACAAGCTTTTATGTTTCAACAACAATATACTGTTATAATGAAATTTGATAATAAATATGGATGACATTTTGTGATAGTTATTAGTGCACACCAGATTTAAAATATCTATCTGCTTTTGGTTGTTAGAAATGTTGGAAAAAAGTTGTTAGATCAGGGTAATTACAATTGCAAAATACATTAAAGAAGCAATATAACTGGAACATTAGTTTGACAGAAATTATAATCTGTCATCAATATATCTGTACGTGGAAAAATGGAGTTAAACTGCTATGACCTGATGGATTGTCACCTTCCTTTCAAATTACTTCTCCTTTTACAGATTCACATCATTAATTTTTCATGATATACGTTGTTTTCAGGTATTTCAGCATCAACAAAGAACAGTCTCAGACCACATCTGATCTGAAGTATTCATTTAGCAACATTCCCAAATCAAAGGTTGATAAACATGGAGTGAACCCCTGGAGGCAAGTGCATTCAAAGCACAGTGAATTAAAGATACTAGCTTCAACCACCAAAGAAAAAGACTAATTACCTGAGATTCAAGATCTCAAAATATATACAATGGGTGTGGAGGGGTGGGGATTTGATCTTCCACTAATCGGTGAGTTGCCAGAGACCACTCTTTCTTATGCAGTCTTCCACAGGACAGTTTATTCCCAACCGATTCACAAATGCTTGTGAATATCTTTGATATTCAGAAACATTTAAAAACACACAGGAACAATACATAAAAATACCAATAAAGTAATCAAAATAATTATTTATTTTCAAAAAAATTAAAACACTAAAAATTTCACTGGAATGAAATTAAAAGTAATGAATTATAATTAAATCAACTTAATGGAATCAAATAAAAAGGAAATTAAATTGTGCTTACCATTTTCTCATTTCTTCTCATTGAAGTCAATGACCCTTTGGATTTGCACCAGTTTAACTGGTACAGACTCAGCATGCCTGGGTGTGGGAAGTCTGCACTCTGTGTAAGAAAGTCTGCACTCCTCCACTGGACTCCATGAGGAGTCCAATATCGCATAGCAGGTGGAGATGGATTATTGAATAGCTAAGCGAGAGATTGGACTTCTACCTTGCTGCTCAAGCATCCTCAATTTCTGCCCCATTAAGTAGGTAAAAGCTGACAGATCCACTTAGAAGATCCAATCCAATTTAGCTTTTATATCAATTTTCTTTAAATTTATTTTAAAAAAATTATAATCAATATTATTCCAGAAATTTGCATGTTATGCACCAGCAACATTATCAACAATAAAGAATTTAATGTTTTCCAGGAAGCAACTAGATGTGATTTTCCACCTACACTATGTATAATGGTAAACCTGTTTACACCATTTAGTGCAAAGAGGAAATCTGCCTCATTCAGCCTGCAAGGTTGCTGTGGTGAATAGTACGAGAACAAGAGCGGGAAGCAGTTTCTTGTTGCTGTGGTGAGTTGATAGGCCTGTTGATTAGTTAATTGGATAATTAGGCAGCAGCTGCCAATAAAACGAAGTGAGGGTCAAGCAGGGCGGCTATTGTGGAGTGGCCATTGTGTGGGTGGACAGTGTTAGTGCGGGGAGCTGAGGCTTTGACTAAAGAGGCTTTGGCGTGAAGAGGCAGAGTAGGTGAGCGAAGGCTTCTGGTAGGTTCTCCTTCTTTCTGTTATTTATTATTTTCTTTGTATAGAACAGTGGGAATGGCAATCAGGGCAGAAGTATGCTGCTCCTGTAGGACGTGGGAAATCAGGGAGACCTCCAGTGTCCCTGATGACGACACCTGCAGGAAGTGCATCCAGCTGCAGCTCCTTACAGACCGCAGCAGGGAGCTGGATCTGCAGTTGGATGAACTCCAGCTCATTCAGGAAGCTGAGGAGATGATAGATAGGAGTTACCAGGAGGCAGTTACATCTAGGGTGCGGGATGTAGGTAGCTGGGTGACCATTAAGGAAGGGAAAAGGAATAGGCAGTTGGTTCAGGATACCCTGGTGACCATTTCCCTGGATAACAAGTATAGCATTTTGGATGCTGTTGGGGGGGGATGAATCACCGGTGGAGAGCCACAGCAGCTGGGTCCCTGGCGCGGAGTCTGGCTCTGTGGCTCAGGTGGGGGGGGAAGAGGAGTGCGATAGAGAAAGGAGATTTGTTGGTTATGGGGACAGACAAGAGATTCTGTGGACAAGAACCAGACTCCCGCATGGTATGTTGCCTCCCAGGTGCCAGGGTTAGGGTCGACTCAGATCAAGTGCACACCATTCTTAAGGGGGAGGGGGAGGAGCCAGAAGTCATGGTGCACATTGGCACCAATGACATAGGTAAGATATGGGATGAGGTCCTGAAGAGCAAGTATTGGGAGTTAGGAAGGAAGCTAAAAAGCAGAACCTCAAGGGTAGTAATCTCTGGATTGCTGCCTGTGCCACACACCAGGGAGGGAAAGAATAGGAAGATATGGTAGACTAATGAGTGTTTGAAGAGTTGGTGTAGGGGGCAGGGGTTCAGATTTGTGGATCATTGGGATCTCTTCTGGGGTAGATATGACCTGTCAGATTTGAGGATGGATCAGCTGGTGTAGAAGTAGATGCGATGTGTACAGAGAAGGTGAGGATGGACAGGCAAAGGACAAGGCATAAATGCAATCAGTTAGATGGGCTGAAATGTGTTCACTTTAATGCAAGAAGTGTTAAGAATAATGGTGATGAACTTAGAGCATGGATCAGTACACGGAATTATGATGTTGTGGCCATTACAGAGACTTGGCTGTCGCAAGGGCAGGAGTAACTGCTTGAGGTTCCAGGGTTTAGATGTTTCAAAAGGGATAGGGAGGGAGTAGAAGGGGTGGGGGGGGGTGGCTTTGCTAATCAGGGATAGTATCACAGCTGCAGGAAGTGAGGACATCAGAGAAGGATTGTCTATTGAGTCAGTGTGGGTGGAAGTCAGAAACAGGAAGGGAGCAATCACTCTATTGGAAGTATTCTACAGGCTCCCAAATAGCCATTGGAACACTGAGGAACAGAAAAGTAGGCTGATTTTGGAAAGGTGCAAAAATAACAGGGTTGTTGTCATGAGGGACTTCAACTTCCCTAATATTGAATGGCACATCCTTAGTGCAAAAGGTTTAGATGGGGCAGAATTTGTTAGGTGTGTACAGGAAGGATTCCTGACACAGTATGTAGACAGGCTGACTGGAGGAGGGGCCATGCTGGATCTGGTACTAGGCAATGAACCTGGTCAGGTGAAAGACCTCATGGTGGGTGAGCATTTCGGAGGTAGTGACTACAACTTGCTGACCTTTAGTATAGCCATGGACAAAGATAGGAGCAGCCATTATGGGAAAGTATTTAATTGGGGGAAGGCAAATTATGATGGTATTAGACAAGAACTTGGGAGCGTAAACTGGGAACAGATGTTCTTTGGTAAATGGACTGCAGAAATGTGGAGGGTGCTTAGGGACCACTGACATGGGGTTCTAGATAGGTTTGTCCCACTGAGACAAGGAAAGGATGGTAGGGTGAAGGAACCATGGTTAACAAGAGAGGTGGAAGGTTTAGTCAAGAGGAAGAAGGAAACATTTTTAAGGTTTACGAAGCAAAAATCAGATAGGGCTCTTAAGAGTTATCAGGTAGCCAGGAAGGAGCTTAAAAAGGGACTTGGGAGAGCTAGAAGGGGACATGAGAAGACCTTGGCAAGTAGGGTTAATGAAAACCCTAAGGTGTTCTGCACGTATATGAGGAACAAGAGGATGACTAGAGTGAAGGTAGAACCGCTCAGGGATGGGGGGGTGGGGGGGGACAGGGAATGTGTCTGGAGGTGAAGGAGGTAGGGGAGGTTCTAAATTAACAGTTTGCTTCAGTGTTCACCAGGGAGAGGGACTTAGACGAATGTGAGGTTAGTGTAGAACAGGCAAATGTGTTGGAGCATGTCAAGGTTATGAAAGCAGTGTTGGAGCTACTAAAAGGCATTAAGTCCCCGGGGTCAGACAGGATATACCCAAGGTTACTATGGGAAGCGAGAGAAGAGATTGCTGGAATGTTAATGATGGTCTTTAAGCCTTCTCTGGCCACAGGAGTGGTCCAGGAGCATTGAAGGAAGGCAAATGTTGTTCCATTGTTCAAGAAAGGTAAAAGGGATAATCCTGGGAATTACAGACCAGTGAGTCTTACATCAGTGGTAGGCAAACTCTCGGAGAGAATTCTTAGGGACAGGATTTATGAGCATTTGGAGAAGCACAGTCTTATTAGGGACAGTCAACATGGCTTTGTGAAGAGCAGGTTGCGCCTCACGAGCCTAATAGAGTTTTTTGAGGAAGTGATAAGACAAATTGATAAAGGTAGTGCAGTGGATATGGTATATATGGATTTTAGCAAGGCGTTTGACAAGGTTCCCCATGGCAGACTCATTCAAAGGTCATGAGGTATGGGATCCATGGAAAATTGTCTGCATGGATTCAAAATTGGCTTGCCCACAGAAGGCAGAGGGTGGTTGTAGAAGGGGAATACTCGACCTGGAGGTCTGTGACTAGCAGTGTTTTACAGGGATCTATTCTGGGATCCCTGGTCTTTGTGATTTTTATAAATGATTTGGGCGAGGAAGTGGAAGGATGGATTGTTAAGTTTGCAGATGACCCGAAGGTTGGTGGTGTAGTAGATAGTGAAGAAGGTTGTTGTAGGTTGCAACGGGATTTAGACAGGATGCAGAGCTGGGCGGAGAAGTGGCATATGGTGTTCAATCCTGAGAAGTGTGAAGTGATACACTTTGGAAGAACAAACTTGAAAGCAGAGTACATCGTTAATGGCAGGATTCTTAGCAGTGTGGAGGAACAGAGAGATCTTGGGGTCCAAATACAAAGATCCCTCAAAGTTGCCACACAAGTGGATAGGGCGGTTAAGAAGGCATATGGTGTGCTGGCCTTCATTAGCCTGGGGATTCAGTCAAGAGTCAAGAGGTAATGTTGCAGCTCTATAAGATTCTAGTTAGACCACATTTGGAATATTGTGTTCATTTCTGGTCACCACATTATAGGAAGGATATGGAAGCTTCGGAGAGGGTGTAGAGGAGATTTACAAGGACGCTTCCTGGGTTAGAGAGCATGTCTTTTGAGGAGAAGTTGAGCAAGTTTGGGCTTTTCTCTTTGGAGCGACGGAGGATGAGAGGAGACTTTAGATAGATATCTTTATTAGTCACATGCACATCAAAACACACAGTGAAATACATCTTTGCACAGTGTTCTGGGGGCAGCCCGCAAGTGTCACCACGCTTCTGGCGCCAACATAGCATGCCCACAACTTCCTAACCTGTACATCTTTAGAATGTGGGAGGAAACAGGAGCACCTGGGGAGTGGACAACCAGCATCTCTTCCCCAAGGCGGCAATGGCCAATACTAGAGGTCACCCATTTAAGATGTGTGAAGGAAAGTTCAGGGAAGATGTCAGAGGTAGGTTTTTTTTACACAGAGAGTAGTGGTGCCTGGAATGCACTGCCAGGGGTGGTGGTAGGGGCCGATACAATTGAGCCATTTAAGATACTATTGGGTAGGCACATGGACAAAAGAAAAAATAGAGGGTTATGGGAGGTGAAGTAGAGAGGGGGACAGATTGAATGGGGATAGGGTTTATGTAGGTCGACACAACATTGTGGGCCCGTACTGTGATGTACCGTTCTATGCTCTATGTTCTATGTTTAAAAGAACACAATGAGATTAATAAGATTTCTTAAATCTTTGGTGATGCTGAAACACTCAGAAATCAATTGCATTATGAAAAATTAGTGATTGAAATCTATAAAAAGAAAAGCAACTTAAAACTAATTAGACTGTTTCACAGCTTGCTGAGTAATTCAGATACTTCATATCACTGAGACTGTGTCATATACAGAAACATTGTTGTATATATCAGCCACCTTCTAATACTTGACTTTCTACTTGGTCCTAAAAAATTGTAATATTTCACAACATACCTTTAGTTGTTGAGTATTACTTGTTCACCATTTGATTATTTGTTTTACATTGTGCCAATGATACACAAATGTTAGAAATGCTTTTTCTTTTTTATGCTATCTACTCTTATTCTCTATCATTCCATACCTGTTCTTTAACATGTAAACACTATCAACTACTTCAGCCATAATACAACTTCTAAGACTGTTACAGGTCTTGGGAAGATGTCACATTACTTCAGTTGTTCAGAGTGAAAGAAGTTTAACATTAACACAGTGTAGAAAGAGACTTAAGTTTCTTTATCCAAATAGAAATTTCACACCTTCAATAGACACAAAAAATAGAATACTTGTGATGTTTCAAGTTCGTGTACAACAAAAACAACAGCTTCCATTTACCTATCACCTTTAATGTGGCAAAGTATCTCAAGGCATTTCACAAGAGCATTATCCAAATAAAAAAAATCTTGAACAACATGAGATGTTATTAAGCCGGATGACCATAGGCAGAGTCAAAGAAGTACATACTCAGGAGTATCTGAGAGGAAGAAAGAGAGACTGAGAATTCTAAGATTTCCACAAGTTCAGATCTTGTTGGTGGAAAACATGGATATCAATGACTGAGAGCTTATATCTGGAGATGATTAAGAAACCATAATCAGAGGAGCAGAGATAAACTCACCGTATTGTGGGGTTAGAGGAGATTTTACATATGAAGTGTCTTAAAGGAGGAAAGAGTGATGGAGAAGCAGAGAGGTAATGGGAGGGAACTCCAGAGCATTGGCCTTGGGAGCTGAAGTCAGAGCTGCTAATGGTGAAACAATTACATTCAGGAATTATCAGGGATGTGAATGGAGATGTACAAATATCTTGGTTGCTTGTGGGTTTGGCAGAGAAATAGTGATATGCAACAATCATTACAGAGATCAAGAGCTAATATCTAGATAACTTGATAGCCTGTAGCACTCACACGAGGCATTCAATTAGCAGGAACAAGATTTAAATCAAAGTCTTGATTGACATGCTCAGCCATGGACATCCTGTAGCTGTCCAGTTTGCTGCTTTGGGCAAGCTATCTGAGATAAGAAGTAGTGCATGTCACACTGTATCATTAAAGCAAATCTTCTCATCTACTGAACAAAGAGTAATAACTGTGGTATCAGTGGAACTGTTTGTAGATACTAAGCCAAGGCAGAGATGGGCTGAAGAAAAGACAATATAATATAAACGTTTCTCCCAGTTCTATTTTATATACTATGTAGCGCTCTGATATCGTCTACATTTCTGCTTAAATATTTGATCTCCTGTACAATGTTTAGAAATTGGTGTGGAGAATGTAAGGAAGAATGGCTGAATATTTGAGAAACAGAGAAATTTGATCTCAGTCAAATAGATTGCAGAATCTTTTACATTTCTGTATTTTGTAATATTTCATGTTATAGTTATCTTGTATCAAAATCTTACCTTTTCTTTTCCTAGTTGTTTTTGCAGTCTGTTCTGCCACTGGACAGTTTGCATTATTATGGCTTCCCACCTTCTCTCCAGGTTCACAATAACAAGTTGCATTGACTGACGATCAGCTTCCAAACAATTAGCATCTGTGTCATCGAGGAGACGTTGGCATAAGTGCAGTACAGAAATTATGCCACGCCGGCGTTGTTTAATTTCAGAGCATAGTGACTAAAAGCAAATTATTAAAATTAGTGACAAGTATTATCTTGTATAATTCATTCCAATATTGTTACAACAACTGACATAATATAAATGAGAAGAATGAAAATAAAACATGGCAATGGCCATCCAAAAAAATCAGACACAGGGTGCTTATTTAGAGAGCATGTTGCAGGATTAATAAAATTCATAGATTCTGACTAATTTATATTAGAAACAATTTACTTTAGTTGTAACTGAATAATATTTACGGGGCACTCTTCAAGTTTAAGTTTCTCCACGTAAAGACTGTTCTGTTAAATCAAGAACAAGTTATCATAATCTTTCTCAGGTGTGAAAGAACACCAGAATTTGCTGCCTTTGATTAAAGATTCCATAAGAGAGAGAATAATCTGTGGAAACTAAAGCAGATAGGTTTTATATTAATTCCAGAGAATACACGCTGTTGCTATCAACCGTGAAATAATGACTTGTCTGTGTATTGGGTTTATTTTTTCACTTGTGCAAATGATCACTCCATTGAACAGAATAATTATCACTCAAGATAATAGAATAAAACATTTAACTTTCCCAAATATCCAAGCAATCATCTGAAATTTAATCCTAATTTAAACAATAATCAGTATCAAATTCTCTTAATGTAGATTTTACTTAAAGCATGGAATAACTCATTTTAGTAAACTATAGCCTGCCTATGAGGTTATCCAGAGACCAGTGGAATTCCATGTGCATGCACAAAATGTTCCCTGTGTATTTATGTGTGGCCATCTTGTGATAATCTTGGACAGGAGAATAATAATAGTGCCAGCTTAATAACAAATAAACAATGACAGAGATGGGAACTCTCAGTTTTAGCATGAACATGAAAATCATGCAAGTGAATAATTTAAGTGTTCTACCTTCTAAATAAACTACTATCTCTTTTGATATAACACAAGAGAGCCTTTACCTTAGAGTATTGGGCTGGGTCAATTTGGACTCGGACCCTGCTTCACATTCACCTCTTGGTGATGTCTGCAGTCACACTGGTCCTTTAAGACCATGCAGCTGTCAATATCCTGCTGGTCTCACTGCTGCGGCCATTCCACAAAGGCAGGGTGACCTGCAAATGGTGACCTGTAAGTCCCATCTATGGTAGCCCTAATGACCTTCTCATATCTTGTGTTGTTAAAAGTCCTTTACCACTTTTTTTTAACAGTCTCTGATGATCTGAAGTATTTAGAAACAACTGAAATTCATGTGAGTCATCAAAAAGTAGGAAATATTAACAACAATTTTAAAAAATTAAACCACATTCAACTTATGTAAATTAATTCAAACAGTAAAATTAATTTCCCTTTTTAGTAAAGTTCAACAGCAACATTGAAATAAACAGGGCTGTGCTAGTTGCATCCCTGGACTCAGTAGTGAGTCTAAGCACAGAGTGTGGGTCAGATGCACCTGTATCTCACCCCCATGTGTGTTGTGTCATTCCGTGATGCAGTGTGCAGGCACATACGACCCAAATGTACTAACATTCAAGCTGCAGCTGGTCAATACTTCTGTTTGAAGCCGCCAGATTGCTATCATTACAATCCAGCCATGACAAATTGGCGATAAGGGTGAGATCTCTTCTAGTTTATCTTTGGGATTATTGAAGGACATTGATGGCTCTCACTTGATAGATTTCAGGTGATCTTTTTGCAACAAAACTGATTTTTTGTGGTGTTTACCTGTTGACACTCTCATTGAATCACATTTGTCTAAGGTCTCTGTGTGGACTAATACAAATGCACAGCACAGCAAGCCAAAATGGCAAGGTAAAGTGTTGCTGGGCATCACAGAATTATCACATGCACCAAATTTAGCCATATCCCTTTTGAATAGGACTGGAATAATACGGCTGCTCTGACACAATATCACAAGTCTCGGCGTGTAAGATAATTCAGCTTGTACATCAAACAAATAGGCATGTTCTTTAAAGCAAACAATCATGTGGAGGGTGAAGAAAAGGTGATATTGCCAGAGCCCTCGATGTGACATGCAAGCATAAAAATACACCTGACAGAAATTAGGCAAGAAGTATTATGGCATGCTTTCAAACCTTCTCGTGCCATGTAAGACAAAAAATGTCTTGTTTAAAGATGCTGTGCAGAAGCTGGAAGATTACTTTAATCTGAAGCTGTTAGGAACAGCTGAAGGCTATACATTTGGCATTAGGTACTAGAAATAGAGTGAAACATCATTGCATTGTAATTTTATTTTTACCTTTTTAGATTATACCTTATGTAGTAGGTGTATGTGTAGACTGTTAGATGAATTAATTCAGTTGAAGCTGTTGAACACACCAAACCTGACTTTTGAATTTACACGTTAAATTATTGAGTTGATGGAAATGGTATCCAAGAAATCTTGAGAACGTCATCCACCACATGCAACTGGTATAGCTGCAATTTATAGTTACAGAGGCGGAGCAAGGTCCAAAGCTATGAAACTAAATCTAAAGCACAGCGGTGAGACCAGTTCAGTCATTTGCTATTACTACCCTGGAGATCATGCCCCACAATCTTTTCATTCTGGAACAGCCAAGTTTTTCAGTGGCCGAAACAAAGTCACATTTCAGAAGCCTGCAGGTCCAAAGCCCAGACAAGGATCAAATGCAAATTCACTGGCAGTTCAAAGCAATAACAAAAGGAAGTACTTCATAATTTGGGACTTGTTTCAGACAATGAAGAACTGGAATTGCAGTATATAATATCTGTGTCATAACCAGTAACAGCAGCAAACAGATGGACTTTCAAGTAAAGGAGTTGATTAATGACCATGGACTGACATGGGAAATGATACTGCCACAGACTATTTGATAATGAATCAAGGACAGTTACTCTGGCAACTTCAGCCAGACATCATTGATAAAAGTAGAGCCACATGGAAAACCTGCTCTAGTGTGGTTTCACAGACATTAGGACAAATGGAGTGCACAGTGCAGCACAATGAACAGTAAGTACAGCTATCTGTCTCTATCGCAAACATTGAAAATAGGTTGATTTAAGTAGGGAAGGACTGGCTGACACAATTCAGGCTGGATTGGAAGTATGTTTTCAGTACTGACAAGTCTCATCTTGGCACATTTTTGGAAGGATGCAATATGTTTAAAGACAGCAAATGGCATAATAGGGCACAATGCACACATTTACATCAAACCAAAGCCAGTTTTTTGTAAGCCCAGACCAGTACCTTATGCTGTAAAGAATCAGAATGAGAATAAACTTGAGAGTCTGGAACAAAGTAGTGTACTTGTGAAAGCTCACCAGAATGAGTAAGCTAATAGTGGCTGAACCTCATGGCAGACAAAATGATACAACTGCATGGAAATTACAAGGTTACACTAAATCAAGCTGCAGATGACAAATAATATCCACTACCCACTTTACAGTGTTAGCAGGATCTCAGATATTCACAAAATTGGCCTTCTCCCATGCTTAGGCACAAAGGAAAGTTGACAAAGACAGAGTTCAAGAGATTACATAAGCCCCATGTAAAGCTGAACTGAAGAAAATGCATGTTTTTGCAATGAGATGTAGTATCCCTTGATTTGAAAGTTGATGCAAAAGCTTACAACCAGTGAAAGAAAAAATAGAGGCCGTCACCAATATGCCAAAGCCCAAAAATGGAGCAGAACTAAGTTAATTGTTAATGATGGTGCAGTACTGCATGCAATTCCTACCAGATCTTGTAGTTGGTAATTGGTTTACTATTGTAACAAGATATAGTGAAAAGCTTTTGTTCACATGCCATCCAGACATATCATTCCATATATAAGTAGATTGAGGTAGTACAAAAAGTAAACAATAACAGAATGCAGAATCTGGTGTTACAGTTACAGAGAAAGTGCAGTGCAGGCAGACAGTAAGGTGCAAGGATGACAAAGCTCAATATGATGAATATGACAAAAGCATAGAAAGTGAAGTTCTCCTCGTTCACTATAATTCCACGTGTGAGTTGAAGTTGGTATGTGATGCATCAAATGGTGGAGATGCAACGATAAGCCATGTGATAGATGATAGGCAAGAGAAATCTGTCATTTTCCCTTCTCACTCTCTCAAGAGCAAGCAGAAGTATGTACAAATTGAGAAGGTTGCACTTGGAACCAAGAAATTCCATCAGTGTGTACCCCAGCAACAGATTACAAACCACTATGAACAATATCAAATCAATGGGGGCACTAAGGATACAAAGATGGATAATCTTTTTGTGCCCCTGCTTTTATAATTTACCCCCTTTGTAATAAAGGCAATACTAATTTCCCCAACTAATTACTTGTTGTATCTGCATCCAACTTTGTTCTTTTTGATTGAGGGAAGTTGGATCTTTTAGAACATTAGCATTCACTAGTGTCACACTCCTCTATTTTCCTATCAAAATGGAGATGAAGTGAAGAAGGAGGTACAGCCGAGAGGGAATATGGGAATAGACCATAACTACACAATTGAGTACAGGAGTTCTAAGAAGGCTACTCCATCATGACTATCACATGAGAACTCTGATGCTGGAACTGAAAATGTGACTTACACATTAAATATAGTTAACCTCTTTGATGCCTTAACATATTTCTGAAAACATGACAATATAAGCCTAAATTATATGATTAAAATAATTTACAAGCACAACCATCATTATTGCAAAACATAAGAGTAATACGTCAATCATTGGTATACTGAGCTTACTTATTTTTTATTCATTGTTCGCAACGTGGACATCACAGATGAGGCCAACATTGATCACTGATTTCCCAAGGTGGTGAGACATCTTCTTGAAATGATACTGTCATTGTGGTTAAGGTAATCCCAAAGTGCTGTTGGGTGAGGTTTTTCAGGAAACAGATCCAGTGACAATGAAGGAACAGCAATATATTTCCAAGAGAGGATGGTATATGATTTGGATGGGAATCTCTAGCTGGTGGTATTCCAATATGCCTGCTGTCCTTGCCCTTCTAGGAGTCAGAGATTGCAGGTTTAGGAGATACCGTTGGAGTAGCGGAGGAAGTAAACATTATGCATTTTGTAGACGGTACACAATGCAGCAATAGTGGTTGAGGAAGTGAATGTTTAGGGTGGTGGATGGGACAGCCAAACAAGCAGACTGTTTGTTCTGGATAGTGTCAAACTTCCTGAGCATTATTGGAGCTAGCCTTATCCAGGCAAATGGAAAGTATTTCATTACACATCTGACTTGTGCCTTGTAAATGATGGAAATGCATTGGAGTTTGAGGAGGTGAGACATCTGTTCAGGATACCCTATCTCTGACTCATTCTTGTAGCCAAAGGTTATGTGGGACTGGTAAAGTTGAATTTCTGATCAATGGTAACACCAGGATGTTTACGATGGGGGACTCAGTGATGGTAATGCTATTGAAAGTAAGGGTGGGTGGTTAGACCCCTTCTTGTTGCAGGTGGTCATTACCTGGCATATTTTGTGAATGTTACATGTGACTTGTCAGCCCATGCCCGAATTTCTTGTTGCAGGCAGAATGGGCTGCTTTGTTTGCTGAGGAACTCCAAATAGAGTCATTAGTGAACATCTCCACTTCTGATCTGATGATTTCAAGAAGGTGCCTGATGAAGCAGCTGAAGATAGTTGTGCCAAGGAAGCTACCCTGAGAAACTCCTGTAGCAGTGTTCTGGCAGAGGGCTGAATGAGTTCCAGTTACCACAGCCATGTTCCTTTGTGTAAGGCATAACCCTAAACATTGGAGTGTTTTCCCCTTGAAGCTTCAGTTTTACCAGGGCCTCTTGATGATCTGTTTGGTTAAATGTTACCTGATTTCAAGGGCTGTCAGTCTCACCTCAAAGCTGGAAATCTTGATCCAGACTGTGATAAGGTCTGGAGCTGAATGGTCCCAGCAAAACTCAAAGTAGGCATTGGCATTCAAGTTATTGGTACTTGCTACTTGATAGCCCTGTTGAAGACTTCTCTCATTACTTTGCCAGATTTGCTTTGTGAGAACTGGGCATATGTGGACAATTTTCCATCTTGTTAGGTAGATGACTGTGTTGTAAACATACCGGAGCAGCTGGTTCTGGAGTGCAGCCCTTAAATAATACAGCCATGATGTTCTCTTGTCCCACTGTCTTTGCTTGATCCAGTGTTCCCTGCTGTTTCTTAATATCACATGGAGGGAATCAAATTAGCTTCTGTGATGGTGAGGATCTCAGGAAGACACCAAAATGGATCAGCAACTTTAGTCTGTCTTCATGCATGAACCCAACATAAAGATAAGGACATTTTTGGAGCCTCCTAATCATCTTAGCTACCATCTGCTAGATATAGGAGGACTACAGGACTGCACTGCTAGATATAGCAGGACTACAGAGCTTTGATTCTGATCTAATAATTATGGAATTGCTTTGCTATGTCTATTGCATGTTGTTTTTGTTGTTCAACATGCAGGTCATTCTGTATTTCAGCTTCACAAGTTAGCATATGTTTTTATGCTGACTGATGCAGCTCACGGTTACTCTTCTGTACTCTCCATTGAATCAGAGTTGACCCCTGACTCATTAATAATGGTAGAGTGAGGGATATGCCTGGTCACAAGGTTACAGATTGTGATGATATACATTTCTGATGCTGCCGATGGTCCATAATGCCTTGTGAATGCCAGTTTTCAGCTGCAGATTTTGAGTATATTCCATTTAGCATCATGGTATTGCCACAAGTCATGATAGGCAACCCCATGTCCTAGATAGGATTTTGCCTCCACAAGGACTATCTATACTGCTCTGGACGATGCATCTGCAACAGCAAGATTGATGAGGATGAGATCTATTAGGTTTATCCCTTGTGTTTGTTTACCCACCACCTGCTGCAGATCCAGTCTCAGGACTCTTCAGGAGTCCATCAGTTTGGTCAATGGTGGTGCTACAAAGCCATTTTGGTTAAGGACATTTAAGTTTCCCATCCAGTTACATTCTATATCCTTGCTACTTTCAGTGTTTCTTCCAAGGGTTGTTCAACATGGAGGAGCAATGATTCATGAGGAAGGCCGGTAGGTGATAATCGTGAAGAAGTTATCTTGGCCATGTCCAACCTGCTGCCATGAGACTTCATAGGATCTGGAGTCATAATTGAGGATTCCAGGGCTTGGCCCTTCTGTCTGTAAACCAATGTGTCACCACCTCTGGTGGGTCTGCCCTACTGGTGGGACAGGACAGGCTGTGGGATTATGCTGGAGGGGTTTGGGAATTATGATCCCGTAAGGTGTGATTCTGTGAGTATGGCCATGTCAGGATGTTGCTCAGTTAGTTTGTGGGACAACTCTCTCAATTTTGAAATCATTCCTCAGATATTTGTGAAGAGGAGTTGGCATTGGCACTTCAGTCAGTGCCAAGTATTCTGCCCATTTTTATTCCTTCTTTTGTTTTGACTTTGCGGTTTTAATACAATTGTGTGGCTTGTCAGGCCAATTCAAGGAGCATCACAGACTCAACCACATTATTGCAGGTCTGGAGTCACATAGAGGCCAGGCCACATAAGGGCAACAGATATCCTCCATTGATGAACATATTTCAATCAGATGGGGTTTTAAGGACAATTCGTAGTTTCCTGGTCATCATTGCTAAGACCTACTTTTTATTCATCTGGATTCTTAGACCAGATTGTTAGTCCTGTAACTTAAACACTGTGTCACTACTGAACTAGAATTAAATTTAATAGGGTGAGGATAGAGAAAAATTCAATGCATGTGTGCAGTGTTTATGTAAAAAATTAACAGAGCGCACTATAGGGCTAAAGCAAGGAATCTCAATCAGCAGTACGTATTTGGATTATTGGTGCAGTGTGTAAAGATTTATCTTGGCAACTAGCACTCAATCCGCATAAGCCAGCTGCAAAATGAAGGTTTACAGAACAATTATTTGACTCCTTTGCAGAATGTGTTGAGTTATACATCAGCAGGAAGATATTTACAGGGATATTCTACTTGTTGATATATTGCTTTTGTAATATTTCAAATTTCCATAAATTTATGATAGGTAGAATTTCATTATTTCTATAATAAGAGAATAGCGTACCTTTAACATTTCTGAATTTTAAATAAGATAGATGATAAATTCCCCATTTATTTATTGCCAAATATGGCTTTGTAGTGTATTATTCAATTTTAGACAGTAATGTATTTCCATCTACAATTCCTTAAGTTTCCTTAAAGGAGAAATATACTATTTTAATAGTGAGTTTAAATCATTTATTACAAGCACAATCATGGCCCATGAGTTTAGCCATGCACTGCTGTGCTAAAAGGAAATTTAGTTTGTAATATCTTTTTTACCACCTTGAAGACTGCTACATGCAATGCATTCTGGATAACATTACATTTTGGTGAACTACGTGTGCTGTGGAGGTGCCCTCTGATACTTTAAAATGGATCTGTACTGTACATTAAAAACAAATGCTCATTATTTTGTGAAAACAAAGACTCTGTACCAAAATCATTCCACAGTAATGCCATCGATGTGAAGAGAAATATTAGTTCAGTTAGCTTGGATTTTCTTAACGAGTAAGCACCTGAAATAAAGTTTTCTAAATGCTGTGCTTACTCTCCTTTACGTTCAAGTTGTCTGTGCACAGTCTTTATTTGCAAATGAGAATTTTCTTCCCACTGTAATGAAAACAAGAAATGCTTAAAGAATTCAGGAGCTCAGGCAGCATCTGTGAAAAGAGACACAAATTAACATTACTCTCTCCACAGATAATGTTCAACCTGCTGAGTACTTCACCATTTTCTGTTTTCAACACTGTTTTAGATTTCCAACTTCCACAGGCCTTTCCATCTCGTTGTAACTGACCAAAACAGATACCATTACATTGATGGCACAATGCACTCAGTATTTCTTTTATGACAGATTTTTAGAATTAGACCTTAGGATGTCACTTCCTTTTTAAATGTATTATTTTCATTGGTCTTCAATGGAATGTTATTTAAATCTATCCTTCTAACATATTTAATTTTAGTTTATTTTGGTGCATGAGAAAGCAGATGGAAACAAGGGATGGAAAGAGGCTGTTCTGACATTCAATAATTTCATGCTTGATCCTGCATTTTGAGTTCACTTTCCAGCCCGATCCCCATTTCCTCAGAACCCCCAGTTTCCAAAATACCTGGCAATCTCTGTCTTGAATATTACCAACAACTGCGTATCAACAATTCTGAGATCCCACATGGAAGGTTTGTCTGCAAGGTTAGACCACTAGGGAGCCAGGGAGAGCTAGCTAACTGGATTCATAATTGGCTCAATGGTAGGAAGCAGATGGTGATGGTGAAAGGTTGTTTCTCCGAATGGAGGCTTGTGACTAGTGGTGTGTAACAGGGATCGGTGCTGGGACTTTTGTTTTTCATTAGTTATACAAATGATTTGGATATTATTGGTTAGTAAATTTGCAGATGATACTAAAATAGGTGGTATTGTAGACAGTGAAGGAAGTTATCAAAAATTACAGCATGTCTTGATCAGCAAGGTAAGTGGGCCGAGGGTTGGAAATGGTGTTCAATCCAGATAAGTGCAAGGTGTTACATTTTGGGAAGTCAAACCAGGGTAGGACCTATATAGTGAATGGTCACACCCTGGGGAATATTGTGGAAGAGGGACTTAGGACTACAGGTACATCATTCGCTAAATGTGGTGTCACAAGTGGACAGGGTGGAGGAGAAGGCATTTGGCAAGCTGGCCTTCATCAGTCAGGGCATTGAGTATAGGAGTTGGGATGTTATGTTGCAGTTGTACAAGACGTTGGTGACACCACACTTAGAGCTTTGGTCACCCTGTCACCCTGAAGGACACCATTAAGCTGGAAAGAGTGCCAAGGAGGTTTACAAGGATGTTGCCAGGACTCAAGGGCCTGAGTTATAGGGAGATGTTAGGCAGGCAAGGACTTTGCAGATGTTCTTGTAACCTCTTTCTCCAGCTTTCTGTTTAATTGACCCACGTCATTCACAACTAGATGTGGCAGACTATAGAGCTTTGAACTGATCCATTGTTCACACGATTGGTTAGCTCATCTATTGCATGCTGTATTTGCTGTTTAGCACATAGGTAGTCCTATGTTGCTGATTCATCAGGGTGGAACATCATTATTTATCGTTATGCCTGATGCTACTCTCTAGTCAGTGGGACAGCTTTCTAAATTTAGAAAGCAAAGTCCAGATATTTGTGAGGAGGACTTTGCAAGGTTGACTGGTCAGGGAGTGACTTAGCAGTATCTGAATTTGGTGTCAAGTGTCCACACTGGGTGCTCTATCCAGTTTCATTCTTTCTCTGTTTCACCAGAGCAGTTGTGGTGCATTTGAGTGGCTCACTCATGCCATTCAAGAATCAACCACATTGATGGGTTTGGAGTAACATCTAGGCCAGACTAGGTAAGGACGGCAGATTTCCTCTCCTGAAGGACAGATGTGAACCAGCTGAGTTTTTATGATAACATGGTAAATTTTGTAGTAGTCATTACTCATGACTATATTTTTTTTAATTCTAGGTTAACTGAATTTAAATTCCATAGCTCCCATGCTGGCATACAAACTCAGGATTGTTAGATCAGGCCCCTGGATTACTAGTCCAGTAATTTAATCACTGTGCCATCGCCATGACTTGCACATTGTCACAGTACTCCAGCAATTTCTCCTCCAATGAGCTACTGGGATTGTTTACACATGAGCCAGAGATGTAGCAGGAGCTCTGTGAACCACACGGTAACTATTTTTTCTCAAGATGACATCATTTCTGATCTCATAAATCTGCTTGACCATTGCCTAGAAGGCTGTTGCTCAGTGCGAAAGGTTGCAGTTGAAAGTTGGGTTTCCAGGATCAGGGTTGCTCTGACTCATTGTCCTATTTCCTGGGTGGTTACTTCTCCTGAAGTCAGTGGCCTTCCATGGCCATGTGCAGCTTCTTTAAGCCAGCTCTGTAGGAGCAAATGTACATGGAAGCCAGCGCCTAGCAAATACACAAAGGTGATGAGTTGATATTTCTATGGTACTTTTAATGGTTTGATGTATAAATCTCATGTAGAATGTAGGCTCTATAGGAACATTTTTTTTCATTGTGGTCAAGTGGATATTGTAATAGACAGCAACAGAGGAATGGTGAAAATTAAAAAGTGTGATTGTGTTTACTGGGAGTGCATCCTGATGTGTTGTCTAACAACCCTGCCAAAAAGGGACTCTCTATATTGTCTCCTCCCTTCATTTTCCATTTCTGCCCTTCTGCTCTGAAGCTCCTGGTAAGGGATCAGATCCTTGTTTGTGAAATTGTACACAGTGAATTTTGAGATCTGCTTTATTCTTCCAGGTGACCCTTCACCGCATTATTTTTTGAGGTAGAACAGGAGAGATGTCCTGGTGCACGCTTATCCCATCAAACAACATCAATAAAACAGATTAATTGATCATATTTTTTTTGTTGTTCATGGCAGCCTGCTGTGCACACAATGACTGCCACATTTAGCAATCTCACAATCATAACTACATGTCAAAATACTCTTTTTAGACAGCAAGCATCCTGCATATGTGAAAAACACTGCAGAAATGCAGGTTATTTATTTTATTATTAAAGGCCATCAACATAATACACTTCAGAATTTAGGTAAATTATGTAATATTAATCATCTTTAAACACTAATCATCATGCCTTTGTCCATTGTAACCTTGAGAGGATTTGAACTGCCAAAGGGAAGCAAGTGTGACAAGAGAGAATGGCAATCCCATGCTGGAGTGCTGAATACAGGCCACTGGTTAGTTGCACAGCTTTATCTATTGGTAAGCAATAGCTGTCTATAGAACAGGATAAAACTTGGATGGCTTGGAGACTACCGATTGCCCTCTACCAAAAGCTTTCTATAGCAGGTTAGATCTTGGAGGAAGAGATTGGATGGTGGGTAAGGAGGGTGAAGGAAACCTTAATCATTATCAAAACCAACAGCATTAAAATCCCAGATTAGTGGGAAATGGAGTCTTCCCATTTTAACTTCTCTCCTGTTCCATTACCAGCAGGTAAGGAGAAGCAAAATCGCTCTTTGAACATCCAGCATGCCTTGTGAAAATCATATTTTAGGTTGTTAAACCCAGATTTAAATGAAAAACATGATTATGATTGCCTCTATTTCACCATACTTTTACTCCGATTATATCAAGGTTTGTTAAGGGGTTGGTTTAGTTTAGAAAATAAATCATTGAGCTGTAATTGCTCACAGCAAGTGCTCTTGTTCCATTTTATTTATTGCTGCCCTTTATAATCCTTTTGCTGACATGCGTTGGGAAATGTATCATTCTTAATAATAAGCAGAAGAAATGGAAACCTGGTTTGCATTTGAATTGCTCTCTGATCCTTTCATTTTCCAGTGGTGTCTCTATTTGGTAGACTGTCTGCTCAGATATGTCAGCAATACATTATGACCCACCATAACTGCAGATATTACAAATGGTTACCAGTGCAGCTATTTTTGGAGTTTTGCTTAACTTTGATTGTGACACTGTATGTGACAGGTTCCAATAATCATGATAATTTCACAATAAGTAAAAGTAACTTGAACAATGTAAGGAAATTTCAGTGAAGAAATTCAACAGACTGTTAAGCCGTCATTCTTGCAACTGAAAATATTATGCAAACAGAATCAAAGTTTTACTGGAAGAGTTCTTGTTTGAACAAGACTAACAAAAATATTAAAGATCAAGGAAACTGGACTCGGTTGCGATTCATTATCTGGTTATGGATCCAGGAAGCCTGCAAGAACTTAAGGTAGGCAAAAGGATTGGCTTCTCACAGAAAGGACTTCCAATAAAAGAAAATTGAGGAAGCAGGCAGTTGAGTGGAATTCTCTGCTGATATAGCCAGAGGAAATTATGTCAGCTGTACAAAATGAAAATAATCTCAAAACTGCGTAAACTGTATCTCCAGCTTAAAATGCAGCTTAATACACAAGACCACAAGAGGAATAAGTTTGCACATAGGTGGGGTGAAAAATCTCTGTCATTCATTGTTTTACAATCCTAATTTTCCCAATATATTGTACAAGTTATTTGAAAAATACACTCCAGTGAACTTTAGCCTCCTTTCAAATAATTAAAACTCCTTTGATCACCTTTGTACCGTTTAACGAACACCTTTGTACCGTTTAAAGAACAAGTAGAAATTGACCAGAAATATAAAAGCCATTTTTGATGTGTACCACGCTTTTGGAACCAGTATGTTATTTGTCTTCATTCTGACATAACTAACTCTTTCTTAATCGCAGGTCTATCCAATATTATCCCAAGATCTCTTTACTAGCACTACCAAGTTCTTTTGTTCCTATATTAATTATTTTATATTTATCTATGTTAAGTTGTCTCTACATTATTTAGTCTAATATCTAGAATATCTAAATCTTTCTGAATTTGATTTCATGACCATCATTACTTGTCCTTATAATTTCATCAGCACATTGGAAGTTTTGCTTATGACATCCTCATACAAATTGTTAATTTATGTTAAAAGTAGCATCACTAACATAAATGTCTGGCTTCCATCTTACTATCAAGACATTCTTGGTAAACGTCATATTGGATTAAAATAAAATTGCATGCATACCATGAAGTTGCATCTTATTTTGTCTATGTCATTCCTAAAATATGATACAGATGTAAAAAGTTATGATGAGATCATAAAAATAGCACCATAAATAAATCCATCTTGGAAGTATTTTTTCAAACAATACTTGGTATCTGTTTAAAATATGGAATCTGATGCCAGGAATACTTCTGAATTATGTGAAAGTGAAAATAGTGGTAAGTTTAACTGGAGATGCATACCAATTCCTGGGTACCAAATGGATTAATTGTCAGTCATTGCTTTCTACATCTTGCCTAAGATCTTAAAAGCTTCTGAACAAATTTACTGAAGATTTTTGGAATAGACAAACTTTTATACAAAAAGAAATGCACAATGATAGATAGCAAGTCAGTGCAAAATATAAAAAGAACTAAAATTGTTTATTCTTTGGACATGTAGTATGCGCAAAATATCCTAACTATTGGCATCTTGGATAGTACAAAGTTGGGAATGACAGAGGAAGTTTTGATTTTATTTGTATCTTTTTCTAGGGAATATTAATCAGTTCATACTTTGATGCACAAAATACATTATCCATTCTTAAAATATGCCACAGTAATCTTCATGGAGTGACAGTGTACCAAATAAATGAATGCTAAATGAAAATATGTGTATTTGTTTGATGATTTTTCTTTCCAATTACAGGTTGCATAGTAGAAATAAAACTTGTAAATATTGAAATGTATTTAAATAAATCATATCAACTATATTAGCTAATTATTTATTATATATATGTTCTACACTTAATTACATTAATTAACTGATTAATATTATACAAAATGAAAAAAATCTAAATATACATAAAATTTTATGAAATAGACTCTGCTCATTATTTTTAGGTTTTCCTGCATAAGTTCTTATTCATAACGTCAAGGAATGAGCAATATTAGAGAAATTGTTGTAAAAGAAAAAATGAAACTCAGCAAACGTTTGTACTAACAAAAGCTTATTGTTATGGGAACACCCAGAAATGATCAGAATGCTAGTCCAATGGAGGATATTTTATTTATTATTATATCGTCATAACTATCCCATCATAACTTGTTACTTTTGCAGCAAGACCAATAAGATCAATATTATTTTATAACATGTCTGTCTAAGGAACTGCTAATAAGAAGATTGACTGTGTACCTGATATATCATGCATCAGTATTTCCAACCTCCATTCAATAGTGCTGTTTTTTGACTTTACAAAGATTGTTAGCTTCCCTGCATCAGTGGAACAGGAAAAAGTAGGCCTGAGTGTAATATTATTCAGAAAATATTTATGCACAAACTGCATAAGATTCACTGATGGATGCCAGAGATTTTCCATAAATGCTGTTATGACATCTATATTGCTTCTATTAACTTAATGGAAACTAATAGTTTTTGTTAGTGGCACATTACACATGGTGCTGTATAAGCTTTAAAATAAGTAGCCCTGTATTCAAAACTCTGAAAGGGTAATCAAATGTATTAGTGAGAAGGGAGCAAATGCGCTGTTGGTGAGAAAAATAAATTTTCATAGTTAAGTAAAAAAGGTTGGAGACAGTTTTACGGAGAGATTTTAAAATCTTACTGAAGCAAGTCCACTTCCAGTTCTGTACTCTGTTATGCTAATGTGACAGTCTCATTAATAAAAGCACCAAAATGTACCTTATTTGAATGGTAGTTATGTATACTGTTCACTTCTGACATTAAAAGGAAAATTTATTCTTAAGCATAACCTAACACCAGACCAAGAGTTTTCATAATTTGTTTAATTAAGTAGCAACTGGGTTCTAGATTTTAAAAACTGACATAAAATGAGCAGCAGAGTGGAAATTTTTAAATGGGTGGCTTTGCTCATTGTTGATCATGTGATTTTCTGAATATTAATTGGAAAAAGTATGTCACCTCACCACAAGCAGCTTCTTTATTTACATATCTGGACATCGTTTAAATGCAAAATGGGAGTAAATACTTTGGGACAATTTCTCCTTCCAATAATAGCCTATTTGGTTTCACTATTTTGTTAATCACTGCTATAAAATATTTGTTTGTCTGCATCAAACCAAGAAGGTCACAGGTTTTAATCCACTGTTTTGAGGGTTTTTCCAGTATTAAGTTAATGCTATGAAACAAGTCTTCCAAATTTATACTATGCCATTTAAATTTTAGATTTGTGCTGCACTCTGAAAATGCACAGTTGCACTTCAGGCATCTGTAATCACTCACAGTTTGTTTGCTTCACCCTCGCATTTCTGGTTTCCATTATAGTATTAGTTAAGATGAAAGGAATAATTTTTTTTGCAATATTATGGTTAAAAGAAAGTTATTATAAAGGCACATTACAAAAATGATGCTCACAATTGCGAACCATACTCATGAAATTGCATTGATAATGGTAAATTAATAGGCCTCTAATTTGTATTTGTTAATGAACGAAATTCAATGCATTGCTTTTATTCCCTTGGTTATATTTTTCAGTAATAAACATGGTTCTGAAAGTTTATTAATTATGGATCCTTATGAATATTTCATCTGATTTTGTGCATTTTTTGTTGGGATACTATTCTCATCTTTTCAACATGTTGATGTCCTCTGTCTTGGTTCCTCTGATAATGAAAAAAGTCTGAGCCATAAAACTTCCCACAGATTACTAATGCCAGAACATACAGAACATTAACACAAGGGTGGGGCAGCAACTCCTGTACATGACAGACCAGATTTTTTGACATCGTACTGGCAATTACTCTCATACCTAAGCTGAAGCTGACCTTCTAATTTGCTTCATTCTGGTCCTGGAATGCCTACACTGTGATGCTAAGTTCTCCCCATCCCTTGATCATTTCAATCCCCTTGTGCCCATCAATCACAGCTGTGCTAACCTGCATTGGTCCTCCAGGTCCACGATTCACTGTTATTTCGACTGAGGTCACTGAATGATAACTTTAAGCACAGTAGTGACAGTTTTTCTATTAAGTGATTAGGTTGCCCACTCTCTTTTCCTCACCAACCTATATCAGCTCATAATGCACTGGCACCATGTGATATTAACCAAATCTCTGCTTACAAACCCAATGCTCGCTCTGAAGATAAACTGACAAGTCATCATTTGATTAAGTTAAAAAGCTGACTCACTCCATAGTGGAACACAATTTGAGTTCATATTCTGCCTGCACACTCTTATAAAATAAACATGCATGCATACTGTCTGCTTCAGAGAGCCCTTTACTGAACTTAAATTCACAAGAGAGTCAAATTATTTTGGAGGCAGAAGAGACTGCAGCAAAAAATCAAATTGCTGGAGCAACTCAGCGAGTCAGGCAGCATCTGCAGAGACAAAGGGATAGTTGATGTTTTGGGTCTGGACCCTGCATCAGGATTGAGAATGTAAAGGGGAGGTAGCCAGTATAGAGGTGAGGGGGAGGAGTGAGGCAGGAGCTGGCAGACTATAGGTGTAACCAGGTGAGGATGTGGTGATGGGCAGATGGAATCAGGTGGGCGAAGGGAAGGGTGGAGGCAGAGACTGGGAGGTGATGTGGAGACATCAAGGGCTGCAGATTCTGAAATCTGAGAAGTAAAGAGGGTGATGTGGAACCAGATGAGGGAGGGATGATGGACAGATGGGCAGATGGAACTTCAGTTTTCAGGTCAGAAATGGGCACAGGGCAGAAAGCGCATGCCACATCTATTTGAGCTGCTGGTATCCGTTGACCCTCCATGGGCAGCAGTCCTAATTCAAAAGATGAACCTCTGTCTACTTGCCTCAATGACAGTGGCCTGAAGACAAGTCCAAGCATCAGGGGGAGGTGAGGATATGCAGAAGGCTGGAACAGCAAAGTTGATAATGAACATCTGGAACAGCATTGACAGCTGATGTGTCTGGCAGTGGGGCCCCACCTTTCATGAAGGTCATTCATGGCAGAGCTGGCCACTTGTCGCTGGAAAGGCCAATGCTATCAGGGCCTTACCAATACACTGGGAACAAGCCTCCCATTGAAGGATGCACCAAGAAAAACACTGGTAGATAATGCATGCTCCAAAAGGTATGCAATTTGTGAATTTGGACAGCTGGCCAATTATCAGAAGTGCTCCACCACAGCAAAGCACTTCTATAGCCTGGTGAAACTTTCTTTGAAGTGCATAGAAACACAACAATTAAGTTTAAATAAAGGGCCTCAAATTTGGAACCTCCATTCAAGCTTCCAGTCTTCTTTTATTGAGATTCATGGAATACTTATCCGATGTGTTTTCCACTGCCTGTTTACAGTGTTAATTATTATTTCATCCGTGCCTTTGTCCTTTAAGAAGAGGCATGAGTGAGTGGAAATCAGGACTCCCTCAGAGCTCCAGTGCTGATATGGTTCACAGATGTGCTGGCAGGGGGTATGTGTTAAATTGGACCTCAGTGACAAGAGCGTTGAGGTTTACTTTCATCTCAAGAATTCATGTAATAAAAGCCAAATTCAAAAATCAAAACTGATGCACAATATTATTCACAATTTCTATATTTGAAACTATTTATTTGTGATGCTATGACATTCAAGTCCTTAGACAAGTCCACAACCTCAATTAAAGAGGGCCCTACTAGACAGGGTGAAACACTAGACCTCTTCTTAGGCAACAAGGTAGGGCAAGTGACTGAAGTGTCAATCGGGGAGCACTTTGGGTCCAGTAACCATAATTCTGTAAGTTTTAAAATAATTATGGAGGAGGATAGGACAGGTCCACATGCTAAGGTCCTAAACTGGGGCAGGGTCAATTTTGGAGGCATTTGGTAGGATCTTGCAGAAGTCGATTGAATGAGATTGTTTGCTGGTAAAGAGATGATTGGTAAGTTGGAAGCTTTTAAAAATGTGATAACAAGAATCCAGGGGCAGCATGTTCCTGCTAGGGTGAAGGGCAAGGCTGCCAAGCTTAGGGAACCCTTTTTGATGAGAGATATTGAGGCTCTGGTCAGCAAAATGAAGGAGGCATACATTGGGTTTAGGCAGTCAGGAACAAGGAAGCTAGGGAAGAAATTGCAGAGGTCATTGCAGAGATATTTACTTCATCTTTAGCCACAGAAGTTCCTAAAGACCGGAGGGTGGCTAATAATGTACCGTTGTTTAACAAGGGAAGCAAAGACAAGCCAGGGCACTACAGGCTGGTGACTCTGACATCAATCATGGGTAATTTACTGGAGGGGATTCTGAGGGACAGGATCTATCCACATTTGGATAGGCAAGATCTAATTTGGGATAGTCAGCACAGCTTTGCGCTTGGGAAGTCATGTCTGACAAACCTCCTAGAGTTCATCCAGAAGGTAACCAAGAGGTTAGATGAGGGTAGGGCAGTGGACATTGTCTATATGGACTTTAGCGAGGCCACTGGACAAGGTCCCGTATGGCAGGCTAGTCTGGAAGGTTAGATCGCATGGGATCCAGGGAGAGCCCTCTTTTCATTACTACCATCAGGGAGGAGGTACAGGAGCCTGAAGACCCATACTCAACACTTCAGGAACAGCTTCTTCCCCTCCACCATCAGATTTCTGAACTGTCCATGAATCCATGAACTCAACTTTGTCATTCCTCTTTTGAACTATTTTATTTATGTTTTGGTAACTTATTGTAATTTTTATGTCTTGCACTGTACTGCTGCTGCAAAACAACAAATTTCACGACATATGTCAGTGATAATAAACCTGCTTCTGATTCTGAGAAGGTTAATTGGATTCATAATTGGCTGATGGTAGGAAGCAGAGAGTGATAGGCAAAGGTTGTTTCTCAGACTGGAGGTCTGTGACTAATGGTGTGCCACAGAGATCGGTGCTGAGACCTTTGTTGTTCATTTTATAAATACATAAACGATTCAGATGCGAATGTACATGGCATGGTTAGTAAATTTGTGGATGATACTAAAATAGACGGTATCACAGACAGTGAAGAAGGTTATCAAAAATTACAGGGGATCTTGATCAGCTAGGTAAGTGGGCCGAAGATTGGCAAATGGCCTTCAATTCAGATAAGTGCAAAGTGTTGCCTTTTGGAAAGTCAACCAGCATAGGAATTATACAGTGAATGGTCGGGCCTTGGGGAGTGTTGTGGTACAGAGGGACCTAGGAGTACAAGTACGTAATTCATTGAAAACAGCATCACAGGTGGACAGGGTGGTGAAAAAGGAGGTTGGCACGCTGGCCTTCATCAGTCATGACATTGTGTATAGGAGTTGGGACGTTACGTTGTAGTTGTACTAGATGCTGGTGAGACTGCACTTGAAGTATTTGTCGTATAACTGCACTCTTTCCAGATTAATGATGTCTTTCCTATGACAGGTTTGGTCTCCCTCTTATATGAAAGATGTCACTAAGCTGCAAAGAATGCAGAAAAGATTTACGAGGGTGCCGCCAGGACTCGAGGGCCTGAGTTATAGGGAGAGGTTGGGCAGGCTAGGACTTCATTCCTTGGAATGAAGGAGATTGAGGGGTGACCTTATAGAGGTGTATAAAATCATGAGGTGTATAGATAAAGTGAATGGACATAGTCTTTTTCCCAGGGAAGGGGAACTAAAATCTAGAGGGCATTAGGTTTAAGGTGAGAGGTGAAAGATTTAAAAGGGACCTGAGGGGCAACTTCTTGTTCCACAAAAACAGCTGATTTTAAGTAGCACATCTGCCACTACTTTCCAAACCTCCAATCCAATCCCTTGGTTGACCTTATTACAGTAAGACATGAAGCTCTTTGCTTAATTGGAGCTGATGGATGTACCCCAGGTTGCTGTGGGAGGCAAGGGAGGAGATTGCGGAGCCTCTGACGATGATCTTTGTGTTGTTGATGGAGACGGGAGAGGTTCTGGACGATTGGAGGGTTGCGGATATTGTTCCCTTATTCAAGAAGGGGAGTAGGGATAGCCCAGGGTATTATAAACCAGTGAGTCTTACCTCAGTGGTTGGTAAGCTGATGGAGAAGATCCTGAGAGGCAGGATTTATGAACATTTGGAGAGGTATGATATGATTAGGAATAGTCAGCATGGCTTTGTCAAGGGCAGGTCCTACCTTACGAGCCTGATTGAATTTTTTGAGGATGTGACTAAACACATCGATGAAGGGAGAGCAGTAGATGTAGTGTATATGGATTTCAGCAAGGCATTTGATAAGGTACCCCATGCAAGGCTTATGGAGAAGGTGAGGAGACATGGGATCCAAGGGGACATTGCAGTGTGGATCCAGAACTGGCTGGCCCACAGAAGGCAAAGAGTGGTTGTTGAAGGGTCATATTCTGAATGGAGGTCGGTGACCAGTGGTGTACCTCAGGTATCTGTACTGGGACCCTTACTCTTTGTGATTTTTATAAACGACCTGGATGAGGAAGTGGAGGGGTGGGTTAGTAAGTTTGCGGATGACACGAAGGTTGGGGGTGTTGTGGATAGTTTGGAGGGCTGTCAGAGGTTACAGAGGGACATAGATAGGATGCCAAGTTGGGCTGAGAAGTGGCAGATGCAGTTCAACCCAGATAAGTGTGAAGTGGTTCATTTTGGTAGGTCAAATATGTTGGCGGAATATCGTATTAATGGTAGGACTCTTGGCAGTGTGGAGGATCAGAGGGATCTTGGGGTCTGAGTCCATAGGACGCTCAAAGCGGCTGCGCAGATTGACTCTGTGGTTAAGAAGGCATATGGTGTTTTGTCCTTCATCAATCAGGGAATTGAATTTAGGAGCCGAGAGGTATTGTTGCAGCTATATAGGTCCCTGGTCAGAACCCACTTGGAGTATTGTGCTCAGTTCTGGTCGCCTCACTACAGGAAAGATGTGGAAGCCATAGAGAAGGTACAGAGGAGATTTACAAGGATGCTGCCTGGAATGCGGAGCATACCTTATGAAAGCAGGTTGAGGGAACTCGGCCTTGTCTCCTTGGAGAGACGGAGGATGAGGGGGGACCTGATAGAGGTGTATAAGATGATGAGAGGTATTGATTGGGTAGATAGTCAGAGGCTTTTCCCCAGGGCTGAAATGGTGGCCACAAGAGGACATAGGTTTAAGGTGCTGGGGAGTAGATATAGAGGAGATGTCAGGGGTAAGTTTTTTACTCAGAGAGTGGTGAGTGCGTGGAATGGGCTGCCAGAAACGGTGGTGGAGACGGATACAATAGGGTCTTTCAAGAGACTGTTAGATAGGTACATGGAGCTGAATAAAATAGAGGGCTGTGGGTAAGCCTAGTAATTTCTAGGGTAGGGACATATTCAGCACAGCTTTGTGGGCAGAAGGGCTTGAATTGTGCTGTAGTTTTTCTATGTTTCTATGTTTCTATAATGATAGCCAAAGTCCATGAAGTAGAGAAAAAAATAATTCTAGACAATTCTGCTTGAGACTGCCTGACGATTAATTTGATTCTTACTTATCTAATGCATTTTTGTTTTAATATCTTTTTGGGACATCTGCGTCACTGCAAGGTCAACATTTATTGCCTCTCTCTAATTGGTCTTGAATTGAGTGACTGGCTTAGCCATTTCGGAGGGAAGTAAATGGTCAAATATGTTGCTGCAGCTCTGAAATTATATATGGGCCAGAAGGGATAAGGAAGACATATTTCCTATAGGGCATTAGTAAACCAGTTGGGTATTTATAATAATCTTGCAGTCTCATTGTCATCATTATTAAGACAAGCTTTAAGTTCCAAATTTATTTAATTAACTGAATTTTAATTATCCAGCTGGGATAGTAGTATTCAAACTCATGTCTTTAGATCATTAGAATAGATTTTTCTGAATTATTTGTTCACTAACAATCACTATGTGACCATAACAAGACACTTCACTCTTAAGATCATCAGTCAGACCAAGACCACAATTTCTCCTCTACAACTTGTAACTCTTCTGTACCTTGCATACCAATTTATTTCTACATTGACATCCAAAAAAAACCAATGGATTTAATGAAGTCAAAAACAAAATCGATAAATACTTGAAGGAAAAATAATTTTAGGGTAATTGGAAAGAGCACTGTGATAACCTCTTCCAAAGAGTCAATGGAGTCACAGTGGGCCAATTGACTTCTTTCCATTCCTAATTCTAGGATTTTGTTGTATTGTTTTCTGAACTTGAGAAAGTTACTATTAAACAAGATGAGTTCAGGCTTTGGCTGTTCAGGGTGTTTCTTGTCCTCGGGGTTACAGGATGATTCTTCTCCTAACCATTTATGGAGATTCCTATTATTTGCTCTGGTGCAGTGTTTAAAACAGGAAAAAAGACAGAGCCAGTCTAAGCTCCAATATGGGAGGTGGATCCAGAGGGTACCATTGCCTGTCCACACTGGCATTAAGCACTCTCCTGACCTTAACACTTCTTCAACAAAGATCAAACTGCTAAATTTCAGAGGTGAGGTAAGAATGACTGTCCTTAACATCAAGGTAGCATTTTACCAAGTGTTGCAATGAAAGGCTCGAGTCAAACTAAAGTCAGTATGAATCAAAAGAAAAACTTTTCATTGCCTAGAGTCATACCTCATGGAAAGGAAAGATCATAACCATTGTGCCTCTCAATGGACAGAATCCTCACTACAACTTGGGATGATTATTGAACAAGAGGAGGTTTAACCATACAATCTCAAATGCTCCTTCTCTACTTACACTGCTCATGGACCAGGGATTCCCATGATTGGTGGGGATGTTATACTTTCTCAATGGTGCTTTGAGAAAGTTGCTGTATCTTTTCCTCTGCTCATCCTGTAATCCTTTGCCATGAGAGAGTTCAGAATAATATGCTTCAGTAGTCTACTGTTGGGCAAGCAAATGATGTGGTGTGCCCATTCGATCCAACAAAATGGAACTAGGCCCCTTATGCTGGGGATGTTGTCCTCAGAGAGGATGCTCATGCTGACTTTTCAGAGACAGCATTGGTAGAGTCTCTCCAGTGCCAGCTGTAAATTGTCCATGTTTCAGAAGCATGCAAGATGCC
The DNA here is from genome assembly GCF_009764475.1 of Pristis pectinata. NCBI lineage: Eukaryota > Metazoa > Chordata > Chondrichthyes > Rhinopristiformes > Pristidae > Pristis > Pristis pectinata. The sequence goes on along the minus strand of NC_067405.1, from coordinate 105,236,090 downwards.
AGTGATCACTGCTGTGCAACCTCACTTTGCATGTCTACAAAGAGGACATTCCACGGGCCCTCAGAGATGCTAGAAACATAATCATCTTCAATGAAGTTGTGGTAGCAACAGAGGGTATCCCTACAACCTGCCACAGGGAAAGACATTGCCAGAGACCTTCTCAGCTGCCTCTGGCTCCTCCCAAATTGTAGTACAGATTCTGTCCATTGAGAGGGACAATGAATATGATCTTTACTAAATAACAACTCCAAGAAAAATGAACCAAGTAACATTAAGCACTTTACATGGCCTGTTTTGACCTCTTAAAAACCCTTGCTTATATGAATGCAACTCTAACATCACTCAAGAATCTTGATACAATACATAAAACAGCCTTTTTGAAGGTAACCCATTCTTCAGCCTCTACCTTAAATATTCTCTCCCTCAAGCAGAGTGCATGAATGCTGTAAAGCAGCAACTCACCAAAGCCTCGCTGATTACAACTCCCAAACCTACAACCCTTACCACCAAAAAGAACAAGAGCTGCCGGACTATGTGGACACCACAGTTCTCCTTCAAGTCATAAAAGATTCAGATGTGGAAATCTATTACTATTCTTTTATTGTTCCTGGGCCAGATTCCCTATCCATCATGGAAAACCTTCACCACAAGAACTGAAATATTTCAAGAAGGCTGCTCACTACCTTCTCAAGCACAATAAGTCTGGCCTTGTCAGTGAAGCCCACAACCCGTGCATGAAAAAAAATTGTTCTTGCTCCTGTCCTCCAATTCAAATGTAAGAAGCTGTCTAGAGTGTACTGGAAATTTGTCAAGGCTATGCAAATAGCCCTGGCCAGGAACACACTGTCTGTTTCAACACCTATCAAGGACCCAGCAGGGTCCCAAAGAGAAAAATCACCTTAATGATTATTCAGAACTTCCTTCAGTTAAGCATTGGCAAAACCAAAATCATTCTATTCCTTTAAAGCATGAAATAATTTGCATTTATATAGCATCTTATTATGTCTTTCAGGATATCCTAAAACACTTCACAACAAATTACTTTGAAATGCTATGTATGTGAATGCAGTAACCATTTGCACACACCAAGGTCAAAAAGAACAATGAGATGAATTGATCAGTTAATCTATTTTTTTGGTGGTGTTACTTGAGGAAAGAATATTGGCTTGGACATCTGTTCATCTTCAAATAGTGCCATGGGATCTTAAATGTCCACTTGAATAGGCACACAAGATCTCATTTTAACATTTAATCTGCTGAATGCAGCTCAGACAAAAAATGCATGGAAGTTATAAAATGAAAACAGGGCCCTTGAACCAACCAGTTCATGTCAGTGTCCATTCACCAGGCAAGTAAACAGTTTTAATCACTTTTAATTTGCACATAACCTCAGCACCTTCTCCTTCATTGACTATCCAATCTAATTTTGAATGTTGGCAAAGCTTCTGCCTCAACCATTAACCCTGGAAATGAATTCTACAGCCTCACATTCTTCAAACTCTGTTAAATGTAATTTTGTACCAATAGCCCTTCAAATCTTGGCCAGTCTTCTTCTATCTATGCTGTCCCATCTTTGCATAATTTTCCATCCTTTTGTCAAAGTGCTTCATAATCTATATTAAACAGATCAAACTTTTCAAATCTTTCTTTGTGTTTTCTCATTGTTAGCAATATTCTGGCACCATCCTTCAGATCACTGGCCTGAAACGCTAACTGGTTTTCTCTCAATGGGTGTACTTTCTGTTTCTGTTTCAGACTTCCAGCATTCATACCATGCTTTTATTTTACAATATTCGAGATGTGTTCTCATCAAAGTCAAATGTAATTGCCAAAAAACTTCCTTACTCTTGCACTCCAATCTCTATTCAATAAAAGCCGGATCCCTGCAGAATACCACGATTCACAGACTTCCAGCCAGAATAAGTCCCATCAACCACTACCCTCTGTCTTCTATAGGCAAGCCAATTCTGAATCCAAATAGCCAATTCATTGTGGATCCCATGCATCTTAGTCTTCTGGATGGGCCTCCCATGAGGGACCTTGTCAAATGCCTCCATGTAGACAACAACCACAGCTCTACCTTCATCAATCACCTTCGTCACCTTCTCGAAAAACACATTCAGTAAGTAAGACACAACTTGCCCCACACAAAGCCATGCTGACTGTCACTAACTTGACCACAGTTTTCCAATTGCTCCTAAATCCTATCCTGAGGAATTCTCTTTCCCTACCACTAACATGAGACTCACCGGTCTATAGTTTCCAGGATTATCCCTATTTCCCTTCTTGAATAATGGAAGAACATTAGCAACTCGCCAGTCCTCCAGGACCTCACCTAGGGCTAGAGAGGACACGATAATATTGGTCAAGGCCCCAGCAATCTCATCTTTTGCCTCCCTTGGGGATTAATCCATCTTAATGCTCTTTAAGAGACCCAACACTACTTCCTTATCTATCTCGAAATGCCCTAGCAAATTAGCACACTGCATTCTGATGTCACTATCCTCCACATCCTTTTCCATGGTAAATACTGATGCAAAGTACTCATTTAGGACCTCATCCACATCTTCTGCCTGCAAACATATGTTCCCTCCTTTATTCCTCTGTGGTCTTACCTGCTCCCTAGTTATCTTCTTGCTCTTGATATATGTACAGAATGCTTTGGGATTCTCTTTAATCCACCTTGCCAAGGACTTTTCATGCCCTCTCCTGGCTTTCCTAATTCCCTTCTTGAGTTCTTTTCTGCTTCTTTATAATCCTAAAGGGCTCTGTTTGATTTTAGCTTCCTAAACCTTATATGTGCTTCCCTTTTCTTCTTGACTAAATTCACCACCTCTCTCAACATCCAAGGTTCCCTGACCTGGCCATCCTTGTCTTTTCTTCTTACTGGAACATACCTATCCTGCATTCTGTGCATTTGGTCTTTAAACAACCTCCACATGTCAGGTGTGGACTTCCCAAAAACAGCTGTTCCCAATTAACTCTCCCTAGTTCCTGCCTAATACTATCATAATTTGCCCTTCTCCAATTTAATACTCTCCCGCGAGGTCCATACTTATCCTCATATATAGCTATCTTAAAACTTAAGGAGTTGTGATCACTGTTCCCTAACTGTTCTCCCACTGAAAGGTCAGTCATTACCCAACACCAGGTCCAGTACAGCCCCTCTTCTTGTTGGACTATCTACATATTGATTTAAGAAACTCTCCTGGATGCACCTAACAAATTCTGCCCTGTCCAAACCTCTTGCACTAAGGAGGTCCCTGTCTATATTAAGGAAGTTGAAGTCACCCACGACAATAACTCCGTTGCTTTTACACCTTTTCCTAACCTGCCTGCATATCTGTTCCTTCATGTCCCGTTGCTATTGGGGGGTCTGTAGTATAATCCCATCAGAGTGATTGCACTTTTCTTATTCTTGAATTCTACCCATAATGGAGGACTCAGTGGATGAGCCCTCCATTATGTCCCCTCTGAGTGTAACTATGATATTGTCCCTGATTAATAGTGCAACTCCCCTCCCCCACCCACCCCACCCCACTTTTACCTCCTTCTCTATCTTTTCTAAAACATTGAAACCCTGGAATATTAAGCATCCATTCCTGTTCCTCTCTCAACCTAGTCTCTGTTATGGCCACAATATCATAGTTCAATGTACTGATCCATGCTCTAAGTTCATCACCCTTACCAATAATACTCCTAGCATTAAAATACACACACTTCAACCTGTCCATCCCATTGTGCCTATTACCTTGCTCCTGCCTGTCCTTCCTTACAGACTTACTAGTCATGATATCTTCCTTCCTCTTAATCCCTCCACTTTCCAACCTGATGTTCTGGTTCCCATCCCCCTGCCAAGCTAGTTTAAACCCTCCTGAGTAGCATTAGTGAACCTCCCAGCCAGGATATTAGTCCCCTCCAGTAAGGTGCAACCCATCCCTCTCGTACAGGTCACCTCTGCCTCATATGTGTAGCGGTTTTATTTTAGCACCAGGCACCCGAAAATCACTTGGAAATAAAGTGTAATACAGTTATGACCATTTCCTTTTCAAATTGCACCACTTTGGAATTTCACCCTTATGTACCTGTCAAATTTTGTGTGTGAGTCATGCATGGGACAACATTGTTCCAATGCATGGCTTGGGAATCGAGGCTGCATTGTACCAAGAAACATCCACCCAGTCCATTTTCCTGGAACAACCAGGTTTTCTGAAATGGGCCACTTTCAGCAGATCTTCCTGGCCCAGGGTTGGGAACCCAGTTAAGTTGACCTAGATTTTGTTTTAAATATTCCCTTTAACTCCATAGGCCATGTTATCAATTATTGTTCCAGCCCTACCCAAAATGCCAATCTCATGAACCTGGCACACATCCCAGAGCAACCCTTCCACACTCACTAGGCCCCTATCTCCAACTGGTCACCAGTCACCCATCCCTCACCAATTCTGATTGACCAATCCTCCATGCTTTTAATGTGCCTTCAACCACTCATCCTCTCCCCCCGATCTCCTGGTCTTCATTGCCTCAGGCACCACTGACTTCTCCAGAGGCAAGCTCTTGACCAAAACAGTCAGTGGCATACCTCACAATGACACATCAGCTTGCTTTTAGTGGCACATAACATTTTACAGGTCTCTGTCTTCACATCTAAGTTACTAATATAAATTGAAAATAATAAAGACCCAGTAACATCTCCTACTCCTAACAGTATGCCAACTTAAAAACTTAATTTTTATTCCTTGCTTCTTTTCTTTATCATTTTATTAATCTTCTATCCATGTTTATATGCTTCCCTCAATTCTATTAGCTCTTATTTCACATTACAACTTTTTGTGAGACACCCTATCAAGAGGTTTTTGAAAATATTCATGAACTACATCCAATGGGTCCCCTTTATCTATACTTCTAGTTGCATCCATATAAAAATCCTTTCAGATTTGTTGAACACAAAATATTTTATAAAACTTTGCTTATTCTGACTAATTATGTTACTTTCTAAGTGTTCTATTACTACTCACTAAAAAGTGACTCAAGCACTTTTTCAACAACTGATAGTGGTCAAGCTTGCTTCTCATTTTGCAAATTTCATATGTGTTTCTTGCTCCAGGTTCAAATCTAAGTTCAAATAACCTGGTCAGTGAGAGACCTGCTGTAAATTTGTCCACTGAATTATAAGGGTCATGTAGAGGAAGTATTTAAGATGGTTATAATGTGTAACTCATAACTTTGAACACCATTGCTTCTTCAAAGAACTGTGATACACTTGATTTCCTCAGAACTAAAACATTACATTTCAACATATTCTTCTGGGAATGATAGACTGATTGCTTTCAGAACTCCAGATACTAATAAAATTAAAAGTAAGGCCAAAGTGACAGCTCAGGCCATCATGAGAGACTTGCAGATTTCATGAAAGTGGGCAGAATCGGATTCCAGCAAGATTCCACCTTCTGCTTCTATCATTTTTTCTCAAGAATGCCATGGATAAACCTTCCATCTCCCCTAACCATAACCTATATTAAGGAGACAAATCAAGGAAATTTCTGGGTTACCTCAAGAACTTTGTCTGGTACATCCTTATAAAACCTTGGCTAATCTTATAGCTTTCTTCCTACAGGAGACCAGTTTATAAGAATTAGTCTTTCTAAAATTAAAGTTATATTATCATGCAAATATTTTTCATTTAATCAGTTAAAGTTATTTTATAAAGCATAAGTGAGTTTCACTAGTTCAGAGACACGAGATTCTGCAGATGCTGGAATCTTGAGCAACACACACAAAATGCTGGAGGAACTCAGCAAGTCAGGCAGCATCTATGGAGGGAAATAAACAGTCGATGTTCTGGGCCCAAAAACCTATCAATCTCTGAATTGCTAAAGTTATGTTTTTACCTCAATAAAATGACAAAACAAATTCCTGATCTGATTAGAACCCACTCCAATAAAATATTATCAATTTTGTAAATCATTCTTCAAGTTTCTCTCTTCCTTGCTACATGCACCAATTCCAGTCGTAGAGAAACAACTTCCTTCTTTTGCCAATACTGCTCAACAAGCTGCCAGGAGATTTGTAAAAGATGATTTACCCTATCATTCTGTTCTCAGGGAGAAACTACAAGCTTGTTTACCTTCTCCCTTGATGGTGTGGCTTAAACCAGCAACTCAAAATCCTACTTATAGTCTCTCACTTTAATATTTTATGATATGAATATTGTTTTTCCAAATATGCTGAAGCACAATGCTACCAGGACCAGTTTATAAGTACTTGGTAAGAAATAAAGAGATGTATGTTTACGTTTCCACTTTACCTGAATAAAAGGAATCGTAGGTGGTATATTGGTATTAGTGGAATAATAATGGGTCATAGATTAAAAAGTGGAATTATTTTAATAATCCACATTTCAGTTTTTCCAATAGAAATCACATATGCATAACAATTTAATAGGCAAATTGTCAGCTTGTCAAGTTCTTGATCAGTATAAAATTGGTAATAAGTAATTCTGGCATGATGTAGTTTTTTGAAAAAATCATCCTGATTTATTGGTATAAAATTATGAGGAGCCGAGGCAGTAAAAGGAACAACTTATTTCTCTTAGCTGAGGGATCCAAAGCCAGGGTGTACATATTTAAAGTAATTATTCAAAGAATTAGAGGGGAGATGAAGCTGAGGGGTGACCTGATAGAGGTTTATAACATCATGAGGGGCATAGATAATGTGGATGGTCACAGTCTTTTTCCCAGGGAGGGGAGTCTGAAACCAGAGGGCATATGTTTAAAGTGAGAGGGGAAAGATTTAAAGGGGTCCTGAGGGGCACGTTTTTCCCACAGAGGGTGCTGGATGTATGGAACAAGCTGCCAGAGGAAGTGGTAGAAGCAGGTACAACTACAACATTTAAAAGGCATTTGGACAGGTTCCTGGATGGGAAAGGTTTAGAGGCAAATGCACCAAATGCGGGTAAATGGAACTAGCTCAGAAAGGCACCTGGGTCAGCATGGACGACTTGGGCCTTAGGGCCTGTTTCCATGCTGTGTAACTCTGTGACACTATTGTAAATATAATTTGTATCTATAGTTCCTCTTGCATATTCCTTTATAATGACATGCTGGTTCATATGTTGTGAAATAACCACCAAGTTTTGAAGCTTGATTCTCACAATATATTCCATGTTTATAAAGATGTGAGAAAGTGTCAAAAATATTTACTTTTTCCTCCTCCCAGTTCCTCTTTTTCCATTGTCCTCCATTTTTCCTTGTTATTATGAAATATCCTAGTCAATAGAATAGGCAGGTAGCCCATCCCCTATGTTCTTCTGAATTTATAGTAAGAAAGTCTCCAGATCATGTGACCATTATCCATTCTGATGCATCCACGTCATTTTCACAATTTGTAGATGGTTAGTTTGTCTCCTAAAAATTTAACCAGCATGCACAGCATCTTTATTGGCTTAATCCAAACTATGAGAGGATAGGAAAATGAAAGAACTGCAGATGCTAGAATTCTAAAATACAAACAGTAGGCCAGGCAGCATCTGTGAAGAGAGAAACAGAGTAAATGTTTCAGGTCCATGACTATTCAACAGAACCTGAAACGTTAACTCTGTTTCACTCTCCACAGTTGCTGCCTGACCTGCTGAGTATTTCCAGCATTTTCTGCTTTTATTATAGAATCGCTGTGCTTCAGTTACGATTCTTTACCCAACCTACCCATCTCCTCCATACACAAATCTTGTTATTTCACCTAACATTTGTTTTGCCCTTCATATAAATGGATGTGCTTGATAGAATTTAATACTAAAATTTACAAGGTATGTCACCCAAAAGTATTGCCTCCATAATGTGTGTGACTAGAAATGAGACAAGTAGAAAGTTCAGGACTGTATTGGAATGCAAGCATTAAAAAAACGTTAGCCAACACTTGGGAAACCTAATGGTATCACTTGAATTTTCTGTGGTAAATATGGCACTACTATCATGCATGAGCTGAATTTCTAAACCTGATGTTCTCATTAGGATATTTTTATTTTTGCATGCATGCCTGATTAAAAAGTTTTAATGCAAACATTTTCACACATTACATGGATAATTTGAGATTTTGGTATATTATGAATCTTCAGAAAAGCAGGAAACTGGAATTTTACTGATGTACCTCCATTGTCATTTCTGCTTTTGTAACAAAAGAATCATTATAGGCAGCTTATCTCACAATTAGTTACGTGCAACTTGGCAGTGCTTCCTAAAATCCTCTAAGGTATCATGTTTGTTTTTTTCAAGTCCCAGTAACTATTTTTATTTTCCTACTATCTAGCTTTGATTGCCATAAAGCCTTCAGAAATTCCAAGTGTGCTTATCAAATAAGAGGCATTATAAAGTCAGCTATAATACTGCTACCTTAAAATGCTGAAGTTTTTTCTGAGTCTCTGCTGTTCCTTCTTTTTCTTGCAGAAGGCAGGAGTTAAAGATGAAAAGCTCTGTATCTCGCATCCAGCCTTTCAGTTCTTTGATCCTGACCTCCAGCTGCCTCACGAGGCTGCTGCTTTCAGGTGACAGGAGATTGCATGTTCCTGCCCCAGTTGGCCCCAATGCTGCATCCTGAGTCTTCTCTCCAAGTGTTCTCTGACACAACCAAAGGGAAACATCAATTAGCTTCATGCACTGTCCTCATTTTTAAGGTGACTATTGACAAGTCACCATCTTATTGATGTACATACTGGCTAGAATTGCCACTATCTTTAAAAGTCCAATTAAAATGATGTCCGAAACACAGTTCGGACTACTGCTGTGGAACCAACAAAAACATAGTATACCAAGAAATTACCAAATTACAAAATGCGGTATTAATTAATTACAATTATGATGCAAGTTTAAAAACAAAAAAAAGCATACTGAAGCCATCAATTGGACAGTAATCCCCATAACTAACTAGCCATTCAAAGCACAAGTTAATCTTTGGCAATATTCTGAGTAATAAATAGTTATTGTGTTGGTCGAAGGATGTGGGAACCATGGCATCCAGTCACAATTAAATCATTATATACAAATGATACCAGACTAATCTATTCAAGAAAAATGTTAGGTGAATAATTCTGGCAATTGAGTTTCTGCGATCACATGAATACTAATAATATAAAGCCTCACAGTGGAATTCAGGTTTAGCTATTGTTTTTTGCTGTGACAAATTTACCAGCACCATCAGACTCAATACCCTGAGAGAGTAGGTTGCAAAAAAGAATTTATTACCACTTTTTGTTCAGGAACACTTTGCAATCATAAATTCTTCATAAGCGGAATACTTCTGAGAATGGTCTGTCTTCATAAATATACGACAGAGCACATCAATTTCATTTAATTCACAATTTGTGGCAGCACAGCAGATGCCAATGCCTTTCTTGATAGGGTTGTTTAATATGCAATTGAGATGGAGTAATATGCAGCACAGGGGACAAAATTTCTTGGATTAAACTCTACGCACCACTGACATTTTATTTTATCATTTTCCGTTGTCAGACTGTTCATTCTAGATGAAAGCAACATTAAATTCTTTCTCATTTTAGTTTTAACTCTTTCTAAAGTATTTTTTGTTTCTTATTTATAATGTCAATTCAAATTAAATTGCAACAATGTTAAATACTTTTGTTTTGTGTTTGTAATATAATGCATCACTTTTAGCTATGACAGATACAAGCTGCGAAACATTTACAGCTACCCAGACTCCCTGCGTAATTTAAACCTTATAATAAAAGAAAAGGAATTAAATTCTGTTTCCTTCATATGAGTCAGATACAGCGCAAGTTACTAAAAGCATGCAATTCTCATTTTCATTTTTCTTCCATTATTTTGTTGAAGAGCAACTGGAACATTCTGGTACATTACTGTGAACTTATTTACTTAATTAAACAGTTTGTCTAATGTTGTAATAGAATGGGTAAATGAAAATAGAGTCAATGAGCAGAAAGTCTAATACTGCAGTGTTTTTCCTTTGTGCACAGTAATGATGTAATGACATGTTTGGATACAATCTGAGTATTTGATTATTATTCCTCTCTCTCTTCCTTTTCTTATCTATCACTGCTGCCTCCCTGTTACACACTCTGATTCAGCCAAGAGGCCAGGTTAGCATGAACTGTAGACTTTTTTGAACCTTCTGCCAGTGATTAAACCACAAAAGATGGTTCCCTTGCAGAACAAAGATGCACACGTTGGGTTTTCTTATGTGTGATTCACAGTGTTCTATTCAAGTTTCTGGGCAAGACTAGAAAACTCACTCAAAGATTATACATTTTCAGTTATGCAAAAATTCTAGCTTGTGCTTCTGGATTAGAAAACAATCAGTGTGTTAGGGACGAAGGAGCATAAGCATGGGAAGAATAATAATTATCGATGGGACCTCTTTTCTCACAAATCTGCAAAAGTATCCACACTATGTTGATTTGCTGAATATCAAATCTGCTGAACACTTCCAGCATTTCCTGATTTTCTTTCAAATTTCAAACATCTGCAAAACTGCTGCCTGATCTACTGAACATTTTCTGTATGTGATCATACGATATTCTTCATTGCATTAACCTCACACATTTGATCTGCTTGTTTTTTCTTCCATTATATTACAAGGAAGTTCAAACACAAAGATCATGACTTCTTCCAGAAGAAAATACAATAAAAGGTTTCCAAAATGGGCATTGTGCAATGCGTCAGGAGCTTATTAGCACTTCTTTACATTGTTGTGATTTAAATTGAGTGTGCAGCTCAAACAAATTCCATTCAGAGAAAGCATCCCACTGGAATGCAAATACACAAACCACTCAGCTGCAAGAATTCTAGGGTGAATTTGAGATATGGGAACATACATTGAACCATTCCTGATGGAAATTTGTAAACAAACTTCATATTTTATAAGGAGATACTTGTTAACATCAGTTGTGCACTAAACAAGTTGCAACTAACCTTAGAGACCACTGTACCTTTACTCTGAAAATTCTAAAGCCCTGAATTTTCTTAGCTTTGATGCATCCTTTGGTGACAATGAGTTGTATGAACACATGAATTCAGAGCTGGAGTAGGCCACTCAGTCCCTCAAGATTGTTCTACCACTTAATAAGATCATGGGTGCTTGCTTATAATTTCGACCCTACATTTCCCTCTGTACCACCTTGCTATTCAAGAAAATAAGAAACAGCAGTAGCAGTAGGCCAATGGGCCACTCAAATCTGCTCCGCCATGGCTGATCTAATCCTGGCCTCAACATCCCTTTCCCACTCTCTCCCCATACTCCCTGACTCCCCCTAATTCAAATGTCTGTCAACCTTTGCAAGGAACACATTCAATGTCTATGTTTCCACAGCTCCTTAGTTAGAGAATTCCTAAGATTCATGACCCTCTGAGAGAAGAAATTCCTTCTTGTCTTAGATTTAAGTGGGCAACCCCTTATTCTGAAACAACGTCCCCGGGTCAAAGCAACTCCACTAGGTAAGATGTCCTCACAGAATCCAACCTGTCAAGCGCCTCAGAGTTTTCAATAAGATCACCTCTCATTCTTCTAAACTCCAGTGCCCAACCTGCTTAACTTTCCTTCATAATTCATCCCAGGAGTCAACCCAGTGATCCTTCTTTCCACTGCCTCCAATGAAAGAATATCATGCCTTAAATATGGAAACTAAAACTGTAACAGTTCTCCAGGTACGGTCTTATCAGAGCACTGTGAAGTTACATTAAAACTTTCCTACTTTTATACCCCATCCCCCTTACATCAAGCACCAATTCCAGCATCAAGAATCGAGCTACCTCTGCCTTAAAAATATTCAAAGACTCAGCTTCTACCATTCTTTGAGGAAAAGGGTTCCAAAGGCTCATGACTCTTTGAGAGAAAATAATCTAAAAAACCTTAAAAACTGTTGTGAGGATTGTGATGTGTGGTTATTTTGTGTTCATTCAGTGAAACAAAAGTCACTTGCCACGTTTGAATTATCTGATCCTTTTCATGTCTATGACATCTGACAGGCACCAAATGTGCTATTTATGGCTAGAGGCTTGATCACTGATCTAGAGTGGATAGTTCCAGTTAAAACTTAGAGCTCACCTGCACCTCCTAGGAAGGACATGCAATTTGATTTCAGTAAGTGGCACATTTTAGTCTTTACATCTTAATTGAAGTGCAGATATCACAAACATTTCCTTATCGTGGTCCAGGTGGGAGAATTACTCTCTAAAAACTTCATGCTTATTTAGCCTGTGCTGGGTGCCCCTCTGCCCTTCCTCCTCCTTCCTCTTTCAGCAGTCCAGCACTCTGTCTCCAAGGAAGATGCCCACTAATGCACCAAGGCTGTTTTATGCATGTTCAGCCACCTACACTTAAGAAAGAGTGCATGCTTTAATGCTGAGCTCCAAAATGGTAGCTCAAATGTCAAATCAGTGTGACATTATGGTCTTCTTTTCCATAGTTCCAACTGGCATTCACCACAGGGTCAGAGTGGCACAGCCCAGAATGTCCATGCTGAACTTTTTGCCCATTCAAAAAAATCCCATTTGCCCACATTAGATCATTATCCTTCCACGTCTTCCCTATTCAAGTGCCTGTCTAAATGTGTCTTAAATGAAGTGATTATATCTAATTCCAAAACCTCCTCTAGCAGTGAGTTCCAGATATCAACCACTCTCTTTGTAAAAATCTTTCCCTGAAATCCCTGTTAAAACTCCTTCCTTTCACTTTAAACATATGTACCCCTTCCATGGGGAAAAAAAGTTCTGATTATCTTTGCCTCTTATATACCTCTCTCAAGTCACCCCTCAACCACTTTTGCTTCAGGGAAACAAGCCCAGCCTATCCAATCTCTTCTGATAACCAAAATCTTCTGATCTAGGCAAGATCCTGGTAAATCTCCTCTCTGCACATCCTTCTTATTGTATGGTGACCAGAACTGCAGACAATATTCCAAGTGCGTCTAACCAGTGTTTTGTAAGGCTGCAACATAATGTCCCAGCTTTTATGAAGGCAAACATGCCACATACCTTCTCCACCATCCTACCTACCTGTGTTGTCACTTTCAGGGAACTATGGAATTGAATCCCAAGGTCCCTCTGTTCATCAATATTCCTTAGTGTCCAACCATTTAGTATTATGTCCTAACCCAATTTAACTTTGCAAAATGCATCACCTAGCAGTTGCCAGGATTAGTGATAAGTTCCATCTGCCAACTCTCTACCCAACTTTCCACCTGATCTATATCCTGCTGTAGCCTTCTTTGCTATTCACAACACCACCAATTTTCATGTCATCCACAAACTTACTGGTCAAATCTCCTACATTCACATAAAAGATATCATAAACGAGGGTCCCAGCACTGATCACTGTGGTACACCAGTGGTTACAGACCAAGTTAGAAAAGCATCCTTCTACTACTACCCCCTGCCTCCTATCACAAAGCCAGGTTTGGAACCAATTAGCCAGCTCGCCTTGGATCCCATGTGCCTTAGCCTTCTGGACCAACCTACCATGCAGGACATTGTCAAGTGCTTTACTGAAATCCACATAGGCAACGTCTACCACTCTGCCTTCATCAATCTTCTCAGTTATCTCAAAAAATTTGTTCAAATTAGTGAGAAAGGATTTCCCCTTCACAAAGCCATGCTGACTATCCCTGATCAGCCCCCTGTCTTTCCATTTTTACATAAATCCTATCCCTTAGGATTTTACCCAATAATTTCCCTATCACTGACATAAGGCTCACTGGTCTATAGTTATCTGGCTTACATCTACTGTCCTTCTTAAATAAAGGAACAACATTAGCTATACTCCAGTCTTCTAGCAACTCATCCGTGGCTAATGAAGCTGCAATAATCTCCATCAGAGCTCCAGCTATCTCTTTCCTTGCTTCCCAAAGAGACTTGGGATAGATCTCAACCAGGTATTTACCAACCTTTATGCATCCCATGATATCTAATACCTCCTCCTTCTTAATATTGACCTGCTCCAGATTATCTACATATTCCTCCATGAACTCACTATCTTCCATGTCCTTCTTGGTGAATACAAATGAGGATTATTCATTTAGGACCTTGCCCACATTGCCCAGCTCCACACAAAGATTACAACCTTGGTCCCAAAGGTTCTTTCCCTGGCTACCATTTTGATCCCAATATACTTGTAGAATGTCCATATATCCAATAATGCCATCACAATGTACAACACATTTTGCACCAACTGAGCTCACAGACACCAAGGGCATTATTTTGGACTCTTGCAGAACCTAAAAATAAGTGAGTCCAGAACTATGTCCTTCTGCAAATTAGTACAAACCATGCCAAAGTATCAGTGTGAAAACTTTGCCATAAGGCATATTAATATCTAAGGTTCTGCAGATCCATATGGATTTTAAGAAAGATGGCCTTTGAATTCCATGAGAAATATAGTCAGCCAAATCAAGTGACAAAGATGGAGCAATACCATAATGCAGCGAAGCTGAAGTGTCAATGGCTATAAGTTACCTAATAAATCTCTGTTTTAAAAACAAATGGCACTTCTTAATAAATGGTAACATCATTATCAGATTGCCAGCAAGAAGTGGCTAAGAGGACCTGAATACTGAATGCTGCCTATTGAATGACCTTAATAATCAGTGTTGGTTCCTATGATTTGGGTGGGGCAACTTAATGGTGCTAGTGCCAGTTCGTGACAATGGTAAAGACTGGTTCACATGCCAGTGAAACAGTGCTATGTTGCTAAAAATCTGGTTAATGCAAAGCAGAGCAATTTTGCAGATATTTCTAGGAGCCCTTCATCTCCTCAGCCTTTGGTAGGATTTGTGTTCTCTCCAACAATTCTTCTCTGGTGTAAAACTTACCGAAATAACATCAGTAGTATAACACACAAAATTCATCTGCAGGGAAGCTTTCAACCTCACTGGTCTGAAAAACACCAGTTCTATTTCCCCTGACACTGTGCCAATTAAACAGCTGACACTTAATCTGCATTCATTATCCTCACAGATCCCTGAGTTTAAACACAATCTCACATGTACCTGGATACTTCTAGCCATGAAATTTTTCACCTTGGTTGGTTTTCTAGCCTCGGGATCGTTTCAGGCTGCTGTTGCTGATCTCTGACATGCTTTACATTTTCCTGCTCAATGCTGCATTAGAAAGGTCTTACTCATGCCCCATACTCAAATAGAGGAGACTTAATCTACTTTTCCTGGGAGGTAGCTTTCTCTCCCAGAGTTTTGAGCACCTGGAATGCACTGCTGGAGAGAGTGGTGGAAGCAGAGTTGCTGACAACATCAAAAGAAGTGTCTAGACAAGCTACGGCCTGTGGAAGTCAGTCCGCGCTGTAATAAAGTAGACAACTGCAGAACCAAGGAGCGTACAATTAGTGCTTTATTATATAACGCTAGTGGCAGTGAGGGACACAGAGAAAGAGTAAACAGTGTAACCCAAGCTCTGTACTGATCCCCACTCAATGATTTATATGTTTGTGTCCCTCCTTTTATACTTAATCTAAAGATGCCTACGTGGGGAGCTGCACATGCTTGGGCAGTTGCTTCCAGCAAACTTTAGCAAAACAAGATATGCCTTAAGCCCTTCTTTGTTTCACCCAAGCATCTGCACATCTTGCAGTCATAACTATAGTCACGCCATGGTTGAAGCAATAACAGCTGCACACCATTAACCCTTACATTTCCAGTTACTTTTTACAGGCCAAGTGTTGGAAGATGAGATTAATACGAATGGATGCCCACTGATCAGCGTGGATGTGTCATCGAGTCATAGAGTAATACAGCATGGATACGGCCCAACCAATCCCTGACGACCACGGTGCCCACACAGCAAATCCCAATTTCCTGCTTTCAGCCCATATCTCTCTAAGCCCCGCCCCTCCATGTACCTATCCAAGTGCTTCTTAAATGATACTATTGTACCTGCCTCAACCACTTCCTCTGGCAGCTTATTCCATATACTCACCACCCTCTGCGTGAAAAAGTTGCCCCTCAGGTCCCTTTTAAATCTTTCCCCTCTCACCCTAAAACTACGCCCCTTAGTTTTGGACTCCCCTACCCTGGCAAAAAGACTGCTACCGTCCACCTTATCTATGCCTCTCATAATTTTAGACACTTCTATAAGGTCGCCCATCTTCTCCTACATTCCAAGGAATAAAGCCTGGCCAACCTCTCCCTATAATTCAGGCCTTCCAGTCCTGGCAACATCCTCATAAATCTCTGTACTCTTCCCAGTTTAACCATATCTTTCCTATAACAGGCTGACCAAATCGGTGCACAGTATTCCAAGTTCAGCCTCACCAATGACTTATACAACTGCAACATAATGTCCCAACTCCTGTACTCAGAGCCCTGACAAATGAAGGCCAGTGTGCTAAACACCTTTCTCACCACCCTATCTATTGTGTTGCTGCTTTCAATGAACTATGCACCTGTACCCCTTGGTCACTCTGTTCCATTACACTCCCTGGTCCTCTATTATTCATGGTGTAAGTCCTACGCTGGTTTGACTTTCCAAAATGTATCACCTCACACTTCTCTGTATTGAAATCCATTTGCCACTCCTCAGCCCTCTCCCCTCACTGATCAAGATCCCCCTGTAATCTATGATAACCTTCTTCACTATCAACAACACCTCCCAATTTAGTGTCATCCGCAAACTTACTGATCAAGCCTTGCGCATTTGCATCCAAATCATTGATATAAATAACAAATAACAAGGGTCCCAACACCAACCCCTGCGGCACACCATTAGTCACCGGCCTCCATTCTGAGAAACAACCTTCAACCACCATCCTCTGCTTCCTACCTCTGAGCCAATTTTTAATTCACCTAACTAGCTCTCCCTGGATTCTATGGGACCTAACCTTCCAGACCAGCCGACCATGCAGGACCTTGTTGAAGGCCTTGCTGAAGTCCAAATGGACAACATCTGCTGCTCTACCCTAATCTATCCTTTTAGTTACCTCTTCAAAAAACTCTAAAAGATTCATCAAACTCAATTTACCATGCACAAATCTATGCTGGCTCCTCCTAATCAGACACGATCTATCCAAATGCTGGTAGATCCTGCCCCTCAGAATTCCCTCCAATAACTTCCCACCACTGATTTCAGGCTGATCAGCCTGTAGTTCCCTTCTTAAATAACGGAACAAAATTAGCCACCTTCCAGTTTTTGGGAACTTCACCAGGGGCTAACGATGAAGCAAATATCTCCACAAGGGCCTCCATAATTTCTTCTCTAGCCTCCCACAAAGTCCGAGGATGCACTTGGTCAGGCCCAGGGGATTTACCCACCTTAATGCACTGTAAGGCTGCACATAACTCTTCCCTGGTAATATGAATGTCCTCCAAAACATCTCCACTTTCTTAAGTTATCTCTTGAGCAACCATGATTTTCTCCTCAGTAAACTCTGAGGAGAAATATTCGTTAAAAATCCCACCCACCTCCTGCGGCTCAAGACATAGGTGGCCTGCTGATCTCTAAGGGGCTTCTCTTCCCTAGCCGCTTTTTTGCTCTTAATGTAGCTATAGAACCTCTTGGGACTGTTCTATAAATCATTGGTAGGGGCCAATACGATAGGATCATTTGAGAGACTATTAGATAGGCACATGGACGAAAGAAAAATAGAGGGATATGGGAGGTGAAGTAGAGAGGGGGATAGATTGAATGGGGATAAGGTTTATATAGGTTGGCACAACATCTTGGGCTGAAGGGCCGGTACTGTGCTGTACTGTTCTATGTTAACCTTACTTGCTAGATCCATCCCATACCCTCTCTTTGCCCTCCTGATTACCCTCTCAAGTGTATTCTTAATCTTTTTATAGTCATAAAGGGATTCACTCATCTCCAACCTCCTAAACCCAATGTATGCACCATGTGGTGGGCCAAATGGCCTTTTTCCATGTTGTATGACCCTGTGACTCTAATCCATTAAGTAACAATATATCTTCTTGAGCAAAACATGGAACAATCATATAAATTGGAAAGAGAAGATCAACTCAAGTCCTTATGTGCATTCATAACGGTTTTCTAGAACAAGGCACTCCAGAACCAGCGAGACAGCTAGCTATTCTTTCATTGGTAATGAATAACAAGTCATGAGACCACCTGAGTTAATACTTTAGCAGCTGGAGAGCATTTATCTAACAACGATCATGATATTATTCAAACATTGGGATGAATCAGTTGACCTTGGCAGCTCAGCATGTCTTGGACCTCCACATGTATGTGGTGAAGGACAGAAGTCCAAGAGAAGCTAGAAGCTAGATGCTTTTGATTGTCCATTCCGCTCTTGGACTCACTAAAGAGTCCAGTGGTGGAGTGGTGATTCCCTGAAAAGAGGGTTCAACTGCTCTTTGCATCCCTCCCTCAGCTTTACACCAGGGAGTGATGACACACAAACAGTGACCGGACTTATTTTAAAGGGATCACCAACCCCTGTGGAAAAAGGTAGGGTACAGGTAGGAGTTCAAATTAATTTTACTTGAATGTGTTCAATTATGTTATCGGTATTTTAATGCTTTTAACAATATTTTTGTATTAATTAACATCATTTTAATTATTTAAATCTACTTGGGTACTTTTTAAGTTTGACTGAGAATCAGGTTTAAAAATAGTGAACAAGCCTTTGACAGGTGGCAGATGGCTTCAGGATGATCCAAATCAATGTTAAGTTTGACAAAGAGAAACTTATCAAAGTGACCAAGAGTCTAGGTTTTGGTAATGCTGACTTTTACAAGACTAGAAAGATTCTGAAGGCACCAAACTTATTGGAATAGCTGATGGGTTATTATTACATTATATGTAGGAGATAGTCAGAAAAAAAAACTTTATGCTGGATTTGTGTCTATCTTAAGGGCAAGACTTCTACTTACCAAATAAATCAGCCACAATTGGAAATAGAAATAGCCAATAATGCAAAAAGAAAAGTGCGTGAAAAAGAGCAAAAAAATGTGTTGATCCAAAGTGCGTACTAGGATTGATGAAAAACCAGCAAACACTGACAATAAAAGAACTATAAAAAGG
Source organism: Pristis pectinata (assembly GCF_009764475.1). Taxonomy (NCBI): domain Eukaryota; kingdom Metazoa; phylum Chordata; class Chondrichthyes; order Rhinopristiformes; family Pristidae; genus Pristis; species Pristis pectinata. Next base: position 105,217,077 of record NC_067405.1, on the reverse strand, counting down.
AAAATGAAAAGAAATTTCTGACATACATCAATATTAATTCAAAAGGTTTTTACAATTATGTTGAAAGAGAAAGATAGCTAAAGGTAATGTGAGCCCTTTAAAAACAGATGCAAATAATTTGGCAAATCAAAATAAGGAAATGGCAGACACTGAACATTATACTTAAGAATATAACTGCATTAGAAATAAGGCCCCTGAATAGGCCAATGTAACCCTTCAGGCCTGCACTGCCATTCAACAAGATCATAGCTACTCTTATATTTCAACTCCATTTTCCTGCCCTATTCATATATTGCTTGCCCAAAAAATCTATTAATATGAGTCTTGGATTTACTTTCTGATTGGGGTTGAGAATTCTATAGATTCACAATCTTCTGAATGAAGAATTTTCACCTCAACTCAGAATAAATGGCTAATGGTCCTCATGGGACAGCTCTTTCATCCCAGGAATCAATCTAGTGATTTTTTTTTACTGCAGCTCCCATGAGGCAAGTTTGTCCTTTTTTTTTAAACAAAGGGGGTAAAACTGGATAAAGTACTCCTGCTATAATCTCACCAAAGGCCCATATAACTACAAAACTTCTTTACCTGCAATATCCAACCACATTAAAAGACAAATAACATATTATTTCTCTCCCTAATTGTTTCTTTTACCTGCATGTTAATTTTCTGTGAATCACGTACAAGAACACATAAATCCCTCTGAATACCAATCCATTTGGCCTTTCACCATTAAACAAATATCCTGCTCTTCTATCCTTGGCTCATTGTTGATATTTTCACACCTGACGCACTTTGTATTCCACCTTCCATGTTCTTGACAAATCACTTAACAGAATCTCAGAAAGATTAGATCATGGAGAAGATCATTCATCCCACTGAATCCTTGCTGGCTCCATGCAAGAGAAATCCAGTTCCCCCACCTCTTCCCACACACTGTATTTTTTTTCCTCTCAAGTATCTGTCCAGTTTTATTTTCCACTACCATCCTTAACAGTGCATTCCAGATCCTAATCACTCGTTACATAAAATGATTCACTTATGTCACCTCTGGTTCTTTTGCCAATTACCTTCATTCTATGTCATCTGGTTCTTGACCTCTCCACCAGTGGGAACAGTTTCTCTCCACTTACTCTAGCTACACCCTTCTTGATTTTAAATGCCTCATCCAATTCCCTTGCATCTTCCTTTGTTTCAAGGAGAACAACCTAGATTCTTACATCTATACATACATATAAAGTCTCTCATCCATGGAATTATTTTAGTAAATCTCCTACACATCTTTCCTAAAGTGTGGTAACTAGAACTGGACACAACACTCCAGTTTTGGCCAAATTAGTGTTTTACACTAGCACTAACTTGGCACAAAATTTGGAGCACATTCTTTCCAAGATAGAAGCCAATATGATGTTGTATCAGACAGCCAGTCTCACTGCTTCTTTTGCAACAGTGACAGCTCTCATCAGGTGTAAGAGCTGCAGTGGAAGCTGTGACTCCTTCCTTGCAAGTTCAGTCTGCTGGTATGACTCTGGACATCAGGACTTCCAGGGTTTTACAGCAGTTCAGCAATCTGTTCTCCAACCAGTCAGTAAAATTATTAAGGTGCAATCCCAAGGGAGAGGTGGAGGTAGCAAGCAGCAAAACCCTGCTGTCCTCTCTCAGGACATCAGGATTTCTACTTCCACCACTGCCACTCTGCTGATATTCTTCATAGTGTCAGCCAACCAGCCCAGACTGCTACTGCCACTCATGCCAAGATAGTTCAATCTGAAGTAAGAGACTCAGAGTTACTTACAAGACCATTTGCAGACTCATGAAAATCTGCAGCCTTCTATCAACCATGCTGCAACTACTGAGTTAGAGACACCATGAGGGGCAAGAGCACATGGAAGACAGGCACTAAGTGAGTGTGAAAATTTGGACAGCGATGTTTACATTCTGGTGGTGTTTTTGTGTTGTCAGAAAGAGGATAATGTGATGTCAATGATGGGGCAGAAACACGTGGGACTTTTAGTGGCTGTGGAAGTGCGATCAAGGTTACATACTGTTCATGATTTATTTGATCGCATAAAGCCCAGGCAGGAAGCAGCTGCCTATAGTGTCATACTTCATTTTCTGCCAAATTCCTGTCACTTTTGCTCCTTTTCCACTTATGGTCTTCCTTTTCTGGTAATCCAGCTCCACAGTTCCTAACCGGACAGGTGGCGGCAAGAATTAGAGCCTCACAATGACTGACGTGTGTAGTGTGTAGGATACCACATTACATCTTGGTATCTGCTCAGCTGAGACTGCAGAGCTCCTTCAGGGTGATATAGGACATGGAAGCACAATGTTAGGGCTCTGATGGGATGCTCTATCATGTGCACTGTATGCAGCAGGCTTGTTGAATAGAAGGCTATGAATGTATAGATTCCCACAACTTTTTTTTCTTATCAACAGATTTGCCGGATACTCAGTGGTTAAAGTTGCCCATGGTACAAAAGTATAGAGTTTGGACTATTCATCCTCTTTTTTCATTCCAGCTTTACCAAACCAAACAGGATGATGGGGCTCAAATGAAAATTTGGGGAAAGATATTGGCCCAGACTTTGCAGCTAAAAGCCAATTGTTCCACACACGTCCTGGCCTTCCACATAACCGATTGCCGCTAACAGGACTTTGGATTCCTCATGGAGTTCTGTGAGGGAGTGCAAGCTTCCACAGATCTTCCAGTGATTCAGCTGGGATTTCTGCCCACTGAACCTACACAAAGTGCAGAGGGACCAATCATTTTAATGGAGAAAATTACTTTTTGAGTACACTTATTTCCTTTATTTAAAGAATTGAGTTGACCTAAACATATTTAATAATTTTAATTGCATCTTAGTGTTCTTCATATTTTTTAATTCTTTTATGAATTCCCTTTTTTCATACTTTATTTGACGGCAATTAACCCTGCAGTTGGGGTTTTAGTACAATTCTGGGACAGAGCCTGTCAGTTTCAATCAGAAAGACTGAGCCTTGCCAATCAACTAGAACCGCCTTCCCAATGGAATATTGTGCCTGGGGAGTTTGGATTAAAATCTATTAGTTTAGCAATAAATAACTTTTGGTAGAAGTTATCAAGGAATCTAAGCATTTGCCAAAACAAAGCTTTTCACAAGTAGATAGCAGATTCGTTCAACTACAGTCTACTTAGAAGACCAGTAAAATGATGCATTTAGTTGTCTTTGAAAGGTTAGTCTAAGTTTTGGACTTATAACCAGTTATAACCTGTAAGATTTTTAGCATTATCTGGAGTATACAGTACAATTAGGCCTGACAGACTGACATCAAATCATTAAATTACTTGTCTCAATGAGCTTTTTGATGTGACTAGAAAGGAACAGAATATTTTGAATGTGCACCTATTCTCTTATTCACTGGTTTATTTCAAATTAAACTGTGAAGCATTCCTGATAAAGAGTTGAACTATCAAATAAAGATTTTATTATGCAACATTTGTGCAGTTTAAAGTGAGAATAGTAATGTTGTTTGTTTAACTTCTTTTCCAGTTGATTCTGCAAAAATAGTGAATATGGATAACCACCATCATTACATCATTACATCCATTAACAAAGTGATAAAAATCATTCCTAATTATGGAAGACAAATTACCCTCAATTTAAAATTATTACCAGCTTCCAAACTCTACAGTGCTACCATGACTGCCTATTTATACAATAAGCAAACTTAACATATGCATTTTGAGAACTATGATTAGTCCTTTTCACCTGCAGAGTAAGAAAATTAAATATTGCCACAATGTTTTTGAAATATTGGAAATAGGCTACTTCCATAATAAAAAATAATATGGTCAATTGCTTAGAGAAATGAAGTTGGGAAATTTTAATTTATATGTATCAACAGTATTAAAATGAAAATGTATTGTAATCATTAAAAAGCACATACCTCTAACAGATTCCATTTGTCTTTAATTCCCTCTACTTTTTCAAAGATATCACAGGGTAATGAGCTACCAGATTGTCTCAGCGATTCAACCTTCTTTAATAAATGTATTTTCTTTGGAAGCCACATTGACATTTCTGTGCTGTATCCCTGTAAAGTAAAATAACCATAGCTTTGTATTTTCATTTAAAGTGCACACTTTTAAATCACAGGTAAACTGGAACTCAAACACAAACACTAAATCATTTATAGGACATAGCCCAACTTAAACTAACTTTTATTTATTTATAAAAGTGAACCAATATAACATGCCTCATAATGTGAATCTTGTTGGGAAACACGATAGGGAGAACAAGCAAAAGAAGTATTTATATAATGTTTATAAACAGTAAACACCTTTTTGGCATTTCTCTGACATTTTAGAAAAAGCTAAATTTGCTTAAGTTTACAGTGTGTTGGAGTGAATACTACACTGGAGATGCAGATGAAATACTGATCTTCACTGCACAACAACTCCAAGAAAAATTTAGGCAGCAGTACCAGTCACTATACATAGCCTTCTTTTACCTAACCAAAGCCTTAGACTCCATTAATCAGGAGGGACTGTGGATCATCCTCTTCAAATTTGACTGCCTGCAGAGACTGCACAAATGTGTAAACCATGGTATTAACCAACAAGTCTGTAACAGAAGCAATCTCAGTGAAGACCGGTGTCAAACAAGGCCACATCATTGCCCCAACACTTTTCTCAATCTTTCTTACCACAACATTGCACCTCACCTGCAACAAATTTCCTGTGGGAGTGGCGCTAATGAGAAACTACTCAACCTACAGCGACTACTCTCCAGAACTAAGGTCACTTAATCTTCAGCGGTTGACTGCAGTTTGTTGATGACGCATGCTTTTGGGCATGCTTAGAGGCCAAGCTGTAAGATATTGACCCATTAACGGAAACATGTTAGAGGATGTGTCTTTACATCAACATCCACAAGACCAAGGTCCTTTACCAACCTGCTCCTGGTCCACCATACTTTTTCAACAGTGAAGGTTCATCGTACTGTAACCCTAGAGAACATGGACCACTTTCTAGATCTCAGGAGGCACCTTTCAGCAAAGGCAGACATCAATGATGAAATTCACCACCACTTTCAATGTGCCTGCAGAGGCTTTGGGTTAATTGAGCGAAATGGTATTTGAATATCAAGACCTGGGATCTGCTACAAACCTCAGTATCCACCAGACAACAATGATCCCTGCCTTTCAATATGTCCAAATGCCCAGAATACCTCCAGCAAGCACATGAAGTACTGAAAAGATTCACTGGAAGGGTAATTGACCGATATCAGCATCCTCTTCCAAGGCAACATCTTCAACATTAAGTCCCGAATTTCTCTCAGTCAGCTGCTTTGTGGAGGCCATATCGTTCATATGCCCAGACTCCTGAAATAAGCTCCTTATTACTTGGTGGACAGGAAAAATGATTAAAGAACATGCTCAAAGCTCCTTGAAGATGTACAACATCTGAACAGACTCCAAGAATCTCTAGTTCATGACCACTCATACTAAACGATGAATACCTTTGGGATGGTATTGAGAACCTCAAGGCCATGCGTTGGGAGCATACAGAACTCTGCATAAGCAGTGGAAATAGCACACCACCAGCCACCCCAGCAGACACCCCTGTTGCAGAGTCTGAGATTCTTACATTGGCCTCATCAGTCACCTCAGAACCCACAGACCAGAGTGGAACCAAGTTATCCTTGATCCCAAGGGACTGCCTAACACGAAGAAAACGTTTTAAGAAAATTACTTTATTGAAATACCATTGCCCTTGACAGCAACTGGTTGCACAGAACAAATTATAAACAGTCAATTTGATTGATTTTAGATCTTATAGCATTATTTTTATAATAATTCATTCATGTGTCTGCCTAAATTGAGATGACTGGCTGGTGCTAACCAGCACATTATTCCTGCTTTAGTTAATCTGGTGATATTATAATTCACCTCTGATGTAATTCTAAACAACCTATTCTCAGCTAATTATTTTATTTAATAATTTGTATTTTGATCAATGACTAACTACTCTCCAGAATCAAGACTATTGACTGTGTACAGAAGAGATTTATAAAGATGATAGTAGAATGAGAGACTTCATTTACAATGAGAAACTAATGAAACTGGAGGAATTTCATTAGAATAAATAAAGATGTGGGAATTTAATAGCCTTCAAGAGAAGTGAAGGGGGTTTCAATAAAATCAATGGGAAGAAACCATTTTCACCAGTTTGTGAGTTAGGGACTGGAGGGCACATCATTAAAGTAATCACTGAAAGAAGACAAGGAGCTGTTAAGAGATTTCCTCCATCTAAAGATTGAAAACGGAATGTCCTAACAGAAACAATTGTGGAAGTAGATTCTGTAATTGCCTTTTACATGGAAGTGACTTAATATCTGACAAATAAAAACAAATGTTAAAAAGATATGGATAAAAACAGGTGAATGGAATCAAGTGGATAACCTCTTCAGAGAACGTACAGAAGTGCAGTGGGCTGACAGGCTTCCTCCTGTGCTGCAAAATTCTATATTATGTGAGTCTGAACAGGTCTATCCATGTTTCATAGAGACCATATTCAGACATAATGGGAAATTGAATTTGAAACATGCCAACTTTGTGGTGGGTATGAATCAAGTGGTGGGCCCTGTTTTTGCTGGAGCTTTGTGTCATTCAAATAGTGCCGGTATTTCCTGACGAGGGGTGGGACAGAAAGAGCCAGTGATCATTCCCTTGCTGTGCAACACCTAGGTGGAGGCAAGATCGTCTGATGATCTCACTTGCCAGCATTACCAAAAGCTCCAGTTTCTGTGCTCCCCGCATCCCACCACAGACATACTGAAAGGAGGAAATGTACAATATTTTGGTTGCCTAATAACTCAGAAAAACCTTATATGTGTGGTATGTTATAAAGTAAAATTCTTCCCCTGTTCTAACTGCAGAAAAGAATCATACAGTTCTGGATTGCACACTTCAACTCTCTGTTTAAAGGAAATTATATTCTTATAAATTTTGATAAAACATCATGCATTGTCCATTCTTTGGCTCAATTTTAACCTTATTTTTCACAGTATGCCACGGTCATTTGCTGAGATTGTGCATGTGACGTAACCCATGACTTAAAAGGTCTTTAATTGGTAGCCAAGAACCAAAGATTAGAGGGCACCATTCAGTCTTCTTATTTATGTGGTCCTTTACTCATAGAGATCATGTTAGGTGTAGACCCAGGTTCCTTACCACTCTAAGGTTACCCTATCAAAGAACACTGAATCTCATAAAGAATCTTACATAAGAACAGAGAATATTGTGCAGATGAGCAAACTGACCAAAGTGTTGTGGTTATGTGAATGCACACAGCATATGTTATAAGAGAGGTAAAATAATGGCACACATAGACATAAATGGTTACAATATACTAACCATTACAGGTTGCAAAGTGATGAAGATTTGTAATTAAATATTCCAGAAAACTGAACAGTTAGAAGAGATAATAAACCAATACCAATACATAAAACAGAAAAGTAGGCAGAGGTAGCTCCCTTATTAAAGAATGGATAAAGACATTTGAGGGAAAGGTTTATAGCTTAGAAAATCATGAAGTTTTGGTGAAGCTGAGAAACAAAAAGGAGTTGTATATAGATATCCAAACAGTAGTGACAATGTAAGACATGGTGTAATATCGAATATTACAGATGCATTTAACAAGGGTAATACAATATTCATGGGAGACTTTAATCTAAAGAAAGACGAGGCAAACCAAATTAGCAGTAATAGTATGGAGGATGAATTCATGGAGTGTGCAAGAATTGCTTTTTCGAGATCAGTATGTTAAGGCACCAATGAGGGAACAGGCTATTTTAGATCTAGTATTGTGTAACAAGAAAGGGTTAATTGATAAATCAGTAATTAAGGGAACAGTCATCTCTAAATAATAGAATTTTATATAAAAATTAAAAGTAAGTTAGTTAAATCTGAAACCAGATTCTGAAATCTGAATCAAGTAGGAAGGCAGATGGTATGGGTTGGCTATAGTAGATTTAAAAGGTATGACAATAAACTAGTAGTGCCTAACGTTCAAAGAATTAACACATAGTTTACAAGTGATATAAATCCTTTTTAGGTTAAAAATATCTAACAATAAAAGTGGTGCTAAATGGCTCTCAAGAGAAATTAATGATAGTATTAGAGAAATGGAAAAAACAGCACTAAATCAGAAGTTTGGATGAATTTCAGAGTTCACCAAGGTATCGATAAAGAAGGGAAAGTAGAATGAGAAAATAGTGCAGTAAGCAACATAAAATGCAATTGTAAAAATTTCCAGATATATATGTAAAAAGGAGAAGATTAGTTAAGCTTCAGGTGGATTCCTTCACAGATTAAGACAAGAGAAACTATGCTGGGGAATGATAGTGAATGGGCAAAGGCATGGCAGATGTAACATGAAGTGGAAAAGGTCATCCACCTTGGTAAATAGAGAATTGGAGTTTTTTTTAAATGATTAGGGAATGAAAGGTGTTCAGAGGACCTGGGCATTTTTGCACCTGAACCCCTGTAAGCTAACATACAGGTGTAACAAGTAATTAGAAAGGCAATATAACCTTTATTACATTAAGATTTGAGTACAAGAGATATCTTCCTCTAATTATATACAGCCCTGGCTAGACTGTCCTTAGAATACTGTGTACAGGTCTAGTCTCCCTACCCAGGGAGGGACATATGTGTAATAGAGGGAATGAAATGAAGGATTACCAGATTGAATCCTGAGATGGTGGGCTTGTCTTATGAAGAGACATTAAGCAGATTGGCAGATACCCTTACTGAGTTTAGGAGAATGAAGAGTAATCTCATTGAAACATATAAAATTCATATTAGGCTTGACAGGACAGATGCAGAGATGATATTTCTAGAATCAGGGATTACAGATTCAAAGTAAGGGGTCAGCCATTCAGGACCAATGAGAAGAAATTTCTTCAATCAGAAGATGATGAATCTTTATAATTCTCTACTCATTGGAGCTGCAGGGTCAATTCCTCAGTAGATTGAAGACAGAGATTGTTAGATGTTTAAATATTAAGGGAATTAAGGTATTGGGCATTACTGGAGGAAAGTGATGGAGAGGTGAGAGATCAACCATGAGCAGGTACAAGGGGCTAAATGGCCTACTCTTGCATTTAGTTCTTATATTCTGTATCACTACTACTTTGACTATTATTACTATTTAAATGCCAGAAGTGGATGGATTCCTTTTTTTTATTATGTGGACTAAGTGTGTTGTTATTAAGAAACAGTCCTTAATTACTTCAGTGAGGTGTGTCACTGATTGGTAGAATACATGTCTATGTCATGATGTGTAATGATTGAACTAATTGAGCAGCCATTACAAATTAGTTGTTAAGTAATTAGCTGTACTATCTTGGTTTCACACTTGTTATGTATATAAATGACCAGTGTGACAACTATAAGAGTGAATAGATTGAAACTCCTAATTATGTAGATTCATAAATGCTACAGTTTAAGTCCACAATTTTTCACATGGTGAGCTGTCAGACATATTTTTTTCCAAAGAAGGCAAATAGCAAGTCTGGAATTTCCCATAAGGTAAGCATAAAAACAAATCATGGAAAAAAATATCACCCTGAGAAATGTTCCTGCATTTTGGGCTTCACAGCACCATTGGCAGATGGCATTTAGCAGGTCAATTGCCCTGTTGTCATGCACAGTGTATTCAAGAGGCAAAATCAAATTAAAGAATTAAGGGAGCATGTTGATATTGTTTATGCTTAATAATCACTAAATTATTTAAAGATCAAAAACTACTGAAAGAAAACACAATAATTAAATACAAGAAAAAGTATTTGCCATTTGATACAAAGTGAATGTAGAAATACAGCATTCAATATTTTTTAAATCTAAACACTGATGGAAATGCTTGCATTATTTCTGATAGTCTCCTATAGCCCACACACTGTGTCATTAATTTGCAGTAAATTGCATAAAGTACAGGGCACATTCCAGGCACTCTTGAGTGAACATCAGTTCATTTGGGGGGGGGGGGGTGGAACTTTTATGTGCATTTGATCATTTATCCAATTGTCTCCAATCTGTTTGAAAATTCTCTGGACAATGCTGAGATTGTTTTACACATTCACACTTGTAATAAAACATGGATAAAATTATTATAACACACAGAATCTTTATTTTCAAATGTTGTGAATGTAATTAACATACCACCTTCTTCTCCTCAGGCTAAATACATGCTTTTGTATAGCAATTTTGTTGAAAATTGCACCAGGCAAAGCTGGAGAATCAGACAAAGCCCTGAAACACTGTTAATTGTCACCATGGTGACCAGAAGAATAAGCCATTTTCAAACTCTTACAGAAGACTCACTTTGACAGATTTGGGCACTTCTAAGTCTCCTTCAATGTTAAAAGAATATGGTGTCTACCCATATTTGAGTCAGAGAAGAAAACTATCATGGAGGTTTTCAAAATGAGTCTGACCTTGAACACGTGAAAAAAAGTCTACACATGTAAAATCTATTATAGTGAAAACTGCGTGAGATGACTGAACGTTATGAAGCAATACTAAGCAAGTCAAAAAGATTTTTAAATATCTGGTCTGTCAGGATAGAGACTGCATAGTTATTTTATATGAACTATGCCCCAAAGTTCCCCAAGAATTCAGCTGCTGTAATAAACTTCAGAGCAGGAGGATAAAAGGCTGAATGATGGTATTCAAAGTAATGCTTTAAAAGCACACATTGAAGCAAAAGTCCTTTCATAATTTCTCTGCTGGTCTGAAAGAAAGGCCATTTGATCGAGTAAATACATAGTGAAACTATAGTTACCTTACAGCGGTTAAAAAAAAACAAATTGCAGGTTATTTGAAACCTGTTGTAAACAGTAAATAAAAATAATTCAACAGAAATTAATGTAAAGAATACAACATAAATTGAATTACAAATTCTAAGAAAAACACCATCGATTTATCTGCAAACATTAAAAAAAATTGTAACCAGTTTTTATTATTTACAGCTTGTCTGCCATGTTGACTTCATAGGAAACCCGTGTTTGATGTCATTCAGTGACAAAGACATTTGGTTGGTCATGGTTCTAAGTACTGCTGCAAATAAATAAATATATATATGTGTGTGTGTGTGTGTGTGTGTGTGTGTGTGTGTGTGTGTGTGTGTGTGTGTGTGTGTGTGTGTGTGTGTGTGTGTTACTAATTTATTCAAGGCCAGTGTGTCACTTTCTGCAATCAATTTATAGGCCAGGATGACCATTTACAAAATTTTGTAAGTACTGTATGTACAGTTCTATCCAAAACTCTTATTGTATATAGCTGGTTGCTAGACAAAGATCTTCAGATACAAAATTTAGAAACAACTCAAGTTCTTTTTTTTGGAAAACAGAGAAATACGTCCATAAATTTTGAAAATGAGAACAACAGCACAAGATCCTACACATTTTCTTTTGTAAAGTAGTAATAGAATAACTTGATTCTGAATATATTTTCTTCATGATCTTTGAAAAGATTAAAGAACTGCAATGTCATTTAAAATTGCTAGAACTCACCAAGCAAATTACATTTGAAGCTCTGAATCAGTTTTTTTCTTCAAGCTGATTCCATTTACACGCATTGAAAATCACATTACATAGCCCATGCATTGTTAATTGGACATAGATTGCATTATCATCATTATAAATCAAACTCCAAATATCAAAATGAATTGCAAATTCACTAATAGGAGATCATGAAGCAATCTTTTTTAAATATCTTCCATTAATAATTAAATTCAAATTATATTACTTTGAAATTCTCTTATGAGGGCAGTCAGCTTATTCATTTTGACCCTGCTTTTAAACTGCAGAAATTTTTCAACCAAGTTGTTGTTCTGCACTTGTATTTATTTGAAAAGATCCGCAGTTGAATGCAGGAGTTAAAAAATAAAGTAATGAGCTCATTTACCTGAAACACAAACATCTAATTTGTTGAAGACAAGTACTGGTGGCAGTTAAGAGGTCAAAAGAGCACCTTCTTTACCTACTGTGAATGAAGAAAGCACATTGCAATGACAAGTACGTCATTTTTTTTTCCTGAGTCTTTAAAGCATGCTGTCCGTATATAAAAGTATTTAGAAGGTGACAGTAATTTGACAAATCAGAAGCTCTTTAAAGACTTTTGATAATATGGATTGCTGAAGACATGCAGGGTTATTTAACTTGTTGGAATTTTTCTCTGCGAAGATTACATTATGGTAGATTAATATTGCATTATAGCCATTTATCATTAGAAGAAACCTTCCTGTTGATTCATGTTACACAGCCAACAGTAAAAGAGTTTAGATATTAGACTGGAGTGTTCCCACTGCTCTGGATTCATAGAATGAAAAGAAGCAGTTGGAAAAAATAGCTGCAATCTTTTAATGCTGATGACCTCTGACAGGCTCACAGCTCTTCTATCTGCACAGAATTTGCATGGGGTCTGTGTGCATATGAACAATGTAACCTAAATGGTAGACAATCTTTATTCTAATGAAGTGGGTGTCAAGGTCAATGTAAAACCGCGATGATAAATGGAGCGCTACTAGGCATGAGGAGTCGCACATACAGAGTACTGGTTTCACTTAATTGTTGCCTGAAACACATTGAGTTAATAAAACATAGAAAACACTTTATGCCAATTAGTTTCACTTTAATGTGCTAATGTATTAGAAAAGGAATCTTATAGATGGATGACAGCATTTTAGTTCTGAGAAGCCTGATTACATAAAATTCCATTTTCAATATTGCTAGATGGAAGAGAGTAGGTTTCTGATAGTAATAGGTAGCAAAACTGAATTCATAACTTGAGCAAATTTTACAATTATGATGTAGTTTTCCTGTATTTCACTACTTCATTTTTAGATTCAAATTTTAGTTTACCTGAAAATACAATTCCAAGTACCAATTACAGGACAAAATAGCTGTCATTAAAGATGGTTTGACTCTCCCATAACCTCTTTTATTCAATAGGCTGCCCAGCAAGTGGTAATAAGGATCTGGAGGAGTGACAAGTTGGAAATATCATCTGTTGTTAATTTTCCTACAATTGGTTTATTAACCTTAATTTTTGGGGTGAATGGATGATTACAAACAGTAATGACTATGCATGTAAGACAATGCTCCTATCTTAATTATCTGAAAGTCAAACACACATTTTACTTTTGTAGACCTATTGTTTGAGCAGAAAATAATGAGCATAGCTGAGAACAATAGTTGCCAGGATGGGGGTTCATGCAGCAATGCAGAAAGCCACGGATTGATAAAAGACAAATGGACACATTTTCAATCCTATGCATTCTTAATGTTAGATTTTTCATTAAGGAAGGTGCATAGTGTAGGTGAAATGCTTTTTAGAGAGAACCTTCAGCCACATCATGCAAAGACTCCTTGCAAATTGACAAAAATCACGTCACTACATTCTTCAAACAATGAAGAATGTAGTGACGTGGAGCAGTGATTAGTGGTGATGAGACTGGCAGGGATAGGAAGAATTTAAATAAATTGCAAATTGCCAAGAAAATATAACTATTGATAAATGTAGGAATCAAAGGCAATGATAAGTTAAAACAATAGGCATATCCACAGGATAGAATAATGCACCACCTTGGGCCTCTAAGCACCTTCATGAAAATTGGTCAACAATCATATTGACAAAGAAAAAGGAGAAATCATATTCATAAAATAGAATCCAAAAACAAAATCAAATGTCATCAGACATAACTAATTAAACTTCTGGAAGAAAAACAGAATAATTTTAAAAAATACTATATGTTAATTAATTGACAAATTTGTTGCAAGAGGGTTTAGAGAAGAAAATATACATTGATAAACATTTTGATTAGAAACTGTGATATTTCCAAAGAAGTTTTATTGATTTTGTAGGAGTTGCACAATCCATATATTGTCATGTTATTCATCCCAGCATATAATGTAAAGAGTTTAGAGTCTGTACATGAGATAAAATAATTTCAATCCTGTCTTTAATTAATGTTAGAATTTTTTCATACTTTTAACATCAACAATGTGACCCACAGAATTTATAGCAACACAAGTCAAATAAGAAGTGCACTTTCACACTGGTACATTTCACCAACAAACACAAAAAAACTTGTCCACTTAAAAACTCGATTAATTAAAATATTTATTTGATAATCATGGTAGGAAAAGCTAGATACAGACTCGTCTGCATGCGATTTGTCAGGTCTGAAGTATTGACGTGCCCATGAGGCAGACCCCAGTGGGGTGTAGGCTGCAAAATTAAATAGCTGTAAAAGAAGTCTTAATGTGGGATGGAATTCAATCTAACCTTGACATGACCTTAGGAAAAATATGCATGAAGTAAAATTAATGCTCTCTATAAGACGCATCCAAATTTTGTAACCAAACAGGTTCGCAAGGGGAAAAATGTGAAACTACTTGATAAATCTTGGTGAGGTCAAAGTAAACAGCAAACTCTGGAAAAGAGTGGAGGCTTCAACAGACCAGATCTGTTACTGTGGAGGCATCTGAAGCATTTGGAAATGATCCAAGCAAAAACAGACACCAAGCAATATTGTTAGCTTGATTATTCATAGAAAATTGTTTTTATAGTGTGGCTATGGGTGGGAGAAACTGCTAATTGCTTGATTATTACTGCAAAGAAAAATTTAAAACTATTTATTTGTTCCATTGAATTACTGAAAGCTGTAAGCTAGCTCTGCCTCTGTAGACTAAGACAAGGTACACTTAGTAAGTTTTGGAAGTTGATAAAATTAACCATTTGTTTAATCTTTCCACATTTTCACTTAAAAAGTAACACTACCCTGATATACATGCAAGAATCACGTTTCAGTTTTCCACAGGCATGGGTTAGCAATTTAAATACTGAGTGTACTGATAAAAGTAATGATGAAGTGATGATGAAATAATGATGACTGAGCTGCACTGTTTGACAGTAAAACTGCCATTTACAGCTTTTGAACAGTCTATCTGCATCAAGATAAATCATTCCTACAGCAGAGGCTGGTTTTTTCTTCCTTGTGAACACGTTAACTTTGTAATAAGTAAACAAGTTCAACAAAATGTTTTTAACAGCAATATAACATGCTATATTATAAATAATAAAACTACTTATTAAAAGCACTAATAATCCTGTCTGAGATCATAATACATAACTATTTAACTATTTCCAGTATTTGTACTGCAGTCCAGTTTGGAAATAAGGCCATCTGGTGGACAATATAGGTAAGTCTAAATAATTCAAAGGACCATCAGGGAACTTCAAAGAATATTATGGACAGATATTTGTTAAGACTACTCCCAAAAACTGGTACTGTGCAGTTAAAATCAAGGTTAAACTAGTCTAGGGCAACCTTGTGCACATTTCAGGGTGCCTTAGCAAATGTTGAAAAATTTGTCTCCAAATTCTCTGTGAGAATTTTCTGTTGTAAAACTTGCCCAAATGATGTCAACAATGGTGCAAAATTCACAAAATGCATCTGCTGTGAGAGTTTCAACTTCACTGCACCGTACAACAACAATTCTTACTTACTCAAGGAACAGGTTTCACTAACCCCATTTCCCCTGAAACTGGGCCATTTAAAGGCACAACATTCAAACTGTATTCCTTGTTCACACTGAAATCTGTGAGCTCCTACAGCCTCAAATGCAACCTCATGTGTGTGCCTGGAATGCTCTGCTCAGGGTTGTCAGGGTCACAGTCATTTTCAGCTTAGGACCATTCCAAGCAGCAGCTGCTGCCACCTTTTACAGTTGTATTGGAGCTCCAGGGTGAGGGGTGTTCATCAAATTCCATTCACATGCAGAAAGAACTTCATCCACTTTTCCTTCAACCATTGAAGCAGGGAGAATGGGCTCGGCCATTTACCTGCATTTCAATCATCACCGAAGTGTTGACATTCAGAGATTGCACTCACTCCTTAGAAACCTCCCAGGCAAATTCCTGCCAGGAGTGCCTCAGCGTAGAGCACCATGGCCTTCCCACAGAACAAACACACTTCCTGCAGGCACTGTTTATCACCAGCCTCTGCAGGTCCTTCTGACCTTCCGGCAGCACTGTCCCATAAACATCCCCATCCCACCTTTGCGGCATCCATTCACTTATTGGCGACACTCTCCTGTAATTAGAAGAGTGCTGCTTATCCCTTTATGTGTTACCTGCAAGATCACACTGTAACAACCACCTGAATTTGCACTGAAACTGTTGGATGAGAAAAAAAGCACAGAGCAATTTCTAAGTGCATGGCAACACAACACAGTAGCAAAATGTTAAGGGTAACATCAAAAGTCTTCTAGTCTTAAGTATATCAAAGTAATATTAAGCTTCGTACTATAACAAACAATGTCAAATAACACAAATTAATATTTTTAAGTTACAATGTGCATCATGAAATGGCCTACAAAACCTAGTCATTTTACTTTTGGAATTGCACAATGATCAAATGTATTTATTTGAGAAACAAAGGACTGCAGATGCTGGAATCTAGATGAAAAAACAACAAGATGCTGGAGGAACTCAGCAGGTCAGGCAACATCCGTGGAGAAAAGCAGGCAGTCAATGTTTTGGTTCAGGACCCTTCTTCAGGACGGAAGATAGGAAAAGGGGAAGCCCAATATATAGAGGGTAGAGGAGATCCACCAGGGGATGGGTCTAAGATATGGAGGCAGGTGGCATGGAGGGAGGGGAGGAGAGGAAAAGGAGAGGATAGGCCTCTCCTCCTCCCCCACACCTGCCTATCACTATCTCTTACCTGCATCTACCTATCACCACTTTGTACCCACCCTGTCTCCCCTCTTTCATCCACCTACCATTGCTCTGTTCCCCCCCCCCCCCCCCCCGCCAATATATTGGGCTTCCCCTTTTCCTATCTTCAGTCCTGAAGGAGGGTCCTGACCCAAAACGTTGACCATCTGCTTTTCTCCACGGATGGTGCCTGACCTGCTGAGTTCCTCCAGCATCTTGTTGTTTTTTCAGATGTATTTATTTGCTTTTTTTAAGCAGATCTTTGCCCTTCACAATTAAAAACTTATTCCTCATCTGACAAAAAGTACAACTGACACTGTGAAACTGCTACTGCAATGGAAACAACCTGAAGAAAGAGTAACTTGTAGAGTGAGATTCTCAATGATTTACCATCAGAACATTGTTGTGTTCAGCACTATTTCAATGATAATTTTAATTTTGGACTTTATGTATAATACTAATGTCAAATAAAGAAAAAAACGAGCTGAGAGACAATAAGCAAAAATAACCAGAATTAAGTTCCTGAACAATAGATACAAAAGCCTTAGAACACTGGGATTTTTGCATGATTTCTCTGTAAGGTATTTAAAAATAGCAACAACAAATTAGACTGATAAGGAATTGAAAAATTATTCAAATTTTATTACCCAAAACATTCCAGTAATCAGCGTATTTGTGAATTTTCTGAAGTATATTTCAAGTAAATGGAGAAGATTAGAATTTGGTTAACTATAAGCAAAACACCATTATACTAAGAACCATAGCCAAATGAAATCACCCCAGACTCAATATCCACTCTCAGTTGAACCAACTGAAGAAATAAATGGAACCTTAACACACTGCTCCATATGATCAGAACTAAATAAACAAAAACATTTGCACAATATTTCTTCTGTAACCAATACACAATACCCTGCTGACAGCTAATTATCTTGAGACACATGATACATGTTATTTTTATTTGATTGATCACTCAGTCATTATATCAATGCTCACTACAGTTTTACACAGATTACACAGAAATACTAAATACTACAATCTTCCACAACCCACCTATTTTGACTTTTCTTTACAAAGACACCCTGAATAAATTATTGATGATGTTTTTTCTTTAGTTTGGGTGTTCTCAGATGTGTTACATTAATGTAACTTTTACCATATTGTGATATTAATAGGTTTTCCTGTTGCCAACTCACTTACTTGTAAGCATACCAAGAGAATCAGTTGATTGTCAGCCTGATCCAATAAGAAATTTAGTTAGAAGCAGAAGACAAACATGACAATATTTAAATGATAAAAGAAAAAATATCCAAAATATATATGGTAGATTCAAAAACAATATTTTTCTTTTATATATCACATGCCTGACAAGTTTAAAATATGTTGCTGAATTGGAAGTTATCAATCACTATTAATATTTATGCCAATACTGATATTACATAATATTTATGTAATCAGTTGCTATATCTAAGCAAGTAAAATTATTGTGCTTTTCTTAAGATTTTTAGTTCTTGGGAATTAACTCTTCTAATATAGTATTATTTACGCTTGCAGGACATACCATATTTTTAAACTTTCTAACTGCATGGGTAAAGCACAATGGATTTTGTAGTTATTTACTGTAGATACTTTAGACATCTGGTAGTTTACATAACTTTGATAAACTAGTTTTAGTAACCTTGCTAAATTATCTAATTTCAATGTTTGATATTTCCAAAGTTAAAGAAAGTCAAGCATATATTTTACTGAAATAGTAAAGTGGTTTCAAGATCCCAGTTTCAGTGTTTTTCCCAGTCCCAGCAAACACTCTTCAGTGCTTAGCACAAATTATACTGACTAAATTAAGAAAATTAAGATTTTGCAATAAAGGCCACTGGTCAGAAGATTATGCCATCTTAAACACATTAAAAAGGTTGTGGGGGTAGCAATAATGTAAGCATCATGGATCTAAAACATCATGGATTAATATATTCTTAGGAATAAATGGAATTGGTAATTTATTTTTCTTGCAAACTTTTTTTGGAAAGTAAATCTTGTTTTCAGAAGTATACTTCTATCTCCAAGGAAACCACTCTTGGCCTGCCACATTGGAGAAAAACCAACAGCTGCTTTTGTTTCTAGTGTAAAGCTTCCCCTTCATCTGAGCTCTTGCTTTTCAAAGTGTCTAGACCACACTGTGGTGTTTATATATCTGCACCTGTCTTTCAAAAAGCAGATAATTTTTATTCCTTCAGTATTCTGAGTTTTAATATGCCCAACTCTTTACAGAACATATTATCACATTAATACAAATGAAGTCATTATGTGGACATGGACACATTCTTGATAAGAGCAAGAATCCTGAAGAAACACAGCTGTGTGATGGATTACATTCTCGCACGTAATATATTAAGAGCTATACTTTGACTTTTCAAATGTAATATTGCATTCTAGCATTCATTCACATCAGTTTTCAAATCTTCTTTACCTTGTGATTCAAAGCTTTGTCTTTTCCATAAATGATTTGGGGGTTTAAAAGAAATGTCAGAGGGAGTTATGTCTTAACTGTTGCCGGGATTATTCCCAGTCACATGGCCACTCTGTGCCACAAGTAGAGCACAAAAAGGTGACAAAGGCAGTGATTTCCTGTCAGCAAAGAGCAGGACAGGGCTGTCTAGAAGTGATGCAAATGAGGGAAAGTTTCACCATGGTTTGTTTGATTCACTCAGGGTCAAAGCATGCCGAGCTGAGACACAGAGCAGGAAGAGACCCAAAGGAAATATAACCAAAGCCTCTCAAGAAAATACAGTAGGTCTTCAGAAACTGCACTCCAGTATCTTTTATGTATCCTTTTGCTAAATAGAACTGCACAAGTGCGATCCCAATAAAATATTGTTTTAACTGTAAAAAAGGTTTTAAATAATACTTGAAGTTCCTAGCCATGAAATCAATGTTAGACAGAATTGGTTTCACTCTTATGATCCACTAAAAGGAGACTTATACCAATTGTTCAAATAGAATAGGTATAATTTTTTTAGTAATTTGTCATTTGGAAAAATGCTCCATCACTGATACTCAGTTACTGTTTTGTAATTCAGTGCCTGATTTCTTAAAAGATACAGTAATTATTTTTCATGCAAATTTTTTTGAAAACATTTGTTTTGCTTTGAAATGATTTGGCAAATTACACACGGGG
Source organism: Pristis pectinata (assembly GCF_009764475.1). Lineage (NCBI taxonomy): Eukaryota > Metazoa > Chordata > Chondrichthyes > Rhinopristiformes > Pristidae > Pristis > Pristis pectinata. The sequence continues at coordinate 105,197,129 of NC_067405.1, read as the reverse complement.
AAACAGACCTTCAAAATCTGTGCAGCAAATACAGAAAATATGATTATGCAATTATTCAATGACGACCATGGCAGGTTGTTGAATGATCAGAAACAGCATTAAACTGCTTTGTTGAAGCAGATTATGATCTGAACTATAAAATATAATTAGCATTAAACTGCTGGTCATGACTACCACACCTGTGAGTGCAATTTCACAAATTAGGGCCTTCTCTGTGAAAGCCTGAATTAGGTTTGAGAGATAAAACAATCCCAGAAACAACTTCCTGAAAATGAAGACCTGAATAAGATGGATGGAAGTTAAAAAAAACAAGCATTTGGTCCACGTATAGGTTATCAATTAATATCTGTCAGGGCTCAGAAATCACTTCCAGCTATATTTTTGGCATTAAAACAGAGGTTTGAGTCACCCCAGTACAGTGTGTGAAACTCACATTGCCTCAGTTGTGAGGTTCAATCACTGCGTAATGCCATGCTGAAACCAGCAGTGTTGGTTTCAGCATGGTATTCCTTGTTAATATGTTTAAAGTTCTTGCATTTCTAAATATATAGCTCAGCAGGTCAGATGTTTGCAGCCAGCTTTTAAAGAGACATACCACAATACAAAGAAGACTCTTCCAACTGCAGGGAGTGAATGAATGGATACTCCAATAATTGGAGGGGGATGGGAGAGTGCTCCCATTGATTTAGAGGAACTTGGACAGGCTGCTGAGAAATAATGTCTGGAAGAGGCATGTCCTTTGTGCAAGGGTGTCATCAAGACGCTCCGGGACTACAGTCAGGTATTCCGAGCAGAAACTTACCTAAGAGGCTTCTCTCTGTAAGGATATGAGCGCAGACTACAAATGGCTACACTTTAGAGAAGGCTGAGATGCAGTCAAATGACCTGTCAGCTGTGTCTGCGCCTTGGACAGAAGGGAAATTAGAGGAAAACTCCTCTCTTGAGTATGGAGTGGGAGAGTGCTCCCAGTGGAGTCAAAGGGACCTCAACTAGCTTGGGAAGAATAGTGTTCATCTCCATTTTGCAGGCAAGCCATGGAGATCCACAGCCAAGCGTTCCGGGCAAGAATTTGCTAGGGAGATCCAAGGAATGAATGCAATCACTGAGGCAAAGCTTGTGATGTAGGTATATACCCTTGCCCATACCACATTTTCAATGAGTTGCAATCTCCTAATATACAAGTTGACAGGAATGATCCTGAGACTAGGGAGCCAAGAGTGATTTTGACCTTGACATCCAAGAGTTAAGTATTCAAGGTACACAAGAGGCTCCATGGAGGTTACAGGAAGTGCAAGATCTGACTCTGGATAGAGAATACAGATGGCCCTTTAAATTGCACAGTTTCAGGGAAAATGGTGACAGTAAAATCTGCTTTTTTTCTGTGAGAAAATAAGAACTGTAATTTTTCCAACCAATGAGGTTGAAAATCTCACCACAGAAACTAAATGTTTCACTATGTATAAGGGTGAGTTTTATACAGAAAAGAAAGTCAGAGGGAGAATGAAAATTCTGTCAAAAAATGAATAGATAAATTTTCTGACGGGCACTCAGGCACCCTGAAATGTGTGTGATATTGCTCTACTCTGGATTAATCCAATTTTCAGCAGTATATCTCCTTTTTTTTGGGAACAACTGTGAATAAATTTCTCGCCCACAGTCTCAGCATCGAAAGGACTTGTCATAAAAGTTATCTGATCAACTGTCTTACTGTAATAAGTATGGCATAGTTTGTACTTCTGCTCAAACACTTGCACATTCTGCGAGGTTCATGGTGAATAGGGGACAGGATAGACAATTGTTTTATGTGTGTGACCATGTGCTGAGTTTTAATGTGCTTTTATGGCTGATGAAAATCTTTGAAAATACCTGGAATTTGCATTTAATTCACACCTCCAACGTAGCAAAATGATGGTGCACAGGAATAAACCCTCAGAACCCTAAAGATAGCCACAATAATGAAATAATGTCTTCCGGCTCAGAGTGTCCAAGTTTTAATTACAGTCTACAGTGAGCCTCAGTTGATCTGGGGCAGATTTCAAGCAGCAATATTGTAATTGATTTAAATGCTCCTGGGCTAGAGGGGAAAAATTCAGGCTGAGTACCCAGACCTGACTGATATCCATTTACTTTCCATGCACATTAAATATTGAGTAATGGTAGGATTTATGTTGTGATTCTTCCACTGCCACCCACCACACAACACCCACTTGCCCCCTCCCCACATCTCCCTGAAGATTAAATAAACTGTTAATGTACACCACATTCTCCATGTGAAAAATGGCTACTTGGTCAAAGCACCTAAAGATGATGTCACTGATATATGCCAAACAGGAATTAACATTGTCAAGAGGAGAGGAAAACAAAACTATAGAGGTTTTAAATCTTCATAATTAACTCTCCCTCCCCAGCATAAGACTCCGACCCAATATATTATGTTAAGAAGTGAATGTTTGGAATTTACAATCAATTCACTCAAACACTGACTATTTTTTAAAAATAAGGCAGATGGCTAACACATCTGGAATTCTACAAGATGCATGCTCATTTTTATTCTAGAATGAACAGGAGTCACATCAGTTACTAATGACAGCCATTGTTACATCCACAGGAAAAAATGCAATAATGTGGTTCAGTAGCTTGATGTGCGAAGGTTGGATCCTCAAGTCCAAACATCTAGTAGCATTCACGGTGAAGTTTCTGTTATGGGCAGAATTGATCATCTCAGTTGTTCCATCTGGATGCACCCATCTTTCGGTTAATGAACAAAGGAGCAACATTGGAAGGGTATTGTAAGTGTCCATCAACAAGAATGCACCAACTACCTGACCAAGATGTTTGAGGTGGTATGGGGTAACCTAGATTTCCATAAAATAGGCTGGATAAGCAGAGTCTAATGTAGTCATTAACACAAATTTAATAATTAAGGCACTCAAAAGTAGAAATGGCTGCTATAGCATGAGGCACCACCATGATAAATACATGGCTCCTCGAATGCCTGAGACACTTTATCCAGTTGTTTACTGAGACAAGAACTTTTTCACCCAGAGGTGGTTGCAATCTAGAACACAATGCCTGAACAGATAGTGGAGACAGGTGCTCTCAAAGCATTTAAGTATCAAGACAAGCACTTGAAATGCTAATGAATAGAAGGCTGCTGACCAAGAACAGCTAAATGGGACTAGTATAGATAGGTATTTGATGGTCAACATGGATATGGTGGGACAAAGGGCCTGTTTCTGTGCTGTATGACTCTATGCCTCTAAAAGTAGACCAGGAATATCACAGATTCAGTCATTTAGTCTTTAGTTAGCTTATCTCAGTCAATTGTCCTTACTTCCATAGGTTCGGAAGAGCTCTTTCCTTACTGCTATTCAGGAGTGAACTGCAAGACTGTTTTTTTAAGACATCAGCTGGGAAACTGGACAAAATAACCTGCTTACTGCTAAGGTTCGCACATAGCAGTTGGCTACCAGGTAAGATAACAAGAAAGGGAGAATGATAAGAGCCACATTCCAGTCAGGAATTAGAGACTTCAAAAGAGAGAAAGCAAGAATACCTGCAATGAAATTAAGAGGAAACATGAATCGCAGTGGCATCTGAGAACTGACCTCAGGTATTAAAAAGAAAAAGTAGATTCCACTCAATTTTAAATGTATGATTACAGTTAGATATGTATCATCTTCTAAAACATCCATTGATCAAAGCTGTAGTTGCAGATTACACATTAAAAATACATGTTGTTGTACATTCTGCAGTAATGAGATAACTGTTTATTATTGTGATCTCAATCGAATCAGGTTCTAAGAACTGCAATACTGTGACATCGAGCTTAAAAACACTCAGTTTTAAACGAATCAGAGCTAAATACTTGGAAATCTGAAATTAAAAAAAACAGGGAATACAGAGCAGACCAATCAGCATCTGCAACTGAAATGTAGGTTAATGTTTCAGACTGAACCCTAAACCACTGAATATTTCCAGCATTTCTGTCCAAGAATATGGACACAATAGCACACTAGAAATAGAGTAACTGGAAGGTTGCAGATAATATCTAATATGAAGTTTGGATATGATTAGACCTGTGCACTTGGTTTCCTCTCTCATTTCTTCCACAATGATTATTATATCTCTTGCCAAGAGATTATACTTTAATCCTTTTACTAGAGATGAGAAACTAATTAATATTGTTTTTTTTAACCTTTGACAGAATACTACCAACAGAAGTGCCAACTTTAGTGAAAAGCAAAATATTTCACAAATATACTTACTTGTGTCTGAATGTGTTTTGCCTGGCTTCAACCAAGCTCTTCCAACTGATGACACAAATCAAAGCTAACTCGTAACTAGGACTACATTTCTAATGTATTGGAATGTAATACATTGCAGAACATGAAACTGCACGGCAACTGTGTTGGATGTTAATGTAATAGTGAATACCAGAGGAGAAAATCTAGCTGCAGCTGGATCAGACTGCAGGAAATTGAGTGAAGTCAGAGTTAGTGGAGTTGCAGCAATATCACGCATTTGGAAATGACAATAAATTCACACAGCTGATAATAGCTGACGCTCTGAAAAGCATCAAAAACTGCATTAAACAAGCTGCTGAAACTGCAGAATTAGACAATGGAAACATTAGGCTTAAATACAATAAGTGAATAAATCATTGCATCAAACTATGCAAATATTTCTTCGGTGAAAGTCAAGCTGTTGGAGGGAAACACATAATCTGGAAATAGTTTTAAACCTGCTTCTAAAATCTGGCAAAGTAGCATGATAAGTGCTGGCCCACACCTTGACAAAACAAAATCAGATAAATAACAGCAGAGACTGGCAAAAGCTGGCAACTCAGTGAAGGTTTGGAGCCAGAGGAATTGTTCCCAGAGGCAGAGAAAATTTCCAAAAGTTTCAGACTAGCCTTTTGGTGACATATCAAAGATGACAGGAAACTTGGGGAAAACATGGCAGCAGAGCTATACTTCAGAGCTACTTAACTTTGAATGGATATGCTTCACTGAAACCGTAAAATGGAGGCAGGGCCCATTTTCAATAGGAATAAAGCCACTTGGGATTGGTGGTGACACAAACATCATTAAGAATGCAATATACAACACTGTCATTAGATCATATTGTAAAAACAAATCTATATCACAATTTTGCATCAAGATAAACAAAACAGCATCTTGCAAACACCATGGAAATTAAACAAACAAGTATATACGTTTATTTTGAAAAGGCTATGTTTTTTTCCATGAGCCTTGTCTTCAATTTGCTGTGGAGTATGAATTCAAAGGTTTACTATTAAGTGGATAGCTCAAGGATCTCATTCCAAAACAAAACCTTTGTTTTCTTACAATAAACCCATTAGTAGATGGGTCAATGCATGATTTCTTTGAGAATGTGGATGTTGGTGCATCTAAAATTCAAATGACAGCCTCAGAACACGGCACTATGCTATAGAATAATACCCCTCAACAGCCAATCACATTACATTATTTCAATAAACAAATCAACCTTTTATACACAGATGCAAGGCAACATCAGAATGGCATATCCTTAGGGGAAGTAAATTAGAAGTCTGAATTTTTTTTAAGATTCTCCCACCCCTCCCCCTTCAGCAGCACCACAAAATACCACAGGAAAAAAAATGTTGCTCTTTCTGGATTTGTCACAGATGGAAATGTAGTTTGAAAAGATATGACAACAGAGGGTTCTTAATGTTTGATGGAAAAAAAATACAGCCACAAAATGGTGGCTTTGTTTTAATATCACTGTAAACTTTAAGACTTATGTAGAAATAATTCAGTTGGAAACACAAAGGAATGGTGTAATATTCCTTTAAATTACAGAATTGTAATGTCAAAACACAGAGCTACATATCATTAGAGGTGAGCAGGATAGTTGTTGGTCAGCTGCTTTGAACTCCAGATTAGTTGAGCATGCTTTCATCGTTTGCAAGGAAGAACATGGATTAAAAGACTGCTTGTTACAAAGCTGATGTTAAAGCTAAATCTAGTCTTTATTGTTTTGCCAACATTCTGCATGTTATCAACTTGCAGAATTTCCGAACAAAATTTACTGATAAATAAGTTTTGTTCAACAAAACTTTCATCCACAAGGGATATAATACTGTAGGAGAAAATGTTCTGTCTTCTTAGAAAAAAGGGGAAAAATTACCTTTATATCAGCAGTTAACAAAAACAAGAACTAAGTGAAGGAGATTCTAAGGATAAAGTTCAGTGGAGGTGAAGAACGAAGCTGTGAGTAGATAGTGACAGCAAATGAAGCAGTGTGCTTGATTCTTCTGAACAAGCCCTCCTCTGCTAAGGGCTACTTTGAAGTTTAAAGAAATTGCTTCTTTCAGGAGTGTGTTTGTGCCTCACTGCCCACCACTAATTAGCAGCATGCCAGTTTCATCCAGGTAAAGGAAGGACCCCAAATGTGGTGCATTCAAATAAAAATCAAAGAATACACAAACTCCTTTGTGCTTACTACTGTGCTTCAAAAATTCTCTTTTCATGTATGTAGTTATGCCCCTGGAGAATGCATGTGTGATTTGCTCTCACAGCTACCCTTGCTTCTCTCCCAGGGCTGTTCCTGCATGTGGTCTGCTTTCTTTCCTCACGGTTTCTCGAAAATACAAAATCTTATTGCCCCTTATCTATCACCCACGTACACCAGCTATGGATTAGTGGCATTCACCCCCCACTGGCTGTGTGACAAACAATGCCCCTAGCTGCTTCTATTACTTTAGCTGATAATGCACAAACCTGGACTTGAGACATTTCTCCTGGTGCCACTCTTTAAAATGATAGTAAGTTTTGATGAAGCCACTAAGATAAGAGATACGCTCCTGTTTGACCTTGAATTTCCATTCCTTGTATAAAAATGAAAAATTACTAGAAGAGCCAGAGGGTGGTTGTTTCTTGTCATTATCCTGTTGTCAATTCTGATGGTGGTTATTAATTTTTTCCTTTACGATTCACAATCTGCTCTTTGAAATGTGCCATATGTTCAAAGCAATTCAGGGATGACAACTGTCAGAATTACAACAATAAAAAATAGCCTAAACGAGGCAGATTTACTGCTGTGGAGATTTGTCTGAAAATAACCCCAGAAATGCTCCAAGATATTACTCCTTCTCTGTTTTAAAATACCATCATATCTATAGTATAAGCTTTGAGATTTTTTATCAGTAAAAGAATAAAGTAATATTGTACAAAATAGAGAATTTAATAGATTATATAACTGAAAGGTGCTGAAATATACATTCCTCATTTCTCTCTTTGAAGGAATTTAAATTAATATTAGAGTCAAAAATATTTGTTTTAATCTTGTGTAAAATAACAACTCAAAGCAATAGAGGCTGCCCTATTTATAACTGATAAAAATTCATTGAAAGCTGACTGGTATCGATGCAGTGATAAACCATACTCCTGGCAAATTTTGTTCTTACAGCTTCTGAAGGGCAGACTAATCTGTCTGAAGCCTCAAATAAAAACACATGCTGTAAAGTAAAGCCCCTACTTGCATTGACTATTCATTTTGTTTCAGTCTATTTATTAATCCTGTCTCCTTTATTTCTGCTCCTCTATGGGAAGGATTCTTCATTCCTTTATAAAATTAAACTTAATAGAATGTGATAAAGGGAACTCTTTGGCAATTATGATGTCTGCACTCTCTGCTGGCATGCAGGAGATGGAAATGAAGTTGGGGACAGGGAAGGGAATTCTAATAGGCACCATGATATATACAATGAACGTCAAGATGTCCTCCGAGAGAAAGACTTGTCAGGATAATCAGATTTTCCATATCCACGTAAAGACAGTAACATAGGCTCTAACCTTGTAAAGATGCTGCTGCTGCTCTTCTGACATCATCAGGTCATGGCTGTCCATCACTATGGATTCCATGTCAATCAGCCAATCCCAGAGCTCTTGGTATTCTGATTCAAAGTCCAAAAGGCTGGAAAGCAGAATTAAAAATGCATTATGCATTATATAAATAAAATATATATTCCTGAATGAATACTGACTGGAAAACGTAATTGCTTGTTATAGAGAAAATTAAAACTTAGAACTAGTCAGCAAGATTTCATTAAATTCGATTATAAGTAGATAGCACAACATGATTAATAAAATAAGGTAATAATGCATTAGAGAGAAATACTAAACAACAGATTATTTGATTTCAACACTGATAACACAAGCAGTAATTTTTCACTATATCAACATGCAGGAAATAAATATAACAAAATATATTCTGCAGAAATGATTGACAAAGTTAGTCAATACCTATTTCATGTTTTAACTAGTTTAAAATTCTTCATTTCAATTTAGTCTTCTTCAGCATCATTTCAACAAAACAGATGAATATCAGGTATGCAAGAGAGACAATAGCACTGAAGGCAAACCTGCAGCCAAAGGTTTTATGAGAAGATGAAAGTATATCAGACAGACATTTTAGTTGGGCATGAGTGAGTATGCCAAAGCACTCAAAAGGCTGGATGCAGCACTAGACAGGTGATCCCTATAGACATGTCCAATGCAAAGGTGAGGCCAAAAAGTCAAAACAAGAAATTCTCAAAAAGGCAGTAATCGTTAAAATTCAATAGGAGTTCATTAGATTTCAGCTAAATAAATCATTAGAATGAGGAGCTTAGAGGGATTAAAGCCATGTTCAGTTCAAAGCCGAGTGCCTGAGCTAAGTCTTGAGTTTACAACTCAGCTCCAGCACTCTAATGCAGCAGAAAGTGATAATTGTGAGAAGTTCATACAGCAACAAGATAATGCATAATTCTCAAAATGTACTAAAATGTAACTCCTGACACTGTTTACTTATACCCCAGAATATTGAATAATCCTTGACACAAATCAACGATTATATTATGCTTGGTTTTAGAATGATGTCATTCAATGACAGTTAATGGAAAGAAAATATCTCCTTGAGGAGGATTTGCTGCCACTGGGTTCCAAAATCCGGCTCAATAAAAGTAGATCTAAGTTTAGAAGGAAATAAAGAAATTATACTCTGCAATTGCAATTTTTTTGCTAAGACTTCAAAGAGCTATTCATTGGGCAAGAGAATTATTTCTCTAAAATTTTGCATCAATATATAGATCCTTGACAATTGAAATCACGAATTTCATAGTTTTGCATTCAGATTCTATCTGAATAAACTAAAGCAGAATATTGGATTTATTAAGACATTTACTTATTAAAAATATTTAAATGCAAATACTTCTATAATTCCTGAATGAATTGATTTTCTCTTCAAGAATGTTCAAAAGTACAAATTGGTCTCTACTCCATGTATGTAGCTTAACTGCACATATATTAAATGCCCTCTTTCTGTTACACAATAAATTCAAATAAATTCAATTTATTTTGCTTGGTTAATACATAAACTGATGTATTATAAATGACTGATAATTTAAAAATTGAAGTACATAATTTTCTAAAGAAAAATAATGTAATTGAAAACAAATCTCAAATCAGATATATCATGTAATATTATTGTGTGCAATTCTGGTTGCTCCATTACAGGAAGGATGTGAAGGCTTTGGAAAGGGTACAGAAGAGGTTTACCAGGATATTGCCTGGATTAGAGGGTATGAGCTATAAGGAGAGTTTGGACAATTTGTGTTATTTTCTCTGGAGTGACGAAGGCTGAGGGGAGACCTGATAGAAGTTTATAAAGTTGTGGGAGATATAGATAGACAGTCAGAATATTTTTCCAAGGGTAGAAATGTGAAATACCAGAGGACATGCATTTAAGGTGAGAAGGGGAAAGTTTAAAGGAGAGATGCCAGGCAAGGTTTTTTTTACACAGAGAGTGGTTGGTACCTGGAAAGGGCTGTCAGGAGTAGTGGTGGAAGCAAATTTGATAGTGGTGCTTAAGAAGTTTTTCGATAGACACATGAATATGCAGGGGATGGAGGTATATGGATCATGTGCAGGTAGAAGAGATTTAGTTCAATTTGGCATCATGTTCAGCACAGACACCATGGGCTGAAGGGCCTATGTTCCATGTTATTTTAAAAATGTGTTCTTCTTTGATAAGTTTCTGCACCTCTTAGATCAATTTACATGCCTTAGATTCTTCACTGATGGCTTAGCTGGTTAAAGAGAGAGCAGCTGAGCCAGCCGATTTTGAACATCATGGTTGAATGGGAGCTGGTTAGTTTCACATTTCCTGGGATAGTGAGGAGATTTTTAAAATGTTCTCTCCCTTGACTAGTGTTTACTGACAGATTCATGACTAGACTTAGCTGTGTTAGACACTATAATGTATTGGCTACCTGCCACTGTCTATGCTCACAATAAGGAATGGGCAAGGTGCTGGAGGGAAAATGTAATTCCCTTCCTTGCAAGTTCTCAGCTGAGCAACCCTGCTGTGGCAGCTGACAAATTGGAGAAAATAACTCCACCACAAGACAAAGAGAAAATTTTAGTCACCTTGACCATTGTTTACAGATCTTCTTGTGGCTAGTTTAGGAAAAGTTGGATCAGTTGGTAGGGAGTTTTTCAGTTCTTGGGGAATTGTGCAGCAGATAAATGGTCCATTGCTCTAGAGCTTGCCATTTGGAGGCTGGTTTGCAGTAGCTAAGAGTTCCTAGTTTGCTTCCTTAATGAACCATTGCCACATTCAGCTAATCTCTTCTGATGATCCCGAGGGATAGTGCGAAATGTGGACTCTTGGATATATGCCAATAGTTGTTTTACTTCTTTTGTACAACCTTATCCTGCTTCCCTTCAACTTCTACTTACTCCTGTTCCATTTTCAATGTAAGGACACAGGGGAGACGCCCACAGAAATGTCTCTTGCTAAATGTCTGCAGTCAAGTTACATCTTCCATGTCTTCAGAACAGTCCCAAAGCATTTCACACCTGGCAGATTACATTTTAAGTGTAGTGCATTGAGATATTAATGAAGATTAAGAATTCTGGAATGATCTTGAATCTATGACCTGTTGAAGAATGGGAATGATTTTCCTGCTTTGAATTGTTGAATGGAAGTTTGAAAAATCCTTTCTCAGCCGTGTTGCTAAAATAATAGATTAGTTGATTGGTTCAAACAAAATTTGAAGAGTTTCAAAGGCTGGGCACTTAATCACTTCCTAGTTTGATAATTTATATAATTAATGTATTTCTTTTCTATATAGAATTTACACAAATGTGTTAATGTTAGGAACAACATAGAACCATACAGCACAAAACAGGCCCTTCGGCCCACCATGTTGTGCCGTCCATCAAACCACCCTCACACTATCTAACCCTTTCCTCCCGCATATCCCTCTATCTCACATTCCTCCATATGCCTATCCAACAAACTCTTGAACCTGTCCTATGTATCTGCCTCCACCACCACCCCAGGCAGTGCATTCCATGCACCAACCACTCTCTGGGTGAAAAACCTCCCCCTGACGTCTCCCCTGAACCTCCCACCCATAACCTTAAAGCCATGCCCTCTTGTCTTGAGCATTGGTGCCCTGGGAAAGAGGCGCTGATTGTCTACTCTATCTATTCCTCTCAATATTTTATATACCTCTATCATGTCTCCTCTCATCCTCCTCCTTTCCAGTGAATAAAGCCCTAGCACCTTAAGCCTCTCCTCATATTCCATATGCTCTAATCCAGGCAGCATCCTGGTAAATCTCCTCTGCACCCTCTCCAACGCCTCCACATCCTTCCTATAATGCAACAACCAGAACTGAACACAGTACTCTAAGTGTGGTCTAACTAGAGTTTTGTAAAGCTGCCCTTGTTTCCTTGTCATGCATATTGACACCACATCTGAGGTGGACATATCTTTCCTCAACACTGAGCTCCACTGGAATTTAATGCACATTATAAAGTAATAATTGGCATATCTGACCTCAATCTAAAATACAGCTCCTACAATTATCCATAAATTTAGGGTGTTGGCTATGATTGAGTCATAAGATTGTGAGTTTAAGACTCGTTCCAGAGAGTTGATCACTGGCTGACACTCCAATGCAGCACTGACTGTCCATCTTTTGGATGAGATATTTGACTCAGGGATAAAGGATAAAGGATCTCATACCACTGTTCAAAGACGAGCAAGGGAGTTCTGTCCGTTGTCCTGTCTAAAGTGTATCTCAATCAACTTCACTAAAGCACACTTTCTGGTTGTGATCATTTTCGCATTTTGTGGGAGCTTGCTCTGCACAAAATTGGAGATCGTGATTCCTGCCTAACAATAGCAACTACACTTCGAAAGCACCAAATTAGCTGTAAAATGTTTTGGGACACCCAGAAATGATGAAAAAGACAATATACATGAAAGCATGCTTTTTTTTTTACAACTTTTCTGCCTCCCAAAGTATTAAAACATTCAAACCCTATCTAATTTTCTTGTTGGCATAATCTAATAAGCTATTAAAAAAAGAGAAAATAACAGAGGCACATGGGAGGAGGAGCAAAATTATTTCTTTTCAACACATTTATGATGTTGCAACATAAACACCAGAGGAATAGGAATTCTTTCTGCAAGTGTGCACAGAATATGTGATAACACATACATGTTTTTATAGTTTTTTTAATCAATTCATTAATGAAGCTACATAACATGTAAGGCAGATCCTTTGGAAATGTTTATAATGTGATTGGGTTGCACAACCCGTGTTTCTCTCTCCTGTTGTTGAAACACACTGAATTATGAATCACTGAGGGTGACAACATTGAAATTCTCAAAACATACAAATAACAGCTATTTTTGGGTTACTATAGCATGTTGAAGTTGTTAACATATACAAATTAAATAGAAAGTGCAAATAAAGGTAAACCTAGCAAAGTTTTGTATTGATCAACAATTCAAAAGCTTTGGGTCCAGGAGCTAAGCTTGTCATCTGTTTTAACATCATGGGCAAGTTTTGATAATGAATTTGACCTGACGTGGGTCACTGATGAAATATACTGTACAGTTTAGTCATAAAAATTGATATATGTGTAGTTAAGTACAATGACATCGTGTTCACAAAATATTTAATCCAGTTAAACATAGATTAAATAAAAAGAAAAACTGAGCAATTGTGATACCTGTAAGTATCTACCCGATTGACTTTTGACATTGCAGCAAATTCTTGTTTCCGTTTGTTGCTGCTTGTATACTGTTCACTATAAAGCTTCAGTGACATCTGCTCCACAGCATCTCTTCTGGTTTCCAAGTTGATAAGCTGTATCTCTCCCTAGAAACAGTGCATGTAACCGGTAAACATAAATAGTTTAGCATTCATCAAACAATTCAGGATTTTCTCTGCAATCTTAGTCTCCAAACCTGGGAATTCAGATGCCATCCTTTGAGGCTCTTGCTAGCATGTGGGTATTGCATCAATAAAAGGGCACAGATAGATTTTTCACAAAATGAGTAATGAATTCTCTCTCCTTTGTGTGCTATTCAACTGTATAATTTTACAGAATGCAGGCTCAAATTTAGCAAGATTCAAATGAAATGCAGTACTCAGTGGGTTAACAATTAAGGTTGCTTACAATTTCTTGTCTCCAAGGCCAAGTCAGGGCAAAGTGTGGGAGTGATTTTACAATGTTCAGTAGGCTGGTATTACAATACTATTCATTCAACTTTATGTCACCAGAGTTTCAAGGGTTTAGATCACTTAATTCCATCAGCACAGCTCTGTTGCATAGCACTGATTGTTGCAAATTATAGGCAGAAGCAATTTACAACAATCACCTTGTAGTCTATGACAGATTTTTTTCAGGTAATCCCAGGCGTTTCCTCCGTTATTAATATTTTACCTGCAATGTTTTCCATTCTGTTTCAATTCTGTACTTTTTAAATCTGGCTTCAGACCAGAAACCTTTTCCCAATAGCATTCATTAGCATTTTCAATTCAAACTGCATTCCATAACCTCTGTTCACAATGCAATTAATTTATCCATATCCTAGGGTAATTCAGGACTTCTATCCCAAGACATACAGTAGGTACAATGGTTTCCAGCGTGAAGGCAAAACAAACTGCAGTTAAAATAATCAAGGTTAAACCTTCTTAAAAATCTCAGATCTGGTTTACCTAACGTGAAAATGCAGCTGCTCAGACTTTCTAATATAACTTGGCCAGCTTTTAAGCTCAATTTCTCTCCCCAACTTTGTGAGATTTTATGTCCTAATTTTTTCTGGATTTCTTTTCAATTGCCAAACATTCTTCCAACTGAAACAGTGGGGAGACAAAGTTACTTCCAGATAGCTTCCAGACATGATTGCATGTCACTTCATAAAATTCATTATGACACAGGAGATCATCATTAAGCCCAATGAGTACATGCAGGATTTCTGTACAGCAATCCAGACTGTCACTGACATCTCCCCCCTTCCCCATCCCTACCTTTCCCTGTGACCCTGCAAATTATTTTCTCTCAATTGCTATCTAATTCTCTTTTAAAAACCATGGTTGATTCTGCTTCTACCACCACTTTGAGCAGGGACTTCCAGACCATAACCACTGACTACTGAAAAAAGGCTTTACCTCACACTTGCCTGTCTCTTCTGCCCATCATTTTGAATCTATGTCACCTAGTCCTTGAACCATCCACTAACAGGAACAACTTCTAGCAATTTATCCCACCTAAATCCATTGCGATCTTGTACGTCGTTATCAAACTTGTTCTCAACCTTTTTTGCTCCAAGGAGGACAACCCCAAATATTGCAATCTCACCTTGTAATGAAATGCCTCATCCATGAAACCTTTCCAATAAACCTCTTCTTAATCTTCTCTGACTGTTATATTCTTCCTAAAGTGTGGTGACCAGAACTAGACACAATTCTCCAGTTGTGACCTAACTATTATTTTAAAAAGGTTCAACATAAATTTCCAAGTTTTTGCCCTCTATATCTCCATTAATGATCCCCAGGATTCCATGTGCTTTATTATCCACCCTCGCAACATGCCCTGCCGCTATAAAGGATCTATGTACATACAAACACAAATATTTCCGTTCCTATGCACCCTTTAGAAATGTGCTATTTAGTCTATGTTGTCTCTTCTAATTCTCTATGCCAAAATGTTTCAGTTGATACTTTTCTGTATTAAATTTCATCTATCACTTATCTGCTCATTCTGTTAACCCATTTATGTCATCTTGCAGTCCACAACTCTCCTCTTTTCTGTTTAGCACACCTCCAAGTTTGGTGTCATCTGCAAATGTTGACAAGCACAGCAGCTATTTTGGGCTCAACAAAGCCTTATCTGCAGCAAATAAAGTTAATCTGTTTTATTTGCTGATGTGGTTAAGGACATTGGCTAGACTACCAGGGCTTACAATGTTCTCTTGCAGCTAATGGGGCCCTAGTTTAGCATTTCTTCCATTGCATTCTGACAATGCATCATTCCCTCATTATACACACATACTGGTCCAGATCACATACAAGTCGTGGAGTGGACCTTTGAGGCATAACCTGTTGACTCAAAGCTGAGAGGGCAATCATTCAGGCGAGTGAGTAGATAATAACTGATAATGATAATTGTGGCAGTGCATACAGCAAACTGGAATCATAGACCATCAAACTGCAGTTAATGCTTGTGGTGCTTCATAGTTTAAAATTTCACTCAGAACACTGAGAAAAACTATTCTAAAAAAAGTAGGGAACATTGGGAAAAGAACCACATATTAGGACTGGATAATAGGGTTCACTTTGTGCTTGCCTACATTTAAAAAAATTATGAATTGTCCCTGATGCACAAAATTGAAATTTTTCTGACATAATATATTTAATAATAGAATTACATTTGTTCATTGTATCATATTGGGTACATATGATTTCATCATATGCACTCATCTTATTGTAAGCATTCACAAAGTGTGGGATTTGATGTCAAATAAAGAATTTATTTCCATTATTTCAGAAAATGTAAAAAATTTGCTTTCACCAAACACAAAGCTAATTCATGTATTAAAGTCTATTTATACCAAAATAATCCATGCAGAAATACTTAGCTCTAAAATGTGTGTTTTTTTTTGCCTGGAACCAGGTAGATTAACTGTTTGACAGATCAGCTTTTGCAATGTGAGAGCTGGGAAGTTTGAATGACATGAATCTCTCAAAGTAGTGACTTAAATGTAAAAATATATAGTGTTACAGCTCAAGTTTTGACTAAAGACTTTTGCTTTCTGGTCACACTGGAGAGGCACATCTCATACTTTTATGAAATAAATATTTACCAGCT
This sequence comes from Pristis pectinata, assembly GCF_009764475.1. NCBI lineage: Eukaryota > Metazoa > Chordata > Chondrichthyes > Rhinopristiformes > Pristidae > Pristis > Pristis pectinata. The sequence goes on along the minus strand of NC_067405.1, from coordinate 105,180,927 downwards.
GGTAAGACAATATGATGGAAATAGTATGATGGAATTCTCTCCACTTGCCCAGATGAGTGTAGCTCTACCATTACTCAAGAAGCTCATCATTGCTCAGAATCAATCATGCTTCATTAACACCATGTTCAGCACCCTGAAAATTTACTCCTCCACTAGCATTCCACTGTGGCTGTAGTGTGCGCCATTCACATGCACTGTTGCATCAAGCCAAGATTTTCCAACAGCACCTCTAATATGGACATAACCACCCAGATGGACAAAGACAAAAGGTGCATAGGAATACTACCACCTGCATGTTCTGCTCCAAATCACACAACATCCTGAATTGGAAATCATCCATATTCTTACTTTATCACTGGGTCAAAACCTGGAACTCCCTACTTAATTGGAACGTAGCAGTACCTTCACCACAAGGATTGCAGTATCAAGGAGCCATAGACATACAGCACCACGTTGAATGTCAATTCATTACACAGTGCAGTTACATTGAGTTAGCACAGAGTGCATTGAGGTAGTACAGGTAAAAACAATAACAGTACAAAGTAAAGTGTCACAGCTACAGAGCAAGTGCAGTGCAGGTAGATAATAAGGTGCAAGATCACAACAAGGTAGATTGTGAGGTCAATAGTCCATCTCATCATATAAGGGAACCATTCAATAGTCTTATCACAGTGGGATAGAAGCTGTCCTTGAGCCTGGTGGTATGTGCCCTCAGGTTCCTGTATCTTCTGCTTGATGGGAGAGGAGAGAAGAGAGAATGACCTGGGTGGGTGGGGTCTTTAATTGTGCTGGCTACTTCACCAAGACTGCGAGAGGTAAAGACAGAGTCCATGGAGCGGAAGATGGTTTCTGTGACACACTGGGCTGTATCCACAACTCTCTGCAGTTTCCTGCGGTCCTGGGCAGAGCAGTTGCCATACCAAGCTGTGATACATCCAGGTAGGATGCTTTCTGGTATTGGTATTGGTTTATTATTGTCACTTGTACTGAGGTACAGTGAAAATCTTGTCTTGTATGCTGATCGTACAGGTCAGTTCATTACACAGTGCAGTTACATTGAGTTAGTACAGAGTGCATTGAGGTAGTGCAGGTAAAAACAATAACAGTACAGAGTAGTGTCACAGCTACAGAGAAAGTGCATTGCAATAAGGTGCAAGGTCACAACAAGGTAGATCGTGAGGTCATAGTCCATCTCATTGTATAAGGGAATCGTTCAACAGTCTTATCACAGAAGCTGTCCTTAAGTCTGGTGGTACGTGCCCTCAGGCTCCTGTATCTTCTACCCAATGGAAGAGGAGAGAAGAGAGAATGTCCTGGGTGGGTGGGGTCTTTGATATGCTGGCTACTTCACCAAGACAACGAGAGGTAAAGACAGAGTCCAAGGAGGGGAGGCTGGTGTCCGTGATGTGCTGGGCCATGTCCACAACTCTCTGCAGTTTCTTGCGGTCCTGAGCAGAGCAGTTGCCATACCAAGTCGTGATACATCCAGATAGGATGCTTTCTATGGTGCATTGGTAAAAGTTGGTGAAAGTCAAAGGGGACAAACCGAATTTCTTTAGCCTCCTGAGGAAGTAGAGGCACTGGTGAGCTTTCTTGGCCGTGGCATCTACGTGATTTGACCAGGACAGGCTGTTGGTGATGTTCACTCCCAGGAGCTTGAAGCTCTCAACCCTCTCGACCTCAGCACCATTGATGTAGACAGGTGCATGTACACCGCCCCCTTTCCTGAGGTCAACATTGCTCTGCCCATTTATCAACTGATCAATATCATCCTATAACCTAAAATTCTCCCCTTCACTATCAACAGCACAACTAATTTTCATGTCATCTGCAAACTTACTAATCATACCTCCTGCATTCATATTCAAATCATTAATGTGTATACAAACAGTGAGGGTCCCAGAACTGACTCAATGGAACACCACTGTTCACAGGCTTCCAATCACAAGAACAATCTTCCCCGTTGTCTTTTATTACCAAGCCAATCTTGGATCCAATTTGCCAGCTTGCCTTAGATTCCATGGATTCCAACTTTTTGGACCAGTTCTCACGTGGGACCTTGTCAGAAGGTCATACTGAAGTTCATGTGAACCACATTAACCACACTACCCCCATCAGCACTCTTCCATCAACTCCTTGAAAAACCCAATCGAATTGTTCAGACACGATCCCACTCTAACAAAGCCTTAGACAGAATCACTTCCTAACAAAGCCAAGGATTTCAAGAAGGTTGTACCCTATAATATTCTCAAAGAAATTTACAGATAACTATTAAGTGTTGTTCTTGTCGGTGAAACCTACATCCAATATTTGCAAAAAATAAAGGTAAATATATTCTCCATTCCACCACAATGCCTGTCTTATCTTCTCTCTGTTACTGAGCATCCTCACATATGTCACAAGAGGAAGGTGTCTGAATGTTATCCAGGTTATGCTGCATAAAGGCACAGATTGCTTGTTAATCTGAAGAACTGAACAAATTACAGATCTCTTCATTGAAATTTCAGTATCATCAGTCATTCCCTGACCATCCTCCTAGAAAGCAGCTCCAGTTACTGCATCATCACCTCCATAAATCCCTCTTCATCATCCTGTTCCAGCACCTCATGCTCCCCAGCTGCTAGCAAGGGCTGATCCCACATAATTGCCAATTGGGAATGGTCATAAAATAGCTGTGCAACGAGGAGAAGATTTAATTGGCAGTTCTTGTACTTCTCAAAATTTTAGTACTGTGCCTTCAAAAAAAATGTGTGAGCAGGTCATGACTCCTTGGACCACTGGGCAGACTACTATCTTTCAGAATCCTGAAATCATGAATGCCATCTGCTGCTCTCTAGCTAAGGAAGAGGAAATGAACTTTCTGAATGGGGTGGACACCAGGAATCACGCCAAAAGAAATCTAGCTAAACTCCTTACTCTAGAAACTCAAGACAAATTGGCACTTGTATTCACAAAATCATGTGATCCAAACATAGCAGATGTGAGGCTGAAATGGAAGTCTGCCATTAGGTAATTACTATTTTATAGTTATGAAAATTTAAACCAAAATATGAGGCATTTATTCCTCTGTAGAACTCCTTACTCCTCCCACCAGCACCAATCTCAACAAAATAAATGAGTTCCTTACATTTCCATTCCATATGCAAGATACTGAATGTCCTGACCTATAGAACCTGCATGTAATATATAAATTCATGCCAGGCTAGCTAGTTTAAATTTTCCAGTCCAAAAGAATGGCTACCCAAAGTGAGTCTGTACGGCATCAAAGTCCCTGCTTCAAAGGCAACTGCATCCACAAAAAAGAGAGAAAAACGCACAACACATATGGGTCACATCCACTGCACTGAGATCCCTGCTTTCTGAGGTTGGCTTAAAACTAACACAGTGCGCTGATGCAGAATAAAATCAATCTTAAGTTCAACTGTTTGATGAATATTTACTTCTGTCTCCAGAGTTTTGGGTTCAGATTTGAAATCTGCTGAATCATGTCATTTATTTTCTGTGTATGCCAACACCAATTTACTATCTGCAAGAAAGTTCCTGAACTGGAAGTCCCTTGTGGATTCTCTGTTGGGTATTCTGTCAATCAGAAAAGGTATGTAAAGCACTGCCTGTAGGAACCATTATCATTTACTATTCATACCCTGTTCTGTATGCTCACAATGAATTTTCTGATTGCTGTAAGCTCTACATGTACTCTAGTGATAGCATATGTAAACATCAATCATTCATACATCATTGAAGATTACAGTGATATGTCAGTCAATTGTATAGTTAAGTATACTCTTATAAGATCTGTCAATAATTACAATTATTCTGCCTAATATTAAAGAATTGAATTTTAAAAGTTTATGGCAGGAAGTAGAGGTGCATCTGCCTTGCAAAATCAACACAAAAAGAATATTATATGAAATTACAGTTTTAGAAATAAGTAAAAAGCTTTTAAATCAAATCAATTAAATTAAACCTTTCATGGTTTATAAAGGCACAACAGCAACTCCTTCCTGGGCATTGTAACAGACAGATACAGTTTAAGAGGATTTTCCTGCTCAAGTGTTTTGAATAAAACTGTAATAAATTTCTAAATGTTTTCAGCCTTTGTACAGTTTGAAACAATGAATAATAAATCTTCAAGTGTACTTTAAAGCTAACAGAAAAAGGATTTGAAGAAAAACTCACCAGGAGTTAAGCAAGCAGGAAAGGACTATATCAGAAACAGATGGTCAGTGTATCATATATTTTTCAGGGAAAGAACAAAAAATTCAGTGCCTCCAGTGACAAGCATTAATAAACTCTTCAGAATTTTAAAATTACATGCTTGCATTTAATATATGCATTAGAAACATATGCAAAAGATGATTGAGAAACAATATGGTTGAATGTTGAATTCAAATTATAGAAAACTCATAACAACAGCAGCCTCAATTGAGATATTTGGAAGATTAAAGGCCATCGCTTTAGGCAGGTGTTACACAAGATTCCATTAATATATGTAATTAACATTGGCCTAAGCTTTAATGAACATGCAAACCTTAATTAGCAATGTATTAGATGACACGTAAAAAGCTGATCATAATGTCAGAGCTAAAATTTGTAAGCTGAGATTGTACCGAGAATAAAAATAAGTTCTGTTTCCCAATTATATCTTAAATTGGCAACAAGATTTGTTATGGCTACTGAGAAGTGAACACTGTTTTTGAAACATTTAGCAGGAATCCATAATCCTAACCAGTGTCACTCTTTATGAATTCATGATATGACTGCAAGACACATTGAAATTAATTTTGCACAAGGTACATATAAAATCCAGCCATTTTGGTATATTGAAAATATTTAATACCTTATAAAATATACTATTTTTTCAAACGAAAAATTGGCACCATTAATGAAGTACTCTTAGCACTGAACCACACTGTACTATTTAACTGTTACCAGAAACGTAAATTATACTGTTTTACACATTAATGCCTGCACATTCTTGAAGTCTACCAAAGGTAGTGACAACCTTTTTCTTTCCATAATAGGCTAAATCTATCAGGTTATTGCAGAATAAATTAATGGCTACGGGGAAAGAGGACTATAACAAAGATAGTGAAAATTATTGATTTTAAACAGTTCCAGTACATTAATAGGGATAGTAATTGTAGGAAATTGATGTTAATATCCGGTAATAAATTACAAAATAACTATTGTGAAAGATCAGTGTAAGAATCTGAATAAACGGATATACTTCACTGACTAGGAAGAATGAATAATGAAGTTAAGCAAGATAAAAGACAACAGAAAATTGTTTTAAAAACATCAAACCGACTTCAAGTAGCACACACTACAAGCCTCCAACAGCATACTGAACACAATGATTTTATACAATGGAAAATTACATATTTCTGACAGTACCAAGATCAGTTTTATTGAAATTCTATTCTATTGAAAAATGTTTTGGTTAATATTCTGAAACAAGGAGATGTTATATTAGTAATAAAGATATTCTGTGATCTATATGTGATGTATCAGGATCCTTTTTGATACATTTGTTATAATACAGGGTAACCTACATCTCCTGAAAACCTCATCTTCAATAGCATAAAAATCAAGAATTTTTGCTTATGTTATCAAACTATGAAAAACTTACATAATAAATCCATTAATTGATGTGTTATCTGTATTTACCATTGCCCTGAATTCAGAAATGAAAAATGGAAAATCCCTCCTAAATTGTTGAAATCCTAAAGTTTCTTTTAACTTTGCATCTGTCAGCAGCTAAATGGTCTTGACATGCAGTTTGTTTCCTTTTTTTTCTGCCTAATAATCTACCTTCAAAGTTCCTGTCAGGTAAATGACCTTGTATTTCATTAACGGATAATTAAATGGATTTATTCCACTAACAGCTTTAATTAAAATGCTAGAAATATTGATTACCCCTATCATCCTTATTCCCAAGGATGAAAAAGGTTTTAAGAGTGTTTATTTAGAAACAGCAAAGAATTAAATTAGATTGAATCTCTGGGAGACCAAAAGAAATGTAATACCTTCCTGCACTTCAAGCAGAAAATGAGATTTTGCTTCTTTGTTGAAACATATAATTTCCTTTAACAACAAGTACTGTTTATCTTAATATCATCGGGGAGCTATTTTAAATAAAAATAAATAAGATGTCATGGTAACAAAGCAAGCACCTTGATATACAGGTATGAACATTACAAATCTGTAAGTCCTGTCCCACAGCAATAAAGCTGTACAAATCAAACAAAGCAGTATATCAACACTGGTGCTCTTTCCTGTCCAGTGTCCAGATTTAGAACAAATAGCCCATTAATGTGGCCATAAAATGCACCATTTTTTTAAAGCTGAATACTTATGACTTCTTTATTTGGTTCCTGACAAATGCATGAGTAATGTTGCAACAAGAGAAGCCTTTCACAAGAGCATATATTGCTTCCACTCGCTCATCATCACACTGCAGCATCTTCTGAACAATAGACTAGCTGCGTTATAAAGAAAATGTAACTAGAGGGCACACATTAGAATTTTTAGATTGGTTGAGGTAGGGAAACAAAGATGTATGGAGCTATCATGTCATTCCCATAAGGTCCCCTAAGGAGGGTTAACACATGTGTTTTCTTTAAATCTTCTTCAGCCTGCTGGGCATGTTCCATCTGGGTAATGCTGGACTATTTTAAGGGAAACATTTTGTGACAATCAGATCATTTTCCCTTTTAGGGGTGAGGTTGGCTTAATGCCCTAATTGTGTGTCTGCCTGAGGAAGCATACACAATGTTTTGTAACTTTCATTAAAAACATAATTGACTCTTAACCCTTGAAGCTTCACTCACAGAATTTGTTGCAATAACCATAGGGTGTTTGGTTTACTCTACACAGTAAGAATTAAAACCTTTTTTGCTAAAGCTACTATAAAAGCATTCACTTTCTGAAACTTAATTTGATGAGCAGTTAAAAGGAACTGTCAGGTTTGAGTGTGAACTCTCAAGAATCTGGCAAGTTCCAAAATGTATGACAATTAAAGAATTATTTGGAAAGTTAAAGTAATCTGTTGGCACATTCCATAAATCAATAAGACTATTCAGATAATGACATAGCAACTTGATGCCAGTTTCTATCTAATATAGTGGAAAGAAATATGATCCTGAGTAACTTACACTCTCACTCATTTTCTTATCCTTCTGAAAGCAAAATCTGGCTACTGCAGAGTGCACCATCCCACCCCCACTCTTCCCATTCCCACTCCTTGGAACCATAGTTAAAATCAGGTGCCATTCACATGAGGATACAGCAATTGCATATTCATGTCCCGTCACTCCATGGCACAGTGCGTTCAAGGTTCCATCACATTACTAAAACATCAGCATTACTCATAAATAAGGGCAAAGCTTACTGCTCAGAGTGCTAAATGAAAATATTTTTTTGTGTTTATGAAATAATTCTCAAATCAAAACTGATCTGTTTTCTTTCTGGAAGAACTGATGCAGCAGTGTACTGTGGTATCATATATTGGTCAGGTTGCAGGTGTACAGAAACTTACAGTTGCAGTCCATTCAGCTGGAAGAAATATTGATGTTGTCCTTGATTGTGTATGAGAAATGCTAGTGGAATTTGAATTATTATTGTAATTCAAATTTTTATTTTAAATAGTATTAATTTTGACATTGACTGGGAGTTGTGTCATATCAATCCTGACAGTGTGAAAGATCATTAAGGCAAATATTCCATTGAATAATTACAAAGCAAGATTATTGAGAAACAAGAATGAAGGGTCTTGTTCATAAGTTGACCCCTTTTGGAAGTTAAACATTCTAAAGAAGGTAGCAAGGAAAATCAGGGAGGAATGATGAGACGATATCTTGCCTAGATTTTACAGAATTGATGAACCAAAAAGATAAGTGGATGAGGAAAAGAATTAAAGCTTTGTAATTTGAAGTGATTCCATCCAATATCAATAACAGATGGATTCCTAAATTAGGTCACCAAAATAACAAGGACTAATTTTGTAAAACCAGACTAAAATCTCCTGAGAATTGTCACCAAACTTGCTGACGAAAGTGGTGTTGTTGTTTGGCAAACCATCCTTTACCTCCCAGAGTTCTCTGACACTTCCTCATGTCTCATTCTGGACTAGAATGCCACCACTGACATCAGGCCACCTTCTCCCAATCAGTCACTGACCTCAGTTTCTCTGAAGATCTCTACTCATAGTTCCCAAAACCCCAAAGTTTGCTTACCTTCTCCCCAAGATCCACAAGCAGGATTGTCATGGTATATCCACAATTTCAACTGTTCTTGTCTCACAGAACATATTTCTTCCTACTTTGGTTCTATTCATTCTCTCCTTTCTCCTGTCTTGCTACTTACACCTGAGTCACTTCTGATGCCTTTTACCAAAGTTTTCAGTTTCCTGGACCTGCTTAACTTTGACCATGGATGTCCAATCCCTCCACACCTCCAACCATACCAGGATGGCCTAAGTGCACATCACTTCATCAAACCAATTCCAGCCAGCCGTCCTTCACCGCTACCCTACTTCACCTGGCTAAACTCATTCTCACATTGAACAACTTCTCCAAATCAAAGCTGTAGCCAAAGGAACGTGTGAACCTGGAAGCTATGTCTATCCCTTGGCGGGATATGTGGAATAGTCTTTGTCTCAATCATATTCAGGCTCCCTTCCTCACCACTTTTACAGTACACTAAAGGCCATACTGGCTTTGCTTCTGCTTCCATGCGGAACTCAAAAGTTTCATCACCTTTGCTGTCAATTTCTACCCTGCTCTCAAGTTCACATGATCCATCCCTGATTCCTCCCTTCCCTTTCTCAACATCTATCATGTCAATTCAAGGATTAGGTTGGTAACTAATACCCATTACAAGTCCACAGACTCTCACAGCTTTCTTACCTCATCTTCTCCCATGCTGCTTCCTGCAAGAACCACATGCCGTTCTCCCAATTTCTCCATACCTGTTCTGATGAGACACCTTTCATATCAGTTGCTTCCGAGATGTCTGCAATTTTCCTCAATTATGGTTTCCCATTTACCACAGTTGACAAGGCTCTCAACCATATCTGTTCCATTTCCCACATTTCTGCTCTCAATCCCTCTTGTCCCACAGAAATCAAGGATAGGGTTCTCCTTGAAGTCAACTTCTACCCCATTAGCCCCCTCTTTCACCAGACCATTTTCTATAATTTTTCAACCTTTAACATGATGTCAGCAGCAGACATATCTTCCTCTCCCCTTCCCTTCCAGTCTTCCAAAGGGATTGGTGGACCTTGCAACAAAGATTCATCAGATCAATTCCTAGGCTCATGGCTTTGTTGTTTGAGGAGAGATTAAACAGATTAGCTCTATATTCTCTTGGGTTTAGAAAAGTGAGAGATGATCTCATTAAAAGTACAAAGTTGTTAAGGGGTTTGATAGGATGGACACAGAATTGATGTTTCCCCAAGTTAGAATGTCTAGAACCAGGAGTTAGAGTCTCATAATAAGGGCTCAGCCTTTCAAGACAGGGATGAGAAGAAATTTCTTCACACAGAGGGTAGTGAAATTCATTACCCAAAAGGGCTGCAGAGCCCTTTTTGCTGATATTTAAGAATTTTAGATACTAAGGCAATCAAGAAATATGGGATTAGTTCAGGAATGGTAGAGCAGATATAAAGGGCTGAATGGCCTAATGCTTCTACTATTTCCTACGTTATATTCTTATGTTCCCTTCACAACTCTCTGGTTCACTCATCCATCTCCACCAACACTTATTCCCCTAATCACAGCACCTTCCCATGTCACACCTGTCTATTATCTTTTCCCTTCCCATCATCCAGAGACCCAAACACACCTTCCACATGAAGCAATGATTCACTTACACCGACTCCAATTTAGTGCACAGCAGTCAGTGCTCACAAAGTGACTCTCCCATGGCGGAGAAACCAAATGCAGATTCGGTGACTGCTTTACAGAACAACTCATTCAGAATCTGAACATCCAGTTGCCTGTCACTCTAATTCTCCATCCCATTCCCACTCTGACCTCTCTGTCTTTGCACTTCTGACAATTCTGCTTCAATGGAAGTTTCCAGTTTCCTGCTTCATCTTCACCATGGATGCCCAATCCCCCTACACCTGAAGCCTTACATAAACTCGAGGAACAGCACCATCTTGTGAATGGTATATTACAGCCCTCAGGACTCAACAATGAGCTGTTCTTTATTCTTCTTCTCCTCTTCTGTTTTCATTCTTCTTTTACTTATATTTCCTCCTAACAGATCATCTGCAGTTAACATTTTTCTTAGTATTCTGTATCTGAAAGCTCCAGAGCAGATTCTATGTCAACCATGAGGCTAATTGGCTAAATTGATAACACCTTTGGCAAATTTAACTTTTGCTGACTGATTTACCGCGGCTACCACTGCACGTGTTCCAATGTTTACTCTCCACATTTTAACTTTCTGGCAGGGTCCTCTGTTGATTTCACTCTTACATATCAGACATTATTATATGTCTATATAGGTCCAAAGGATTTGTCTAAACATGTGGAACCACTGAATACTACTGTTGGTCAATGCCTGGCATGTGGCCTTTTAAATTGTATGGATTCATGAGCAACAAATAGATGCTAATCAATGAGAGGACCATGCATGGCTGCTGGTAACTGAAAATGGAATAGTAGGGAAGGGGATAGATACAGAATCTCAATGTAAGATATCAAATAAGGTGACCTGTCACCCATCTTACACTCTTCCATGCCATCAACTGACTAAGAGATTGAGGGCCTTGGACAGTCAGCAGCAAGTTATGATCACCAGCAGGTAGCAAATTTTACTCTATTAGGGTGCAAGTCTGCCTCCACGTTTCTTATTATCCACCCTATCTGGGCAACTCATAATACTATACACTTCTATTGGGTACCATCTGCTCCAAGGAAAACAAACCCAGCCCTCGACTACACCTCCTCCCATTCTGCTTCTTGTAAGGACACCATTCCTTTTTCTCAGTTTCTCTGTCTCAGCTGCATCTGATCTCAAAATGAGACTTTCTGCTCAAGGACTTACAAATTGTCTTGGGTTACAGAATGATATTGATCAGCTGGAAGGTTGGGCAGATGATTGGCAGATAGAATATAATCCCAATAAGTGCAAAATGATGCTTTTTGAAGGTCTAATCAGGACCCATGAATGGTAATGCTCCAGGACAAAGAACAAAGAGACGTTCATGTACAAGTCCATAGTTCCCAAAAGGTGGTAAACACAGACAGATCAGCTGGTGATGAAGGGATCCCCTCTGCCATTGCTGAGGGAGCCCTCACACATATTTCCTCCATTTGCCACACACCTGCTGTAACAATGCTCCCCCCACCCCCATCCCACTCCAGTTAGAAGAGAGATAGAGTTCCCTTGGTCCCCACCTTTCACCCCACTAGCATCCACATTCAGTTTATTATCCTTCATCACTTCCCAAAGCTCCATAGGGATCCCACCACAAATCACATTCTCCCCTCTCCCACCCCTTTCTGCTTTCTACAGGAAGCACTCTCTCCATGACTCCCTGGTCCACTCATCCCTTCCCACTCAACCATCTCCATCCCATGGAACTTACCCCTACAACCGCAGGAGGTGCAACACTTGTCCCCCTTTAACTCCTCCCTCACAACCATTCAGGGACCTAAACAGCCCTTCCAGGTGAGGCAGAGATTCACCTACACCACATTGAACCTTGACTACTCCATTCAGTGTACGTGATGTGGCCTCCTCTACATCGGCGAGATGAAGCATAGATGAGGGAGCCATTTTGCAGAGCACCTGCACTCTGTCTGCAATGGCCATCTTAAGCTTCTGGTTGCATGTAATTTCTACACACTTCTCATTCCCACAACGATCTGTCTGTCCTTGGCCTTCTCCACTGCCACAGTGAGGCCAAACACAAACTAGAAGAACAATACCTCATATTCCACTTGGCTGGTTTACAATCCAATGGTATGAATATTGAATTTTCCAATTTCAGGTACCCACACCTCCTATGTTCCTTACCCATCTCCACCAGTCCACCCAAGTTCTCTGTTTATCTTTTCTGTCCCTCCTTCTTCCCCACCTGGCTCCTTTTGCCCATCATCCCCCCACCAATCTGGTTCCACTTATCACATACCAGCATCTGTCCCACCCCTCCCCCATACTTCTATAAACTGGCCATTTTTCTTCTCTCCCCCACCCTCCCCCCCACTCCTGATATGCGGTCTCAACCTAAAATGTTGACACATCCCATTTGCCTCCACAGATGCTGCCTGATCCACTGAATTCTTCCAGAAGTTTATTGTTTGATCTTCTCTATCCAGTCCTTCCCCATAACTGAACTATTCCATTCCAGGCAACATCAGTGTGAATCTTCTCTGCACCCTTTCTAGTGCAATCAAGCCCTTTCTAGTGCAATGGGCACACAACACCCCAGCTGTGGCCTAACAAAAGTTTTATGAAGACACAAGAGACTGCAGATGCTGGAATCTCGAGCAATGCACAAAACACTGGAGGAACTCAGCAGGTCAGGCAGCATCTATTGGAGAGAAATGGACAGTTAACATTTCGGGTCAAGACCCTTCATCTGGACTGATGAAGGTTTTCGGCCCAAAACGTTGACTATCCATTTCTCTCCATAGGTGCTGCCTGACCTGAAAAGTTTTATCAAGTTGTACCTGGACCTTAGCCTCGACTAATAAAGGGCAGCATTCTATATCCCTTCTTCACCAGTTTATCTACCTGTGTTGCCATCTTTAGCGATCTATGGATTTGTACACCAAGGTCTCTCTGTTCTTTCATACTTCCTGGAGCCTCCCAATATTAGACCTCCCAAAATGTATCATTTTGCACTTATTGGTGTTATATTCCATCTGCCAATGGTGTGCCCAACCTACCAGCTATCAGTATCATTCTGTAACAGTTTTGAAATATGGGAACACACAATTACATAGGCTTTGTACCTGAAGAGTGGTATGTGCAGAAGATTCTTCCATTTTTAAAGGAAGGAAATACACAAGTACTTAAAAGCCTGAAAGGAAAATCTAATTAAAATAGCAAAATTGTATCATTATTTCTTAAGTGTCGGAAATATCCAAGCACGTGTTCCCTAGAAAAAAATTAAACTAAACTTTTATATTAAGGATGGAGCAATCTGATTTATTTTGTACTTTTACATTTCATAGTTGATAGAATTGGAATCTTTAAAACAGTAGCAACAATAATAACTGGTTAATGGATAGAAAACAGAGATTAGGAATGAACGAATCATAACTAGTGGGGTGCTGCAGAGATTTGTGTTAGGGCCCCAGCTGCTTATGGTCTATTTCAATGACTTGGATGAGGAAATTGGATAATATCTTTAACTTTGCTGATGATATAAAGCTAGGTGGAAGTTGAGCTGTGAAGAGGATACAAAGGCCACAGGGGAATATGGACAGCTTAAATGAATGTCAACTGGAATGTGATGTGAAAAGTGAGATAATTCACTTTCGTAGAAAATAGAAAGGCGGAGTGTTTTTAAATGGTGAGAAATTGAAAGTTGTTGATGTTCAGAGGCACTTGGGTACACACAAATCACTGAAAATTAACATACAAGTACAGCAAGCATTAGGAAAGCAAATGTGAGCCTTCAATGCAGGAGGATTTGAATACAAGATTTGGGAACATCTTGTTCCAATCATATTAGGTCCCTGATGAGACCGTATCTGCAACATTGTGTATGAGTCTTTCACCCTACCTAAGGAGTGATATACTTGCATTTAGGGGAGCACGGCAAAGGTTTACCAGATTCATTCCATGGTGGTGGGTTTGTTGTTTGAGAAGAGATTAAGCAGGCTGAGTCTAAACTGACTTTCAAAGAATTAAGGTGATCTCTGCAGAGGTAGATTAGCAGTGATTAGATTAGAGATATTTAAGCAGATATTTAGGGAGGTATTTGGAAAAGCTCAGCAAAGGTACTATATATTACAGTGAGAAAGAAAGGATGCACCTACTGGGACGAACTAAGAAAGTCAAGAATGGTATTAAATTGAAAGAAAAGGGCATAAAATGTGAAGATTAGTGGTAGGGCAGAGGGTTATGAAACGTTTAGAAACCAGCAAAGGATGATTACAAAAATTATAAAGAGGGAGAGAACAGACTATGAGAGTGAGCTACCAAATAATATAAAGTAAGAGCTTCTACAGGTATATAAATGGAATAGAGTAACTGAAATAAATTTTGGTCCCTTATAGTATCAGACTGGGGAACTGATAAAAGAAGTAGAGAAAGGGCAGATATTCTCGATAACATTTTTGGTCAATCTTCAAATGGAAGACACTAAAAACATTCCATTATTAATAGATAATTGAGGGGCTATAGGGAGAGAGGATGTTAAAACTCGAGAAAAATTACAGGGCAAACTAATGGTATAAACTTAATAAATCCTGTGGACTTAATAGCCTGCATCCCTGCATCTTAAAGGAAGTGATGCAAAGACAGTGGATTGGTGGTAACTGACCAAGATTTCCTGGATTCTGGTGGGGTCCACAGGACAGGAAAACTGCAAGTGAAATGGTTCCATTACAGAAAGGAAGGAGATAGCAGGAACCTACAGGCCAGTTAGCCTGATGTCTGCCACTGGAAAATGCTGGAATCCATTATCAAGGAGGAATTTAGAAAATCATAAGACAATCGAGCAGAGCCAACGTGGTTTTATGAAAAGGAAATTGTGTTTGACAAATTTATTAGAGTTCTTTGAAGATGTAACAAACAGGTGCCACATAAAAGATTACAAGACAAGAGTGCATGGGGTTGAGGGTGTTTTGGCATGAATAAAAGGATTTGCTGAATAGCCACAGGGATCAGTGCTGAGGCCTTAACTATTTATAACCTATATTGGTGAGTTGGATGGAGGAACTAAATGCACTATAGCCAAATGTGCTGATGATACAAAAGGCAGGTGGGTTAGCAAGTACCTGGGGAGAATTCAAAGAGCCTTTCAAGGGATATACGTAGATTGAGTGAATGGCCAAGAAATCAGCAGATGGAATAAAGTACGAGAAAATGTGATGTTATCCATTTTGGAAGGAAGAATGAAAATATATATTATTATTTAAATGGAGTCAGACTATAAAACGTTGCAAAACAAATGGATCTAATACAAAATGTTAGCATGCAGAGGCAGCAAGTAATGAGGAAGGTTAATAGAATGTTGGCTTTTATTGCAATGGAGTAAAAAATAGGGATGTGTTAGTGTCTTTACAGGCTGCCGTGTACAGCTTTGTTCCCTGTAGTTAATGAATGGTGTACCTGTATTCGTGCAGTGAAAAGAGAGTACACTAGATTGATTCCCAGGATAAAGGGGATACCACATGATGGTTGAACAGCTTGGGCCTGCACACATTAGAGTTTACAAAAATGTGAGATAGTCTTATCGAAACCTACATGAGTAGATGCTGAGTGGAAAATTTCCTTGTGGGGTTATCTTGAACTAGGGGGCATAATTTTTCAGAATAAGAATCCATCCATTTAAGGTGGAGATGAGAAGGAATTTCCTCTCAAAAGGTCACGAATCTCTGGAATTCTCAATCCCAGAGAGCTATGGAGGTGGAGTCAGTGAATATATCCAAGGCAGACATTGACAATTAAGCTACAAGGGTGTCAGGGATATTTAAAGAGGGAGAGAGAGAAAGTGACGTCGAGTCAAGATTGGATCAGCCATAATCTTTCTGAATGCAGTGCAAGCTCAAAGGATCAATTGGCCCACTCCTATTCCTGTCTCCTACATTTTTGTGTTCTTATGAAAGGTAAACAATTCTCAGAAGGCTCACAGGATGTATCCCATGACTGGGGCATGAGATATATCCCAGAACCAGGGGTCACAGCCATTCAGGACAGAGATGGGAATCTTAGGAGTTCTTTACCCAAAGGAACTGGAATCTCAATCACCTGGTATATTTGTTAAAGAGATCAATAGATTTTAGATATTTAGAAAATCAAGAATGCAGGGAAGTGGCACAGAGATAAAAGATCAGCTATGTTCTTACTGAATAAGAAGCTGATTGGCCTACCCCAAAAAGGGGCAGGAAGGGGAGCATGCTGGTCAGGAGGATATGTTCAGCAAGAGTTTTCGGGGAGAAACATCCCACTGACTGAGGAACAATATTCTTCTGAGAATCTGCTCTTATAGAATACTATTTTAAACAGACCAGGAAACCATCACTTTTCCCAACTGCCATGTCACAGACCACTCTCTCATATTCAAAGCACTCACTGCTCACAGAGACATTGAAGCCATCCAATCTGCCATCCTATCAGTGTCACATCACATTCTTTAGTCTCTTCAGTTCAGGCTGGCATACTTCTTCCTCTCTTGATGGGATACTGCTTTCTCTCCATTAATTCAACCTGACAATTTTCTCTTCTCTTGACTCAGTTAAACAACACTCCTTCCTCCTGGATTTCAACACAGCATAAACAGAAGCCACACAGTGCCTAAGTTCTTAAATGGCAGTTCAAAACTTTTGTCACAAAAGCTACCTCCATGGTTATGGGTATTAGTGTGCCAGGGTTTTACAGTTTGCTGCGATGTTTCTTGTGCACAATGAATTGGTTATCCTTTCATGAAGAGAGCATCTATGATCCCACCACTGTTAATCCACCAGTGTTGGCTCACCCAGACTGATACGGGGCAGTTCAAAGCTGGGCTACTTATGTGCAGAGCCACTCAAGGTCATCAAGCATAACATAAGTGTGGCATGTGAGATCCCAGAATGTCTGCCACTGACCTTCCAGCATGGTCACAGAGATTTCAAGTCTTGTGGTTCCAGTATGATTCTATGCTATGCCTTAAACTTATGTGATTACAGTCAATTACCCTCTCACCTGTGGGAATACCACAATTTTTGTGGAAATTGTGGAAATTTTTGAGCACTGCTTGCTGCTCTCTACCTAACCAGGAGATAACACTTGAACTCAAGGGGGACCAATGTCCTTGCGGGCAGGTTTGCGAGAGCTGATGGGGAGGGTTTAAACTAGGTTGGCAGGGGGATGGGAACCAGACTGTTAGATTAGTTGATGGATCAGTTGGTGTAGAAGTAAATGTGATGTGTACAGATGATGTGAGGAAGGATAGGCAGGAGATAGGACATAAATGCCGTTAGTTGGATGGGTTGAAATGTGTTTACTTTAATGCAAGAAGTGTTAAGATTAAGGGTGATGAACATAGAGCATGGATCAGAATGTGGAATTATGATGTTGTGGTCTTTACAGAGACTTGGCTGTCACAAGGGCAGGAGTGGCTGCTTGAGGTTCTGAGGTTTAGATGTTTCAAAAGAGATAGGGAGGGAGGTAGAAGGAGTGGGGAGGGTAGCATTGTTAATTAGGGACAGTATCACAGCTGTAGGAAGGGAAGACATCATAGAGGGATTGTCTATTTAGTCAGCGTGGGGTGGAAGTCAGAAATGGGAAGGGAGCAATCACTCTATTGGGAGTATTCTATTGGCCCCAAAATAGCCATCGGGACACTGAGGAGCAGATAAGTAGGCAGATTTTGGAAAGGTGCAAAAATAACAGGGTTGTTGTCATGGGTGACTTCAACCTTCTTCATGTTGATTGGCACCTCCTTAGTGCAAAAGGGTTAGATGGGACGGAGTTTGTTAGGTGTGTCCAGGAAGGATTCCTGACACAGTATGTGGACAGGCCAAGCAGAGGAGAGGCTATGCTGGATCTGGTACTAGGCAATGAACCTGATCAGGTGACAGACTTCTTGGTGGGCAAGCATTTCGGGGATAGTGACCTCAACTCCCTGACCTTTAGCATAGCCATGGACAAGCACAGGAGCAGACATTATGGGAAAGTATTTAATTGGGGGAGAGCAAATTATGATGGTACTAGGTAGGAACTTGAATGGTTCTGAATGAATACTTTGCTTTAGTGTCCACTGAGGAGGGGGACTTAGACGAATGTGAGGTTAGCGTAAAACATGCAAATGTGTTGGACATGTCAAGGTTAAGAAAGCAGTGTCGGAGTTACTAAATAGCATTAGGATAGATAAGTCCCCAGGGTCAGATAGGATATACCCCAGGGAACCATGGGAAGTGAGAGAAAATATTGCTGGAACGTTAACAATGATCTTTGAGTCCTCCCTGGCCACAGGAGTGGTACCAGAGGATTGGAGGATGGCAAATGTCGTTCCACTGTTCAAGAAAGGTAAAAAGGATGTTCCTGGGAATTGTAGACCACTTAGTCTTACATGAGTGGTGGGCAAGCTATTGGAGAGGATTCTAAGGGACAAGGTTTATGAGCATTTGGAGATGCATTGTCTTATTAGGGATAGTCAATGTGGCTTTGTGAAGGGCAGGTCATGCCTCACAAGCCTAATAGAGTTTTTCAAGTAAGTGACAAGACAGATTGATGAAGGTAGAGTGGTGGATGTGGTATATATGGATTTTAGCAAGGCATTTGACAAGGTTCTCCATGGTAGGCTCATCCAGAAGGTCATGAGGTATGGGATCCATGGAAAATTGGCTGTGTGGATTCAGAATTAGTTTGCCCACAGAGGCAGAGGGTAGTTATAGAAGTGGAGTGTTCGACCTGGAGTTTGGTGACTAGTGGTGTTCTGCAGGGGTCAGTTCTGGGACCCTGCTCTTTGTGATTTTTGCAAATGACTTGGATGAGGATGTGGGTTGGTAAGTTTGCAGATGATAAGAAGGTTGGTGGTGTAGTAGATAGTGAAGAAGGTTGTCGTAGGTTACAGCAGGATATTGATAGAATGCAGAGCTGGGCAGAGAAGTGGCAGATGGAGTTCAATCTGGATAAGTGTGAAGTGACACACTTTGGAAGATCTAACTTGAAGGCATGGTACATGGTTAATGACAGGATTCTTAGCAGTGTGGAGGAACAGAAAGATCTTGGGGTTCTAGTACACAGATCCCTCAAAGTTGCCATGCAAGTTGATAGGGTGGTTAAAAAGGCATATGGTGTGCTGGCCTTTATTAGCCGGGGGATTGAGTTCAAGAGCAGAGAGGTAATGTTGCAGAGAAACAAAGGACTGCAGATGCTGGAACTGTGATGAGAAACACGAAGATGCTGAACATCTTCTACAAACCCACTGATGCCCACAGCTACCTCGACTACAGCTCCTACCACCCTGTTTCTTGCAAGGACACTATCCCTTTTTCTCAATTTCTCTGCCTCTGCTGCATCTGCTCCCATGATGAGGCTTTCCACTCCAGGACATCTGAGATGTCCAACTTCTTTTCTAACCGGGGCTTCCCCCTGACTGTGGTCGAGAGAGCTCACACCCACATCTCTGCCATTTCCCACACCTCCACTCTCACCCCTACCCCCTCCCATCCCAGACCCAACAGGGATAGGGTCCCCCTTGTCCTCACATTTCATCCCACCAGCCTAAGTGTCCAACACATCATTCTCTGCCACTTCTGCCATCTCCAATGGGACCCCACCACCAAGCATATCATCTCCTCCCCACCCCTTTCTGCCTTTCACAGGGACCACTCTCTCCGTGACTCCCTCATTCAGTCCTCCCCCCACACCCATCCAGCTCCCACCCCAGGAACTTTCCACTGCCCCCATCATAGGTGCAAAACCTGCCCCTACACCACCTCCATCCAGGGACCCAAACAGCCCTTTCAGTTGAGACAGAGATTCACCTGCACCTCCATTAGTATCACCTACTGCATTCGGTGCTCCAAGTGTGGCCTCCTCTACATTGGTGAGACCAAACGCAGACTAGGTGACCGTTTTGCAGAACACCTGCGCTCTGTCCATAACTGTGATCTGCATCTTCCAGTTGCCAGTCACTTCAACTCCCCCTCCCACACTATCACTGATATGTCAGTCCTCGGCCTCCTCCACTGCCAGGAGAATTCCAAGCGCAAACTGAAGGAACAGTACCTCATTTTCCATCTTGAAACCTTGCAGCCTAATGTCATGAGCATTGAATTCTCCCACTTCAAGAAATCCCCACACCCCTTCCCCACAACGCCCCCCCTCACCATGCTTCTTCTTTTCTTTCCTCTCTTAGCCTCTTTTTTGCTACCTTTTTTTCCTTTCTCTCCTTACCTTTGACCCATCCCCCAGTGGATCTGCTCTCCCTTCCTCCCCCGCACATGCCTATCATTATCTCTTACCTGCATCTACCTATCACCACTTTGTGCCCACCCTGCCTCCCCTCTTTTGTCCACCCATCACTGCTCTGCTTTTCCCTCCTATACAGTATATTGGGCTTCACTTTTCCTATCTTCAGTCCTGAAGAAGGAGCCTGACATGAAACGTTGACCGCCTGCTTTTCTCTACAGATGCTGCCTGGCCTGCTGAGTTGTTCCAGCATCATCGAGGTAATGTTGCAGCTCTGTAAGACCCTGATTAGACCACATTTGGAATATTGTGTTCAGTTCTGGTCACCACATTATAGAAAGGATGTGGAAGCTTTGGAGAGGGTGCAGAGGAGATCTACAAGAATGCTGCCTGGATTGGAGAACATCTCTTATGAGGAGAAGCTGAGGAAGTAAGGGCTTTTCTCCTTGGAGAGATGGAGGATGAGAGGAGACTTGATAGAGGTATATAAGATTATGAGAGGCATAGACAAAGTGGACAGCCAGTACCTTTTCTCCAGGGTGGTAATGGCCAATACTAAAGGTCACCTGTTTAACGTGCGTGAAGGAAAGTTCAGGGGGGATGTCAGAGGTAGGTTTTTTTTACACAGAGAGTGGGTGCCTGGAATGCACTGCCGGGGGCGGGGGGTGTGGTGGGGGTGGTAGGGGCTGATACGATTGGGTCATTTAAGAGACTCTTAGATAGGCACATGGATGAAAGAAAAGTAGAGGGTTATGGGAGGTGAAGTAGAGAGGGGGATAGATAGAATGTGGATAAGGTTTATATAGGTCAGCACAACATCATGGGCTGAAGGGCCCGTACTGTGCTGTACTGTTCTATGAGGTTATGTCTTCTTCAGTAAAAATCTTCCACCATCTCCCTGATGTAATGGTAGGTAGCATATTGATGCATGTTGCTGATATCTCCATAACCAGCTTGGAATGGCCTGTTAGTAATATTTAGGACAACTGTGAGCTTTACAGCTACAGTTAGAATAGTTCAGGTTGCACTTGTGGCTGCAGCATGTGACTGATCTCTGTTACCATCTCTTTGCAGAAGCAGAGTCTCTGAAGACATTGCTCCTCAGTCAGATTAGTATGAAAAATTTTGTGAACATACTGAACATACTCTCCTGACTGAAAACCTCCCCGTTCTATATTTCTGTCAGTACTCTCTACCTCCTCCTCCCTCTTAGGCTGATGGCCAAGCAGAGAAGGCATCATACACTCACTTGTGCCAACTTGAGGAGATCAATGAAGTGATAACTGATTTATAGCACAATCCAGCCACAGCACATTCTGTAAAGGTAACAGAATGCTACCTCCTCACTCCAATGAATAAATATAGTTCACTTGAACAAACTTAATCCAATCATTGACAAACCTTTACATCCTTGGGATGCTTTTATATAGCGCAGGTGGGATCATAGAGTACAGCAAGAAAACAGTCACTTTGGCCCAACTCATTCATGCCAACCAAGATGTCTATCCAAGCTAGTACCATTTGCCTGCATTTGGCCCAGATCCTTCTAAACCTTTTCTGTCCATGCACCTATCTAAATGTCTCTTAAACACTGTAATTGTCCCTGCCTCTACAGCTTCCTCTAATACCCACCACCCTCTGTGTGAAAAAGTTTCCCCTCAGGTCCCTTTTAAACCTTTCACCTCTCACCTTAAAACTATGCCCTCTAGTTTTAAGTTTCACTTCCCTAGGAAAAAGATCATGTGCATTCACCCTGTCTATGCCCCTCATGATTTTATATACCTCTATAAGGTCACCCCTCAGCCTCCTACACTCCAGGGATAAAAGTTCCAGCCTATCCAGTATCCAGCCTGTCATAACTCAAGCTCTTCAGTCTCAGTAACATTCTTGTGAATCTTCTCTGTACCTCTTCCATCTTGATGACATCCTTCCTATAGCTGAGCAACCATACTCACCAACGACTTGTACAGTTGCAACATGACATCCCAGCTCCTGTATTCAATGCCCTTACCAATGAAGACAAGCAAACACCTTCTTCATCACCCTATCTACCTGTGTCTCCACTTTCAGGGAACTGTACACCTATAGCCCTAGGTCTCTCTGTTCTGCACCTCTCTCCAGGACCCTTCCATTTACTGTTAAAGTCCTGCCCTGTTTTAACTTATCAAAATGCAACACCACGCACTTGTCCAAGTCAAATTCCATTTGCCATTCCTTGACCCACTTTCTCAGTTCATCTAGATCCCATTGTAGTCTCAGATAATCTTCTTTAATGTCCACTACACCATCACTTTTGGTGTCATCTGCAAATTTACTAACCATGCCAACTACATTCTCATTCAAATTGTTCATACAGATGACAGACAGTGGACCCAGCACCAATCCCTGCAGCACACCACTGGTCACAGGCCTCCAATTTGAATAACAACCCTCCACTACCACCCTCTGTCCTTCCACCAAGCTAATTTTGTATTGAATTGGCTAGCTTACCCTGGATCCCATCTGATCTAATCTTCCTGACAAGCCTACCATGTGGGACCTTGTCAAAGGGTCGAGTTCTTTCTGCTCTATGATCAATACATGACATTAGCTGGTTTTATGGGGCCCAGTTTGGCCAAATTGGACTTCAAACTGGCAATGCAGAAGGACTGACATCATCAGCTGTCCAACCTGCAACTTCCAGCACACACAATCTACTGTGATATTCAATTTGTTAAGTATGCTGCATTACACTAAAAATGTGCACTTGCAGTTTGTAAACGAAATTGGAAACAAATCAGCACCTATAACATCAAAGAAAACTTCAAATAAGCCCATTTCACTGCCTCCAATTATAATCCAAACTGCTTGCCATAAACAAAACTCTACTGGGCAAAGGGATATGGAAACGCCATTTGGATTCAATAACAAATACGGTGTTGCAGAAATTGAATTCCTTTTCACCTAATCCAGTTGATTTATGTGATTTTGTGACCCTGGCCTTCTGGTTAAAGCACTGCAGAGAGCTGATATTGTTTTGATCCAAAATGGAAAGGTTAAAGTTAGAAGATCCTGACTCACAAAATGTGCTTGTTTTGCTGCCAGATTTTCTGGAAAATGTATTCCTGTTCACAGATAAACCAATCACAGCACCTCTCATTTCGAGGGTTTTGCACTTTTACTGTCCCCATTCTTATTCAGGCCCCTGAGGAAACAGTTGCACCAGGAAACCTGTCAAGGAGAAAGGTAAGTACTTCTCCATTTTGATTCCCTTGTTGTGAGACAGGTAACAGAAGGTAATGTCACTTTTACTGCTTTAGCTGAGAGTCTTGGATTGAATACAAGCCTCAGTTATCAAGATTGCATCTTTCTACTGCCAAATGTTTCCTTGGGAATGCCAGACTGATGCATTAAACACCTTGGGCATCATTATCACATTAATACTCAGTCTCTGACTGGTGGCTTAAATAAATGCTTGCAGCTGTGCAGAGTGTAAGTGAGCTGAACAAAGTCAACTTGGCTTTTCCAATCCCAAGTTATTCCTGTTGTTGTCTTAATAATAATTAAAGCAACATTCAGACAGTGCCTTTAAGGTATAAAAGTACTTGCATATTTCAAAATGGGAGGGGGTTGCGGGAAAAATACATCCAGGAGAAAATAAACATCAGCAATGGTTAGGAGTTAATCCAACACTGATATTGTTATATTTAAAGTATGAGAGAGAATGGGACAGTAAGGTTGAGGTTTGATTAACACAGCATTAATTGGATTGTCAAGACACAATCTGGCAAGGCTGGACTTCAAGTGAACAACACAGAAGAAATGATGTCACCAGCTTCCTAATCTGCAATTTCCATCATGCACAATCTACTGCAATATTCAATGTGTGAACTATGCCGAGTTGCACTCTAATGTGCGTTTGCAATTTGCAAATGAAATTGGAAACATATTAAAGGTATTGACTTAAAGCAATCCAGGTGCCAGCTACCATTACTTGGACTTTGGGAAAGCATTACTTAGTTTAAACTGGTGGCCTTATTTTGGTGCTGCTTTGCTTTGCTGTCAAATTTGTTGAATATTCTGACTCTCCTGACTTATCACAAAAGTCTGAATAACAGCTATTTTGCCTGCATTTTCAAGGATCTACATACAATTAATTCCTACTCTGTATTCTCTTCCACGATATTGGCATGTTTAAGTGGGCCCATAGGCAAAGGCATACCTGATCCTGAAAAGCCCTCCTGTACATGGAGAGTGGCAGAGGATGGTGAATGAGACCACTGAGCTCAAAGTACCTTAGTGATCTCACTTCTACTGGCAGCCTGAAGCAAGTCCATGTATGTTTCGGTTAAATCCAAAAAGTAAATTGTTCCAGAAAACTATTTCAATTGCAATGATCATTACTCAGATTTTCAGTTGGCTTTAGGCTTTAAACCTTTCCATTATCCAGTCTCTGCTACTCCTGACAACCACTGTGCTTTGTATTTTTCAACCTAACCTCTCATTATAAGGGGAAGGTAAAGATGGCAAACCCTGGGATACAAAACTATTAGATTTCATTTAACGTACTTAAATTTGGTATATGACAACTCAGCAGGTGAATCATACAAATTAGAAAAAAGTAAATACCTTTAATTTATATAGATCTATAGATGCCACTATTTGAAGTGTTGTCATTTTTGCAATATAACAACTATAGCACTTCTGTACACCAGATCACTTTTGTTAGTGGTACTGATATTGTTTATGAATAAGTATTTATAAACTTACCTTTAAGGTGAAAATTGAAATGAAATGTTGACCAGAATCTGCTGGGAAATGCAGGCTGAACTGTGCCTACCTACCAGCATTTCTCTTTGTAAGTGCCACACAGTTTGGGATTCTGACACAAATGCATAAATCCCAAACTTGCTGCAGCACTTTGCCACTAATTCCCCAATCATGTTCTGACATCAGGCTCCTCCTGGAGTCCACAGGCAGGGCAAAAACTTGCCGCAATTTTTCGGTAATAATACAGTACTGGGGAACCATTGTTCATGCAGGAACAGCAAGTCCATTCATTTAAATGGAGAGGCACAGTAGTGAAGGATCCAGGTGAATCTAAACAAATGTATGTATTTTTACACAACTGAGTTTGGTTAAATGTTTTTAATTGTTTGAAAGTTTTTATGTGTTTTGATTTTAATTTTTTACCTCTTTAATAATTGTTTCAAATTTTCATTGATTTTTTACAGTTTTTGTATGTTTCTAATTTTCGGAGATATTCGGAAATATTCAAAGCTCTTAATAGGTTTCATAACTAGCGAAGTCTGTAGTTGTCAAAAATTCTGCTGATATTTCAGGGACAGAGCTTGATCTGGCTCACCCAGGTGACAGCATTAAGGGACGTAAGGCACTATGCTACGCAGAACCTTGTAGACTTGGGGAAGCAAATGTCAATACTATTAGATGCACAAAGGGATAATCCACATTTATCACGTGGGTTGAGAGCAACAAGGATACCTGGCAAAAATTCTGACCAAATGTCTCATTAATCCACTATGACTATGACATTATGTGAAATCTGTAAGATGGAGGCTGGATCTGCATGATAGCTACAAATGGCTAATGGCTAATTATGTATCTGCACCATGAGAGCGCACAATCTGCGTACAAGACACAAACAGCTTCCTGAACATTTAACACAAGATGTACAATCCATAATAATTTTAATTAAAGTAAAAAAGAAATAAAATATATGTGTAAAAATGGAAAGACTCTCTATAGAAACTAGAGTGAATTCAGTTTTGTTTAAATGAGAGCAATTTAAACCCCATTGCACCTTTAATAGCTGGAAGTTATCCCAGGAGAGGTAAAATAACTTTATAACGGATCTTTTCTTTATTGCAATATTTCTTGTTTAATATCATAAAATACCTTGAGCCCAAGTATGGCAAGCATGACATTAATTAGACATGTTCCTTTTTGGCGACTGCAATATTTTGTCATCAGTCCCAGATAGGTGCAGTTTATGCAAAGTAAAGGTGCAGTTTATGCAAAGCAAGTAAAAGAGAGAGGATAGTGGCTGTTGCAATATTTCAACAAGGTTATTTCCATCAGACCTTTGTAATCTAATTCACTCAGTGGATTCATTAAACAGCAGCAGTTCTGCCAACCAGACACTCAGCTAACCACAGAGGAAATAAAGCTAATAACTGAAGATGGAGGAAAGCCTCAGATATGGCAGGCTCCTTCAGGGGCATTTAATCTTGGCATTATTTTTATGTTTCACATATTGTTCATGCCTCAGAATCGTATGCTTTGATAATTTAGGAATTTTCCTTCTGATTCCCTGAAAAATACTTTACTAAAAATGAATCAAATTAGTGTTACAGAAATTATATCTTCAGAAACAGATACACAACACAGGAGAGCTTTACAACTGATATTTAGCACTAATTGACTTCTACTGTTGAATAAGCTTATGCCTAAAAGGGAGTGGAATAAAATTGTAACCCCATATTAGTCACTCAGTGGAGTACAAAATCATGGAAATGTTCCACATGAAGTATGCCATTGAGGACTTGTGCACAATGCAGCTGAGGAACAATACCTACCCTAATCCCATATTCCAAGTCTAGATTGGTCGCACTGTAGGCTATAGCACTTCAGGGGGATATGGAATTACCTTTTAAAATACAATGAGGATTTCTGTTTCTGTTGCCCCTTCAGACAGCGAGTCCAGTCATTCACAACACTTTGACAAAAAAATGAATTTCAATTCCTCCCTCATCCTTCTGCTAATTGATTTACTAATCTCTTTCTAAAAAGTAAATGGGCCCTTCTTTCCTACCCTCTCTGGGTACATCTGAATTTATCTTTAAATTTCTTATATTCAAAATATTCACTGAGTGATGTTACAGAGGTATTTTTATCCAATTATTGAAACTCTTTGCAAATTTGAGGGAAAACACCATTGGTGCTTATTCTAATCATGGAGCTTTCTGGACACTTCCTGGTTGTAGAACGTCAAACATCTTTGAGGTAAGGAACAGAAAACCAGATGCCCATAAATAGGAAGCAATGAAACCTACAAACTTAATTGTGTTTAGATCCAATTGTGCTGCTGTTGTGGTTAACTCCTTTGAGTTATTATGCCCCCTTTATCAATCCAATGTGGAATGTAAGAAAACAAGTGCTGTCAGAAACAGTATAGTGCTGTTGAAGATGGACTTAACAAGGAGTGGAACAATTTTGCAGACATTTCTGAATGTCTTATTGCCTGTTGGGAAATTGATCTCCTCATTACTCAGCAGTACTTTTGCTCTCCTGTGTAACAGTGGTGCAACTAGCAAAATTCATCTACAGCGATATTTTCAATCTCACTCGTCTGAAAAACAAAATTCTCACATGACAATCAGGTTTTACTAACTCTGCTTTCCTGTTTACTAAACCTAACCGTGCAAAAGGACCAACACTCAAACTGCATTCTTTCTTTGTCCTCATTGAGACCTGTGATTTCTTGTGTCCTCAGATGCAAGTTCATATTGATCCGGGTCTGATCGATCGTCACTTGTCATAGATTCAGAGCGGTACAGCACAGTAACAGACCCTTCAGCCCAACATTTTCATGCCCACGACCAATTAGCCAGCTGCACTGATCTCATTTACCAGCATTTGATCCATAGCCTTCTATGCCTTGGCAATTCAGGTGCTTTATATACTGTATCTTGACAGCTTTGAAGTGAGGGTCATTGTCACTTTCAGCTTCCTAGCCTGATGATCATTCCACTGGCTGCTGCTGATTTCTGCCATATACAGAACCATAGAAACCTACAGTGCAGAACAAGCCCATTCAGCCCATCATATCCTGTGTCGGTCTTGTGGGTTATTGCTCTTCACACTTCTTCTTCATCCCACACTCTCCTCTGCCTTATAAAATTAAGATGGTTGAACCCCATCCACTTCTCATGACCATCCTCCTGTGCCTTTGTTATTTCATAAATCTAAAAAATACGACCTACCAAGATCCTGGCTGATAAACTACCAGCAACTTAAAAAGACTCCATATCACTCCACCAAACACTCATATCCACCAGCTCAGAACTGGAACTTCATGAGCAGTGTTGTTAAGAGATAGTACCTACATGTGGTGAGTCCTAGGACCAAGAAGCATCTCTTCTCCCAGTGCACCATCATGATATTTTCAAATCTTTCACCAAATGTTTTTGTGATATCTCTGTTAGATTGGCAATTTAATGCCATTTGCATAGAAATCACTTGGAATGTGTACAGTGGACTCACCCTCACAGAAAATGGGTTGAGATTAGACAATTTAGCATAATTACCTAACAAACAGAGAGAAAATTTAGTTCAATCAGGTGAGCTCAATGTAAACTCTGTGCCCAGAGACAAAAGCATTGTGATCTAATTCATTGCATCGCTCCATCACACAGAATCACAGAATGGTTGCTCCATGGAAGGAGCCCATTCAGCCCATCAAGCCTATACTGCATCTATGCAAGAAAATCCAGCTAGTCCCACTCCCCCACTTTGGCCAATAATCCTGCAAATTGCTTCCAATCAAATATTTATCCATTTTATTTTTTAACACTACATTTGAATTGGCCTTCACTACTACCTCTGACAGTACATTTCAGACCTTAACCACTTGCTGTGCAACAAAAATATCCTCGTGTCACTTTTGGTTCTTTTACCAATCATCCCAAGTTTTTGACTTCTCCACCAATGGAAACATTTATCTTTATCTACTCTGTCTACACCCTACATGCTTTAAAATACCTTTATTAGATTTCCTTGCAAGTCCTGCTGTTCCAAGGAGAACAAAACCAACTTCTCCAATCTATCCACATATCTAAAGTCCCTAATTACAGGAATAATTTAAGTAAATCTTTTATGAACCCTCTCTAAAGTCTTCGTATTCTTCCGAAAGTGTGGTACTCAGAAATGAACACTGTACTCCATTTGTGGCCACGATTGACAATGATTTCCTTGCTTTTGTACTCTGCTTCTGTTTATAAAGCCCAAGATGCCTTGTTCTCAACTTTCCCTTACACTTTCAATGATCTATGTGCATATTCTCTCAGAATTCTCTGTTGTTGTACCCAATTTAGAACTATCTGTCTTATATTGCCTCTTTGCATTCTTCCTACCAAAATATAAAGTTTTGCATTTCCCAGAATTACATTTCATTTGCTACATGTTCACTTGTTCCACCAGGCTGGACATATCCTCTTGATGTCTCATACCGTCCTCTTCACGGTTCACAATGCAAACAAGTTTTGTCATCTGCAAATCTGGAAAATGTGCCCTGCATAGCAAGTCCAAACCATTAAGAAAATCAGTAGTCCTAATACTGACCCTGGGGATAGCCTCTGTTCACTTCCCTGCAGTCTGAAAAACAACCTTTCATTGCTACTCTATGCTTCCTGCTACTTTGCCTATTTTCTATCCCTGATGCCACAGCCCCTTTTATTTCATCGCCTTCAATCTTGATGACATGTCCATTATGACACACCTGATCAGTGTTTTCTGGAAGTCCATATGGATCACATTAAATACATTTCCCTCATCAACCCTCTCTGATGAGCTAATTAGAAATGATTTGGCTTTAAAAAATCCATGCTGGCTTTCTCTATCAATCTACACTTGCCCGAGTAACTATTAAATACGTCCCTGATTATTTCTTCATGGAATTTCCCCATCTCTAAAGTTAAATTGACTATTTTGTAGTTACTGCGAATATCCCTGCACCCTTTTTGTGAACAAGATGTAACATTTGTAACCTTCTCATCCTTGGTACCGCCCCTTGGAACATCCATGAAGTTCCAGCTTTAATTTCCCTGCTCTTCATTGCTGAAACATCTCCACCTTGAAGGCCTTTATTTTGCCTGCCAAGTTTTGACTTCAAAGTACCCTTTGCCAGATTTTTCTCATCCCATTAAAATTGGTTCTTCTCCAATTGATTATTTTTGCCTTACAGCAGTCCACAGCATTTCCGACAGCTCGTCTGAAGGTTATGATATTATGATCACTGTTTCTCAGATGTTCCCCCACTTCCCAGTCTTCTTGGCCTGACACACTTCCCAGATCCACATCCAATGCTGACTTCCTTGTTGGGCCAGAAATATACCGATCAAGAAAGTTCCCTTGAAGACACTTGAGAAATTCCTCCCCCCTTTGCCCCTTATGTTATTGCTATCCAAGTCAAAATTTGGATACTTGAAGTCCCCACTATTATAACTGATGGTTCATGCACATCTCTGCAATTTCCTTGTAAATTTGCTCTTCACTATTCTTTCCACTAGTTGACAAGCTGTAAAATAGTCCCAGTGGTGTAGCTGAACCTCCATTATTTCTTATTTCTGAAAGGACATCATCTCTCTACATTGCTGCAATATTCTCCTTCAGTAGTAATGGCACTCCCCCTCCTTTCTTCCCTTCCAATCTTTCCTGAACATTTTTATCCAGGAATATTTGGAACCCATTCCTGCCCTTTATATAACCAGGTCTCTATTACTTCCACAGAATCATAATCCCATATGGTTAATTTTGCCTGCAGCTCACCAAACTTTGTTTAATACACTTCTTGTTTATTTAGGTGCACTGTTAACTGCTTTAGACCTTGTTGCACTCTCTCTTAGTTTAATGCGCAGAAAAGTAAGAAGCTACAGAGAATAGTGGACACCGCCCAATACATCACAGGCACATCCCTGCCCAATATTGACAGTATCTATATGAGGCACTGCCTCAGGAAGACAACACCTATCTTCAAAAGTCACCACCACCCTGACCAGGTCACCTTCTCGCAGATGGTACAAAAGGTACAGAACTTCAAGTTTCTGTACCATTTGGCAGGAAGTACAGAAACGAAGTTCCACACCACTAGGTTCAAGAACAACTACTTCCCTTGAACCATCTGGTTCTTGAACCAACCTGCACAACCCTAATCACTACTTCAATATAGCAACACTATGACCACTTTGCTCTGCAATGGACTTTGGGTTTTTTTGTCCTAATTGTGTTCTTTCTTGTATAACATTGTATAACTTATGTTGTTAATACATGTTTTTCTTATGAATGCTGCTTATGTGGTGCTATGTGCCTGTGATGCTGCTACACGTAAGTTTTTCATTGCACCTGTGCATACATGTACTTGTGCATATGACAATAAACTTGACTTTAACTTTGTCTTTGACACTATCTAAAAATTTTCTATTTCTTATTCTGGTACAACTTATCTCCTTATTTTTATGCTGTTTTTGTCATTTTCAACATCTTTCCATTTCTTGTGCAAATCCTCCACTAAATTAGTTTAAATCTCCCCCACTGCCCCAGCGAACCTTCCCATGAGGACACTGGTTCTAGCACTGTTGAGGAGCAAAATGTCCAGCCTGTCCAGATATCACTTCCCCGCAACTACCCCCAATGCCCCAGAAGTATAAAGCCCTCCCACATGCACCACCTCTCCAGACAGATGCCATCCTCCTATTTTCATAGGGAGATTATTAACCCTGGCACCAAGGACGCAATGTATCGTCCTGAAACTCCTGTTTATTCCCTTAGCAATACAATCCCCTATAACCCTTGTTTTCTTGACCTTTCTCCTTCCTCCCTGTACAGCTGAAACACCTAAGATGCTATGGTCAAGCACCAGGAAAACCCACTTCCCCATCAGCACTCAGAACTGACAGACAAACAGAAAATTCCTGAATCATTTAGCATGTCAGAACTGAATCCGGGTTCCAGAATAAGATGCCCTCAGGATTCTCCTGATCCATCTGCCTGCTCCTTTTCGTCTGTCTGGCAATCACTCCCTGCCACCCTGCTTGAACTCTCTTCATTTGTGGGGTGACCACCTCCTGGAACATGCTATCCAGGAAACATTGAGCCTCACCATGGACTGCAGTGACATGGGCACGGTCTTAGCAATGCCTTCACAAATGAAAAGTAACATCCTTACTTTTGTATTCTGTTCCCCTTGCAATAAATTATATCATTCTATTAGCTTTCTTAATTCATCACTGCAGAAATTAGGTTGTTTCCTCATAGATGCACAGTGTTCAGCTCCATTCACAATTCCTGAGATAATGGTACAATCCTTTCCCAACAACAACATGTTGGTTTGGACATATACTTAACATGTAACATTTGTGTTTTGCAACTGCAAGGTCTGGTCATCTTGAACAGGAGAGAACTTAACTGCTTCTTCTTGACACTCAATGGCATTATCATTGCTGAGACCTCCATTCTTATGGATCACCATAGGCCAGAAATTCAACTGCAACAGCTGCATAAATGAGATTGCTACTTGAGGAAATGGAAAGTCTCCTGCAAGTGAGCTCACCTCATAACTTCCCAGATCCTCACTACCTCCTATAAGGCACAAATTAGAAGTGTCATGGAATACTTATCACTTGCTTGAATGGCTGAAAGTATACCAAACGATGTACTAAGCATTACCATCCTTCCTTATTCAGTAAAAATTAGAGCTCCTGATTGGCATTTCACCCTCCAGACTGAATGTCCACACACTCCATAATTGGTTTACTGTGTGATAAAAATAATATGCACTGTAGTAACTCAGCCAAAACTTCCTTTCCAGCATCTCTCAAGCCTTAACAAAGAAGGAAACACAAAGGATACAGGTGGGAGAGGGATGAGAACACAATCGCCTCAAAGTTGACTTCCATAATAAAGATATAAAATCATTGGACAAGGCACAAAAAATATTTACAACGATGACCCCAGAACTGAAAGGATACATCTCCCGAGAAAGACAGTGGAAGTTGGGATCTTTTCCCTGGAAAAGATGAACCCAAGGAGTGACCTAAGATACTTTAAAATAATGCAGCAGATTGCTCAGATCAATTGAAGAAAAATCTAGGGACCACAAATATGGTCAACTATAAAATCAGTATGGAAATCAGGCAAAGCCTCTTTGCTCAGTGAATGTTGGGATTTGAAACTCATGGTCACTTGATTAATTGAGAAAATTAGCATAAATAAACTTGAAAAGTGCATGAAGGCGAAATTAATGCAAGTGTATAGTGATGGGAAGATGAAATAAAGTGATGGGAAGATGAAATAAAGTGAGAGGAGGCTTGTGTGGAGAATAAACACAAGCATAGACTTGGTGGGCCAGCAGCTATTTCTGTGCAATAAAGCTCCAAGTAAGTTTGTATATCTTCCTGTATATCATATGTAACCATTCCTTCATTGTTGTAACGCTGGAAATAAACCATTCAAGCAATATTGCAGTTTAAAGCAGCATTCACCAATGCTTGTTCCAAGTACAATGAGGAATGGTCAAACAATATGTGCATTTAACAGCAACAGCTGACTCATCATCACATGAGTAATTGAGGAAATTAGCATAAATAAGGCTGAGAATGAATTTTTGAAAAGAGCTTTAGAGATGCATTGCTGGCTGATTCACTCAGAAACTCTCACATAGGATCCCATTAGTTTCTGTTATTCCTATATAATTTCAGTTTTGAATTTATTTCCCTGTCAAGGTTATTGATAGTCAACTAACATGGCATATGATTTGAGTCCACAGTATTTCTTGTCAAGTATTGATTATTTATATTGCCACACTGCAAAGCAGGAAAAACTGAATAAAATCATATATTTCAAAACAAAATGTTGGGTCCTTTTGTCTTCTCAAGTAGATTCATAGAGTAAGCTGAACTTAATTGATTATTCCAATTTTCTTTATTTTAGCTGTCAAAAAATACAGCTGGTCCCACTTGCAATGTACATTTGTTCTCATAACAGGTAATACTCCCTGTAGCATTGATGGCATCTTGCCATTATAATAAGGCACAATTTCCATGAAAAGGAACTATGGGTACCATGTCTCCCTCCCTGGATCTTACAATTTCAGTTCTAAGCTACATAATGCAGGTGGAATTATTAAAAGTTGTTGGGTTAACTTTTCTTTTGGAAGTTGTTACAAATCTCATTGGGAAAGGATAAGTTTGCTGATGATGAATGATTTTCTTTGGTTATTCTCCTCTGTACATTAAGATGATTAGCAGTATACGCCTGCTATTATCTTCACATCAAATACATTAAATTAACCAATAAAACTTCTCAAAATAAAAATTATTCTTTGCCACAGACCCGTTATGCAATAAATGGTCTTTGACAGTTGAACTCAGTATATGTCACCACTGAACTGCATTTGATTCTTCTTGGTAAACTACAATCTTCTGTGTTAAGTATCCAAGTTCAAACTGAAACAAAATCTTTGGATTTATTATTTTAACAGAATTCAGATTGCAGCTTCTGAAATGATCAGTTCCCTTTTAAATCACAAGGACTGCTCTCTCATATGTTGTCTTAAATACTTTGAAGGGGAAAAAAATAATTCAAGTTCCAATGATTTAAAAAAAATCTCCACTAAAGGAAAAGCCTGCCGAGCTCATGTGTAAAGAAAGGCCAATTTGACAAGTTCCCAGATGTTGACAACAATCCTACTGCTGGCAAATTCCCAATCCACCAATGTTGACTGGGCCTGGTGCCATGCAGAGACGCAGCCTTTGCCACAGTCAGGGAGACATAGCGGCATCTGGATCCATACTTCTGGAGGGAATCAACCACTTCAGGAGGATGGAGGGAACATGTCCCTGGAAACCCTTTTATTCCTAAAAGTTGAAAATGCATGCAAAACAGATAATTTACCAGCTCCAGTACTGAATGTATCATTTGACAAGAGTTACACAGTTAATTACGACTAGTCAAGTCAATTTTATGGAATAAAAACAAACAGCTTCCTTTTTATGAGTGCAACTAAATTGCCCAAGATCAGATATTGTGACTGAAATAAATATAATTAGCTGTTTCCCTTCAATGTCTAAGTCGTTTAAAATACTCCGGATTGCTTTAAAGTGATTGTCTCAATACCAATGCTCAATTTGAAAATCAGAGTCACCAGTAATCATAATGATTCTTTTTGTTGATTTGGAACGTTCAGTTATAATAGCTTGATATTTACAAGAAGACTGCAAAGGAGGCCATAACAGGCAAAGAACCTGGCTGGGCCAAACATGTGGAGGCCTTGTCAAAGTTAGCCACACAACCCCATCATTATTTCTTGAATCTGTTTACTGCAAGGCAGTCAGCCAAACTGAAAGTCCAGGCAGTGGATAGGAAAGAAAATTAACAGCGAAAGATTATACTTGGACACCATTGGGCCTGAACCACATGTAGTGCTGTAAAAAGCACTTTCCCATTAGTCTTGCAAAGCTAGCAGCTCCCACTTCCTTTTCAATGCTGCATTCTCCAATCCCTGGGAAAACTGCAGTGGTAAATTTTAAATCATGCTCACAGTTGCATGATGAGACCCTACCTCTCCAAGATGGGACTTAGCTCCCACAATATCTCCTGCCTTGCAAATGGCAACAGACATGTGCCTGGTAGGTTAAAGTCATATTTTGCCTTTGTGGCAATCTTCCTCCACCCTCTTCTCCCTCCTGTCATGGAGGATAAACATCAAGGCTACTGTTTCTCAGATATGAGTTACACTTATGTTGCCCTTGTTAAAACTGTTCCTATCACAAGTACCCTCTTAGCAGGAGTTATACAAAGTTTCCCGAGTTTACACTTTTGCATTGAGGATTGGTGTAAAGTTAGCGTAAGCAGTAGAACTATCCATGTAGATTTAAAAAATTAAACTGAGACAATAATCTTCAACAATAAGCTAAGTCCCAAACAAGTATAAATTCCAAAGTACTTGGCTGTTTCACTTTAGTTTCTAATAACCTCACTGTATGTCTTACCAATACTTGTATGGTTTTTGTGCAGGAGAGTGTTAATCAAGCATCATCTGTGCTCAGACAAGAAGAGGATACAACTTATCATTCCGATCTCCAAGCTAGCCTGTTGGACAATGAAACCATAATGACATGCTCCTGCTCGTGAGTGCCATTAAGTCAGATAGAATTATAACTTGCATCATCTGAACAGTGATAGCATGACCAACGAATGCCAATTCTCTCATCCTCAAGATTGTGCAATGGTTTTCCAAATAATTCCTGATGTTCAACAGCACAAGCAAGGTAATACTTTGCACATTTTTAATCCTCTCACAATAGACACTTTACCTTCTTAAAGTAAACTTGTTTAACTAATCCTTCACCATGCTCTCCAAGTCGATACCATGCCAACACAGCTTTTCTCACAGTAATTACTTCTATTTGGTACCTTGTACATCCATTTAGTTCCTTTAACAGTCTCAAATCTCAAATCACCTTCTTCACACCATTTAATGGACCTCATCTGCTCACCTTACTCTCATTTGTTCAATCTCCTTGGTTAAGTAGGGCATCAAAGTTGCATATTTCACCACTTTGGGACAAGGCTACAATGGGTTGGAAGGTGAGAAAAAGGCATAAAACTCTTGACATGAGCAAGATGTCAAGTTCACTATGACAGTCCTGCTGACACCAGGTTAATTGAATGAATATCTGCACTGTTGCCCAGGCATCTGTGAAGTACCACACAGCCACAATCTTCAATCCTTTTCCATGTCTCCTGAAGCTCAAGAGAATATTGTACAATTTTTAGCTTCTATAGTATTCTACAGATCTACATGTTTCACGGGAGGAGCAAGATGATGTTGATGGATGAAGAAGATAAGGATCCAATCATGATATCGCCTCATGATATCGCCATCTCTCAAGAAAGAAGTACATATCAGGCCCACAGTCATTGTCCTTATCATCCCATATCAGGAAAGGGAGAGCTGACAAAGATGAGAGCCCCAAGCTCCTTGTGTCTTCCAAGGTCAGAGGTTAGCATGTGTTGGAGGAATACCACATTTTAGGCTTGTAGTCAGCTCAAAGACATCTTATAGCAAGACTAAACAAGAACCCATAGAATGTGACAAAGAGTACTTTGTCAAAAGAAAAAGCAATAAACTACTGGGGAGAGAATTACACAACATGGTGTCAGAAAGTGATCTGAACATATTATATCAACTTTAAGTGCACTTATGCTTGGAACAGACTTGCTGTAGGAGAAAGAGGATATATGATGAGCATTAAAAGATTTGGATTCATCTCCTATAATAGGGTACTGATAGCTGAGAAACAAACCACCAGATAGAAATAATTCTACTGGAATATCACACATTGAATACATGTCTGAGTGACACTGAAAGGACAATTACCTGTGTGTTGGAGAATGGAGCAAATAAAGCCAGCTCAGCAGCTGGATTTTCAGGCAAACAACTTGCCAAATGAGTGGAAGCAATGGAAGAAGGAATTTTCTCTCTTTATCAAATTGTTCAATGGCTGATGATGGGAAAAAAGTGTCGAAGTTGTTGTATCTTGTGTGATGCCAGCACAGACACATCATTCCCTCCCCTCACCTTTCAGTGTTCTGAAGAGACCATTTCCCCCTGGACACTGTTGCTCAGACATATCGCCACCAATACAGACTCTCCTCTTTTCATAGCATCTTCCTGTGCAATGCAGGTTATGCAACACCTCCCCTTTTATCTCCTCCCTTCCTCCCATCCAGAGAACCAAATACTCCTTCTACATGAAGCACTGATTTAAATGTATATCTTCCAATTCAGCAATGTGGTCTCCACTACACAGGGAAAACCAAACATTGATTGGGTGACTGGTTTGCTGACATCTCCATTCAGTCTTCAAGGTTTGACCTTGATCTTCCAGTTGCCTGTCAATGTAATTCCCCACCCTCCTCCCAGTCTGACTTCTGCCTTTGGCCTCCGACACTGTTCCAACAAAGCTCAACCTCAGCTCAAAGAATACTTCATTTTCACATGGGCACCTACAACCTTGTGGACTCAACAATGAATTCAATAATTTCAGGTAATCAAATATTCCTGCTTTTGATTCACATTTCCTGCATTAAATTTTCTTTCTCTCCTCTACTGGTAATTTCAGATTTTATTCCTCTCTGCTTATTTACACCTCTCCTTGGCTCATCTTTTGCTATTCTTCAGCCTTTGCCACTGTTTCAGCTAGCACGGCCACTACTTGTACCATTTACTCTCTCCTGGCATCTGCAGCATCACAGACACCACCCCCCCCCCCCGCCCCTTTCACTCCTTCCACCCTTCTTCCCTTTCTCTTAAAACTTACTTCATTTCTAAATTTTTCCAGTTTCCATTGAAGAACATCAACCTGCAATGTTAATTCTGTTTCTCTCTCCACATTTGCTGCCTGACCTGCTGAACAGTTCTTCCAGTTTTTTTTCATTTCAGATTTTGAGCATCTACAGTATTTTGCTTTTAATTATTGTTGTACCTTGTTGGTCAATGAAGCAGAAAGATCTGCCAAACAATCAGACCTACCAATGACACACAGGAAGAGGTTTTCAAAGCCTTTAAGAATTACTGTGACCCTCCAGGCAACAAGACAGTGGACAGACTCAAGTTTCTGGATGTCAAATAAACAGGAAGTCATTTGACACATATTTGATTTAACTGAAGTTGCTGTCTGCAAACTGTAACTTCAGCAATCTGGGAGATTCTTTGATGCATGACAGAATTGTATGTGGAATTTGAGATGTGGAATTGAGGGAGAGTCTATTGAGAGAAACGTACTGAGATCTAGCAAGATGTGTTAATTCCTGCAAGGTCTCAGAGTTATCCAAAGCCACAGTTGATGAGTTGAACAGCAGGCAACAAAATTCTGTCCATGCAGCCAAACAGAAGCATAGGGTGAAAGAACAACAACAACTAAATTATGCAAGTATTATGGCAAATGGTATGAATGATGGAAGGAGAAATGCCCAGCTAACAGGGAGGGATGCCACAAATGCAGTGTGAATCACTCTGCACCACAATGCAGAGGGAGGGAGACAAGCTTCAAGCAGAATAGTATCAATAATTGGACAAGGCCAGTTTGCAATACCAAACATGCTGACTACTATCAGATTTCTGAGGGAGAATACAAGATCAAAGCCATGACACTGAACTCAGGCAGAGAGAAAATGGAACAAGTGAACAAGGTGAAGGAAGCTAAGAACTAACAAGGCCTTTGCTACAATGGAAATAGAAGGAAGAGTTTGAAGAA
This sequence comes from Pristis pectinata, assembly GCF_009764475.1. Classification (NCBI taxonomy): domain Eukaryota; kingdom Metazoa; phylum Chordata; class Chondrichthyes; order Rhinopristiformes; family Pristidae; genus Pristis; species Pristis pectinata. Next base: position 105,141,799 of record NC_067405.1, on the reverse strand, counting down.
CATAGAAATATGGAGGAAAATACCATCTGGCACTAGATGGACTGTGCAGCCTAGTCAGTTTTTTAAAGGGAAGAGAGCAGTGGTACACCCTTCAAGGTGTGTTCTGGTCACTGTCAAAGAGAAACTGAAAGCTGAGGCTGGAAGTCTTATGGAGGTAGAAATCATTTACTGTTTGATTCCAGCAAAAAAAAAGTCTGCTGTTCATTTTATCGCCATGAATTCCAAAGTACATGCAATCAACCATCTATTTTACTAAAGCACTGCTTCCTCAGGTACCTGCATTCTTATGCTTCACCTGAGTTCCTGAGGGTTAAAGCATTTTGCTAACACCAGTACCTTGTTCTAGGTTTTCAAAGAGTGTTCCTGTCACATTCTATGAGTTCTTAGTGAGTCATGTTATAATATGTGAGAACTACTTCCAAATCTAGAATGTGGCCATTCTCCATCTTGGCAAAACACTGTGGTCTCTGACCTCAAGATGTTCTAATGCAATAACATGCACTTCATTTCAACCAGTTCTTTACATTTGTTTATAAATCTCATGATTTTAATTTTCAATACAACTCCTAGTATTCCAATAAACACATGTATTAATGGCCATGTAATTAAAGTATTTCGTAAAATACACCATAAAATTTCAACACATGTCCAATCCAACATTTATACTCCAGCACAAAGATTTTGTTGGTGCACAGTTCTCCCAGATCTGGTATTGAGGTAGATCATCAGCCATGATCATACGGAATAGTGGATCAAATCCAAAGGGTCAAGTGACCTACTCTTGCTGTTTTTTTCTGTGTTTCTGTATTTTCACCAAACTTATTTGCTAAAGAAACTTCCGGACCTTTTTCTGAATACTATCTGCAGTGAAAATAGTGATTAAATTCACTATCAATTGCTGATGGTATTACTGTGAGAATTACTTTAGAAGATTCGGAAAGTCTGACTGTGTGAAACACCTGAGTTAACAAAATCATCAAAACATCACACTATCTCTGATGAAGTCAACTCCCTCAGACAACAATGCTAGAAGATTAATTTAAGGGATACTTTTCACACAGCAACCAGTCAAACAAATATAATAAGCTGAGAAAGCCAGCAAAAGAAATAAAGAGTGTTCTAATTCACACAGCAAAGACACCCTTTATAACTGGTGTTTACATTAAAAGCCTGTCAATATTCCCTCAAACAACAATAATGAACAGATTGTCAAAAGTATACATCTAAACAGTCAGAAATTCAAAGTAACATCAAACAAAATGTGCTTGCATTTAAAATATGATTACAGAATCAGCTGAATAACTTTTAATTTGGATCCATGTCGTTTTGCTTCTTATTATAAAATGATGGCAGGCTTGGAAACATGAATGATTCATTTTATTAGCTATATGGACAAATGGAACAACAATTGTCACTATTATTATACATCGGGTTTCCAGACACTATCCTTGCTTCTGACGCAGGAACTCATGTGTAAAGAATAATGTCTGAGTGCAGTTATAAGACCAACAGAAAGCACGAAATTCAGCCTATCCTAGTTCATCCATCCAGAAAAACCCACAGTCCTCTATCACAGCATTTAGCTGTTGCTTAAATGATTCCAGGGGTAGAGTACTGACTGTTCCACAGCATGTTATTAGTCTTCACTAGAAACTCTTAGTGTGTCATAAATAATGCAGAACGAAGAGAATCACATTGGTATTAATTCACTCACAAAAATATTTTGTGGGGACTATGTTAAAAAGATAGTTCTTGCTCAATTTCTGAAGAGAAGAAATTGCAGGAGCCCTGGATGAGATATATGCATCATCATTAGCGACGGGCATCCAGAAAATGGCCCAATTGTCCCAATTCTTTTTTTCTCTTACAGTTAATTAATCCTCTATCAATGCTAGTATATTTCCCTTAGCACAAGACCTTATCTTGTACAAGAACCATTTATGTGGCAACTCAGTGTATATCTGTGGAAATCTAAACTTATTTTATCCACTGCCTCTGGCAACCATCCAACTTTTTCAAACCTACTGGTTACATCCTTAATAAACTTGATTTAATTTGTTAAACGATATTCCTTTTCATAAAATCATGCTAACTCTTCCAAATCATACTGTGATTTTCTGTCCAATTTTATAATTTCTTAATAGTGGCTTCAGCACTTTCCCAATGACCAAGTGTTATATTTGCCACTTCTCAAAATCTTGCAAACTTCTTGCAAAATCTAGGGAATTTTGGCATCTCCTACCTAGTACATTCATTTTCTCTGCAGCTACCTCTTCTAAAATTCTTGGCTGCATCCATTAGGTCCAGGGGATTTGTTAGCCTTCTGTGCTAGTATCATGCATAGGACATCTTTTTTTACTGTAACTAATGGTATAGTTTCTCCCGAATTGGTGTGCTCTTTATGTGTTCTACTGTGAAGGTTGATATAAAATATTTTTTAATGTTTCTGTCATTAACTTATTACTCATTATCAATCTTCTGGAAGCTTCCAAGGGGCTAACATTTACTTCTGCTTCTCTGTTCCATTATACAAATTTGTAGAAACACTTAAAATCTAATTTTATATTTTTTTGATAGATGGCATTGCTTTACTATTTTCTCCCTGTTCATCAATACTTTAGTCATTCTTTGCTGATTTCTGAAATGCTCCCCATTCCCAGGCCTATTGCCATTCTTTGAAAAACTTTATAAACATTTTCTTTTTCAGTCTAATACCATTCTTAACTTCTTTAGTTTGCAATGGATGAACTAGTTTTCCATGGATTTTATATCAGATTATCATTGTTAAGAATGATTACATATTTATTTAAATGTCTTCCATTGCTTATCTACCATTTTATATTTAAATTCCATTTCTCAATCAAGCCTAATTATCTTTCCTCTCATACCTATGTAACTGCATTTATTTAAATTTAAGACACAAGTTTCAACTACATTTATCTAACTCAAAATTAATGTAAAATTGTATCATGTAATGCTCACATTTTCCCCAAAGGGTTCTATGCTATCACTTTATTAATTAATCCCATCCTATTTTAGGTTACAGACCTAAAATAGCTTGTTCCTGGTTACTCTGGGAAACTGTTGTGTGAAATGCATTCTATGAACTTGTCTTCAAGGCTACCTTTGAAAGTTTCCCATGATTATTGCGTTATCTTTCTTACAAGCCTTCATTATTTCATGATTGATAATCTATCGAACAACTATTCTTGGGGAACCAACAGAGGATTCCCACCATTTTTTTCTTATCCTTGTTATTCCTGATTTCCATCTAAATTGATATCCTGAGGAAAGATCCTATTTGTCTGTTGTCCTAAAGTCATTCTTTATCATCAGAGTAATCTCCATCCCTTTCTGTTTTATTCTTCTGAACTCAGTTCTAATCAGATTGGTAAATTAGTAAATTGGTTTATTATTGTCACATGTACTGAGGTACAGTAAAAAACTTGTCTTGCATACCGTCCATACAGATCAATTCATTACAACAGTGCATTGAGGTTGTACAAGGTAAGACAATAACAGAGTGCAGAATAAAGTGTTACAGTACAGAGAAAGTGCAGTGCAGGCAGACAGTAAGGTGCATGGTCACAACGAGGTAGATTGTGAAGTCAACAGCCCATCTTATCGAAATAGGGAACCATTCAATAGTCTTATAACAGCAGGATAGAAGCTGTCCTTGAGCCTGGTGGTCATGCTTTCAGGCTTTTGTATCTTCTGCCCAATGGGAGGGAGGAGAAGAAAGAATGTCTGGGGTGGGTGGGATCTTTGATTATGCTGGCTACTTTATCAAGGCAGCGAGAAGTGTAGGCAGAGTCCATGGAGGGGAGGCTGGTTTCCGTGATGTGCTGAGCTGTGCCCACAACTCTCTGCAGTTTCATGTGGTCACAGGCAGAGCAGTTGCCATACCAAGCCCTGGTGCATCCAGATAGGAGGGTCAAAGGGGACATGCCAAATTTCTTTAGCTTCCTGAGGAAGTAGAGGTACTGGTGAGCTTTCTTGGCCATGGCGCCAATGTGGTTGGACCAGGACCAGCTATTGGTGATGTTCACTCCTAGGAAAGTGAAACTCTCAACCCTCTCAACCTCAACACCATTGATATAAACAGGAGCATGTGTACCACCCCCCCTTCCTGAAGTCAATGACCAGCTCTTTTGTTTTACTGACATTTAGGGAAACGTTGTTGTCACGATACCATGTTACGAGGCTCTCTATCTCCTTCCTGTACTCTGACTCATCATTAGTTGAGATACATCACACTACGGTGGTATCATCTGCAAACTTGTAGAGGGAGTTAGAGCAGAATCTGGCCATACAGTCATGAGTATATAGGGAGTAGAGTAGAGAGCTGAGGACACAGATTTTACTGTGTTAACCAGGGCCAGTTCTGGCAGAATTCAAGGAACTTGCAACTAAACATTCCCCTAATCCATTGAAATACAATAACTGTGATGGGCAGGAGGGCAGCCAGCACACCATTTTTCTCATTACTTAATTATTTGGAAAACTTTGGCCTGCTCCAAATATGATCATTCCTAGCTGTAGCCAGTATTCAGCCAGTTCCATCACAGGTACAGCTCTCCTCAGCATTGAGGACATCTACAAGAGACGATGTCTCAGAAAGGTGGCATCCATCATCGGGGACACCCACCATCTGGGTTATGCCCTCTTCCCAAGCTGCCATCAGGCAAGGAGGTACAGGAGCCTGAGCCTCAAGGTTCAACAACGTCTTCTCTCCCACTGCCATCAGGTCCTTGAACCAACCTGAAAAACCTTAACATCACCTCGGACTATTCTTTTTCTCTCTCAATCTTGCACTAGTGTTGTTATGTTTATTTTGCATACATTATGTATGATTTATGTTCATTTAAATTTTATGTTAACTTATGTTTGTCCTCGTCCTGTAATGTACTGTGCTGCTGCTGCAAAAAGCTAATTTTCATGGCATTTATACCCTGTATATGTATGCCCATGACAACAATAAACCTGAACTTGAAGTGTAGTCACAGCGCTGATGCAGGAACATAATCATGTGATGAACAGCAGTAACAACTTAATCAATGGTTAAGTTCAAGATTTTAAAGCTTAAGTAGTGAAATTAAAAAAGAGGAAGATCTAGGTTTAGAACAAAGCATACCAAGTCAGTCACACAAATAGCATGTTAATAGTGCTGGTTTACTGCTGGCATGGTCCAGTATGATCTTCTTCTTTCCAGTGATAAAGCTTTCAGAGGAACTTTGTGGCTTGACTTTGAACCTAAGTTACTTTAAGACTGTGGGCTAAATTGTGTATGATACATGAGGACCAAAAGACCCATCCATCTTACTGCTTCAAGTGTGCAAGCATATACTTGAAACAGCTGGTATGCTCTTCAGTTAACTCTTATTAAAGCTACAGCTGAATTAAAGAACATAAACATTAGCCTAGTGAAACATGACCAAATAGGACTGCTTGAATATCTCAAATTACTTCAGAAGCATTCAATCATATCAGACAAATTAAATCCAAGACAAAAATTTTCAAACAAAAATCTGTTACTTTCTCATTCAGATTAGAGATCAACCCAATATTAGCACAACAAAATTCTAACAGCACAGAGCATAAAGTCTTAACAACAAGAGATGTGGCAATCTGGAAATCAGGACAGAGACATGCTTAACACATTATTATTAAAAAGCAAAAGCTATCAGAAGGAGAGTCAAATTTATTCATATCCAATTGCTTTCAGGGAGACAGGGGCAATATTTTACAAAGTCATATCATCAACATGCCTGAAATTCTTTGTCTTTTGAGTTTTGTTTCTATATACATTGCATAAAAGTAATTTGATATTTAACAGTGGAATTTATTTCTGGATGCAACCATTTTACTTTGTATGGAATAACGTTTTATTGATTAATGGAAGAATAAAACATTATACAAGACAAAATGTCTATATTTAATCTCTAAGAGATTTGTCTCAGCATGACTTAGGGTTAAGGATGTCCTCAAATTTCCCAGATTAGTTCAAATTTCTTCCAGTATGTAGTTACAACTTATCAATCAAGAAGGCTACATGTTTCATCTGCAATCTGTACTACATTAACTGACCTCAGCTAAGGCAGCAGTTGAGGCGATGTAGCTGGCTTCAGTATTTTTGATTGGAGGACAGGGTAACTGTGTTTCCTATCCAACAACCACCAGAGAAAGCACACACAGGTGGGGTCATATCAGAAATTTAATGACATCCTTAATCTTCGGTCATGCTGTGATCCTGCTTGCAGCTGAATAATCTGCTGACATGGGTGTTTAGTTGTCATTTGAATTAAAACTCTGCCTTTTCTAAGCCTCCAGTGCTGACCTCAACTAGTTTGGTGAGCTGGGGCAATATTCCTGTTTCACTTTCCCCAACTTGAACTCCAAATTTGGCCCTAACTGAAATCACCACAAGAGTAGCGGCTTTATGTGGTGTACAGCAATAACCCAGAGATGGATCGTGCATTCAGCAGGCAATTTGTTTGCTGGAGCTGAACAGTATCATTACTTATCCTGCATATTGATTCTAACTAGTTGGTGATCTTCAGGGTCTAATAGCACTTTGCCTGCACTGTTTAATAAGCACTGCAAAAAGCACATTTGTGGACTGGAGACCTGGATTTCCCGATAGGAATCCTTCTACATCTATATTTTGACAGCATCACAGATGGTGCCTCTTTCCTCCTCTGCATGTAGATTCAGACTTCATAAAGCTTACAGATCTAGACAGTTTTCCTTAGCTTTTACCAATTCAATGCCCTGAGAAGTAGCTTTCCACATGCAACCCACGTAAACCCACCCCTCCACCCCATCAACCACTGATGACCTAGAGCCCACTACCATAAGAACAGCCTTGTCTGCACCAGTCAAAGTCACCATTGCCTTGAATTTCTTTATCACAGGACCTTTGTCAAATTAGATATGCAACAGCTCACCATTGTGCAAGGAAGGTGACTTATGCTGTCTCTGGCAGGTTTCACAGTTCATTTCTTTCTCAATGGGACCAGTTAAACAAAATGGGAAAGCTATCCAATTTCTCTGAATTTCATGAACATGAAAGGCTTTCATTTGATTAATGTGCAGATTGTGTGCAACACCAATCATTTCATTCTGAACCTAATGCCTGTGCATAGAACGCTGTCATAATACTTTCATCTTCTGCCAACTCACCAAACTAACACTGATGATTCAAAGCCAAGTATCTGGATGATTGATTGGTAATTAGGGCTTTGTCCTGAAGTCAAGGCTGATGGTCCCATTAAAACCTCTGAGACAGAAGTGGACAACCTCTGTCTGGTTATATAACGGGGCCCATGGGACTGCAAGAAGAGGGATAGAGCAGACTATAAACATTCTGAAGTCTCTGCTGTTGTACAATTACAAAATGCTATAAACATACTGAAGTGATTTCTGAATGCTATATGATTAAATCATGCTTATTTGGCAGGTAACATTCACCTAACAGTACTGACAAATGCACCAACCCTATCTGTAAATTAATCCGTACCATTGCCTCCATCTTTTGTGCTCGCTGCTTCAAGTGTTTCTACATGATTTTACCTGAATGGGTATTTGGGAAGGTTCTCCTGGAGCCTTAGAGCCTAACTATTATCTTAGAGAAGCAGCTATCCTGTGGGATCACCTTCCAGTAGCCATTCTGCTATCAAAGGCCAAGCACGAAGCTCCTTCTTGCACAGGCACCCGTGATGGTTTCAAAATGAAGATTCTCCAGAGAGACAGCAACATACATGGCAACTCCTCACAGCCAACAGGTGCAGAACACAGTTTCAGAAGTGCCACTGACTGGTTCACTGAAGACCAATTGTCCAAATCAAGTGTGTAAAAATGGATGAAAGCACCATCTTCAGACTGACCCTCAAAGCATGCACTGAAGCAGTGAATGGTAGCTGTCGCTTTGAAAACAATCATTGATTGTAGAAGCTTTTCGCACTTCTATCATAAAAATATTGTGGACAATCTATCTCTACAGAGTATTCTGCAGGTCACAAGAAACATCACGCACTGTTTTGAAGATAAGGTCAACGCTCCCAAAACACTATTCTCTTGAAGGCATGTCCTTGGGATTAGGCCGATAGCTGTTTCTTCATCTTTTTCCTGCAGTTTGGAAATTCTTCTGCTCTTCACTTGTTCACACAATGAGCTCACAAGCATTCAATGATTCACCAAATGAAAGCTCTTTTAGATCCTTGAATACTCCTTTGTGGGTGAGTATCAATGGGCTGGTGCTTGACAAGTTAAGATGCCCTAACAGAATTAATGGTAAAGTATCAGAAATTCTAAGTTTGGAAGTGGCAATGGCTCTGATTCTGGAAAGGCCTGAGCAATCATTGGAATGTCCAAACTCTTTCTTCAAGATAGCCCTTGTGCTGTCAAAAGCAGGAGAATTTGCTTGAGTGTGTAAGCCACATTTCACCCTTCAGATAAAGCAACTGGAAAAGGACAATGCAATGCTTTCAGAGTGCACATAAAAATGACATGACACATGATGAACCTCACTGAACTTCACCAATCTTCTTCCATCACCTCATAACAACCTCAGAACCTCCCACATATTATAGTATCCTGTCCACCTCCTTGTAATTATGACAGCTTGCTTTCATGTAAACTCGAGCTGTTCAATCGCTTTCCCCTCCTGGTTATACTTTGGCAATGCTGGTTTGCTCAACATTTTCTTTCACATGAAACAAACAAAATGCTTAAAGAAGCTGAGTGTGATGGTATTCTTTCTCCCATATATGGTGTATAAATTCCATGTTACTGAGAGCATTGTTCCTTTTTAAATCAATTGTACTTTAAGATTGATAGGTAATTGCAAAAAGGATAACCAAAGATGACGACTCCCTGTTTCCAAAGACTCTGCATTGCATGTCTGTTTCTCTGACATCAAGGTAATGGCACAAAGACAGCATGAGAGGTAATGAATCCTCCATCATCTGTAAAGTACGTGATCCAAAAATGAGGCCTTGGTTTGGCTTGACCATTCTGATGAAATTGTTCCTCCATCATACAGGAATTGTTGAGATGGCAAAGATTGGACTCATTCCCTCCAAAAGGTTTGGATCAATCTTTAGAGTCAGAGTGATACAGCATGGAAACAGGCCCTTCAGCCCAACTTGTCCATGCCGACCAAAGCATCTTCCTGAGCTAGTCCCATTTGTTTGCATTTAGCCCATGTCCCTCTAAACCTTTCCTATCCATGTACCTGTCCAAATTCTTTTAAACACTGTAATTGTACCTGCCTCTACCAATTCCTCTGGCAGCTTGTTCCATATACCTACCACCCTCTGTGTGAAAAACCTTTCTCTCAGGTCCCCTTTAAATCCTTTCCCTCTCACCTTAAACCTATGCCCTCATTTTAGACACCCCTACCAAGGGAAAAAGACTGTGACAATCCATCTTATCGATACCTTTCATAATTCTATATTCCTCTCTCTCACCCCCTCAGCCTCCTTCGCTCCAGGGAAAATAATTCCAGCCTATCCAGTACCTCCACATAACTCAAACACCCCAGTCCGAGCAACATCCTTGTGAATCTTTTCTGCATCCTCCCTAGCTAATCACATCCTTCCTGTAGAATGGCCACCAGAACTGCACACAATATTCCAGGTGCAATCTCACAAACATCGTTTACAGCCGTAAAATGACATCCCAACTTTAGCTGAGCTTCCAGCCTTCACTCTTCAGGAGTAGAAAGTGTTATGAATCTCTGGAATTCTCTACCTCTCCTCAGAGAGTTGTTGAAGCTGAGTGATGGAATAATTCACAGCTGAGATGGATCGATTTTTGGATTATCAGAGAATCAAGGGCTATGAAGATCAGACAGGAAAGTGGTGCTAAGGCATAGATTAGATCAGCCATGATCTTATTGAAAGGTGGAGCATACTCTAGGGGCCGTAGAGCCTTCTCCTTCTTCTATTTCCTATGTTCTTATGTTAAACTGGTAAATATCTGTAGAATCTGGGAACCTGCTGCAAGTGGCCCCTGAGACTGCAACTTCTTCAGATGTTCTCCCACTTCTGGCTCAGCTGCTGAAAACAAAATGGTTCTCCTATTAAGCAGTGAGGCACTCAATCCATCACTTTCTCTATACTGTATTTGGTAAACTGACAAGGAACGATGTTCTTGTTCCTAATCTGATTGTCTATATACTATTGGCCCCCAGAGGGATCAACAGCAGGTTGATGATGATGTGTTTTGGTTGGGCAGATGTCCTACTTCATCATGTGAGCTGCCAGCCCCCAAAAAAAGAACACTTTTGGGGTTCATATGTGAATAGTCACTGCTTGGGGTAAATACTGGATGACAAATAGTATACGTAGATTGGTTTTACAGGGCAAATGGCATCACTGTTGAGCACCAAGTATTTTCAATGAGCAAATTTATCACTCATACAGAGACCAGCAATTCAATTTGCTTTTTTAAAGAACTTGTTTCTGAAGGCTTCTTTTGTCACCAAGCAATAGGTATTTTATTGCATCATGAAGTAAATATGACTTTCAGTGACCTGCAAGAGACGTAAAGCTGCTTCACTGAGCAACCATTCAAGTAACTTTGAGGAAAGCAATCATTGCTTCATCCTTGTAACTTTTTCATTTGGCCATTAAATGAGGAAACATTCCTTTTTAAAGCCAGGTTCCTCCCTCACCACCTATTTGTTATAATTCCCCATCTTGCAGAATCTTTTCAAGGATGCAGATATATATTTCAAATGAACACAGAAATATTTTGTGCTTGAAGCCAATTTCTCTGGAGCAGTAAATGTTCAAATACAATTTACTTGACAAACACAACAGGCTTTCTAAGTATATTTGGGATATATTCAAGAGTTTAATCTTCAAGCTAACATGTTTAACCATAACTGGCCACTGAGCAATTGGAGTAAACAAAGAAATGCTGTTGCAAAGAAATACGTGACAATGACATCAAAGACCATGAGTGATCATTGCATCATTTTGAGATATGTAATAAACAAAAACATCAGAGTCAATTAGCCACATCATAGAACAGTCTAGGTAAATAAACTTCTTTTGGTAGGAACCAAAAGCAGAAAAGTCATGGAGTCTTGCCTACAAAATAGTCAGATGTAAGCACCCAAAATTATTTATGTAAAAAAGCTGTTACTGAAAAGGTCAGAGAAAAATCATGAGATTTCTTCTTTTGAAGCAGGCAAAATGGGTTGTATAAAAATGGGAATTGAAGACTCAAGACTAACTGTTTGTATTGTACAGATTGTTCATTTATGCTGTAAATAAATAGTCTGTTCGGCATACTCCACCATCAAGTGTCTCATGTTTACTCAAAACCTTGTCAATCTGAACCACTGAAGGAAAGAGGACAACTTGCAGTTGACCCAATGGTAGAGAGCAACCATTCAGAGTAAAGTAACACCTGAAAAGTACTTATGTCTAACAACGCACTTTTATTTTTTTTATTTTCAGCTGATAAGCATATAATAACACATCTATCATCATCATCATGAATGTAACAAGAACCACCCATGTAGTCAATTTCTCCGTGTATAAACGGAAGTTTTAGCTCCAAGCCAGTTATCTGTGCTTTGGTAAAGATATAAATTACAATGAACTTCATGTGCCATGTGATTAATCCAACACACAGACACCTGAACAGAACACACCAGTGAGCACTGCACAATTATTTTCTTCATGTTTGCTTAACTGCAAAACATCACTCATTGTGGTCCATAATGTATATTAGAAGATGTTGTACATCAAAAGAATACCAGAATTACATGATTTAGAGTGCCCCACTGCATGAGATGTTGTGCTGCCCTGACACATGCTGGTTATGATTTCTCTTCTTGGTAACATGTTAATTGACCAAAGCAGCCTGATTCAATTCCATTAGCTCAGACTAGTTGAACAAACTAAATTCTAAATACCTGGAATTATCATGGTCTCTGCAGCTCAAGTACTTCATGGATGCTTAATGAGCTGCAGAACATCTCAAACAAGAAAGCCTAACCACCTCCCCTTGACATTCAATGTCATTACCATCATTGAGTCCTCCACCATCAATATTCAGGGGCCCACCACTGACCAGAAACTGTGGACCAGTCACATGAACCAATTACTAAAAAAAGTCAGAGGATGCGTATCCTGTGGCAAGTGACTAACATCTTGACAACTCAAGGCTCTTCCACCATCAACATGGCACAAATGAGGACTGTGATGGAATATGCTCCACTTGCAGTTCCAACAAATCTCAAGAAGCTCAAAACTATTCAAGACAATGCAGCTTGCTTAATTGGCACCCAACTAACTACCTCAAAATATTCATTCTAAGGACAAGACTGACCTACCAAAGAGAACTGAGGGACTGCTGTGTGCTATGTCTCACCGAGGCGTGGCTTACACCTGCTTCACCTGACTGTGCCATACAACCTGAGGGCTTCTCAATCCACTGAATGGACCGTACAGTGGTCCTTGGGCAAATTTTAGAGGCGGAGGGTTCTGCTTCTCAATCAATAACTCGTGGTGCTCGGACATGACGGTCCTGGTGAGCTCCTGCTCACCCAGCCTGGAATATCTAACGGTGAAGTGTCAACCATACTACCTGCCATGGGAGTTTACATCCCAAACCAGACAGACATGAAGCCTGCACTCAATGAACTATAGTCTGTGGTCAACAACCTTGAGACAGGATAGCCTGAGGCCCTCTTCATTACTGCAGGTGACTTCAACCATGCCAATCTCAAGAGTGTGTTACACCAAAGTACTACCAGCATGTCTCCTGCCCACCAGGGGCCCTAACACCCTTGACCATTGCAATATAACCATCAAAGATGCCTTCCGAGCCATCCCTCGCCCTCATTTGGTAAATCAGACAACCAGACTGTGCTCCTCCTCGCTGCATACAAACAGAAACTGAAATAGGAGGATCCAGTACAGAGAGTCGTGCAGTGCTGGTCTGAGGAAATAGATGAGCTTCTATGTGACTGCTTTGAGTCAGTGGAGTGGTCCATGTTCAAAGACTCAGCTGCCAGCCTTGATGACTACGTCACCATCATCACAAGTGTATTGACGACTGTGTTCCCAAACTGGAAACCATGGATGAACCGGGAGATCCACTCCTTACTGAAGTCGAGGACTGCTGCAGTCCAATAAAGTGACCCTGACCTTTACAAGAAATGAAGATATGACCTCCATAAAGCTATCAGGAAGGTCAAGAGACAATACCAGTTCAAAATAGAGTCCCAGACCAGCCGTCAGTTGTGGCAGGGCTTACATGCTATAACAGGCTACAAAGCAAAGTCGGGCAACATAGTCAACAACAGCTCATCCCTTCACGATGAGCTTAACACATTCTATGCATGTTTTGAACAGAAGGGGACTGGTTATTCACCACCCACCCTGATAGCCTCCACTGCAACTGAACCCGTGGTCACTGTCAAGGACGTAAGATCAATCTTCCGGAGAGTGAACCCAAGGAAAGCATCTGGCCCAGGTGGTGTCCCTGGCCATGTGCTCAGATATTGTTCTGATCAGCTGGTGGGGGTATTTGCAGACATATTTAACCTCTCCCTGCTTCAATTTCAGGTTCCCACCTGTTTTAAGAAGACCACTATCATCCTGGTACCTAAGGAAAACAAGGTAACATGCCTTAATGCCTACCGACCAGTGGCTCTGACATCCGCCATCATGAAGTGCTTCGAGAGGCTGGTCATGGCACACATTAACTCCAACCTCCCGGAAAACCTCGACCTACTGCAATTCGCCTACTGCCAAAACAGGTCTACAGTGGACGCCATCTCCCTGGCCCTACACTCATCTCTGGAGCATCTGGACAGTAAAGGCACCTACTTTAGGCTATTGTTTATTGACTACAGGTCCGCCTTCAATACTATAATTCCAAGCAAACTCATCACCAAACTCCAAGATCTGGGACTCAATACCTCCCTCTGCAACTGGATCCTTGACTTTCTGACTAACAGACCGCAATCAGTGAGGATAGGCAGCAACACCTCCAGCACGATTATTCTCAACACTAGTGCCCCACGAGGCTGCGTCCTCAGCCCTCTACTCCCTATATACTCATGACTGCGTGGCCAGATTCTGCTCTAACTCCATCTACAAGTTTGTAGATGATACCACCATAGTAGGCTGTACCTCAAATAACGATGAGTCGGAGTACAGGAAGGAGATAGAGAGCTTAGTGACATGGTGTCATGGCAACCTTTCTCTCAATGTCAGCAAAACAAAAGAGCTGGTCATTGACTTCAGGAAAGGGAGCGGTGTACATGCACCTGTCTCCATTAATGGTGCTGAGGTCGAGAGGGTTAAGAGCTTCAAGTTCTTTGGAGTGACCATAGCCTGTCCTGGTCAAACCACGTAGACGCCACGGCCAAGAAAGCTCACCAGTGCCTCTACTTCCTCAGGAGGCTAAAGAAATTCAGTATGTCCCCTTTGACACTCACCAACTTTTATCAATGCACCATAGAGAGCATCCTATCTGGATGCATCATAGCTTGGTATGGCAACCGCTCTGCCCAGGACCACAAGAAACTCTAGCCTCCCCTCCATGGACTCTGTCTTTACCTCTTGCTGCCTTGGTGAAGCAGCCAGCATAATCAAAGACCCCACCCACCCGGGTTATTCTCTCTTCTCCCCTCTCCCATCAGGCAGAAGATACAGGAGCCTGAGGGCACATACCACCAGGCTCTAGGACAGCTTCTATCCCACTGTTATAAGACTATTGCATGGTTCCCCTTTACGATGAGATGGACTCTTGACCTCACAATCTACCTTGTTATGACCTTGCACCTTATTGTCTACCTGCAATGCACTTCCCTGCATCTGTGACACTTTACTCTGTATGCTGCTATTGTTTTTACCTGTACTATCTCAATGCACTGTTGTAATGAATTGATCTGTATGAACGGTATGCAAGTCAAGTTTTTCACTGCACCTCAGTACAAGTGACAATAATAAACCAATACCAATTCTCACCATCACTGTCGCACGGTGGCAACTATGTGCACTATTTACAAAATGCACTGTAGCTAATCACCCAGGCAACTCCGACAACACCTTACAAAGCCATGACCTCTATTGCCAAAGGCAACAGGCACATGGATACATCACCACCTGGAGGTTCCTCTCCAAGTCACACACATTCCTGACTTGGAAATACATTGCCAGTCCTTCATTGTCACTGGATCTAAAACCTGCAACTCACTACTCAATAGCTCTGTGGGAGGACCTTCACCAGAAGGACGGCAGCAGTTAAAGAAGATGGCTCAAAGGAACTGGGGACGGGCAGTAAATACTGGCTTTGCCAGCATTGTCCGGAGTCTAAAAATGAATTAAAAAAAGACAAACTATTTGTCTTCATCATTTGTTTCAGATTGTTTCTTTATATTCTGACATTTACTTTTATCAGAATTTAACGATTGTTATGAACAGAAGAAACATTTCAAAGACTTGTATAAAAGTTAGATTTTTTGGTGTTTCTGGCCCACCACATCCATGCCAACCATCAAGTATTCATCAGCACTAATCCCATTTACAGGCACTCGTCCTCAGCCTTCAATGCCCAGGTCATTCAAATGGTCACCCAGATACTTTTTAAATGTTGCAAGAACACCTGCCTTCATGATCTCCCTCGGTAGTGCATTCCAGATTGCAATCACCCCTATGGGTGACAAAAAAAATATGCTTGCATCCCCCCAACCTTCTGGTTTTAGACACTTCTATTATGAGGAAAAGTTTCGCATTATCCACTCGATTTATGCCTGCCATAATTTTGTTTTCCATATTTTGTATACAGAAAACCCTGGAAGTACTCAGCAAGTCAGGCCTGTTATGTTAAAAACATAACCTTCATGTTAAAAACAAAGTAAAATGTTACTTTATGTTTTTAATCAGTTTCCAGTTCATGAAGATATTTTAACATAAATTTATTATATTTTAGTTGTTAATTTTTAATTTTTTTTATTCTTACTTTTATAATTATCTAAATGTTTTAAATGATCATCAAGTTCATTTAAAAGTAGCTCAAAGGCCTTTGACAGCAAGCAGTCTGAGGAGGGGGCCTCAGCATTCACTCTGCCTAAGGCCTATTGCTGCTTCCTCCACTTTGCAGTATGTTCCATGCAGCAAATCCTCCTTCCTGCTCAAACAATCTTGTAGGGCCTCAAGAGTAGTCAGACCACAAGAAAAGGATGGAGAAATGGGGGTGGAGTGGGGGGGGTTTGAGGAGGGGAGGGGGGTTTTGGCAGGTGAGAGCAGACAGCAGACTACATTGACCATGTTCTGACCTACTGTATTTGCTTCAGCTCTTTGACAGCACTCTTGGCACTGTCAGAAGATTACAAGGTCGAGACCCCCTCAGTGATTTGAGCATGCAATCTTTGCTGACACTTTGGTGCCAAGCAAAGGCTTTGTTCTATGTGAGGCCTTAAGACAACCACAATGACAGAGGTAAAAGGTGCTGTCATGCTATTCGAGAGGCGTCCAATGTCCTGGTCAATACCTGTCCTGCTTCCAACAGCATCTGAACAGATGTGGCAACACAATGGCATTGCACATAGTCCAGCTGTCTCACATATTCAATGTCCCAGTTTAATTTGGACCCCCAGTGCTCATTGTGAGCTTTGCACATTCTCCCTGTGACTGTGTAAGTTTCCACTGGATACTGTAGCTTTCTCCCACATCCCAAAGATGTACTGGTTGGTAGATTAATTGGCCACTGTAAATTACCCCCAAAGGAGTTGGCTGGTGGGAGAATCAGGAGTCATTAATGGACATATGTGAGAGAATAGGTTACAGGGCAAAAATGGTATACTTCCTGAGAATGTCACATTTTATTTGTTTTATTTTATCCTGTTCATTGTGATAAATATCCTGCCCACAACTGCTGTATTTACTAATTTGATGTTAGTTCATGAATCTGAATGTTATGATTTAAAGATATTTTGAAGTTATTATTTTATTGTCTTAAAGTTGGCCTTTACTCGTTATAATGAACTCAAAGGCATGCATCTATTAAAGTTCTTATCACTCCAGTGGCTGCATTAGCACTTGGCTTCACTTCATAGCATGGTAATCAAAAGTAAAGCTCCCAAAAGACAAATATCTTTGATTTTCTGCTGTCTATTTTATCCTATTCCACCATTACCATACTCACAAGAGAGCCAGGCCAAAATCCAAACTTTCAATTTGGTACATTACAGAAATGATGTTTCTCTAGTTGCAAGTTATCTAGTTACAATCATTAAATGGAGATATTTGATTTTGATTCTGCCAATAATGTCAAATGCATTATTCTAAAACATTCTGAAAAGAAGAACTAACATCCTTGAGCATGAAAATGTGTGGGTTACTGAAAACCTGTGACATTGAGCAGGACCTGCTAATAAGACAATGGGAACTAAATTGGAAAGCTTCCAAAAATGAGCACAGAAATTGTGATGGGCAATTAACCAGCTCCCCTTGATGTAATGTAGGCAGCATACCAGTTTTAGGTTGTCTGTTTATTATAATGATTTCTGCTTGCAGCCAGCACTTACTGAATGTTTGATTGGCTGTACACATCAGCAGGAGGCTCAATATCATAATTTGGTAGCAGCAATTAAAGCTAGCCTGCATTGCTTAAAGCTATATTACACTTCTGGAAAGGCAGGTGCATTGCAACTGAAGGAAGACTTGACAGTTTGCAGAAATTTAATCTGGCCTGGGAATCAATGAAGTATATCAAACCAAGGAGAGTGCAAGCTTCAAAGTTCGGACCGCACCAGAGGGCTTGAAGATGTAAGTGGACCATTGAAATTCCTCAGCTTCCGCCAGCCATGCTGTAGCTGCTGAAGCTGCATTTCCTTGGAGAAATTAAAGAGGCAAACGCACATGGAAGATGAGTATTTATATTTTTTATGTAATATGGCATGATTTCACTTATAAAGCTGGTTTACTTTGAAGTGGTGATCTTTTATTCAAACAGGCAAAGAGGAGGCAACAATGGGCTCCTTTACTCAACGTCTATTATTGGAAAAATATTAGAATCAATTGGTAAGGAAGTTATCACAGAACCACATGGAAAGTCATAATCCAATCAAGTAGAGTAAGCATGGCTTCATAAAGGAGGGAATCAAGTCTCACAAATTGATTAGAGTTCGGTGAGGAAGTATCAGCATGAATAAAGATGCACCAGTACATGTAATTTATTGTATTTTCAAAAGGCATTCAACAAAGTACCACACAAAAGGTTACTTCGCAAGAACACAGCTCATGTAGTTGGAGGTAATATATTACTGTAAATAGCGTTCTAGCTAACTGGCAGGAAACAGCGAAATGGGATAAGGGGATCATTTTCAGGTTGGCAAAATGTAAGCAGTGGGCTGCAGCAGAAAATGCAGCTGTTTACAATACGTTACAATAATTTAGAGGAAAAAAATAAATGTACTGTAGCCAGATTTGAAGATGAAGGGAAAGGCCAGCTGTGAGAAAGATACAAACCCTTCATAGAGAGAAATTGATAGATTAAGTGAGGAGACAAAAAGTTGGCAAATGAAGTATAATGTGAGAAAATGAGAAGTTGTTGAATTTAGGAGAAAGGATGATAAAACCGGTTAATATTTAAATGGAGGAGGAACTGCAGAAAGCTGCCGCACAAATGTGTTGTGGGACCTTGTACATAAAACACAGAAATCTAGCATAAGGGTGCAGCAAGTAATCTGGAAAGTTGATGGTATGCTGGCTTTTATTTCAAGGAGGCTGTGGTATACAATCAGGGGCCTTACTACAACCATACAATGCACTAGTGAAATGATATCTGGTGCAGTGTGCACATTTTTGGTCTCCTTGTTTAAGGAAAGATATATCATCATTGGAGGCGCTTAGAGAATGTTCACGAAGATGATCCTAAGATGAAGGAATTGTTTGAAAGGGAAAGATTGAACAGAGTGGGTCTATATTTAACAGAGTGCTCAATGTTTCTCATTGAAGCATAACATTTGTAGGGGCCTTGACAGAGTAAATGCCACGAGGAACTTCTCCCTCATGGTAGAGTCTAGGATCAGATGGGGGGCATCCATTTATGACTGAGATGTGGACAAATTTCTTCACTCACAGGTTTCTAAGAAATCACCAACTAACCTGTAAGTTCATGTGCATTCAGCAGAACAAATTAAAAGGTTGATAGGTGAATTGGCCATGTAAATTGCCATGTAAGTGGATGGCAGGAGATTTGGCAGAGTGGGAGCAGGGTGGCAGTAGTAGGAGCTGATAAAGATGCAAGAGGAAAACGGTATCACTGTCAAAAGGTGCTAGATGGTTGGTGTGCACATGCTGGTCGAAAGGGCCTGTTTCCACATTGCAAGGTCCTATGACTCTAAGATAGTGCCACTTGGAGTGTTGAACTCCAAAATGTGGTGTCAAATCAACATTGCATACTGCATGATCTGCCAATTCTGCATATTGCTAATGAGTGTTAGCTGAGGTCATGATAATGGGCTCGCAAACATGGCAACCGGCCAAGCACGGGCATGTGTGTGTGTACACATGCATCAAATGCCACTTTGGCCCTTGAATGGCAGATCCAATTTCTCACCCACAAATAATATTCACGATACTATATAACAGTGTCCTGTCATTCTTCTTAGTTAATTTTCTGCAACTAACCATATAATGGATACAACTACTGAATAATTTTGCAAATTAGGGTGATTTGTGGTAGTTAAAGATATTTTTAAAAATAAAATTAACCGTTCACATTTAAACATTATATTGCAGGGGTTGATTAAAGACACAATTATGTTTTCAGTTATGGAAACATTAAGTAGTATCAATAAATTTTCTGTGGGTTCCTCTATTGCCTTTAATTTATAATCATTAGTGTGTCAGCTGAATGTTTGTTTGGAAGATGGATTTGTTCCACAAAATCATTGGCAGATTTAAAGGTAACAGTGAAAACATTATTACATTTACCTTATCTGAAAAAAAACGTGACAGAGTAAAGGGAAAAGCTAAATCATGATGAAGTGGTGAGTGATTACAGCAATTAATGCAATCTATTGGTTTGGGGGGAGGGGGAAAGTCAACCATTTAGATGAATGCTTCATCTTCCCTCCCAAGTGGCCCTGTAAATACTATTATCAATTCATAGAGTAATTACAGGCAAACTAATTCTGAATTTATAAAGGGTTGGGAATTACATTGGACCAAATTCAGCTCACTCCCTGCACTTGCTTGCCATGTTCTTCCCTTGCCTGTACTAATCTGGTACAGATGTGAGGGTCCAATCAGCCTGGAGTGGATCCTGGAGGCATACTGAGGCCTCAGCTGAGACTGGACATGAGACAAAGCCAGCATACCACTTGAGGCCCCAGCCCTGGATCAACCTGATAGCCTTTGACAGGAGACAAGTAAAGGACAGGTCCTTGTCTCTTGTCAAAGTCTGAGAGACAAAGAGCTTTAAGATGTCTCTGACCATTAAAACGGTTTGAAGTGATTTTAAAGGGGTTAAATTAAAAATAAATATATTTATTAACAGATTTTAAAAATTACAAATATTAAAATTAAAGAAAAAATAAATAGCTGAACTTATCTTTTTCTTGTCAACCTTCATGTTAGGAATCCGCATTCGGGTACCTCGATATATGTCACTGAACTCAGTCTGGACAGATGGCAGGGCCACAAAATACTGGGATGTTTTGAACTCACAATGGCTGAATGCTAGCAGTTCTCTTCAGAACCACCAGGCATGCCCATCTTGATTCAACCAATTGGATAACATCAGTTCAGAAATATTTATTGCATTGGTATGAAATTGTTTTTCCAGCTATTTTAATAGCCTATTAACTCAGATATTTTAAATAGGTTAGCATCTCTGCCACTGCAGCATCTGTATGTTCTTCTGCATTGTTGTTCAGTGAAGCAAGTAACAAAGCTAAATCTCCAATCAACAACTTCATTGAAGGAAAACAAGAGTGACAGCAGTGGCTGATACAGCAATGAATCAGGAGTCATACCTCTATGACTCTCTGGAAATCATAGCTCTTTAAACTATATACACACCCAATATACAACAGCTTCCAAAATAACTTTGATCTCAAGCTCAAAGATCATGTTACGTATACCTGGTACTTTACAACTTTTGCACTTGGAAGTCAATTTACCATTTCAGCTCTGTAAAATGAACTGTTGTGAAGTGTTAATTATACCAGTTATTTATGGCAATCTTGTTTTTTTTAATGCTGTTCCCAATAAACCTTTGTACAATGCCTACTTTTAGAGCCAGTAGCTTGTATTTGATGTAACAGAGAGCTGACAAATAACTGGGGAGATAAAAATTCCACAGAAGGCAATTAAAATAACTGCGTAGTGGTGTCTGAATATGTTGGCACACTAACATTTGATCCCGGTTTGGAGTTAATAAAGAAGGCTGAGCAGATGAAAAGAAAAAAAAATCACTTGCAACCTGTATAAAGACTAACCCTATAACAGAATTTGATTTATAATTAAAACAGATGGAAGAGGATAGAAGAGAGAGCTTGACATGAAGGCCATGCAACAAAGGTTTACTAGAATAATTTCTAGGAAGAGGGGATAGTCCTACAAGGAGAGACTGAGGAAACTAGGCTGATAATTCTGAAAAGTTTTAAGAAAAGAGGTAATCTTGTTGAAGTATATAGAGTTTCATATGAGCTTTGACCAGGTAAACTCGAGGAGATTGTTTCCAGGGACCAGAAAATCTGGAATTAAAAGCCAGAATAAGGGATGTGTGATTCAGGGCTGAGATGAAGACTCATTTTTCATTCAGAGACCTGTGAATGAAGAGGAACATATCTGACGAGATCAGTATCATAGTCAACAATTAACGAAGTAACATTTTGGTAGGAAGTTTGAACAATAAGTGGATCATCAACAATGGTGAATGAGGTCCAGACTGATAGCAACAAATATGACAGAAATAGAAATACTAGTATCTTTAATAAGGAGTGTTCAGCATTTATATAAGCAAGTTAAAATGGCTGATTCATAAAACAATCTGCTACTTTTATAATAACTTTAATTCATCAACCATAAGAAGTGACCACAGAAACTGGTGGAAGGCTTCAGGATAGAAAAAAACAAATTAAGAAAGCTCTGTTGCTTCTTTTTTGACAGTTCTTCTGGCTTCAGCTAGCACTGCTAAAAAAGATACTATTAAGAGGAATTGGTTACTGCTTTTCAAAAGATTACCTATGTTTGGTCATACCTTTAAAGGCACAAAAGAAAATTATAAAAATGACCTCTGATTCCTCAGGGAAGTGAACTCAGTCTAATAATAAATGTGGCCATCTCCCTGACAGTGGTCAAATGGATAGCTCGGGTTAAAAATTATACCCCGTTAGATTATGTACCAATTTTTTTTGAATGCTGGGTTTATCACATAAACGTAGCATACTTCAAGACTCATCAGAGTCAATACATTTCTCTCATGAAAAGAACACATTTCTCTTATGGTAACTTTGTGATAATTAAACAGCATTCTTCAGAAGGAAAACTGGGAAATTTCTCACCAACAGTACTTGTCACTGATTATATTACCAGTATTAACAGTTATTAAAGACCTTAAAATCACTCAGAATTGCCACAGTTTCTTTTTTACTTTACTGTAAGTTATCTGGCTTTGAACACCAAAGAGATAATATATAAACAGGAAACAAGAAAGTAGTGGTGTCACACTTTAAGGACATAAAAACATTTAAAAAAAGAAGCAGAAGTAAGCTGCTCGGCTCCTCAAGTCTCCTCTGCCATTCAATATGATGATTGATCTGATCCAGGGCCAATCTTCTTTTCTCTACCAGTTCCCCAAAGCCCACAATTCCCAAGTCTTTCAAAAACTTACCTACCCCAATGATCTAGCCTCTACAACCCTCAGGGGTAGGAAGTCACCACCCTCTGATTAAGATGTTCCTATGCACCTCAGCTTTAAATGACTGCCCCCTAACCTTGTATCTACATTCCCTTGTTTGAGATTCTCCCACCAGTAGAAACATTTTGACCTCTATCCTGTCATACTCCCTTAGGATCCTAAATGTTTCAATGAAATCACCTGTCATTTTTTTAAACTTCAATGAATATAGATCTAATTTCTTTAGCCACTCATGACAGGGCAATTGTCCTTCATTTGTAGATGACCAGTAATTAGCCAGTAATCTCTTTTGGACTGCCTCCAATGCCAGAATATCTTTTAAATAAGGGGACCAAAACTGTACACAGTACTCCAGATGTAGCCTCACCAGTACCCTGTGCAATTTTAACAATACCTTCCTGTTTCTAAACCCCAACCCTCTGGCAATAAAGGTCAAAATGCCATTTGCATTCCTAGCCACTTGCACCTTTTGCAATTCAGGCACATGAACAAGAACCACTAAAGTCATAAAAGTTGGGGTAAAAATATTTTTTTTAAATTCACACCCATTTCTTTTCATAAGAGTAGGGAATAAGGGGAAAATAAATCAACTGATGTGCACAATACAAAATCATATGATAATACACCTGGACGATGATGGAGAAATAATGACTCTCATAAATTAAGTCTGAAATTTGTTAAATTTTGGTCTGTTACCTTGTGACATCAAAGCCTTTGAATAGTATCTCTACAATTTTTCACGTTCAATTTACATCTTGTGTGGAACAGCTACAGTTAATGATTATACATGTCTTTGTATGTGGAAATTGTCTTGCAACATTGCTTCTTTTTCTGAAATGTTATAACCTTCTGCTCTTACTAGAGAGCTAAAATGTAACAAGCTGCTATACAGTTGAAGTCTTCCAGAAATTGTTTTATGTAATTGACAAATTGAACTGACTTACCTTGGGGCTCACAGAACCTTCTAAACCATGTGCAGTCACATCAGTTGCCAATATCTCTGCTTTGATTATGTCCAGGGCTCGAAGAATCCAACTGTGCTGGCGTTTGATTTGTCTCTGTAGTTCCTGCCATTGACTTGCAATAATCTGCAGCATGTCTTTCAATCCTTCAAAGCAAAGCAACTAGATATCAGCACACAACAGGAACAACACAAAAGCTAATAATATTCAATTAACAAATGTCACAGTAGTGACAATATTTTGCAATTTGTATTCATGCATGAATATTTCATCAAGCTGTATAAAACATCTGCAGGAAAACACTTCTTCTGAACTTACTGCCATTATAAATCAAGGCAGCTACTTTTCACAAATACCGTCATCTCATATATGTAAATAAAGTTGAAATTTGTTGAATTCCAGAAAGTGTGGCATCTAATGCTAATAACTACAAAGACATCCTTATTTTTAACAATGATGTTTCCAGTTGAAAACTAACATCATTTTGTTCATTGCTCTGCTTCAGTGATTTGCCTCAACACAAACTTCTGAACGGCATCCTGCTGTACTAATCAATACAGCATTTCAGCCTCTTGAAGCTAGGTCTTTGGGGTCTTACACTATCAAGTCAGCTACAATGCTTTGGATTGATAGAAGCTATGCTGACTTAGAAGATTGTGACTATCAAAAATAAATTAATTTATAGCCATCAGAATCATCTGAGTGCTGGAAGAAAACATTTTCATCTTCTGTTCTGGGTTGAACTCAAATTGGTTCTCAGCAGGGACGAGTGCAATAGAACTGTATCTCCAATCATGTTTCATCTTAATATAACGATAGATGAACAGTGGACAAGAATACATTGTCAGCTTTTAAAACATAGTTCTGAACAGTCTGGTTTTTGCAATGAAATTTTATGTAACCTTGAAATGATAGAAGAGTGAAGTAGTTGAGTTTCTGCAATCGTGAAGCATTAATTTAACCTACCTTGCTGGTGGGAAAGTATGGGGTAACTGAAATGCTGGGATTTATATCTCACCTAGTATTATTCTCCATTGATTTTACTGACGGACTAAATCAGGTTGGATGTAAAACCAATATTGTACCAGGTCCTGACTGCTGCACAATAGCCAGGTTAAGTTAATATTGCCCATCTTTAATTAGTTAAAATAATTACTAAGCTTCATTTAATTGTTTGCTTCACTAATCTATCAACATTAGCACGATGTATTTATTAGTGCTCCTTCTAGTTGCAAGGAATTCATTCCAATTTCCAATTAACTACAACATTTGTAAAATTATTTCTCCTCTTTTGATCTTAGGTTGCAATTACATCTGGATGAATCTGAATACCCCTTTTTTTGTGTAGTATGAGAGTGGACACAAATGTACAGCGATGTCATTTATTTTCTTTATTTTTATTAACTTACCTAAAGGTAAATCAACAAAGACTAAATCTTACATAGTTAAATAAAATATTATGGTAATTAATATCTCTGTAACTGCTCATTCTATTAATTTCCATAATTATTTTACAACAGTCCTGATTCTCATAAACATATTCTGATATCTAATTTCACAGCATGGCAATTTTTCTCTGAATGTTAATCTTAAAATCCCTTTGCATTTTGTGAAAAACATTTTCTCCAATTACCTAACTCTGCAGCACATTACTGCTGAGGCAAATCATTGCCCTGCCCAATTTAATCCCTTTTTCTCACTGTCGCTCTGCACGGTCTCCTCCCTATCAGCACTCAACTGTGAAAATAATCTCATCCTCCTTTTCCCGTTTCCAGCTTCCTTCAGATTCTAAACTGTTAAGTTTTGCTAAATTTGCTGTTTCATGGAAGGACAGCTTGAGTACCTTCATCTTTACACCAATTATCATAACTTATTTAATTAAGTTCATTTTTAAAAAATCATTTGGCAATACATTAAGCTCATAATCTGGGATATTATGTTAGTTCTTATAAGTTCATTCAGACAATAACTTGCACTTCCAAAGTTCATGAGATACATCTGGTTCAACCACTCTTGTGATGGTTATGTGTAGAATATATCACACTTCATCTTATCTGTATAATATTTTAAAATTATATACATCCTTGTCTAATTATTCAATGTCTGCTTGCATTAATGCTTCATGTTTAAGGGAATGCTACTATTTTTGTTCATGGTAGTTTAAATATTTGACTACTTTCAAGTCTCTCCAGCTCTACCCTGAAAGACCCAAGACATTTAGCTTTCTCTTTGACTACAACCACGATGCATCTATTTCCCTCCACAATTTTTCTGCAGCTTTTGGCAAAGTCCACCATTCTCCTCCAATCCCTTCCTGTTGTCCAGTTCACTGTGGCATCTTGATTTTGTAATCATAATTTTCCATTTCTACTCCAGAACCAATACCTTGGGCTTTTCCCAAAGGTCTGTCTGTGGCCTCCTTCTCTTCTTCATCTCTGTGCTGCTTCCTTTTGACTTCATCCAAAGACATGGTATCAGGTTTCACATGTACACTGATTTCAACTAGCCAGTTCTTTATACTACATCCCCCAAACCTTCTTCTATCTCTGCAATATCTTATTGTTTTTTCAACATCTAATTTTGAAATGAGCTGTTGTAAGGAAAGAATTAAATTTTCTAAAAGTGATATTTGATTCCTCCTTAGTATGTGTAAAAGCGTGGATAGAAAAGTAGCTTCTGAAATGGATTGCTATATCTGCTTGTCCCAGCTGGATGTTGAATAATTAGTCAGACTTATACCGTGCTGTATGCATTGTGGCATTTTCCTTCCCTCTCCGTCCCCTCATCCTGCTATATGCTTGCTTAAGAAATTTACAAGCTGTGCGGACAAATTGGCTACCCAATAAAGGTGGAAAATGTGCTTCACTCCAAAACATGCTGTCTTTGTTCTTAAATTGTGTCTAGGCTGAAAGGGCATAGAGATAAGAAGGTACCACCTGGAACCATGGAAAAGTACTGGGATAAGGGGTTTTATGGATATAAAAAAGGGCAGGGGTACCCTTGCTTTAGGCTGGTGTCGCAACCAGACCTGAGTGGTAGACTTACAGAGATAAAGAGGGAAACAAAGAGAGGGAGACAGAGAGAAAACGAAAACAGCAGAAGTGGCTATCGGACATCTGGGATTCCCTCCAGCACTGTGTAGATCAGTTCACTGAGTGCTTGATAAGTATTCTTTGTGTTCTACTGTAGTTTTTTGAAATGGTTAATAAGTAGTTCTTATATAATTTTAATAAAGTAGTTTTTGTAACCTTTAATGCATGTATAATTGCCTCCTCTGTTTGCAAATACTTCTTGCTGCTGAATCAGAAGAACAAGGAAGGAATTTTAAAATATTTTCATTGCAGCTGCACATGAACCTTTTAAATGCTGGGAAGACCAAAAGCCCAGAAATTGCAATGTACCTGGGAGCCCACAAAATTTTTTTTAAGGTCGCAAGGCAGTGATATTCCATCACACACAAACCCCAAGACAAAAACACATACAAAAAGGTGTTCTCTTGCTCCTGTCATTGTGGAAATTGGAGCTCTCCAAAGGAAGTGAGTGCAGAAGTAGATTGAGCTCAGTGAGGGAAGGGAATCACAAGAGCAGAAGACAACTGTGGCTGGAGATGATTGCAGAAAGAGGATGATACAGGGAAGGGTAGAGGGGAGATACTTGGATTGGTAGTTAGATGGGAGGGTGTTTGCAGGAGATGATTGGGGGATTCTGTGGAGGATAGCAGTGACAGTTATTCAGGAAGATGATCGAGGGGTGTCTTTTCTGGAGTGGGAAGGCTCAACCAAGGGAGTGATCAGAGATGCCGAGGGCATTGTCAGCAAGAAAGAATAAGAAATGTTGGGAGCAATCACTAAGGAAAAAATATAGAAAAGATACGACCTAATCTTGACTTAGAAGTTTAACCACACCCCACCCCACCCCTCACTTATCCAGTTCAGGCCTACTCCAGTGTACATAGCATGATCTCTTCACAGGCCTTGCCTACATAATGCAATTGGTGCAAGTAATGTCAAAACAAGCATTATGTGCTCTATGCCATCACTATGCATGTTCAGCAGCCTCTATGCATTTGTGTGTCACATAGATCAAGGACCTAAACCTGATTTAAGTAAGTGTGTATTACCACAAAAACATTGCACCATTTGAATCAAATTTCTTGGCAAGTGTTTGACATTTAACACAAACTCTGGTTACAAGTGAACCATCCTCCACCCTGCCCATTGAAGTAGGTTGAAATTGACTGTTTGCCATGTTGGTGCCCTGAGCTATGTGCCCTGTCCAAATTCATTTTCTTGTTTTGGAAAAAAATGAATAAGTGCTGGCTGCAGTTCATTCTGCAGTAGCTGTTCATGTGAAGTAGATACAGGTCTTCTCTGACATGAATATGGAGAGTTCTATAACTGTAGGCTCCAGTGATGGAAATATGTACCACTCAACTTTTATTCTGGTTTATATGAACTCTTCTTAATGATCTGAATTATGTGGCTGCACTCATCCTCAACAATTGCCCTCAGTGATTTTTATTCTATCAGTGACAGTTAAAACATTGACAGGAAAAATAACCAATTGAAAAGAAAAACACATGCCATGCAAAATTGGAAGAGACCTGATTTTCACATCATCAGAGATTCAAAAACACAGAAGTGGCCTCAGTGAACTA
The DNA here is from genome assembly GCF_009764475.1 of Pristis pectinata. NCBI lineage: Eukaryota > Metazoa > Chordata > Chondrichthyes > Rhinopristiformes > Pristidae > Pristis > Pristis pectinata. The sequence goes on along the minus strand of NC_067405.1, from coordinate 105,113,275 downwards.
TCAAAGCACATGCACATTATCACCAAATTAAATGGTACTTGTATAAATACTGTAAGTAAATTATAGCAAGCTGTTCTGACATCTTTTCTTGTTTTAGCAACTCACCTGATTTGTGAGATTCAATGAGCTCCAGAAGCTGCTGTCCCTCTTCCACCACGGCATCTTTAAGTGCACAGTGACTGTCTACATTAAGTTTAAAACTCTGCAAAAATGAGTATATTTGAAATTAATAATATTTTTCCCCACATTGTTCTATCCTGCAATAAAAGAAAATATTCATGTCAGTTGTGGATGTAAGATTCTTATATTCAAGACAAAGCAAGTAAAAAGACTCTGATCCTCATCCAGTGTCAACACACATGTACACTCCAAGGACAAGGGCTGAAAAGCAGGGCACTGGACAGAAATCAGGAGCAGGAAATTTTGCCATTTCTGAGCACGCAGACACCAGCTGTCCCACTTCTGCCCTAGTGCAAATTTGTTAACTCAAAAGAGGCTGATTGAAGTCTTTCAGACAATACCAAAGTATAAGGCACATTTATTCAGCAAACCATCACAGATTACAAACCAATAAACTAAATCTTGCATTGACAGCACATTGCTGCACATTATTTGGATGGCATGGGAAATGGAAGCAAACCTTGGTCACGCCTGGTCTCTATTTTATTCTTGAATTCTCCTCTTCTGCGTTCAGTTATGATGTAGGAGAGGTTTGTTGAAATGATATTGGTCAATATAAAGGATATTGGTTATCTCCCTTATCAAAATGAGGAACCATAAAATTAAATAAATCTGAACTCACATGAACATAACTCTGCTCATTAATTCCCAAGGAGAGCATGTTGGCATATTGGGAGATAGCTTGGCCGTTGAAGGTACCAGGACTTATGTATTGAATTAGGGTATTGTTACCTGCTCCTCATGACAAGTTTCCTTGCATGCAGCAAGTGACCTTGGAATATTTAGTTGCAGATAACTGAAGAGCAATATTAATAGGCATGTGACCACACTCTCAATCAAGAACTGGTCATCAAGAATCCAATTCCAAAATCAAAAAAGATTAAAAAATATATTTACAAAATTTATATGCTTAAACTTTATATATCCATGTTAGTTAATGTGTTTGTCATTCTATCAATTGAAATAAAATTTCATAATACTGGATCCAAATCTCATGTCTTGAATGTATGACAACAGGTTTTTAGTTTATGATTATAATTAGATACATAAATATGATGCCTGCACTGATGATTAATTTAATTAAGCACCAAAGCAATTAATTATAGCTTGACTCGTGATCTAGTCAGCAAATCCAGAGAAGGACAGCATGAAATAATAAGTAAATGACTTGCGCACTGACTTCATAATAAAGTGGTCCTAAGCATTCTTAGCAGTGCAGAGTTCAATTGTGAAGTAAACCCTTTAACAACAAGAATCAATTTACAAGACATTTCTGAAGTTTCCATTCATCATAACTGTGTCCATACCCATGATCAGATATGAAGCATATAGTAATTAAAGTCCAATTGTATTCACTAGAAGAAAATGTAACATTCAGGTGAAGAAGAACTCCTGCAAAATTTATTTCAGAATTTTGGCTTTAATCTGTCTTATGATTATACCATAAGAGACTTCTTAGTTTTTTTCAAATGTTTTATTCATATTCCTCTCTTCTAAGTTGCACTAAATGCCTCCACTACTCTATAATCAAACAGCTGGCTAAGCAACCTGTTCCCAGGCCTCTGTCATTCTCATTCAATTTGTCTAATCTCCCCATACTTGCACGCAATAATGATCAAGAATGGAACCGTCATGAAGTTAATACTGTTGAGGCAAATTAAAGCCCATCCTGAATGATGCCCGCATAGACCAGGAAGTGAATATAGAATAAATGCAGAAAATGTCTGAAATCTTCAGCATGTGTGGCATTTCATCAAAACTGTAAAAACGAGAATACGAACAGAAGAATGATTGTGATATGGTGCAGACCAAGGGACAGTAAATGACACAAGTGATGATGGTGTCATCTGCAATAGGATAGTAAAGGCTTGTTAGCAACAGCTGATCTGTCTGGTGGAGATGTAAGTAAAAGGAGCTGAGTACAAAAAGAGATGAGAAAGGAAGAATGCTGGAACTATGAAATCACTGCAGATGATGGAAGTTTGAAATAAAGCCAGATACTGCTGGAAATATACACCAGGTCAAGCAGCATCTGTGGAAAGAGAAAAGCAGAGTTAATGTTCTGTGTTGATGGCTTTTCATCAGAATTGGCCAGTTCTGATACAAATTGGAAAGGATGGTCTGTTGAAATTGTTCTATTCAATTTCCTTAAGGTTACAATATGCTAAATGATCTGATGAGATCCTCTTCCTTGAGCTAAGGTTGGAATGGTGTAAAAGGCCAAAGACAGATAGATCAGAATAGGACTGGAATGGAGAGTTAAAGTAACAGGAAACTAAAATTTCAGGGTCACTCTTGTTGAATGAGTGAAATGAATATGGACTTTTCTAATACTCATGACTCACTGAATGAATTCCAACAAGGAACCAGCTCATGATGAACATATTGCACAATTATGTAAATTTACTGAAGTTAGTGGAGTTATTTATAGTGACACTACCTTGCCTCCTTTGCAAGAATGTCACCACTTTTTTTTATTATTTCTTAGTGGGATATGGACATCCCTGTTAAGACCAGATTATATTGATTATTCATGACTGCTCATTATCAAAGAATCTTAGAATCACTACCACACTGATACCAACCAAGTCATCTGACTTGTAATGGAGCAATTCCATCAGTCTCATTCCCCTGCTCCTTCCTTGTAGCTGCTGCAAATTATTTTCCCTCAGCTGCCCATTCAATTCCTTCTGAAACCCCTGTTTGACTCAGGCAGGAAGTAAATTACAGATCATAACCACACTGCACTCATATACTCCCTGTACCTTTTGCCCATTATTTTGATTTTATGCCATCTTAGTTCTCAAACCATCTATCAATGTGAACAGCTTATCTCTATTTGCCCTATCTGAACACATCATAATCTTGTACAAGTCTATCAAATCTTTTCTCAATTTTCTTTGCACTAAGGAAAACAACTCCATCTTCTATAGTCCAACCAATCCCTCATGCCTGAAACAATCCTGGTAAGTTTTTTTCTGCACCCTCTTTAGGACCTTCACACTCTAAAGTGTGGTGACTAGAACAGGACATGAAATTCCAGTTGTAGCCAATCCAATGTTTAATAAAGGTTTCATGTGAGCCTCCTGGTCTAAATAGCTTACTTTCAGAGAACCCTTAGAGTCATGAAATTTTTAGGCCTGGAGTCACATACTGACTGGGTAAGGATAGCAGATTTCCTTTCACGAAGAAGATTAGTGAACTAAATGTATTTTTATGACAGTTCTGAACTCTCATCATCACTATTCATTTGCTAGCTTTTTAATTCCAAATTTCTTCAATAAACTGAATAGAAATTCTCCATCTATTCTGGAGAAAATGCTTGTTCATAAAAGTCAATTTTGTACAGCAGCTAAAAATCAATGCATGGGTAACCTTTTAACCAAAATGAAGTTTTAAAGTTTATTTTTACACAAATGAGTATTATATTACAAGATATTCTAAAGCCATTGAGTTAAATCTTGTATATGCTTGATAATTCTGCACTAAATTCTATCAAATGACCAGTTGGGAGTTTATTTCATACCAGATGGGTCTCCAGGTAAAGTTTCAGGCTGTTTGTATCAGCTTTTGGAGGTGTCCAGTTTTCTGTTGTTTCCATGGCTTCAAACAACCAACAAATCAATTCATCGAGTTTATTTACAAAGCCCTGGAAGAAAAGGTGAAAATGTTAAGAAGCAATAGCAGTTATTAAAGTGAATTAAACTTTATCTTCTTTGCGGACAGCAATAATTACAAGTATGCTGACTGAATAGGAATTTACTTATTTGTGATGTCAGCCATTGAACCATTCCCCTTCTGGTTGGCTTTCTATGATTAAAGGCCTCTGCACAAGTGCCTCCATGTGTGACCAAAGTTGATGAAGCCATTTGTGAAGTTATAACATTGTGCAAAAAATAGGAAGCAGTGCAAGCCACAATAACAACTGAATAAGTTACAAAAGTCACTTAATATGTAGCACACATTAATATGTACCACTGGTAACTTTGCAAATGATAGCAAATGGTTGGAGTGTGCTGAATATGCAATTTCTTTCATTGCTCATCCCATTCATTATCATTTTGCAATGATGCTCTTGCCCTTTAAAGAATTCTCATTATTTTTTGAACTAATATCAATATGTATTATTGCTGCTTCCTCTTTTAAACTTAAAGTTACACTTGCCATTAATCACATTTAGACCAACCAGGTGCAAGTGACCCTCAAATGTTGGTTGATTCAATTTGCTTGTTCTTAAAGCAATCAGGACCTACTCCCTGACCACAAGCACATAATCTATGCTGACAATCCAATGAAGAAGAAAGCCTGCATTGTCAGAAATATGATTAAATAGCTATAGGTACCATTTTAGTGAACAATATGAACTTTTGGATAAAATATACCATTTCTAAATCACTGAACAATTCAAAATTGGGAGAGATGGTAAACACTGAGGGAGACAACAATAATTTTTGGTAATCTGTGTACTTGTAATCCCAGATCATTTTTCCTCTATGCCCTGGGTTTTATTGTATCTTACCTCATTTTCCTTACCATGAATCTAATACTTCATACTTATTTAACTATATTAAAATTCATTTGGCAATTACAGGCTCCTTTGCAGGCTTAATGCCTTCTTTCAATGTGTTTCATCCTCAGTGTTATTATCTCTCCCAATCACAAATTTAGGAATTCAGCATTTTATCCTAAAATCTAGACTCTTAATGTGAAGTCTTAAGAGTTGTAGGCCTGGCACTTCACATCTTTCTTCAACAGATACAATAAGCATGATCAGAATCAGGCAGAAATAGTATCAATCTGCACTAGCTTTTGAGCTTTATACTTCGATATTTCAGCTCAAATTCATTTGTATAGCACCAGCTAAGCATGTATTCAACTGAAGGATTTTTTTTTCATCTGTATCCAATTACACGTGAGCATCCCAATTTAAACAACTGAAAATTAGGTTATAAAAATTTACACTGGTACCTTACTTAGCACTATCCCATGGAGTGCAGATTCCTCATAGCACTCTTAGTCCTGCAGTCCAAACACAAAGAGGCATGTACCCTCTTGTACCTTGAAAAAGACATTTGCTTGACCATGCACTGCTGTAGCAGGAACCTGGTATGAATACTCGCCCATCTTTGGCACTACTGCAGCAAGGAAACAGTGATCTCAACACTACATGGTTTGGTGTGGAGTGAACCACCAAGGCAATGTGCAGAGGCCACCAGTGAAAGCTGTTGAGCTCGTTACCACACAAAAACCTCTGGGCCAGGGAGAATTGTTCAGCCAAGTAGAGCGGGGGAGACAGCAGCTTTGAAAACATCCAATAGGAAGCGATAACAGAGACCACTGGATCCGGGTGGTCTGTCAACACACACAGCAGCTGCTGCCACTCCTCAGCAATGGACCACACTCACCATGCCAGTCAGGAGGCAGCTCTGAGCCTGCATCTCAGCAATGAGTGGCTACACCACTTACTGCAACTCACCCAACACCAATTCTCACAGATAGCCCTACGCGCATCAGGAGATGAGATCATTTTAGCTGTTGCACTGCTATGGGAGTACTTGCCGAAGACTGAGCCCTCAATCAGGTTCCTAACACAGCAGCACTGTCAGTAATGCAACTCATTAAATACAATGACATAATGAGCCCTTTTAGCGCTGATTCCTTTCGTGTTCTTATTCCTGGGATTGTATTGTTTTCCTGTGAATGTATCCTCAGTGAAGTACCAGTGTACAGGGATTCACTCGTTATGTTGTTGTACGGTATTCAGTGAATTTAAAAAATATATAGGCAGAAGCTTTTACAATGTGCCTATTAGAGTTCTTACTTGTATTCAAAGTTTAATTTTAACCATCTCTTGGATGGCCTGTGAATGGCTGCACAATGGAAACTTGTCCACTCAGAAGCAGTTTCGAACTGTGCATGATCATTTTACATTGGAGAGCAACATCCATCTTGAGGAGCAGTGATCCATCTTACCCAAAGCTGAACTTAGACCTTGAGGATAAATAACTATCTACTAAATTGTTGAGTCATCCAGTGCCATAAAGAACTCCTTTCAAGAATGGTTTGATGCTCTTTATCGGTGAACACTTCTTATTTGACACTTAACAATGCTTTTGGTTGATCTACATCAGTCTCCCTGAATGTCCTTTGAGCCTAAACCCACTGATGGAAAATCTTGCTTTCTGTTAGCTCAGAGTTAAACTTATGTTGGAAATCACGTCTACCTGTGTGTACAACTGCCGATGTACTGTCTATTAAAGTCTCCTTCCATACTTCCACCTCAAGGATTGATTTTGCTGTTGGTTCCCACCTCCATTCTTCACAAACTTCAGCTATTCCAGAATTTGGGGCTGATGTCAACATCAAAACACATATCAATAAATGTCATTCTTGTCAAATGCCGTTGCTTTCAAAATTTAAATATGTCTGTATCCTTGAACCTGAAATGCATTGCCTGCCGATGTGGTGCAGACAGGTTGCACTGTGGCTTTCAATAAATATATGGTGAAGAAAAATCTTTAAGGCATCAGAGAAAGTGGGCAGGGAGTGGAACTGGAGAGTTGATCTGGAAGAAAGCCAATGTGGACACAATGGGCTGAATGTTCTCCTCCTGCGCTATAACCATTCTATGATTCTATGTGATTGATGCATCCATAATCTGCATTCACCATCTTTCTCTGCTTTGGAATTTGCTCCCCATCGTACTGTAAGAGGTTATTTTTCATTTAATATGCCATTGTTTTTCCAGAATTCTCTTCCCAAGCTGTCCTGATGCTGCTCTCACACTCTTCAACAACTTACCAAAGATATATTGCCTCAGTCGTGCCTTCCTTTTCTCCCATTCCCAAAAATTTCCTTCATTTCCTGCTTGGTATCCACTGATACCCATTGGAAGGCATTCTGACATTCTATTATATGGACAGTCATTATATGTTGATTATTGCTATTAGTTTTAACAAACCCCAGGATTAAAAGTTGGAAATAATAATGACATCATATACAATGATGTGATTATAATTGTAGATGTCTCAGACACTTGGAAGAGAAACCTCCCATAAAAGAGAGTTGAAGCATCAATACGTCTTTCAAAATTTAAGCTGAACAGTTTTATTCTGTACATTTCCTATGCATTTGAAGATATTATTAAATAGTGATATCATTGGGGCGGGGAGGTAACAGCTGAGCTGAGCAATATGAAAGCTAAATTATGGTGAGACTCCCACTTCAATCAAGAGCTGTACCTCCATAATATTTCACTTTGTGCCACGTTGCATAGCCAAAGCATATGTTGAAACTAACTTTCTGGCTCAGTGAGTCTTAATTTGTAAAGCAAATTAAAAAAATGAAATGTTCAGAAATCCATGACTTTGTTAAATTTGATTAAAATAACAAATACAGCATATGTGTGGTTCACACACTGGTAAAGCTCTTTCACACTGATTGTATCTAACTCTTATATTGAGATGATAGTGAAGATTAAGTTTGAACTATCATCTTTAGGCCTAGTCTCAACTCATTTTTGTCCATGGGTTACAGTTGGCCTTTAAAATGTACACCCATAGTGTATAATGCAAATACTTGGGAGTTCATTGATAACTCTACAGAACTGCAATTAAAAAAAAAACAGGCAGTACAGGCTTTTTTTTTGTTTTAAATTAGCATTAACACAAAGCAGAAATAGAATTCTCTTTTCTTCTGGAAATACATTACTATTGTTTTTTATATTGCTTCCACTAGAGAACTGAAACATTAACACCATTTCTCTTTCCACAGATGCTGTTTGGCCTGCTGAGTGTTTCCAGCATTCTTTTAAATTTTGGATTTCCAGCATCTGCAGAATTTTTGATTTCCAGGATAATGTAATTTAACAAGTACTCTTGCCCTTATTAATTTATTTATTTCCCAACATTTGAGTGTCAGAAGTATAATTTTCTCAGAAGTCTAACAATTCAATACATTTCAAAGATGGATTACAGATGAACTACTAATAATGCCATCAATCTGAATTACTGAGAGAGGGACTGCAATCATGATTTGTTATTGTTCAGAACAGCCCCAGTATAATTCAGGTTCCCCAAGTGACTTGCTGAAATTCTAGAATTCTATTTTTGACCATAATTAAGTTAGGAAGTAATGCCCATATCGTACAAAGTGGAAAAGAAATTTAGTGCTCAATAGTTAGGTGGTTCATGTTTTATATTTCAATTGATACAATTTATTTATGATGCACGTCAGAAGCCTTGAACAAAAAAAGCAAGTCTTCTCATTGCAGATTGATTCCCTCAATAATAACCCAATCTGTATGTAAAAAGGTACAAAACAATACAATTGTGTAGATGGTGATACGACTGATGCATGCTTTTAATACAAGAAAAAAATTACACTTTCATTGTCCTTGAAAGGACAATTATTCTCCAAAGCTGTCACACATTTCCTTCCAAAATTAAATAATAGTAGAAGCAGCAACAAGACAAACTGCAAGAAAACAATTATTAACCGATAAACTGTCAACGTAATTGGCAAAGGCATCTTGTAAATATGAAGACAACTTGTAGAAAACAAAGTAGTTTTCAAATCGTTTTGGCCATCATCATTGAACAATAAATACAATGGAATCTGACATCACTAGAACTCTTTTTACATGCATTTTGTGTATCTGTTTGATGAAGAAAATAGCATCTATTTCTGCTGTTTAATAAACAGCAAAGAAAATCTGAATCTCACTGAAAATACCAATTTGTGAAGTTTCACTCAAACTCAAGTATATATTAGATTGGAAGTACAACAAAACCAGCAACTGATTCAGTTCAGTGCTGAAACAACAAGAAGGCTCCTTATACATTGAGTTAAGCCTTTTTATAGAATCACAGAAAGGTACAGCAAGGAAGAAGCCCATCTGATTCATCATGCCGATGATGGATCTTTGAAAGAGCCATCCATTTATTCCTACTGACTTACTCTTTCCACATAACTGCATCTTTCCCTTCAAGTACTTATCCAATTTGCTTTTGAATGTTACAAGTAAATCCACTTCCCTTGCTTTTTTTGGGCAGTGACTTCCAAATCACAATAACTCTTACAGTGCAAAAAAAATTCTCATGATGCCTCTGATTATTTTGCCAATAACCTTATAGAGTCTTCTGTTCTTCTTATCACTGATCTCTCAGCTACACCTTTTGACACAGGATGACATGGTGAAGTAAATGTGTGCATAATGCCATTTTGCTTCATGAAGTGCTTGAATGGGTTGATTATCTGAGGCTAGTTCTTCTAGTAAACTATGACATAAGAAAAAGGATTTCAATTCTTTGGTGGTATGCTTCATTGTACCACTGGATGCAACATGTTTCACCTCAGGTGGCTGACAATGAGTACAAAAAAGTTATAAATAACCCTCTCAAAATAATCAATGTGCACACTTTCAACTGGTCTTGTTGGTCATTTCCATCCATGTAAAGGTGTGTTCACTAGCTTGGCTCTGCAATCTTAACAAATGGTACGCTTCTAAAATGTCTTCTTGATACACTTGGTATAATAAGTCTGTGTCCCCATTTGTAAGAATATTGTTCTATTGAAAACTCATATATTCAGTTATAATACAGTACAAATGTCTTCATTTGGGAAATTCTGTGATTCAGTCCATCCTTTTAAAGCTTTTTCAGGTACATCTGATTTGGAACGACATCTTTCCGTGCTGCTTAAGTATCTCCATTGCTGTAGCTGTCAAATAATCTTATACTACTTTCATTGTGTAGATCATGTTTTCACTCCTTATATCAGAATTTTCAAATGGTAGCCTTGATAATCCATCTGCAACATCATTTAACCTTGAACTTTAAACTCAACCTTATAATCTTAAAATAATAGAATAATCCAATTTAGAACAAAGAATTTCCAACAAAGGCACAAGGACTGTGAGCTGATATAAAGTTTGCCCAGTAGGAACTGGTAAAGTTTTTTCACTCCAGTGATGAGTCTCAGTTTCTCATTTTCAGGATAGTGTCTCTCATTGGTCAATGTACATGATGATGATCGTCTTTTCTTGGCCATTGTGCACTACATGATTAATTACAGCATAATTCAAATCAACATGCACAGGTTTCAATGTATGTGTTATGTCAAAGTGGCCAAACAAAAGGCTCAACTCGCTGACTCTCCTTACATAAGTCATATGCCCTAAGCTGTTCATTGCCTCAGTTCCATGTCTTGCTTCAGTAACAGCATAGTCATGTGCATAATCCTGGCACATTACTGTACTGTGATTCAGAACATGTTCATATTTATTCATATTTCCTTATGACAGAAGGAAGCCAAGTGGCCCATGGAATCTATACCTAGTCTCAGAGCAATCCCATTCCCCTACTTACTTACTTTCTCACGTGTTCATTAACTTCTGATTTAACCTAGCCACTTAACCTACCAACTAGTACCTCTTTGATGCACAAAGTCAGGAACGAATCTGGGATGTTGGAGCAACAGCATTATTTGCTATGCCACTGTGCCACTCCTATGTTCTGCAACATTTTAGGTGTCCTTGCTTTCATAAATGCTGACATATTTTTTCATTGATTGGTTGCAATCACTTTGTATCTACTTTTATCTCAAAAAAACTGCTTCTTTCTATCCAAGTGTACCTTATTCCTTCTGAATTTTATTTGTTGCCTTTAAGTAGTAGCGTGAACACTTCAAATATTTAAAGATTTTCTTCTCCAGTCCTTCTGGCTGTTAGTACATGTAGATCATGTGGTACAGAGAGTGATCCATACATTGTAGTATATTGTCCACAGGATCTTTAATCCCTATAGGTCTTCATTTTCTTACGTCTAATAAGCTAACAAGCATATTTTGTGGTATTTTGGCCATGCCTTCTAAAAAATTTTTATGCACATCAAATACACTACCTTCATTACCCTCTTCACTATTTCATAAAATTACTCAATTAATTTCAGCCAGACACAACAAACCTACAACAAACCAATGGTGAATTTCATTTATTTACTCATAGCTTTCCAAAAGCCAACTAATTTTGGCCTGGATTGTTGACTCTAAACATACCCCCACCACGACCATTTGGCAGACTAGTTTTATGCTTTTTCCTTTTCTTAAGCGGGTGTGTACAATTTGGAATCATCTGGTCAACAGCAATCATGGCCATGTCCAAGGATGATTGTGGGAAAAACCTTTATGATTTCTCTCCTCTCTTCCATCAGCAGCCTCAGACATATCCCTTTTGGGTGACTTTACAACTCTGGAGACTGCCATCCTTCTAAGTGTATTTTCATCATTTTCATCATTCAGTATTGCTATTGTCCCTTCCTATGCAACTAAATTGACAGTATTTGCCTGGATCTTCTGCTAATCCACCTGCATGAGTTTAATGGTCAGCTGCCCTCAAAGCTGATCATAGCTAGAAATGGTAACCAAATGGTAATCTTCTGCTGATCAATGAGGTGCATAAGGTGGGGATGGGGGTTCAGGAAATGACAGGGACTTTGAAAATGTCAGTTGTGAGAGAAAAGTGGGGAAAGGAGGTTATGTGAAACTGATAATTATAGAAAGTTACAAAAGGAACTTATTGGATTGATACTTTGGACTCCTCGACAGTGGCCCAGGCAGAGTCAGGCCCTTTAACTAATACCAAAGCAGTCCTAGGCACACTGGCTTAAGATCTAAGTCAGTGTTTGGAGCCCGTGACTGCAGCACATCCATCTTATTTGCCACAATGCATGTGCACGTGCAGTTAATTGACAACAAACCTATCCTGGACTGCCTCATAGAAAGATACAGCATAGAAACAGGCCTTTTGGCCCATCAAGTCTGCATTGACCACCCATACACGAACCCCCATATCATTCCCATCTTTTATTCTCCTCACATTCTCATCAACTCCCCAGATACAACCACTCACCTACACACTAGGGGCAATTTACTGTGACCAATTAACCTACCAGCTGCATGTCTTTGGGATGTGGGAGGAAACCAGAGCACCTGGAGGAAATCCATGCAGCCACGGGGAGAATGTGCAAAATTCACACAGACAGTACCCAAGGTCAGGATTGAACATAGATCTCTAGTGCTGAAATGTAGTGGCTCTACCAGCAATGCCACTGTCCTGCTCCTAAATTTGCCTTGTCCAATCCTTCATATTTCTGACTCATTCACTTCTCCCAGTTTTCTACAAACTTTACATCTCCAAACAAATCTTTCACCTTGGTCCCAACCCTATATCAAGGCATTTAATTCCTCCTTCACTTTCAGATAAAGACTCCCATAAGGACATTGGTCCTGTGTCTTTTAGGTGCAATCTGGTAATGCTGAATGGATCCTTTTGGCCCCAAAATTGCTCCCAAAGTCTCAGAAGTAAGAAGCCCTTCCTCCTGCATCTTTAATCCAACCATACTTCATGTTATCAGTCCTATACTCATCAGCAGGTGGAATCAGATTACCACCTTTAAGGTCCCACTCTTCAATTTCCTCCATGGCTCACAAATTCTAGCTAAAGAACCTCAAGCATTTCCATTCCCAAGTCATTTGCCTCAACTTTGATCATGCGAACAGGCTGTTCCTTTCACCACCCACTCCTCCAAAATATTTCAGACCCTCCCTCTATGTCCTTTGCCTTGGCACTAAGAAGGCAACATCAAGCCATTGAGTCAGACAGCATGGAAACCAGCCCTTCAGCCCAACTTGTCCATGCCAACCAAGGTGCTCGTCTATTCTAGTCCCATTTGCCCACATTTGGCCCATATCCCTCTAAACCTTTCTATCCACATACCTGTCCAAATGTCTTTTAAATGTTGGTTACTGTACCTGCCTGAACCACTTCATCTGGCAGCTTGTTTCGTACACGTACCACTCTCTGTGTGAAAAATTTGCCCTCAGGTATCTATTAAATTTTTCCCCTCTCACCTCAAACATGCCCTCCAGTTCTTGATTCCACAACTCTGGGGGGGAAAAAACTGTGTGCATTCACCCTATCTTTGCCCCTCATAATTTTATACACCTCTATAAGATCATCCCTCAGTCTCCTATGCTCCAAGGAATAAAGTCCTAACCTGCCCAATCTCTCATGTCATCTGGCACCCCTGCTGGCAACTACAGAAATGGTTAACCATTCCTTTACTATTGAATACCCAACATTTGGCCATACCCTTGTCCCTACTTCCCCACAGTGCTATGGGGAAATGAATGTGGTCATGACTGAACTCTACCCAAATATTGTCACACAATTTCTAAATCATTGCCTAAGCTATAAAGAAAGCCTTTACACAAAATAGTATTGATTTCCATCATCAAGTGGGGCAGGAGGTGGGGGAGAGCAACATATCTGGAGAGGATATAGCGATAGTGTGACTGATTTCCCTCTCCCTGAGATGAGAATATTGAGGCGAATGGTAGTTCGCTCCTTACTGCGATAACTGAGATGAGCTAATTCAGCACAGACTGGAGTTTAACTTGGGACTTCGTAGGGCTCTAAGCCTTCACACCAAACAAGACAAAGAATTTATTCATTGACCCAAATGGGGTTCCCATCAAAAGTGAAAATGTTGTTTAGTAGCAAGAGTGGCTTCGTATATTGTCCATTGTAATCCTCAGTAGAAATATAACCATTTTAGCCAAATATTGAACAATACTGTTGGTGATTGTTAAGAAATCCATAGCAAAGATTCCAAAAAGCCAGCAGTGAGAATGTGAAGGGTGGTGATGATTATTAAAAGTGAATGCTATCCAGCAGGGATTTTGATCTAACCTGTGTGTAGATTTAAATCAATAAAAAAATGCGTATATGCTAACAGTAACCACATTTCAAATTTAATTCACTGGATGTGAAGTGCTTTAGAATGTCCTGAGGACGGAGAGGTACATTATAAAAATGTTTTTCTTTCTCCTTTCAATAAATTCAAATTCTTAATACGGTCATTTTTTCCAGCGGAATGCCAAACCATCAATTTGAAGACTTCTAATTGAATTTGACAACTAGTTAATTCATTCCACCTACTCATCTTATAGGTTTCATTTTTCCATTGTCATTAAAAACCTGTAGTCTTTCTATTTTCCTCACTGCACCATGGTTAACTCTGGTGTAAGTTCAATGGAAGGCCACCTATGTGGGAAACTAGAAAACAAAACAATGTAATTCACCCCCAAAATCTCTAGCCTACATTACCGTGCAATTACTAATCTTTCATGCAGAGGCTGACCAACATTCTGAGTGATGCTTTGCTAACATGGTTTAAACTATCTGCATTCAAGTAATGGCAGAGTCACATTTTCCACAGCAACATTTGTTTGGTTTAATTAGGATCATCATCTCTGTGAAATATGTAACCTGACATTTTAATTACTATTCCAATGACACTAACATATGAACTAAGCAATGTTTCAAAAACATTCAGCTGCCAATAAAAGTATAAGGGCAACAAACTTTTTCTTTGTTAGTAACAAAATAGCTAATTCTGTTTTCTTTATGCCCACTTGCATTCCGATTGATGTATTCTTCAGCTGCTTCCCACTGTATAAGCAGACAGAATGTGCCGCTCCAGAAAATATAATGGTTTTATTTGTGCAATAAAAGTTTTAATTAATCCCTCACACAAACAGATGATGGCTATAAGCACTCCTTAGAGGGTGACAAACAGTATCAGAGGGACAATTTATTCAATATAGACACTGAATAGCAATATGGCACAACATCCAAAATACAGCATTTGTAGCAATTGTCTTTCAGAAACATATTTCATTCTCCTATAAGACAATTTAGCATCAATGAGGTCTATAAATAGTGCCTATATTTTACTTATTGACATTGCATAGGATTATTTTATTATTTACGGTCATTTTTATATTGGTACTTAGAAACACATTTCCTAGTTCCAGAACCTCTCCAACAAACATTCATTAGATTTTTTCAGTCTCATGTTAACCTGTTTCCAATTATTTTCTAGATCTTTATCATCTATGTTATTGATTATCTTTTTTTAAAAATTTTATTACAGCATGGTAACAGGCCCTTCCGGCCCAACGAGTCCATGCCGCCCATTTCAAACCCAAATTAACCTACCCGTACGTCTTTGGAATGTGGGAGGAAACCGGAGCACCCAGAGGAAACCCACGCAGACACAGGAGAACGTACAAACTCCTTACAGACAGCGACGGGAATCGAATCCCGATCGCTGGCGCTGTAATAGCGTCGCGCTAACTGCTACGCTACTGTGCCACCCCATAACTAAAACTAGTGTGCTAAAAGTAAAACTAGTGTGCCCTAAAACTAGTATGGAGGCAAAGCCAAATTATAAAGCATATAGATTATTTTGAACACTGTTACAAGCAAAGATTTTGGTGAAGAGAAAAGAGGTTGAGATTAGTATTTGCGTTCATTTGAAATAACTTCAGTATCTTGACACAACTAAGCAAAGAGAAACACAATTAAGGAAAGTTATTGGCCTTCAAGGAACAACACCCGCTAAATAACATCTAAAAGTGATTTGCACAGAGTATACTCTGCTCAGTTTGAGGAGGGAGCCCAGACTCTTAGCTAGTGCCTCAGGACATTTTGTTTTGCATGAAAATCAAAAACAGATGAAAAAAATGTAAGTTGTTCCACCAGTTCATCTGGTAGAGGAATGGAATCAGGTGGTACTACATTTATAAACATGTAAGGATATTTTCTAAAATGACCTTCACAGCGATGTCCAACCATTGCTAATTCTAAACAGTTTGCCACAAGGTCACACAAATTTATTTAACAAGCAAACATCTGTCAATTTTTCTATTTGCTTTCTGGACCAGTAGTTGACTGGGGCAAAGATTGCATCATAAAGAATTCCTCTGCTGCAGGTGTGATTAGAATTGAAAATGTACTTAATTGGGTGTAAAGTGCTTTGGGATGTCTAGAGGTTGTGAACGGAGCTCAGTAATTAGCAACTTGTTCTTTCTTTTTCCCCTCTTTAGCACATCGTCCTGTGACGATGACGGCAGTTGAGCCTCCCTTGCAGGAGACTTTGAAAGCAATAATAATCTATCAGAGATTCCTTCTCTGATGCATGTTGATTTAGGATTCAAGTATCTTCTTCATAACGGACAGTCTGGGAGAATAAGTACATCACAATGGCAAGGGCATTTCCTGATCTGTTTTGTCCACCTGATGTGTCCAGGCATCTGAACATGTCTGGTATTTCGATAAGTGGTCTGCTTTACAAGGGCATTATTTCACTTACAGAGACAAAATTGTCCTCCATTTACATCATATAGAGAGGTTGAAATTTATGTTTGGTCACATGCATAATGATAGTACATGTGCATGGTTCCACACTTCCAAAATTCAGGCCCACACAATTATCCACTTACATTTGCATTCTCTGTTCCTCCAGCTATATGGTAGTTCCAATTCTTTATCAGATTCCTGTGCCTTCTCCCTCCATTAAGACCCCTTCAAGTAAGTACTAGAACGTTTCAGAACCCACTACAGCAACAAATTGCTTTCAAATGCTTTAACTTCAAAAAATCCACATCCAGATTCAAAACTAATATCCCAAAAAATTCCAATCTGCTTCATCCAAGCATAGTTCAGGGCCTCTTTAGATAATGTTTATGAAGTGACCCCCACACCCTTAAGAGTTGCATGGACTAAGGGTGGGAACAGAAGGTGTCATTAATAGCTGGGTGAAGTCAGAAAATGATGTCACCGTCTAAATAATATGACATGATCTCAATCTGAAGGCAATTATGAGACTCTGATCTGTTTCAGATGGCTCCAGGATCAGCATTCCCCCAAGAAAATTTACAAGAAATTGAGATACAACCTCTGTAAAGCTATCAGGAATGCCAAGAGACAATACTGGTTCAAAATAGAGTCCCAGACCAGCCATCAGTTGTGGCAGGGCTTACACGCTATAACAGGCGACAAAACAAACTGGGGCAGCAGAGTCAACAAGAGCACATCCCTTCATGATGAGCTTAACACATTCTATGCACGTTTTGAACAGAAGGGGAGTGGTTTGTCACCACCCACCCTGACAGCCCCCAATGCAACTGAAACCGTGGTCACTGTCAAGGATGCAAGATCAGTCTTCCGGAGAGTGAACCCAAGGAAAGCATCTGGCCCAGATGGTGTCCCTGATCGTGCTGATCAGCTGGTGGTGGTATTTGCAGATATATTTAACCTCTCCCTGGTTCAATTTGAGGTTCCCACCTGTTTTAAGAAGACCACTATCATCCTGATACCTAAGATAAACAAGGTAACATGCCTTAATGACTACCGACCAGTAGCTCTGACATCCAGCATAATGAAGTGCTTCAAGAAGCTGGTCATGGCACACATTAACTCCAGCCTCCCAGAAAACCTTGACCCACTGCAATTCGCCTAGCACACCATCTCCCTGGCCCTACACTCATCTCTGGAGCATCTGGACAGTAAAGACACCTACATTAGACTATTGTTTATTGACTACAGCTCCGTCTTCAGTACTATAATTCCAAGCAAACTCATCACCAAACTTCAAGACCTGGGACTCAACACCTCCCTCTGCAACTGGATCCTTGACTTTCTGACCAACAGAGTAATCAGTAAGGATAGGCAGCAACACCTCCAGCACGACTATTCTCAACACTGGTGCCCCACAAGGCTGCGTCTTCAGCCCTCTACTCTACTCCCTTTATACTCATGACTGTGTGGCCAGATTCTGCTCTAATTCCATCTACAAGTTTGCAGATGATACCACCGTAGGGGGCCGTATCTCAAATAACAGTGAGTCAGAGTACAGGAAGGAGATAGAGAGCTTAGTGACATGGTGTCATGACAACAACCTTTCTCTCAATGTCAGCAAAACAAAAGAGCTGGTCATTGACTTCAGGAAAGGGGACAGTGTATGTGCACCTGTCTACATCAGTGGTGTTGAGGTCAAGAGGGTTGAGAGCTTCAGGTTCTCAGGAGGGAACATCACCAATAGACTGTCCTGGTCTAACCATGTAGATGCCATGGCCAAGAAAGCTCACCAGTGCCTCTACTTCCTCAGGAGGCTAAAGAAATTTGGCATGTCCCCTTTGACACTCACCAACTTTTATCGATGCACCATACAAAGCATCCTATCTGGATGTATCATGGCTTGGTATGGCAATCGCTTTGCCCGGGACCACAAGAAACTGCAGAGAGTTGTGGACACAGCCCAGCACATCATGGAAACCAGCTTCTCCTCCATGAAATCTGTCTATACCTCTCACTGCCTTGGTGAAGCAGCCAGCATAATCAAAGGCCCCACCCACCTGGGTCATTCTCTCTTCTCCCCTCTCCATCAGGCAGAAGATACAGGAGCCTGAGGGCACATACCACCAGGCTCAAGGACAGCTTCTATCCCACTGTTATAGGACTATTGAATGGTTCCCTTATATGATGAGATGGACTCTTGACCTCACAATCTACCTTGTTATGACCTTGCACCTTATTGTCTACCGGCAATGCACTCCCTGTAGCTGTGACACTTTAAGATCAGGTCAGATCTTTATTAGTCACATGTACATCAAAACACACAGTGAAATACATCTTTTGCATACAGTGTTCTGGGGGCAGCCCGCAAGTGTCACTATGCTTCTGGCACCAACATAGCATGCCCACAGCTTCCTAACCTGTACGTCTTTGGAATGTGGGAGAAAACCAGAGCACCTGGAGGAAACCCACGCAGACACATGGTTTCTGTATTCTGTTATTGTTTTTACCTGTACCTCAATACACTGTTTAAATAATTGATCTGTATGAACGGTATGCATGACAAGTTTTTCCACTGTACCTCTGTACAACTGACAATAATAAACCAATACCAATACCAAATTATATCAGTTTGAAAACAGTGCTAAATGAACAGGACAAATCAATGTTTCATTGCCTGTCCACTAGCAACCTTTTGGAAGTGACAAAGTAATAAAAAAAATCCACAATGTGTTTTACGAAATAGTATAATATATAAGTGGGAAGATTTTAATAGAATTTACTCAGACAGAAAAATATCTCACAAATGAAACAGCCATAAGAGAAAAATGAAAATATTTGTCTATGAACAACTGCACAAAAAATCTAGTAGCAGATAAAGTAACAGATAACAGAGAAGCATGCTCAAAGTTCTAACCAGGATTTTGAAATTGTTATACCACTGTGTAAAAGGGTTGCAAGGAATAAACAAATTAATTTAGGCCAGTTAAGTTTAACTGGATGGGCAAATTATTGGAAACAACTCTGAGGAAAAGTATAAACCTTCATTTAGAGAGGCACAGATAATCAGGGGCAGATAGCATGGAATTGTTAAGGGAAGGTCATGTCTAATTAACGATATCATTTTTTGAGGAGATAACAAGAAGGGCCAATGAGGCAAGTGCATTTGATATAGTACCATTGGAATTTACTGAGGCTGTTGACAAAGTTTCAAATTGCATGCTGGTCAGAAAAATAAAAAAAACAAAGGGATCCAAATGAGAGTAGTAAACTTGATTCAAAATTGAAGGAAAGCAAAAGATAGTGGTTGACAGTGGTAATGCATTTGCAACTTGGAGGTTGCTACCAGTGATGTTTCACAAAGCCCAATACTTCGTCCTTTTTTTCCTACTTGTTAATGGTTTAGACATAAATGTAGGAGGCATGATAAAGAAGTTCACAGATGATATATGTGGTTGCCAGTGAGGCAGAAAGCTTTCAACTGTGGTTAAATATAGATGATCTGTTCTGCTGGGCAGAAAAAAAATAGCAAATGAAATTTAACCGAGGGAATTGTTAGGTAATATATTTGGGGAGGTGTACAAAGACAAGGGAATGTACAATAATTAAATGATACTCAGAGATATTTTGGAACAGAGGAACATTCAAGTATATAGCCACAGATGCTTAAAGGAACCAAGACAGATCAATAAGGTAGTTAAAAAGCATTGGGGATGCTTTCCTTTATTAAGTAAGGCATGGAATAAGAACAGGAAAGAGAACTGTATGCAACACTAATTAGATCGCAGCTTGTGTACTGCATACATTTCTGCTCACCACTTTACAGGAGATATGTGATGACAATGTAAAAGGTGCAGAGGAGATTAACGAGGGCACTGCCTAACACTGAAAAACTTTAGCTTTGAGGAAAGATTGGCTAGGCTTGGATGTGGAACGGAGCAAGCTGAGGGAGACTTAATTGAAATATATAAAATTAGGAAAGGTCTAGATACAGTCCTGATGAAGGGCCTCAGCCCGAAATGTCGACTGTTTATTTCTGTTTTATGGATGCTGCCTGACCTGCTGAGTTCCTCCAGCACTTTTTGTGTATTGCCTGGAAACAGTAAACAGGAAGAGCCTATTTCTTTTACCAAAGGGGCTTAAAAGCCAGGGATATGGATTTTAAGATTTTTAAGATATCTTTATTAGTCACATGTACATCGAAACACACAGTGAAATACATCTTTTTATGTAGTATTCTGGGGGGCAGCCCGCAAGTGTCGCCACACTTTTGGTGCCAACATAGCATGCCCACAACTTCCTAACCTGTACGTCTTTAGAACGTGGGAGGAAACCCACGCAGACACGGGGAGAACATACAAACTCCTTACAGACAGTGGTTGGATTTGAACCCGGTAACATAAATGGTAGATGGATTAGGGGAGGTGAGAAAATATTTTTACATCCAGGGGGTGGTAGGGGTCTGGATCTCACTGCCTGAAGGAATGTAGAGGCAGAAACCCTCATCATATTTAAGCCATATTTGGATTTATGCTTTAAGAGCCATGATCTGCAGGGCTACAGACCAAGTGCTGGAAGGTGGGATTAGGCTGGGTACCACTTTTTCAACCTGCACAATCAGAATAGGCTAAATGGTGACTCAAGGTACTGCAGGTGCTGGAATTTGGAGCAAAAAAAATAAACTGCTGGAGAAACTCAGTGGGCTGAGCAGCATCTGTAGAGGCAACGGAATGGTCATCATTTTGGGTCAGGACCCTGTATCAGGACTGAGAATGTAGAGGGAAGGTAGCCAGTATAAAGAGCTGAGAAAATGGGGTGAGGCCAGCACTGGTTGCTGATAGGTGAAACCAGATAAAGGTGGGTTGATGGGCAGATGAAATCAGTTGGTCTCATTGATGTAGAGGAGACTAAATAGTCTCCTTCTAAAATAAGATAAGATAAGATCTTTTATTAGTCACATGTACATCAAAACACACAGTGAAATGCATTTTTTGCGAAGTGTTCTGGGGGGCAGCCCGCAAGTGTCGCCACGCTTCTGGCGCTAATTTGCATTGCAAGTCTTCTATCTTTCTCTGATATAAGGAGTGAGATACAATGCACCTTCTTTACAAAGTACTTAGGGTGTGCAGGAAATATCTGCAGGGACTTCATCGGAGTGTGAGACATGTGACTGCCAAACCAAGTGGAGTCATTAGGAATAGGGAACCAATTGCAACTGAAGGAGGTTTGTCGGAGAAGGTGTCAGGAGAAAGAAAGTAGATTTAGAAAGGAAGAGGAAGTTAATGGCGGGGACTGGGGGTGACTGCCTCAATCTCAATTGTCAAAACCGGATGGCAGACAACATGGAAGCAGAGTCCAAAAAAGGTGCTGAAGAGGCAGAGCCAGGAGTCATCAAGGAATGCATGGAAACTGGGCTCCTGTGTGGCGGCCACTGATGCCAAAGGGGAAGTGCACCTGAGAAGGAGAAATCTAGGAATAAATTCTGGGGGAACTCCACCATTGGCAGAACAGGAGCAGAAAGCACAGGAATTGCTGAAGGTGCTCACGCTATAATCAGAGAGGCAAGAATGGATAGTCTCAAAGTGCTGGTAAATGGAGAAAAGGCACTGTAGGAGGACAGCATGATTGTTCATGCCAAAGGAAGTCTTCAGAGAAGTTCAGAAAGATCATGATGGACACACAATTTGGGCTGTTTTTCTGCTATGTGAGGGGAAGAAACCTGACTGCAGCATACAAGCAGGGACGTATAATGAATATGTTATAAAGCTGGAATATGACAAGGTCCTGTTGATTGCAAGATGCAAGTCATGATTAAGAATCAGTTTTGTAATAATTTTGAAAGCTGATCAATCCTTTTCTTTCCGCTTGTGCTGTTAAGTCACGCTTCAGACAGTTCCTTGAGGGACCTTTATGAATTCCTTAGCAGACAGCCAAAATCAATATACTGAGGATACTGCGGGTAACAGTGAGAGAAAGAAATTTATCTTTGTAAACAGGAGGGGAATCAATTATTGATTATGCCTGAGCCTGAAACACAAAATCTATTAATGATCCCTCCAGCTCACACAGAACTTCCCAATACCACAGAGGAAAATGGATAGCCTCTACAGTGTACATTCCTCTCTCTTCACAACAAATGAGCACTGTACAAGAATGAACACATGAAGCCCATCTCCATTCCCCCCCCCCACCACATACCTCACACACTGTGGAGCATTAGATAAATTCACCTTCCCTTCTCTTCATGCTATAGAAAACATGCAGATTACACATGCAATACAAGAACAAGTACATTCTTTCTTCTTTGTATTCTGTACAAAGCAAATTAATTTGTTTCCAATTTCCAGTCAAGGGAAAAACTGATATAGCACTCACTCTCATACACACTTTGATAAGCAAACACTACAAGGAAAGGATATGTCTGCATTCCCTACACAGGTCCTTCTCAACCTTTCTGCAGCCTTAAACACAGTTGATCACACCATCCTCCTCCAACATCTCCCCAATATTGTCCTGTTGGTTAGGAACTCACTCACCTAGTAAAGACAAAAATCCTCATCATTCTTAAAAAGGTATATGAGGATCTGTGACCTGCATGGCATTGACCTAATGGGAAAAGGATGGTTTACAGTGGGTGGCTTTCTTCCACTGGCATATGTATGTTGAATTGAATGGCCTTTTTCTGTATTGTGAAGTTTCTGTGGCTCCCAGTACCAGCCTGGAGACATGAAAATTCATAACAATAGACTTTTGTGATTCTGCTCTGGCTTACAAGCGTGGCTGCAGGATGTGGAACATGTCTCTAAGGATCTCCATGAAGAAGCAAAGCATTGTTCCGCAATCACGTAGGAGTTCAACCACACAAGCTTGAAGAAATCTCTTCCTAACTCCATCAACATGTCACTTTCAACACCAGACCACCAACTACACTTGAATACTGCTATACCACCATTAGGAGCACCTACTGCTCCATCCCTCACCCGCACTTTGGTAAATTGGACCACCTGGCTGTGCTTCTTCTTCCTACGTACAGACAAAGACTGAAACGCACGGCAATGGGGGTGAGGACCACGAAGAGCTGGTCAAGGGAGGCAGACAAGTGACTGCTCTGAATCAGTGGACTGGTCACGTTCAAACGTTCATCAGTGGACCTGAATGAATATGCCACAGTCTCAATGTCTTCATGAAAAAACAGCATGATCAAATACCCACAAGAACATTCATGGATGAACCAGGAGATTTGCAATCTGCTGAAGACTATATCTGTGAGGTTTAGGATGAGCAATCCAGAGTCATACAAGAAGTCCAGGCATGACCTCCATAAGGCCATCACGAGCACGCAGAGACAATTCTGGACTAAACTGGAGTCATGGCAGGACGCTCAACAACTGTGGCAGGGTTTGTACGTTATTACTTGCTACAAGGCGAAAACAGGCTGTATAAGTGGCAATGACACATCACTTCTGGATGAGTTCAATGCCTTTTATGCATGAAAGGGAGAATAACGACACTCTGAGCCCCCACAGCTCCTAACAACCCTGTGATCTCAGTCTCTGAGGCCAATGTCAGAGCAAATACATTTGATCACTGCTATACCACCATTACTTGGCCTCACAAATGGCTTGGTCCCCTTCAATTTGCCTATCGCCACAGCAGGTCAACGGCAGATGTTATTTCCCTGGCTCTCCACTCTGTGCTGGATCATCTGGCCAACCGTAATGCATGCATCAGGCTACAGCTCGGGGTTATCACTACCATCCCCTCCAAACTTATCACCAAGCTCCAAGACCTGGGCCTCTGTACCTCCCCTTATAACTGGACCCGCAACTTCCTCTTTGGCAGACCTCAATCAGTACGGACCAGTAACAACATCTCCTTGCTGACCATCAACACAGGTGCACCACAAGGCTGTGTGCTTAGCCCCCTGCTCTTCTCTCTTTACACCTACAACTGTGTTGCTAAGCACAACTCCAATACCATCTGTAAATTCGCCGAGGACACCACTGTTGTTGGCCGAATCACAGGTGGTGATGAGTCAGAGTACAAGAGAGAGATAGAACATCTGGTTGAGTGGTGCTGCAGTATCAACAATGTCAGCTGAATGTCAACAAAACCAATCATTGACTTCAGAAAGGGGAAGTTGGGAGACCATGCGCCAGTTCTCATTGGTGGGTCAGAGGTGGAAAGAGTAAGCAGCTTCAAATTCCTGGCATTAACACCTTGGATGACCTATCTTGGCCCCAACATACAGATGCAATCACAAAGGTGGTGTGCCAGTGCCTCTACTTTCTTAGAAGCTTGAGGAGATTTGGCATATCACCAAATACTCTAACAAACTTCCGCAGATGCACTGTTGAAAGTATCTTGACTGGTTGCATCATGGCCTGGTACGGCAATTCCAACACACCGGAACAAAAGAGGCCGCAGGGAGTAGTGGACACAGCTCAGTCCACCAGACGCACAGCCCTCCCCACCATTGACAGCATCTACAGGAGGCAATGCCTCAAGAAGGTGGCATCTATCATCAAGGATTCCCTCCATCCAGGTCATGTCCTCTTCTCACTGCTACTGTCAGGCAGGGGGTACAGAAGCCTGAAGTCCCATACCACCAGGTTCAGGAACAGCTAATTTTCTGCAACAATCAGGTTCCTGAACCAACCTGCACAACCCTAACCTTACTTCAGCAATGGACCACCACGGACCACTTCTTGCACCACCACGGATTTGTCTTTGGTTGTGTTTTTTTTGCACTAAGGTCTTGTTTTTGCACACTTTTTCTCTCTCTCTTCACTGTCTTGTACAATTTATGTATAATTTATATTCTGTGTGTTGTCTATACTTACGTGCCTATGATGCTGCTGCAAATTTTTCACTGTACCTATACCTCACCATAATTGTGCACATGACAATAAAGTCAACTTGACGTGATATATACATCAACCACCCTGCCTTCATTAATTTTCTTCATTACCTCCTCAAAAAACTCAATCAGATTTGTGAGACATGACCTTCCCTGCACAAAACCATGCTGACTCCTGCCCAAAACCATTCCTGCCTTTCCAAGTGAACATAAATCCTGAACCCCAGAACCTTCTCCAACAAATTCCCTATCTCTGATGTAAGGCTCACTGGCCTGTAGTTTCCAGGGTTATACCTACTGCCCTTTCTGAATAAGGGGATAACAACAATATTTTTGTCGAAGTCTGAGGATATTGCAATGAGACATCCTGCCAGAGTGAAATGACATGTCTCTTTGAAACTGGCTTAGTGGGCTTTGGCAAAGCTCCAGGAACATGTCTTATATATGTGTGCTCTCTTCATAGCAGATTACTGGAATGAAGATTACTATTTCTTTCTTGGGCCAATTCCCCTAACATTTACTATTCAACCATTAAGCTGAAACTAAAATACACATCACACTGAGACACAAAAGCATAAAGCTTGTTTATTATATCAACATGAAGCATGGATAAGATGATTTACTTGTGACCTATTCTACTGAAATTATTCACATGAAGAACTTGTTTTATGTAAAATGATCATTAAGCTCACATTTCAAAAAACAATCAACTGAATAACATTTTCAAAAAATATTTCCAACAAAATACTTTCTTTTACAGGTTAAATTTTAAAAATATAGAAGCATAATTTATGTTCTTTATCAGTTCAATATTAATTTTTGTATAACATAGTCACACAAGACAAAGAGCGATAAGAAGACTCTTAAAGCCTATTTGATAACCCCTGCCAGAATTCAACCATGCTGTCTACCTATAGCAGAATCCAGCTGCTCCTTAAATAAACTCAGAAGTCTTGGCTGCAAACTCACTTTCTGACCACCCATTACAGATGTTTGTCAACTCCAGGATAAAGAAACACTGCCTGATATCTACCCTGACACAAAAAATTCTGCCGATGCTGGAATCTGGAGCAATAGAATGTGGAGCAGCAAAACGGAGATATCTACCCTGATTTTTTTCTCATAACCTTCGAATGCAGTCAAAATCCATTTTTCAGCCAACTGGGCATATTAGCCATGTGACATCGGGATTCATAATACTTATAGAATAAATATTAACCTAGAAGAAATAAGAGCTTCTGTATCAGGTGCATTTGCTAACTGAGGCCACATGATGGAGCTGAAAACCCTCTAACCTTACATCAGTTTTCCTTGCAATGCAGCTCCAGAATATGCATATTTCAGCAAGTTGCAATTGATATTTAATTCTGCAGACTTTGCACTGTCTCACTTTACATGGGCAGAAATTTTACAAAAATAAAAGGAATGTACACCAAAGATTTTCTTTGCAGAAGACATGCATATTCAGGAGTCTACCTGTGATACAAAACTGTTTTATCATGCTTTGTGTACACATGAAAAGTAATTTATAAATCCTTCAAAGCTCAAACCAGAAATTAAGGTTGTAACATACTGCTTATTTTACATCTGAAAAAAAGTATCTATTAACATCCTGCCCAAAACAGCCAGGAGAATAATTGTTGAGATTCTTACTTGGTTAGGCTTATCTCACTAAGAATAGACCCATGCACAAATCTGACATAGGACTGACAATTCTGGCGTAAAAAGAAGCTGGTAAAATAGTAGTTTGCCTCTAACGGTGGAGTAAAGTTACACTGCAGGGCACTGTTTTTTGTTCTCTTATTCTAATAGAAGCAATAGAAAGACCATTACCCTTTGCACGATGAGAAATGGTATGACACAGATGAATGGGTCAAAATGAAAGATATCATTTGCCAGTAGTAATACTTATTCACCACGGAGCCCATAAAAGTTCATGAGAACAAAAGGAACAAAAGTACTTATTGTGAGAAGAGTAATTTTATGTCTAAAATTATAAAATGGAGATAAATTATTGCTTTACCTCAATTTTTTCCCACACAATGCTGTTATTCTGTTTCTGCTGAATATCTTCCTGTAGCTGTTGAACTAGACTTGTTTTAGAAGAAGCAACATTCAAGGCATTTTTTGGCATCTTTGTTAACCAATGTTGTGAGAGCTGGCGTATCGTGTGATGTTTAGCCCTTGTTTCTGCTACAGATGACTCATCATCTGACAGGATGTCACTAAGTGGACCTGATTCAATGCTGTCCTCCAAGGAAGGAGCTATATCACTTGAGGAAGTTGGAGAAATAGTTCCAGTTACAGGGACCCATTTTTTGTTCTCTCTCCCAGTGGAAATAGGTGGATTTACCTCAGTCACTGAATTTGCTTCTGAAAGCTCCCAATCATCAATGTTCTGAAGTGCTTCACCTTCAGGTGAATGTGACAACAGCTTTGTCAAGTTCTCCAGCTTTAAAGCCAACACTTCAGTTTCCTTCAGATGGGATGGAAGAGCCAGATACTCATTTGATCCAAACCAAGTGTCAACTTTATCATTTTCAGCCATTTGACTTTGGTTTGAGCTGTTCTCTGTCTGTGTTTCCTGTTGTAGCAAAGATAGAGTGGGGCTACAAGAAGCAGAATCTGCCCTGAGCAAATTATCTGAAGTTTGAAGAGGGAACTGTGCAGGTACTGCTTCATACAAACTTTGTCTGACGGGTGACTTATTTTGATATTTGTTACCAATCTCCTGATTCTGATACCCAGAGGACACAGGAACAGATTCATTTCTGTCCTTGTACTTATCAGTCAATGTGTCTGAATTAAAGGGTTCAGAACTATTATTATTTTCACCACCTGGAGTTTTGGTATGTGGAGCACAACATGGCTGGAAATTTCTTATTGAATATGTGGCTTCCGGTTGCTTTTGATTTGGGGAGGTCTGTTTGGATGAAACAGAAATGTCATTCTGTTGTTTGTGCACAGGAGAAGTGATATTTTGAGATAAAGGTTTGCTGGACTGCTGTTTGGGGCTTCTCAGAGATATATTGTTGGATTGTCTGAAATCATGAAGGTCACATGACTTACTAACTGGTGAAGGCTTTCTTTGATGCTGGGCATGCAATTTATTTGGGCCTAAAGTTGTCTTCCTTAAATTACATTGCGAATGCGTACTCAGGTATCCATTGTCTGTGCTGCCTGTTTTGTTTAATTCATCAAATGAGTGACTGACAGCAGCATTGGAAGTGCTTGGATAGGATGAAGGCAAATCCAGCCAAAGCTTGGACCTGTCTGGATGATCAAGAAGAGTAGGTGTACTTCTGCTCATTTCCGCTTTGTGCAAGAGATCAGAAGCTAAAATTCTGCAACAACTAACCTCCAAGTCATCTTTAGAAATTTCATCTAGATATAAAGCTCTCTTAGGTAAGGAAGGTTGTGTTGGAGATTCCTCATTATAATTGAAACAATCTTTAATTGTTCTTTTTGGTGTTGCGTTTTCACAGTGGATACTATTTGCACTGGTGGAACGCATTTGGACAATGTTCTTGGTCTCCAAATCATCGATATTACTGTCAGAAATTATCTTGGAGTCCTTATTAATTCCAGTTTGGATTGTAGTACACTCTGCAGGTGGAGTCTGAGACAAGGCTGGATGTTTTTTTGATACAGGTGATGTTTTGGAGTTTGCTGCATCGTTCTTGTCCTGCGCAGGAGTCTGGTGATCTGTGATGGTCAACTGATGTTCATCTCTTGCCTTCACTTCCTCTTGATTGGAAGTGGAACGTTCATTTGGCACAGAAAGTAAACCCAACTCTGGAGAGCCTCTTTTGAGATCAGAGTTCCAAGGCCCAAAGGGTTTTGACTTACCCTTGGAGGTTGAACACGAGGTCATATTGGCCTCTGAGTCACAGGGCACGTCTTCACTTGGACTGTAGTCGGACAGTTCAAAGGCAGTGATACCACAATCCAAAGAAAAATAGTCCTTTGAACATTTAATGGTCAGCTGACCTGCATCATCAACCTCGGTCAGTGAGTCCAGGCGGGTCTGCAAAAACAAAATACTTTGTAAAACAAACGCACCTTCTGAATTACATTACCAGTAAACTATACCTTGTGATTTTATATCTGAGTTATAGAGTATGACAGCAACTAAAAAAAATGTGATGTGAAGGCTCCATGCCTTAAAAAAATTGTGGATGACCACAGAGCAAACAAATAGGAATTCAAAAATTGATGTTTAGCCATTCGAGCGCAGACCGTAAAGATGTATCTAAATCTTGTGACAATAACATTTCCAACTACACCATGTCCACTTAGGAACATGAGGAATATATTTAAAGTGTGGAAGTTTTCATCACCTGAGTATCCCTGTTATACATAGCCAGTGGCTGAGAACACGACTAAGTCCTGGGTCACAATTTGTTGCATAGTTTAATGATACTAACTGGAATTACCCTTTGATAGTAATCAGAGTTAATAGAATTTGCAGCCAGTGACAAAGCAGCAGTGTTCACTGCTGTCCTCAAAGAAAGGTCCTCAGAAGGTTTCAGAAATATCAGTGGCAAGAACTTCTGCTTTGATGACACCTGCTGATGGCCATTTTGTCTCAGTATTAAGCAACTGTGATGTCACACAGCTGGCTTAGCAGCCAATCATAGTGCAGAATTCTCAGAGACATCATACCAGGAAGCAAAAAGCTGAACATGATTGCGAATGCTTCAACCTTGCCTGCCGCACAAACATGCAAGGCCCTGCCACCTTTGAGTATGGGGATGTTCTTAGAATCTCCATCTCTCATTAGCTGTTGTTATCCATCACCATTTATGACTAGATGTGACAATATTGCACAGCTTTGAACTGACAGCTTAGCTCACACTGTTTTGTTTTGCTGTTCAGCACACATAGTGTCCTGTGTTGCAACTGCACAACGTTGACACTTCACTTTTAGGTATGGTTGTGATACTCCCCACATGTCCTTCTACACTCCCCATTGAACCAAGGTTGATCCCCGAGCTTGATTTTAATGCCTCACCACTAACTTCTCAAGGGCATTTAGAAATGGGAAATAAACACTGGCCTTGCCACAGAAATCCTACAGAACAAAAATTATTAGAAAAAAACTCATTCAGTCTTCTTTAGGTGCCTGGAAGCAGTGTAAAGGAGCTGGGAAGCATTTAATTGAATCCCAGTGGTTCAAATTACCATGGCTGCAGCTGGCTCTGGAGCATGGGAAATTATTTACCAGAATGATTTCCCACCAGAAATATCTCCCTCATCTTTTAAAATAACCAGTATCACATAAGTGAGATATTCTCTGCAGTGAAATAATGGCAGAGTTGCTTTACTGAAAAACACATATTTTGATACTAAGCTTCTGCAATCTTAATCACATGCTCTCAAATCTCACTACAAAGTGTAATTATACAAAGATTAAGGAATGTATTTGCAATCAAGCAAGATCTAGGGTTTTCTGTTCTTTCGTTACATATTTTTTCAGACTTTCCTAAAATGTTTTCAGTAAATTGATTACAATCAGTTATCTGATTTAAACAAGTGTGTAACACATTTAATTAATTTCACATCACTAATTGGAAGTATATGTTTATGATGAGCAGCAGATTTGCTTTCCAGAAGTGTCCTTTCCAGTGTCGTGCCTGATTTATAGAGTACAGTGATGACAGGGAGAAACACATATAGATCACATGTCTGTATTAAAATTCACTGTGTTTCATGTCTTTCACTTTTTGCTTTTTATTAAGCTCAGTTTAAGACAACCATTGCTGAAATAGTGATAATTTTTTTTCTTCCTCCGTTCTTTATCCTAATTCTTACATGCATCATCACAAAATATGTGAAGCTGTTATTCCATGGCAGAAACAGTAAAAATATCTATTAAAGGAATATGTCAGAGGAAATTTAGGCCCATTAGCATGACATCCTTAATGGGAAAAATGCTTAATAAAATCATTAGAGTTGTAATGCGTGACCACTTACACAGAGAATGGCACTTAACCAACAGATCATTTTACTTCAGAGAACTGAGTCTTCTTCAAATTTGATTAAACTTTTTGAAGAGGTCATCAAAATAGTGGATAAGGTGCACCTGGTAGATATTTCCCAGCTCAGGCAACAGCCTCATAAATCTACTCCACACCTTCTTTACTGCAATCACATCTTTCCCATTAGGTGGTGACTAGAACTGTACTCAAACTGTGGCCTAAACATAAAAAAGTTCCCTATCAGATTTCCTCAAGGATTTGGGCAATCTTCTGCCTTGAATTGAAAACTTGCTGAAATCCTGTGGGGAGAAAGTAGTGCAGAAATGTTGTACTTAATTCAAGACAAGTCAGCAGTGGCGTTTTGCAGGGATTGATTCCGTGCTAGTTTATGCCTCTCAAAAACTGATTCACTGGATTTGATCCATATCCGTTTCTCAGTACTCAGTCCCTTGCTGTTGGTTAATGATTCAGACAAATGTAAAGGTCATGATGAAGATATCTGCAGATGTTAAAAAATATGGTCAAGGGGAGGAAAGATTCAGATTGCGGGAAGATATTGATGCACTGGGTCAGTTGGGCAGAAGAGTGGCAAATGGAATTCAATCTGGAGGGAGGGCCAATATATATGGGTGGTGCAACAGTGAAGAGAATATATAATAAATGGGAGCATATTGCAAGGGGCAGAGGTCCTGAGGGAACTTGTATTTCCACAGATGCTGAAAGGTAGCAGTCCCAGCAGATATGCCAGATAAAAAGTCACATGGGATGCTTTTTTTTAATTAGCCAAGTCATAAAACATAAAAGCAGGGAGATTGTGCTAGAATGGCACAGAACCAAAGTTAGGCCACAGTTCAAGTACTGTTCTGGTCACCACATGACAAGAAAGATGTGATTGCACCAGAGAAGGTGTGGAGGCAATTCATGAGGATGTTGCCAGGGCTGGAAGATTTTATCTATGTCAAAATATTGGATAACCTGGGGTTGTTTTTTTAAATCGCAAACCAAGAAGAGAGATTTAATTGAGGTGATTAGATCAAGAGGGGTCTAGAAAGAGTAAATAGGAGAGAACTAATTCCCTTAGCTGAGGAGTGGTGGGGGGCGGGTGGGGGGGGGGGGTGGGTGGTGGGTTGCATTAAAATGAAGTAACCAGTAGAAAGATGAGGAGATGAGGAAAACTTTTTTCGCTCAGGAGGTTGGTAGGAATCTGGAACTCACTGCCTGAGAGAGGCAGAAACGCTCATCTTAACACCTGGAAGTATCTTTGAAGAACTGTGATCTGCTGAACACTTGGATTAGGTATTGTTGAGCCAAATGGCCTCTTTCGGCACTGTAAATATTCTACGATTCTGTGATTCTCAGTGGGGATATATTTTCAAGATAAAAAATTCCATTGAAAATGTTCCCAGCTTGTTATACTAGCATCTCAGTTCTGTATTGAGTTTGCTAATGAGCAATTTCAATACTACTGACTAACTTGATTGAGTTTTTCCTAAGATGTAACAAAGTCTATGGATGATGGCAGTGTCATTGATGTAGAATTGGTATGGATGGGTACTTGATGGTCAGCATGGACAGGGTGGGCCAAAGGGCCTGTTTCTGTGCTACATGACTCTGTAACTCTATTTCAATCAACTTATCTTCAAAATGAATAATTAACAGTCATTTGGTAACACCAAGGTGATGATGCAGTTTGCACTCATGTCTGTGAGAACAGAAGTGCCTTGAAAACAGGTTACTAGGGAAATGTAACTGTGCAGGCTTTTATGGAATCCACACAGGTGGGCAATGATGGCACAGGGCAGAGTTCCTCAGAAATGGACATCACGCCTTGATGAACTCTTCTTGCCCTTCAGCTTTCTGAGAGCAAAAGAAATCCCACGGAAAATTTTTATACTGCGTACTTAGATCATAAAAATTGACACTTAATAACACTGCAATGGTTTGAAACAAAAAAGCAACAAAAAAAAACAAATAACAAGGCTGGATTGACAAAAGGATGGAGATGCACAACAGGTTAGACAACATCTGTGAAGAGAGAAACAGAGCTAGCAGTTCAGGTTAATGATGAATGGTTGACTCTCTCTCTCCCCCCCCCCCCCCCCCCCCCAACTAATGCTAGTTAATCTGCTGAAATTTCCAACATTTTCTGTGCATTTTAGATTTTCAGTACCTGCCATATATTTTTTATTTTGAAGTGATGTAAAGCTAACTGAGTAACATTAACTCATATAACAAAGGAAATCTATCACAATCCAAACAATCAACACAATGTTATGAAATTTCACTGCATAGCTCCACCACCCTCAGCAGTATCTTTGCCAGGTCCCACACCATTAACATCCTGAACCAGCCACGTAAGCACAATGGTTGCAAGGGTAGGCTGGAGGCTGAGTACCCAACTGTGACTCAGTTCCTGACTCCCCAAACCATCCACATGGCATAAGTCCAGAACACAATGGAATACTCTTCACTTGACTGGATAAGTGCAGCACCAACATCTCTCAAGAAATTAAAGTAGTCACCAGGAATAATATTCACCTTTACCGTTACTGGGATAGGGAACTCATCTATTGTGCAAACTGCCTGATGGGTTGTTGATTAATAGCCCAAAATTTCATGTTTTCTAGTTGAGATGTTAAATGTCTGCTGGATAAAAGGGTTCTGGAGATCTCCTAAAGCATAGGTAATATGTTATAATTTCCAACACAACAAATAAAGTATCCAATATCATTTTCTTGATGTGATACCTCTTTTCTGTCTTCACTGAAAGCCTGAAGAATGTCAGTCTGCCTTGTATAGTTTCCGTTCGAATCCTGAAGACCCTGTAAGATTCTCTCACGGAGCACAAGGACTGAAACACGGAGCTGATGCCACAGAAGTTGAACTGTATGGATGTCCACCAGAATATTGACTGAGTAAGATAGAAGCTTCAATGAAATTTCCGTCTCTAGCAGGGCATGGATGAGCTCCACATGATCAGAAATATCTTCACAAATATCCTGCAGTGATGGAAAGAAAATAAGTTACAGTATCATTAATCCCAATTATGGGCCTTTTTCACAAAGGTCCACTTACATGATCATTTGTATGGAAAACACTCTAATTGATTTGCAGCTAGATTCAGTGCAAGCATTTTTTACATTCCTACAACGTGCTGGTCTCCTTATGCTTGGATCTTGCGCAGTTAATGAACATTGCAAATATACACAATGTCTGCCCTCCACACATAATCTCCCAGACTGCTGTTGCATTTTTTTTTGCTTTGAAAACACTTTGATTCAATTCAGTGCATCAAATTATTTCATGTGCCACATGGCATTCTAGGACAGTTATGTATGTTTATAGTGAATAACAGCTCAGCAATTTAATACTAAACACAGGAAGCATTTACATTATCCTTGGCTTTTGTATTTCAGAAGCACCAAGGATATAAATTCAAAACAATGAAAAGATTGTTTTCCACAAATATAGGAAACACTAATGTTTAGAAATTCACCCCAGATCAGTGGCACTAAATTATTTCGGAGGCAGAGTACAATGGGTTAACACCCAACATATGCAACGTTTAGTGCTGCCAACCAGGAATGAATTCCTTGATATATATTGCCCATTTTCCAAATCAGTCTTCTCTGAATTTAAAGAAGAATAGAGGCTTTCAGAAGATTGACTGCAAGGATGAATTGCACCTTTGCAGGTGATGGGATATCACCTGTATTGCAAGCTACTGCCGTGCAGCTTAATAGCTTCAGATTAAATATATTTTAGAGAAAACTTTGTTATATGCAAACATATGCAGATAATCATGGGAACCACTTTGACAGATTGTATTGCTTACAAAAACCTAACAGAATGTTTGGTCCCCTGGTGACCTCATATACAAAGGAGTGAAATGTTTCCTGGCACACAGCATAAAAAGGTTGTTCTAACTGCAAAATGAGAGAACTTCAATTTTTATACTTTTAAATGAAAAATGAAAAGATGCCAAATACTAAGAACACAAGACAATGGCTTTTGTATATAGACATTTTTACAGATATATATTTGTGTCAGAAAGGAGCAAGTGTTCAAGGAATTGGCACACATTAAGGTCCCCAGGGCCTGATGGGATCTACCGCAGGATACTATGGAAGCAAGGCAGGAGATTGCTTGTGCTCTAACCAAGACTCTTGCATTTGTGTTTGTCACGGGTGTGGTACCAGAAATCTGGAGGATAACTAATGTTGTTTCCTTATTCAAAAAGGGCAGTAGGGTTGAGCCAGAAGACTGCAGGCTGGTGAGTCTTACAGAAACTAGGGTGGGGGAGTCTAAAACTGAGTCCTGATGCAGCATTTCGACCCAACACATCAACAATTCCTTTCTTCCCACAGATGCTGCTTGACCTACTAAGTTCTTCCAGCAGATTGTTTGTTGCTCCAGATTCCAGCGTCTGCAGTCTCTTGTGTCTCCTAAAACTGGAGGGCATAGGTTTTAAAGTGAGAGAGGAGAAATTTAAAGGAGTTTTGAGGGGCATGTTTTCCACACAGAGGGTGGTGGTTATATGGAATCAGCTGCTTCAGGAAGTGGTAGAGGCATATACAATTACAACATTTAAAAGGCATTTGGCGAGGTACTTGAATAGGAAAATAGAGGGATACAGACCTAATGCAGGCAAATAGGATTAGCATAGATAGGCATCACAGTCTGCATGGAAGAGTTGGGCCAAAGGGCCCAATTCTGTGCTGTACAACTCAATGACTCTACGATTCTAATAACTGAGTCCCTGACACTTCAGGTTCACCTCTTAGTAAAACATGTTTTAAACAATTATCAGAAATTCCATGTTGATGTTTTGTATATACTTATTCTCACCATCTGTGAAGAATTTAAATGTGTCTTCTCAAGACAGCAACAATGCTTCTTATGGTCTGGTTAACTGCTCTTAATTCTCAGAACACTGATTTCACCCATTTTAAATTAAGTCACATCTTGCTATGTGAAGTTAACGCACAATTTTTTTTCCTTTTAAGTCACATTATCTCAGGGTACTCTTGTCATTCTCCCTGTAAATTCAGACTTTAACTTCACACAACAGTGATACAACAAAGGAAATTTATATTTGCTTTCAAATAACTTCTTAAATCTAATTTTCTTCTCTTCCTTCCGTTTTCCTAACCGCAAGCCTATTGTCACCAATATCTATCATTTAACTATTCTCAAATGACCATGCTTTATCTGAAAACTCAAAGGCTAGAAATTTTTCTATGCAAGAACATGCAAGTTAAACTGGTGATGCTAAACTGGCATGTTCTGTGTGGATCCACTGCTGTAAAATTACTCTACATGTGCAATCCAACAGAAGAGGCCTTGCGCGACAAACATACAGAAAAGACTTTGCTCCGCACTCTCTGCCACTGTCTAGGAAACAGAAGGTTCAGAACATTGACCATTAGGGTTGGGGGAAGAGGGGAGTGGTTGGAGATGTTCAGGACCTAGAAGATCAGTTCAATGTATTGGGAGGAGGGGAAGAGCTGTGATCAGCTGAAGTGAATGGGGCATGGTTGTGGTTTGGTGGTGAAGGAGTTGGGCTTGAGATTTGGTGAGTAGGCATGGTCAGGTCACAACAGGGTCAGGAATCAGAGGGCAGATGAGGGTAGGGCAGTGGATGTTGTCTATATGGACTTTAGCAAAGCCTTTGTCAAGGTCTCTCATGGCAGGCCAGACTGGAGGGTTAGATCGGATAGGATACATAATTGGCTCAGTGGAAGGAGGTCGAGGATTGTTTCTCAGACTGGAGGCCTGTGTCTGGTGGTGTGCCACAGGGTTGGCGCTGGGACCTTTGTTGTTTGTAATTTATATCAACAATTCGGATGTGAATATTCAACGCATGGTTAGTAAGTTTGCAGATGATTCTAAAATAGGTGGTGTTGTAGATAGTGTAGAAGGTTATGAAAAGTCTCAGGGGGATCAGCTAGGTATGTGGACTGAGGATTGGCAAATGGCTTTCAATCCAGATAATGTGAGGTATTTCATTTTGGGAGATCAAACCAGAGTAGGACTTATATGGTGAATGGTAGGGCCTTGGGGAGTGCTATGGAACAGCAGGTGCATAGTTCGCTGAAAGTGGCACCACAGTAGATATGGTGGTAAAGGAGGCATTTGGCCCACTGGCCTTCATCAGTTAGGGCACTGAATACAGGAGTTGTAAAGTTATGTTGCAGTTATATAAGACGTTGGTGAGGCAGCACTTGGAGTATTGCGTACAGTTTTGGTCACCCTGTTATAGGAAAGATGTTATTAACCTAGAAAGTGCGGAAAAGATTTACAGGATGTTGCCTGGACTTGGGGGCCTGAGTTACAAGGAGAGGTTGCGTGGACTAGGACTTTATTCCCCAGAACGTAGGAGATGAGGGGTACCTGATAGAGGTGTATGAGATCATGGGGGGCATAGACAGGGTGAAAGCACAAGGTCTTTTTCCCAGGGAGGGGGTGCTAAAAACAAGAGGGCATAGGTTTAAGATCAGAGGCGAGAGATTTAAAAGGGACATCAGGGGCAGCTTCTTCACACAAAGGGAGGTCCGTATTTGGAATGAGCTGCCAGAATAGTGGTTGAGGGGGGCACATTAGCAACATTTAAAGCCATCTAGGTAAGTAATAGATAGGAGAGGTTTAGAGGGCTATGGGCCAAATACAGCAGATGGGACTAGCTCACTGGGCAACAAAGTCAGCATGGACGAGTTGGGCCGAAGGGCCTGTTTCCATGCTTTATGACTCTTATCAATGGAGGGAGGACTCAAGGGAGACCCAATGTGAGAGATAAGTATATAATTTAAAGGGGACCTACCAGTATTTAGTTTAAGCACCATATTCAAATGCCTTCACCCTGGTCAGGCAGGTTCCCTTTAAACAATGCTGAACCATGCGGCATATTTTCTGATAAACGTCTTTCTCTGCATGAATGGCTTGCATGCATAATTGAATTTAGCAGAGGTGGCATCCAAATGTGCATTACATGCTAGTGGACACCACTGCACACATTTGGGTAGCTCAATGGCCTCAGTAATGGAGGCCTGGAAGCAATATGACAAACATGACAAAACACAAAGCCAATAAAAGCACATGGTTCTCCCATTAGATTTTATTTTATAGTGTATGTAAGCAACATGCTATACAATAGAATTTCTAGGCCCTCATTCCTCCTCTGCCAGTTTTAGATCAGTTTATCCGATGTAACCATTTGGAAAACTACTTGAGCTCAGTTGATTCTACACCTTTTAATCTCTGCCATGTTAAGGTTGATGTAGCTTCCTCTTAAACTTAAGTTTGCTGGAGAAAGAGAAAGAATTTGTAAGTATTTAGTGCCTTTCATGACCTAAGGAAGCACTAAAATGCTTTAGAGCCACTGAAGCAGTTTTAAATTGTTGTCCCTTTTGTAAAGTAGGGAAACACAGCAGCCAATCTGTACACGTTAATTCTCCACAAGCAGTGATGAAAAAGAAGACTAGATAATCAATTTTTAAAGGATATTGGTTAAGGAATAACTATAGGACAGGAAACCAAATATGACTAGGGGACCAGAGAGGGGAAAGTGAGGCCTTGGTTTAATATCCCACTAAAAGTCAGCATCGCTATTAATGCTCATTCCTTCAATGCTGTCTGAGGCATTTTGTGCTCACATCTCTGGAGTGGGGCTCAAATCTTCTGAATCAATCACTTTCAGTTTCCAATAATGCACTGGCCAAACCATCCCTAATTAGAGAAATAAAATGGAACCAACCCTCATTATTAATGGGAGCACTTAGCACATGCAGCATAATTTGAGGTAGTATAGTCCATACATCTAACAAATCTGAATGCACACTCG
This sequence comes from Pristis pectinata, assembly GCF_009764475.1. Taxonomy (NCBI): domain Eukaryota; kingdom Metazoa; phylum Chordata; class Chondrichthyes; order Rhinopristiformes; family Pristidae; genus Pristis; species Pristis pectinata. The sequence goes on along the minus strand of NC_067405.1, from coordinate 105,074,213 downwards.
CCCTTCCAAAAAGGGAAATGATACAATGTTCAAGTTATTCTTTTGGAAAAGCATTCTGCATTTACTTCACTAATTTTACCCTTAGCTGAGCTGCTGAGCTCAGTTAATAGCTACGTATAGTTCCATCAGCTGCAATTTCCTAGGTTATTAAAGTTTATAAACACTACCATTCCTCAGGTTAGTAACAATGTTTTTTTCAGCTCCACCATGCTGAATGTCCCCTGCATGTTTGCTGCCAACTGAATTCCAACTCTGGAAACTCAGAAAATTTTCCAAACAATACTGAAGGGCTGTGGCCCTGACAGCAGATGAAAGATCCCTACCCTCAGACTTGGATCACTTGATACACAAGCCAGCAGCAAAATAAACAAAATCTGGACTAAAACACATTCATAAAGTTCAATATAGATATTACAACTATTCATCTTAGGTTTCAAAAGTTGACCAAAGGAGTTTTTAAGCAAAGTTTAACATTGCAATTCACATCAAGCTAGAAATCCAAACAGGAGCTCAGATCGCAACACAAATTTAATATCTGAAAGGGTTAAATATATTATACTTATTTTAGAACCACATTTGATCAAACAGCTCATAAAACATGTATGAACATATTTTGCTTTACATGATTGAAATATTTCACTCAAAATATGCAAACACGTGCATTAAATACATTTTATGTTTTGCCACAAACATGCCCAAAACCTTCTTGCTGACGGACTTATCATTCATTCTTTCCATAAGTTAACTTCATGTTTTCTTTTTCTCACCTCATTGTTGATCATCAAAGTTCCTTCAGCACTAAAGTTACAAATTTAGCCCTGAACTTGGTGAAAGTTTGAAGTTACTCATAACACTGCTGTAACAACTTTGACTCCTCAACATTGTTTGCTACGCACTAACTAGATTCATATGATCAGAAAGAACTACATAGACCTTTAAAGATTTACATTAATCATATTCATCTAGCAGAAAATTCCACATTTAAAAATCAAATAATAATTGATTACTCGTATTTCACATAAATACCTTGCCAGCAGAGTAAAATTGAGCCATATTTTACTCCACAATTTGCAATGATCTTCTGTCATTCATTTGCAGAAAATTGTTCATCAAATATGACATACGAGTCTATATTCACCAGCCACACTATCACCTCCTGCTTCACACAACTGCCTTCCTCAGTGGAGTAATAATGGCAGTTGCACTCACTAACACACAGCTGTTGCAGGGCATCAAATGGACTATGTGCAGATAAGACACAGCAAATCATACATACCCAAAATAACTGAAGTAGATCACCATGGTTTGACAAAGTACACATCAAACTACGGTAAATGCTTGCTCAGCCTTACTGTGGTTGAGGTACAATGAAGTACAAAAAAAATGCCTTATAAAAATAAATTACGAACTCGAGGAAAATAACTACCAGGAAGATTGTGCTGTTCTTAATTGCTGAGCAGTTCCTTTAGTTATTTGACATTGGGAGTGTACAGTCATCCATTGGATAGATTAAACATGTGGTAGCCAGCTATTCATACTTGCATGCTATTACCACCAATACCACTGCATGCATCTGGTTTAAACTATTGGTGCAAAAATACCTGCAGCTCTTTATTAAAGACTTGAAAAGTCAAATGATTCCGGGATCTTGAGCTTACATATAAAGTAAAACACATATTCTGTTCATAAATCAATTGTATAAACTCCTTCCAACTGAACAATTGCTGACAGATCTAATTGAAAATTGGAAAATTGACCACTGGACTTTCCATAGCACATGGAACAGTACAGCACAGGAACAGGCCCTCTGGCCCATGATGTTATCCCTAACTAATTAAACTAATGACACCTAATTAAACTAATTACACCTAATTAAACTAATCCCTTCTGACTGCATATGGTCCATATCCCCTCCATTCTCTGCATATTATTGTACCTATTTCAGAGCCTCTTAAATGCCTCCATTATATCTGCCTTCACTACCACCCCGGTAGAACATTCCAGGCACCCACCATTCTCTGTCAAAAAAACTTGCCACACACATTTCCTTTGAACTTTCCCCCTCTCACCTTAAATACATGCCCTCTAGATTTAGACATTCTGACCCTGGGAAAAAGATACCGGCTGTCTACCCTATCTATGCCCCTCATAATTTTATAAATTTCCATCAGGTTTCTCCTCAGCTTCTACCATTCCAGAGGAAACAACCCAAGTTTGTCCAACCTCTCCTTACAGCACATGCTCTCTAATCCAGGCAGTATCCTGGTAAACCTCTTCTGCACACTCTCCAAAGCCTCCACATCCTTATAATGGGGGACCAGAAATGAATGCAATACTCCAGATGCAGCCTAACCAGAGTTTTACGAAGCTGCAATATAACTTCCCGACTCTTGAACTCAGTGCCTTGACTAATAAAGGCAAGTATGCCATATGTCTTCTTTACCACCCTATCAACTTGTGCGGCCACTTTCAAGATCCCTCTGTCCATCAATGCCATTAATTGTGTACTTTCCCTTTACGTTGGACCTCCCAAAGTGCAACACCTCACACTTGCCCGGATTAAACTCCATCTCAATTGGAATTTACAGACTCAATTGGAAATTAGCAGATGTATTCTCTCAAAAAGGGCGGACACACCACCACCAGGTTAGGTATGATATGACCAGTCTTTTGTTAACCATACATAATCTTGGTTTACTGGTAATGACATGAAGTATAAATAGAGATCACTGTGCTGTTATTCCATTGTTTCCAGTATCTGCTGTAAATTTTAGCCCAGGGCTAAATATAAATCCCTTACCCATCAATTCCATTGGCCTTGCTGAGTAAAATTCTACAGGTTACAAGGGCAAAGAAAAGGGTTTCAACAGCAAATGAGCTGCAGCAGGAGCATAAATGGCCAATATTGTGGAGGGGAATATTGTGGTCAACACAATGCTTTTTTTTCCAAAGGAGGTTTATTCAGTGATTACACCAAACATCATTACGACACTACAGTATTCCCCGACTCACACTATTTACAGTCAATTGTTTCAAATTACGACACAGTCATCTCTATCCAGAATGCACTCAAGCCCCTGTGGCACCCACTGGTTCCAGAAAGCCCCCAATATGCCCATGGACACTACATGTTCCTTCTCCAAGGACACACAGGGACGGACATACCCCTGGAAGAGGGTAGGCAATCAGCTCTTACTGAACCCTCGACTGCCTAGTGTCTGAACCCCTGAATGGCCACTTTGGCCAGGCCCAGGAGCAAACCGACCAGCAGACTCCCGACCGACCCACCCCCACACCCCACCCCACACTGGGTGACCAAAGATCAGGAGCATGGGGCTGAAGTGTAGCCAAAACTTGAGGAGCAGGCCCCTCAGATACTCAAATAGAGGTTACAACCTCTCACACTCCATAAATACACAATACACCGACTCCTCCCAGCTGCAGAAATGGCAGGTGGATGGGGATTCTGTAAACCAACTTAGGAATCTGTTACACGGTACAGCTCTGTGCAACACCCTCCACCCCAGGTCCCCAATATAAAGGGGGAGGACTCCCACATAAAGAGACCTCCACTGGGGACCTCCCTCATTGCTAGATGACAAAACGGACTGCCATGGCATGTCTAGACAGCAGATGAGGGCAAGGTAATGATAAGATACCTTTATTAGTCACATGTACATCGAAACACACAGTGAAATGCATCTTTTGCGTAGAGTGTTCTGGGGGCAGCCCGCAAGTGTTGCCATGCTTCTGGCACCAATGTAGTGTACCCACAACTTCCTAACCCATAAGCCTTTGGAATGTGAGAGGAAACCGGAGCACCCGGAGGAAACCCACACAGACACGGGGAGAACATAGAAACTCCTTACAGACAGTGGGTCGCTGGCTCTGTAAAGCATTACGCTAACCGCTACACTACCGTGCCTGCAGGAGCAGCCCATACAAGAACTGCCTATGCGCATCATGAAACAGCACAGTTGGCATCTCTGAAAGGCGACTCATGTTATGTGGGACTGACTCCCGAGAGAGATTTCGGACCTCGGGTGCAATGAATAATTCCGGCTGAGCCGGGGTTAGCACAGTCAGGATCACTCCACACTCATGAGCCCCCTCAACACCCACTGCAACAGGATGGGGACTGGCCTGTCTCACAGCCAAAACACCACTCTCCGCTGGCAGAGGAGCACTCTGTCCGGAGGCGACCATGTCCTGGACTTTTAATAGCTCATGATAAAAGCTGGGCAGCTCCCACAGAGCAGCATGGTTGATGTTCACTGCTGGTCCTCCTGTAGGAAAAAATATGTGTCAATTCAACACTGGTCACAGCCTATGCTGGTAAGTCAGCCAATTTCAGACAGCATACTTACTAAATTCCAATTCTCCAGATTTTGGCCATTGTTTACTTTCTCTCCCTGGCTGCAAACTATGGATAAACTACACTGTCTTAGAATTCTATTTGACCCTGGACTGAATCTTTGAGCCACATCCTTTCCACCACCACAGCTTATTTACACTCCACAATATTAGTCCTGCTGCACTTCATCTACTGCAGAAAGCTCCTCCTTAGCTCTGTTGCCTCCAGATGACTACTCCAATGGTTTCCTAATCAGCTTCCCACCTTGCACACTTTGCAGACTTGGGCTCATCCACAGCACTGCCACCTGCATGCTGACTCAACCAAAGTCATGGTCACACAAACTGCTGGTGCATGCTAATCACATTGGCTCTGAGTCTGGCAATGCCTTGATTTTAAGGGTTTTAGAAATTCTATCTTGTAGGTGCTTGCTTTTGTAAGCTTTGAGGCAAACTTTAAAAAATTCCCTTTCAGTGCACTTCCTATTGTAAAATCTGTGTGTTCCATTCATCTGACGTGATTATATAGGGTGGCTACAGGATGTGCATAATGGTGCCAAACAGAATGCAATGCACATTTTGACAACAGTTGGGTGAAACTGCACTGCTCAGGCTTAAACACCAAATCAACTCTTAGCCAGAGGTTTGAAACACTTAAGAGGCCAACCCTACACAGGGCACTGGTGGTACTGAGAGTCATCGATATTTTTCCAGGTAAATGGTCCTTTGAGATATTGTAGCACCAACTCCCACTCCCTATCTGCCCAGGTTCCTCCACGATCATCTTCCTGACTGATTCCTCCAGACCAATCATCTCCCCAAAACTGTGCTTCCATCCCTGATCATTTTGTAAGCCATCATATTCCTGACTGGCTCCAGCCTTGATTATCTCCAAAGCTGAACCCTTTTGCTATATGTCTCCACAACCAAAACCATCTTACCCACCACATTCCTTACATTGTTACAGTTCTCTCCACCAAGTGACCTGCAGAGCAGGATCCTGTCCTCAACCACCGCTCCGCAGTCTCTCCCATTGAGTACTATACTCTCCCTCAGATCCCCTTCAAACCAGCCCCCCGCCCCAGTCATCCTACTTCCAATCCACACCAAATCTAGCCACTGACTCACTTCCTCTGCCACCTCAACTGTCCACAATGTTGGGTGATTGCAGAGAAAAGGCGTTTGTGCGAGGTTAGTCATGCAAGGTGTAGCTTACTACAAAGTCTTAGGCACACGTTCACAATATCCAAGCCTTTGACTCAAAACTGATACGGGGTCCCATGCAGCTCCACTTTTATGTGCAACTTTTGGCATGTTACAATTTCTACATCCTCATCTTTGACCTCCAAGCCGACATCTTGGCTACTCCCTGTAGTTTCCTCTAGTCCTCTGAACCTCTGACATTTCTGCAGTCATCCATTTCTGGTCTTTCATGCATCCCATGTCTTTGCCTGCCAAGACACCAAGATTTGGAATTCTTCCCACATCAATAAATTCAATGCTTTCATGTAAATCCTACAGATTAAGCTTGTTTGTATTATAATCTGTAACAATATTTGTTTAAATATGATTATAGAAACAATGAAAGGAGCGATTAGGAACACAGAAGTTACAGATCTATCAGTGTTCAGACTAGTCCATGAAGAACTTGAACTTTATTCTGAACTGATGATGTCAGCAAGCCCTACCGCCTCCCAATTCCATTGATATACATCACATCACCATGAAAACAACAAACACACCAGCTGCCACATTATAAAACTCTGATATTTTCAATATGAATCTTTGTTTGAGATTTACATACTTTCCTCAACTTGCCTCGTATTTTACCTTCCTTCACTTCTGTGCTTCTAAAGTAACTCAATGGTTGTAACAAGTTTGGGATATTTTGAAGAGATATGAGTGTTCCATAAATGCAAATATTTACATTTTTATCTCTAAAAATAGACATTTTGTTTTATTTATGTATGTACTTGTGAAGGCAAGTCACAGAGACATATATATCAATCAAATGGTAATAGTTACTCATATCTTGATGTAAAATGCTTTCATCTTTGCGCCAAAGAAACATAGACCTGGTAAAATTCCTAGCACTCACACACCATATTACACATCCCCAAACTAACAACCAGCAGATTTCTGCTTCCCTATACGACAGGGCTTATTCCAAAATGTTGACACAAATGTGGTTCATGAGTTTTTTCAACTCATCATCTGGCTGAAATTTCTTCTTGACACATTAGAAAAATTGGATACAAGGCACAAGAAGTTATTCTATAAAGCACTGGTTAGGCTGTAGTTTCTGAATTGTACTAGGGTAATAGAAATCTTAAACTTTTTTTTCACAAAAGGCAATTGATGCTAAATCAATAGTTAACACTAAATCTCATATGGATAGATCCAAAATGTAGTGTCTGTGGGTTTCTTGTTATGCAAGTACTATCACCCCTCCCCCAAACAGAGGAACCACAGAATATTCTTTGTGGTAGCCATTCTCAAGTGAAACAGCAATGCCTGATACAACAATGTTCCAAGATCACACAGTACACTCACACTCAAAAATACTGCTCAAAAATATTAAGGCATATGGGTAAAATGTGGACATATGGAGTGAGGTGACATGTCAGCCATGTTTTCATCGAATGGTGGAACAGGATTGACGAACGAAAAATTTAATCCTGTTCCTGTCTTCCTATAAGACAAATTTAAAACCAGAGCAATAAATCAGAGTAAAATTAGCAGAAAGCTGGACTACAAATCAGATTTATATCTTATTTATCTACATCTCTTCAATTTAGAACATATTCAGCATAATCCCACCACTTGACACATTGTCCACTTCCCTTTCAGAATTCTGAAGGGATTGTTCCCTCCATCAGCACCCACACCCCTTCTCACAACACCTCCCCATGCAACAGCAGAAGCTGCAACTTTTCACCTCTTCCCTTCCCACCATCCAGAAAACCAAATGCTCCTTCTGGATGAAACAGCAATTCACTTGCAATTCAGCATACAGGTGACACCTGCGTAACAGCCGTTCAAGTTACAGAAGTACGTCCTTACAGAATTCACAATCACTACCCAAAAATTTGAGATACAGAATAAAATTTGCTCTCATGGAATTTATGCGAATGATAAGTAAATAAATAAAGTAAATTAAGTAATAAATAAAGACAAAATTTATTCTTTTTAACTCGCATTTCTTGACATATACGCAGATGAGCAGCTTTGCATTGCAGAAAATCACACTATGGACCGTTTTTCAGAAATGCAACCACCTCCACCACCCACCCGCATCCCCCCCACCATAACACAGAGATTGCCTGTACTGCATTCAGTCCTCACAATGTAGTCTCCTGCATGTTGCAGGATGCCAATGCACTTTGGGTATTTGCTTTCATTTGCATGTCACTTGAATCGTCTGTCCCACTCCCACTTTGATATCCTGGTCCTCAGCCATTCATACTCTTTTACTGATGCCAAGGTAAGCTCAAGGAATGGCCCTTGCCTTCCAACTAGGACATTACCGCCTCCAGACTCAACTTTGAATTCAACACTTTCACATATCAGATAATGAGTATTTCCAGTGTTTCCATTTCACGTTCCTTTGGCATTTTCTGATACTTATTCTGAATTTACACCTCTGTTATTTGACATTTAAAGTCTCCTGTAATCCTCCTTGTCACAGGCCTTCCATTCATTTCTTTCCTCATTTCCATTTCTCTGCATCTTAAAACTTGTTTTACTCTAGCTTTTCCCAACTCCTTTGAAAAGCCATCGACCTGGAATGTTAATTCTTTCTCTCTCCAAAGTTGTAACCTGACCTGCTGAGTATTTCCAACAACTTCCATATTTATTTTAAATATAGTTCTGATATCCTCTTGGTCACAAAAAAATGTGTCCAATTCTTGTTGATTTGGCTGGAGAAGGTAACATTATTTTTTCTAAAACTTGATTCAGATCCTTTCTGCACCAGCTCACTTAGATGCTCGTCACAGTGAAACTGTCTACCTCCATGGATGCACAATTACAATCCTAACAACAGTGACATTCGCCCAGGACCATTTCCATGTACAGTCCTGGGCAGTGAATGACAAAATGCAATGATGATGGAAAGTCTTGCTTCAGATTAGAGAAATTGGTCTAGAAATTTAAATAAAGTGCTCTACTTTTTCAATGCTAAATGCATGAAAAGCAATTTTTTGTGGAGTTCATAGTTACAGTTATTTCCAGATCAAACATAACACAGTGGGGATCCCACTGGTCATGGATTGCACATCCACCAATGTTACGTTTTCCGCAACAAACTTAATGAAGCCATTCCTTGTGCAACGCTCCTTTGCTGTGGAAATTAGGTCACGTTATTCTTGTCACAAAGCACTCTCAGAAACAATAGCTTTTAACGGCGCTAGTAGCTCAACAATACTGTTTAAAGGGGGACACAAGAGACGGCAGATGCTGGGATCCAGAGCAAAAAACATACGAGTGCCGATGGCTACACCTTTGATTTGTAGAAAGTGAGAGGAACCAAAAGAGTTGTTCAGGGTGTGAACAAGTTCAGTCACCTCCCAGCCTCTGTCGCTACCTCCACCCCTCCTCACCTGGATCTACCTGTCATTTGCCTGCTCCTGCTATAACCCTTCCCCTTACCTCTTTATACTGGCTATCTCTCCTTTACACTCTCAGTCCTGATGCAGGGTCTCAAAACTGATTCATTCACTATCCTTTTGTCTCTACAGATGCTGGCTGAGCCACTGAGTTGCTCCAGCAGCTTGTTTTTTTGCTACAGTTTAAAAGGGGCCTTCCTGAGCAAGTCCTTGCCACAGGCTGGAAACTTAACTCTCTGGTAGATCCCTTCTCTCTCCAAAGCCCAACCCCACCAGACCCACTTTATTGGTTCCCAACCCTCTGCTCATGTCCCAGGGAGATGTCTTCCCAGATCCCAATCCTTACCCCCAGCCTCTCCTCTCCTTTGATCCTACACCCCAATCCTCCATCTTCTTCCCCTTCATATGCTCTGAGTGAGGCAAGCAACTAAGAGTCATTCAATAGTACCTAACAACATATACCTCAGACCATACTCAACCTTTAAGGAGCAGGCCCTTGACTAAAACCATCTTTGGGGTGCTGCACAGCCGCAGAGTAATATGTCCCTGTGGGCACCGGAGAACCTCTAGGCCACCTTGTTTCAGTTTGCTCATTCCATTACATAGAATGGCATAGAAATAAATAGAATAAACCCAGCTAGATCTCTTCATCATATTAATATAGGCAGAAAGCATAAATGGGGCTCAGAAACAGAGAACTCTAGGTGCATATGCACAAACCTTTGAGGGAGACAAAGCACAGATACATTGGGCTTTATTAACAGAGAAGCAGTAAAAGAGAAATTTCTCCACTCAGAAAGTAGTAATTGTCTGGACCAGGGAGTGGTGATCGCATGGCCTATGAATGACATATGTCACACACAGTGCAGGTCCAAACAAGACAGCTGAGGCCTGTTTCTACTTGACTTCAAATGCAGCAGCCTTGCTTGGTCTACGGCCACTGAGCTCCTCCAGCTGTGCAAAATTGATACAGTTTCGGACATAAACAGAATCAAGCTATCACAATTCACCCTCAGTTGATGAAACAGTAGTTAAGAGGACTAAGGCATGCACAAATTATCATTTAAATGCAAGACAATGGCTCAATGATTGTCTGACTTATTGGACCTGTGTGGTTTCAAGGTAAAGAATGGTTACATCAGCTGGACAGTAGAGGACACTGGCAAGCATTGAACTGCACCTCAGCCAAGATCAATGGGCCAAATGGAGCTGGTTAACAGCCAGAAACGTCCAGACATTGCAGCTCAGCTCATTCTGGCCATCTGTGCACGCTCGGCCAAACATGGAAGACCAAAATGACCTAGAAATCAGACGTCAGTGCATCTGAGCTCCTGATTTGCCACTGAACTCAACATTTGAATGAGTCATTATTCCTGTGGAAAAAGGTAAGTGCAGGGATATGTTTGAACTATTTTACTTTATTACATCTTTTTAATTATATTTTAGTCATTTATGGTTATTTTAATTCATTTTAAAAACATTTGTACTTGATTATTATTTAAATTTATTTGAGTAGTTTTTTAACTTATTCTGACTATGCGGTACAAAAGTCTTTCACTAGGCGATGGAGGTTGAGGTAGATGCCACAGGATACACTGCTTGAGGCCCTCTTGTCTCTCAGAGTTCACTCCACCCTGTGGGACCCCTCTCAGATGCAGGGTGTCAGATTGTTCAGCTCTCCAGTTGAGGGTAGGTAAATGTGGTTGGGTTGGTGGGGCAGGCAGCAGATCTGGAAGGTAGACTGGGTCCAGCACGATCTGGCCCAACACTTTCAGAAGACTGTGGCATGTTTATACAAATAAAAGTTTATATTCCTGAAAGACAGTATCACTGGAAGGGGAACTGAAATGCAATTTCTTGCATATTTCAGTGATTGACATGTACTTTCCCCATTCCTCATTCAGGAATTTGCAAGGATCCATTCAGAGGCCCCAAGTATATTAAACCATACCATTTTGTCCATGTAAATTATTTGTTTATTTTTATAACAATTATCAGGGCATGAAAATGCATCCAGAACACAATAAATAGAATTCAAAAGTTTTTCTTGCACTCTGAAAAATGTGAAGCAGAGAACATTAAAGAACTCTGCCTTCTCTTCCATTAACAAGAAAGCTGCAGAAGCTTGCAACCCGTTGGCAGAAAAGCCAAATGCAATGTAACCCAACCCCTTCTGAATGTTGCCAGCAATTAAATGGCGACTGTAGTGCACTCAAAAGCTTGTGATTGGGAAAATAAAGTAGACTTACAGTAATGTTCATGTATCACTACCAGTACCCATGGCACTCTAGCAGAACTAGTCCTGGATTTGTACAACTGAGGTCTGGATGTAATATCCTGAGTTCTACTCTGTAGGCTGCGTATTCCGTCCTCCTGACTGACATTCCATTAGCAGTCCAGCGACTGTAGTTAGCAGGGATATTTTCAGCAGTGACCTAACTACCAGGAGAATGTTAGCTGAACTTTGAGCCAGCAAGTGGGAGTCTCAGCTACTGTTTCCATCAGCAGAAGTTTTAAATTCATATTTTTGAATTTGCTGGTACAAAAGAATATCAAGAAATTATTTGTGATACATTAAAGTTAGAAATTTCCCCAAAGTCAAAATAGTGACTTCTTCTTTTGCTATTGTGTTGCTTTTATAGTATACAAAGGCACTTAAAACTCCATGCCTCCTAAAATAATATTAATTAATGTCTATATCCTAATTTGAGATTGTGAAGATTATGTTCTGAGCAATTTTACACCGTTGCAAACAATAATTCCAAATCCTTCATCAGAATAATCTTTGCAATTAGTTCAATCACATGAGGCTGGTTAGTCCTCATGAGTGAAAAGCTGTTCAACCTTATCCAGAGAAGTACTGGAGACTTATGATTGTTTGCACCCATAAATGTGAGTTGCTTAGTGACTTATGTTGTACTGGTAGAGTCCCAAGCAAGTGAGTGACCATGTTCACCTCTGGTTCACCTCAAGATCATTCCACTTGTTCCTATGTGGTACACAATTTCCTTTCATCAAACTTGTAATGGAGTGTAGCGGCTAGCTACACACTACGAAATGAAGACACAGAGTCGCTGGTTTCGAAATCAGAGGTCGAATGCTGACAGGGGCATGGTGCGCCTTTAATATCCGAAAACTTCCCGCGCTACAGTTCCCGCGCTGACGTCACAGGCGGGTCACCTGACCTTCCCACGCGCGGGCTTTCCCAGCCCAATGCTGGGGAAGAAGGAGGGTCCCGCACCATCTTGGATCGGGGCCTCCGACAACATCGCGATGTCGGGAGCCGGTTCAATGTCGGTGCGGTGAGTCGCTACAGGAGCATCATTTTCCACAAACCACTGCAATCCTTACTTAAGATTCAATCAACAGCTGAAGCAGCATCAATGTACAGTAACTAAGTAATCTCAGCTCATATTGCAACAGTCACATATGTATGACAGATCGAAATATCAAGCAGTGTCTGCCCACCTTAAACCTATTTTTGTTACTTTTTGCATAAACATTAAGAAAAATTAATTCCACCATATCATGAGTATATCACCATAAATTATTTTTGATGAAAGCAGTTGTTAGCTTACGTCTCAGGTTCCTGACATTTTTATGGAATATTAGTAAGCACCTCAGCTGTTGCTTTATAAATGCCAAGTTAGCAGCCTGAGCATGTCTGGATTAAAGCAAGTAAAACTAGATCTATGGGGCAGTTACTCCAGGATGAACAAAAGGATTTAATATGAGAAAGGGAATCAATTGTTTATTTGTTGCAATGCCGCGATTAGCATTTAATTAAATGGAGTAAGGGTGAGAATTTCATTCAGCAGAATCCAAAATAGTAAACTGAACTCTTGTTTACCTTTGACCTCATAATTTTACCTCTTTTTTTTAATAATCATTTGCTAATTATACAAATGTAAGTAGGAAAGTAAGTACTCAGGTATGTGGAAAGGAATACAAAAAGGTTAAGTGAACATAAGAAATAGAAGGTGGAGTAGGTGAATCAACCTCTCAGACCTGCTCCCCATTCAATACAATCATGGCTGATCTTTTTCCTCAGTAACCCAATACACTTGATTCCTTAAAACGTGTCAATCTCTATATCAACTGAGCATTTCCAATATAACCAATTGGGAAGTGAAATTCCAAAATTCACCACTTTCTAGGTGAAGAAGTTTCTTCTAATCTCAATTCAGAATGGATGATCCCTTATGTTGAGACTTGACTTTGCTTCTGGACACCTTCATCCATGTTATTGCTGCACTCGCTTGAGCATGTGGGGAAAATGATAACGTAGTATAAAGTGGGAAAAAAAATTAGACTGCCCACTTTATCACATTATTTAAATAGAGAAAGACTTTTTAAGGATGTTGTTCAGAAACAAATGGGTGCACAAAAAACACAGAAATTGCAGGTACAGCAAGTAATTCAGAAAGTAATCAAGGTCTTACTGAATGGCAGAGCAGGCTTGAGAGGTTGCATGGCTTATTCCTGCTCCTACTTCTTTCTTTTTACAGATTGTACAGTGCAGCATGAGGATAGCCAATTAGATTGTAGGCCAATTCTGGTGATCACATGCTGGGAGGAAGGGAAGGTCCTGGTGAGGTGGAGAAAGAGTTTCCTAGAAAGTGATGAGGTGAAACCAGAGAAGCTGGAGTTGTTCTCTTCAGAGCAAAGATATTTGAGAGGAGATTTGACGAACTGTAGAAGAACATGAAGGGCTGAGACAGGTGAAAAACAGAGAAGTTATTCCCATTAACAAATGCTTCAAGAATCATGGGGAGGGAGAGAATGAAGGGACACTGGTTCAAAGTAATAAGAAAAAGATACAAGGAAAACATGACAATAAAAGGTTTTCTTTAAGCAGAGTGCTTATGAATTGGAATTCAGTCTAAAAGAAAGAGTTAATTAGGGCTTCAACTGGATAGGCACGAAGAAAAATGATTGGCAGGTTATCAGGAAAGAGTGGGTGATTGGTTCTGCTGGGATTAGAACATAGAACATTACAGCACAGTACAGGCCCTTTGGCCCACAATGTTGTGCCGACATTTTATCCTGCTCTAAGATCTATCTAACCCTTTCCTCCCACGTAGCCCTCCATTTCTCTATCATTCATGTGTCTATCTAAGAGTCTCTTAAATGTCCCTAATGTATCTGCCTCCACTACGTCTACAGGCAGTGTGTTCCATGCACCCACCACTGTCTGTGTAAAAAACTTACCCATGACATCCCCCTTATATCTTCCTCCAATCACCTTATAATTATGTTCCCTCGTGTAAGCCATTTTCGCCCTGGGAAAAAGTCTCTGGCTCTCCACTCGATCTATGTCTCTTATCATCTTGTACACCTCTATCAAGTCACCTCCCATCCTCCTCCTCTCCAGCAATCTCTTCCTTCGCTTCCCGTAATAACCTTGGATATGTCCCTTCTGGCCCTGGTGACTTATCTATCCTAATATTTTTCAAAAGTTCCAGCATATCCTTTTCCCTCATGTCGACATACCCTAGCATATCAGCCTGTCGTATGCCATCCTCACAAGTGTCAAGGTCTCTCTCTCTCTCTCTTTGGTGAATACCGAAGCAAAGTATTCATTAAGGACCTCCCCTACCTCTTCCGACTCCAGGTACATGTTTCCTCTTTTATCCCTGATCGGTCTTACCCTCACTCTAGTCATCCTCCTATTCTTCACATACGTGTAGAATGCCTTGGGGCTTTCCTTGATCCTACTCACCAAGAACTTCTCATGCCCCCTTCTAGCTCTCCTAAGTCCATTCTTAAACTCCCTCATGGCTACTTTGTAACTCTCCAGAGCCCTGTCTGATCCATGCTTTCTAAACCTCAGGTAAGCTTCGTTCTTCCTCTTGACACGATATTCTACATCTCTTGTCAACCACGGTTCTTCCACTCCACCATCCTTACCCTGCATCAGTGGGACAAACCTATCCAGAACCCCATGCAAGTATTCCTTAAAACCTACACATTTCCACTGTGCACTTCCCCAAAAACATGTTCCCAATTTACGGTCCTAAGTTCCTGCCTAATAGCATGATAATTCCCCCTCCCCCAGTTAAATACTTTCCCATATTATCTGTTCCTATCCCTCTCCAAGGTTATGCTAAAGGTCATGGAGTTATGATCACTATCTCCAAAATGCTCTCCCACCGAGAGATCTGAAACCTGATCAGGCTCATTACCTAGTACCAGGTCCAGTACGACCTTTCCTCTATTCGGCCTGTCGACATACTGTGTCAGGAATCCTTCCTGTACACACCTAACAAACTCCGTCCCATCTATCCCCTTTACACTAAGGAGGTGCCAGTCAATATCAGTCAATATTAGGGAAGTTGAAATCACCCATGACAACAACCCTGTTATTTTTGCACCTCTCAAAAATCTGCCTCCTGATCTGTTCCTCAGTGTCTCTGATGCTATTGGGGGGGGGGGGGGGGTCTGTAGAATACTCCCAATAGAGTGATCACTCCCTTCCTGTCTCTGACTTCCACCCACACTGACTCAGTGGACGATCCCTCCAGATCATCCTCTCTTTCTACAGCTGTGACACTATCCCTGATCAGCAAAGTCACTCCCCCACCTCTTTTACCTCCATCCCTGTCCCTTTTCAAACATGTCAACTCCGGAATATCCAGCAGCCATTCCTGCCCTTGCGACAGACAAGTCTCTGTAATGGCCACCACGTCATAGTTCCATGTACTTACCCTGCTTCAAGTTCATCAACCTTGTTCCTGATACTTCTCACATTAAAGTAGACACACTTTAGCCCATCCAACAGACTGCAATTTTTCCCTTTCAACTGCCTTTCCTTCCTCACAGTCTTTCTACACTCTGCATCTACTTGTAAACTAAATGAACCAACCTCTGACCTATCACTCTGGTTCCCATCCCCCTGCAAACTAGTTTAAACCCTCCCCAACAGTTCTAGTAAACCTGCCCACAAGAATATTGGTCCCCCTCCAGTTCAGGTGTAACCCGTCCCTTTTGTACAGGCCGTACCTTCCCCAGAAGAGATCCCAATGATCAACAAATCTGAAACCCTGCCCCCTGCACCAATTTCTCAGCCATGCATTCATCTGCCAAATCATCCTATTCTTACCTTCACTGGCGCGTGGCATAGGCAGCAATCCAGAGATTACTACCCTTGAGATCCTGCTTCTCAGCTTCCTACCTAACTCCCTATATTCCGTCTTCAGGACCTCATCTCTTTTCCTACCTATGTCATTGGTGCCAATATGTACCACGACCTCTGGCTGTTCACCCTCCCCCTTCAGAATGATCAAGAGGCAGCACAGACTCGATGGATCAAACAGTCTCCTTCTGTGCCACAATGATCATATTATTCTAGGCAGCAAAACTGTAGGGAACCAGCTAAACTCAGGTTTATTTCCAGCTGCACATCTCTAATAAGATAATCACTCAATACAGGTCCTCCTCAGGTTATGACACAGTTCCATTCCTGTGAACTGTTCATAACTCAAACAGTTTGCAAGTTGGAAATGTGGCTGCGAACCGAGTTCATACACAGCAGATGATGCCTGAGGTCCCACCGATCTCCCAAACGCCCACACAATAGGCATTTGTAAGCTAGGAAGAACCTGTATATTTCAGTGCTTAACATTACACTGTCATCAAAAAAATGACAGGAATAGCAAGTAGTGAAGAAGTGAGAATAACATTTCAAAGAGATGAATAGAGTGAGTGGGAGAAAATGTGGTAGCTAGATTTCTATGCAGGTAAATGCAAAGTCAGCAAATTTGGGTCAATAAAGGATTCAGCCAAGTATTTTTATGCAGTTTAGTAACAGAGGATGTCTAAAGCACAAATATATAAAAAGACAGTTTTGCTTCAGCTGTATTTAGCCCATATATGGAGTACTGTGCATAATTCTAGGCATTGTACTGAGAAAGGATCCATTAGCGGAAGGAATACAGTGCAGCATAACCAGAGTGATACCAAAACCCTAAGGATTAGATAATAAACCAAAATTATATAAACTGGGTATATTCCTGGAGCATAGTATGTCAAGGGTTGACTTGGATGTGTCTTTTTAGGATTTTGAAAGGAAATGATGGAGAGGAACTCTTCCCATTGATGGAGAAGCCAGGATAAAGCAATATAACAAAATCAGAGCCAAGTCACTCAGGGTTGGGGTGAGATGTTAGGAAAGAATTTTTCATGCAAAGGTGATAAAAGATAAAAACAAACATTCCTGCCACATGCAGTAAATGCTAACTCAATTCATAATTTCCATCAAGGATCAGTAAATATTAATTAGCCAAAGGTAATAAAGAATATGAAATAAGGATTTGATCAGCACAATCTCCCTGTATGCCAAAACAGAATCAAAGGACAAAAATAGCTATGTTCCTAGCAAGTAGATCAAACACTGAAGCTACTTCTAAGCCATGGTTTCATGCTGTTTGTAAATTATAAAAGCACATTACTTCGTGGCTTCCTACAGATGATGATCACACCATGGACTTTGCACTGACATAAAACAGAACCAACTTAGTTTAATTACAATAATGATAATTTGTTTGGTTTAACTCAAACTCAACAAGCTTCAAAGAATCATAAAAGCTGTTCTCAGTGTAATTTGAATGCTTCTAATCTGAATCTGTATTTTGGAGCCTCTTGCATAACTTTGAAATTCATAAAATTACTGGACTAGTTTCATTAAATAAAAGATTGAAATAATAAAGGTAGGTTCACCATAATCTGTTGCCTAGCTAATCTTGCATTTATTGTTGCTTTCTTATTCAATCTTGCTGTGATCACTTTATATAGCCTCTTGTCCTCCAATATGAGAAGGTTTTCACTGCCTCTCTGTCAATCAGGTAACACATTTGTCTTAGTCACTACTTCAACTAACATACCTTTAGTTACAGAGCTACAGATAGCATTCCTTGCATTCCCAACATTGCTTCTCAATTTAGTGTCATCCCGTAGTTTGGACTGCATGATCATTACATTACTGTATTTGTTCCTAAAGTGCCTTCCAGAAGAGAGAAATCCGTTTGATCAATGACCTTGCTATTCAGTTCAGTATCTACCTCCTTGCACTGAGGTTGCTGCATGCACATTTGAACTCCAGGTCCCCTTCAAGTCACACACTAGCCTAAATTGAGCATATATCTATTTCTTCATCATTGCATCATCAATATTTTAGAATTCACTACTAAAATAGAAAGATACAACAAACTATATTTATCACAACAGGATGTCCTAAGGCAGTGTATAATTAATGAAATACTGTTGAGGTGTACTTGCTGCAGTAATGCAGGATTCGTGGCAAACAATTTGTGTACTCCCAAGGCCCGACAAATAGCAACAGAATAAATGATTAGATTGCATGGTATAAAAACCATGGTTAAAGAATAACTACAGGCCAGTACACCAGCCCCCTTGTCTCTCCTTGCAATGTCATAACATCTTTTATGTCCTCTTCAGCAGGTTTATATCTAAAGTCCCATCCAAAGGACAGCACTTCCAACACGGTCTCAGCATTGATTTGAGATGTCAGCCTACGTTTAGCCCTCAAGTCTTTGGAGTGGAACATCAAATTCCAAACAACAGCATGGGAATTTCATCAGCACCTCTGGACAACAGACTTGCCAGTATCTTCCAACTCACAAGAACAAAAGAGTAATGGATAATTTTAGTCAAAAACAAGGTGATCATTTTGCTAGGAAGAGCAATGAAGCTTAATCAGAAAAGTTTTAGTAGTCACCAGAAAAACTTGACGGGGAAGGTAAAATATGAGGAAACTAGAAAGAAATATAAAAAAAAACAATTATAAAAGCTTCAACAACTGTGTGAAAAGAGAGAAGGAAAAAGTAAATGTGAATCCTTCAGAGGCAGAGGCAAGAGCACATAATGGGAAATGGACTTGCATTAAACTATTAATTTGTATCTGTCTTCACAGCAGAACAAACAATGTAGAGAACTAAAGGCCTAATGAAAAATGAAGTTAACCTATTTTGTATTTATGAAAAGGAAGCATTGAAGAAGTTAAGGGGATTAAAAGCTGATAAAAGGGTGATTTGCCTTGGCATAAGTGGATCGGCACTCAGGAATGAAAGGAGAAGAAATGTTTATACTAAGGGGATTGTTATTCATTAAAAATTCCCTACTCCAGAGAGTTGTGGATGATCAGTCGCTGGATATACTCAAGAGTGAGACTGAGAATTCTGAGACAAAAGGGAGTCATAAAACAGGAGGATTGAGATCGGGTATCAGCTGTGATCTTATTGAATCATAGAACAGGCTCGAAGATTTGAACACATTTTCATTTCCTGTGTTCTTATGATTTAAATAATTAAAAACACATCTAAAATTTGTATATAATTTGCAAATAAAAGTTTATAATATATATACCAATTATGATTTCTGTGCTGCACCTGCTGCAAAAAGTGATTATCATATTATCTACCAAATGCACTTTGTGTCATTGAATACCAAATCTGACATTTTTTTGTCTGTGTTCACTTATTGTCATTGAGTGACCAGTTTAATGCAGGCTCAGGTATCCTGGGAACTTACTTTACATGAATCTTTGTCACCAAAGGATTATTTTGAAAATTATTTTGGATTGGATTGCAATACTACTCTTTCTGACATATGGTTTTGAAACTCCAGCCTTCGTGAATGAAAAAGACAGCATGAATCTGGGGGAAGGATAGGAACCCATGAATGAAGGAGGTTGCACTGAAAAATCACAATTCAACAACACAAAACTATAATGTAGAAATTACTTTTTAAGTGATGACTTCAGAATATCCATAGGACCCATACAACCTATCAACCCAAATGTATGTTAAAACCATTTTCTGGGTCATAATAATTAATTTCAAATTACATTGAATACTGTTAAAGTCAGGATCCTGCAAAATGAAAAGCATTTATTTATGTTTAAAAGACTTAATTGCAGTACCAACTTTATCTGCAGGTGGTGCTGCGACTCAATTCCACACCCACTCTAAATCCCCAGTCGTTAAATGTAGTGACATGGTTTCCAAAACAATCTGCTGTCAGTGTTGAGACTGAACACCAAAAATAGTGAATCAGTATGCAACTTCCTTCTATGACCACTGAGTGTCACTGTGGAACAGCTTAAGTTCATATCAGTGTACAACCAAACACGTTGATAGGGTTAAGGAGCCAGTGAAGTTATACACACTGGACTTCAAATTAAAACATTTTTGACCCAGAAGATCTTTTGCACATATAACTCACATTGTGGCAATCTTGCCATTACATGCAGACTTAAGTCTTTATTGTGTGCCCAGCAGCCTCAGTGTTAAAAGCAGAGAGATTCATTCTACAATTTTTTAGAATGAGCAATGCACTAGGGACCTGTAGCCATTTTGTGCGAGGCGTGGGGATGTGACACATCCTTCTGGGATAGAATTGCAAATCCCGGGCATTCTGCAAGCAATCACACACAAGATGCGCAATACTTCCAAAGGCATGTGAGAAGTACAAACTTTCCTGTCCGATATTTCACCCCGGCAGGAGCTCTTTCCAAACATGAACCATTGCTTCAAGTTCTAGGACTGCTTTTCGGCAGATGTGCCAGTAAGTGTCAGATATGTAATGGGAATGGGCACCATGTCTCTCAGACCACTGATGGTGCCCAAATTGTGCTGTCAAATGTGAACAGCTAGAGCAGAGATTGTCATCATCCAGGCCCCATCACGAAATAAGAAAGACTCAGTCGCAAGGTGGATGATGTCCGGACTGCCTCTGAAGATTTGAAGATCCAGTCATACAGCAGCTCAAGTAGGAATGCACCAATTAACTAAAGCTTCTCCCACTGGTTAAGTGTATGTGACTTTGTTCAAAATCCATCCCACTTTCAAAGCCCATATTCATGTTGGAGTTTTGCAACAGTACTACTAATCATGCGTTGCCTTATCAATTTCAATGCCCAGCTTCCCTGGAGCAAGCTCTGTGCCCACAAGTGTGCTCATTGTGTTGAGCGACAAGTTATCAGACAAGAACAGCACAAGAAAACTGCAGTACAGGAGAAAATTTCTACCTCTGTACATTTTTCTTTGGTCCACGTCAGAACCCTTGGACCATCGGGTCACCATTTCTGTTTACCTAGGCTTCTTTTTTCCTGCCACAAGCTCTTACGATTCTGAGAACCAACAGCAATCCACATATCCCTCAAGGACCATGCACTCAGCTCTTCAACCTGAAACATTAGCGTTTATTTCTCTTCCCTCCAACTGACCCGCAATGCCTTGCCACAGTAAGCTCATTCGCAAACTGCCTATTCCAAGCCTTGGTTGTTTCAGACTGTCTAATTGCACACTTTGTTGTTTGCCCATTGTGCTGCCATTTCCATCTTCCCCATAGCAACACTCCAAATACAATAGCCATCCAGAAGACTACTCTTTCCCCAGTCAGCAACTTATACCCTCCACTCCTCCCACACCCTAATAGGCATAAGTCACTTCACACCAAGAAATATTTTATCCACCAATCAATCCTTTTCAAGCAGGTCCCCACCTTCAGCACTTTTCAGCTGCAATATTCCTTCCCCAATAATGCGTAGAGTGAGAAGTACTTTCATATCCACATACATTAGATTTGTGAAGAGGGTATGAAGAGTGGATGTCATGTGAAGCAATACAAAAACAAAATGACTTCCTACCAAGCAAGACTCACCGAGGAGCCAGCAACATTGGTGACCACTGCGGTAGTTTGAGACAGTGACAGCAATGCTGAGATTGGCAGCGGCGAACTGCAAAAGAACTCTGAATGAGCACAGAACTCTGAATGAGAAAGTGGAGAGGCACTGCTTGAGAGGCTCCTGTCTGAGTATTTTAAACCAAGACTTGCACATTTCTTGTGGCGAAGAGAGGGACAGAAGCAGTGCGTCCATCAGATTGACTTTGGGTGTGAGTCTACTGGGATAAGAAACTTCTAGTTCTGACAAAGGGTCCCAGATATGAAATTTTAATTGTTTCTGTTTCTGCCTGACTTGCTGAGTGCTTCCAGCATTTTCTGTTTTTATTGCAGACTTCCAGCATCTACATTTTTTTTGATTTTCCTTTACTAGGGAACTTCCTGATCGTTTCAGGAGTCATGAAGAACAAAAGTAGATGTAGTTTGCCCATGAATTAACTATACAGGCACTGGAAAGGCAAGGGAACAGCAGACATTCTAGCGTGATTTCATCAGTTTTGGTGAGAACTGCATCAGTAGAAGAGGACAAGACACCTGTTACATTAGAAGTCTTGGTGTATACAATCAGGTGCACGGGCTTTTCAGTTCATACACAGAATGCATGGAAATATATGCTAGAGCACATAACAGCATGGTAATTGTTGGTATTAGTAAGAATGATGCTCTCAAAGCTACCCTTTTAATAGAAATGGGTTCCAGTACATACGGTAAGTTAGCACATTTTTAATGACGTAGAGAGCAAAAGCTGTTATAAAGCAGTACAAATGTTTGGAATCGCTAGGAATCAGAATTCAAATGAGACAATCAGAAAGTAATCATATTGCTCAAGGACCCATTTTGGTACTGCAGCTCTAGCGCCTTTTTAGCAACATGCACTGCTTGACCTTTACTTTTGGGTTAAACAAAGAGGAAATTCATTCAAGTTTCATCCAATGCAAGGGACAAATATGGCTGCAACTTGAAGTCATAGATTGGCTTTCAAATCAGAATCTGAGGCACGTAGCTGAGGCAAGTAGAAATTGCTGTTACTGATGTAATGGAAGCCATCCATCACAAGTATGTCAATTCAAAACAGCATTACTGATTCTCTCTGGAGTGAAGTATCACCTATTCCTATTGGACAGACCTTTTACTTAAGTCAGATCACAAGCCTTTGTTGATAGTTCTTGATCCTCAGTCAGCAATACTGTCAATGGCTATGTTGAGAAATGCAAAGGTAGGCCCTTCTCTTACTTCAATGAGATCACAAAATCAAATACATATGTTCAGAACTAAATATTATTGCAGAAATGTTGTCATGGTTACCTTATGAGAATTCTGATATAAGGAGTGAAGCATAATCTTCAGAATGAAAAGGGTAGATAATGATTTCTGGCTAAAGCAATGGAGACAGACAAGAAGAAACAAAAATACGTTGATCTAAAAGAATGATGTGAAAAAACTGTAAAAGAATGGACAGATTTAGACACATGTTCAGATAATAACATGAGACTATACTATGACTGATGACAGAAGTTATTGACAGAACAGAGTAATGTTAAATGGGGACACCAAGTTTTTGAGAAGACAAATCTTAGAAGAGCTTCACACTGAACAATCTAGTATTATGAGCAGGAAGGCAATAGCCAGATGTTTTATGGATGGGATTTGATAAGGATCTTGAAGAGCGGTGGACAAGTGTACAACTGGTTAAGATTGTACAGCCATCCCAGTGAAGACACCTTTACACCTTCACTCTTCCCCAGAGTACACATTGATTGAGAGGATCAATAACCTCTTAGTATTCATAGACTGTCATTCAAAACAGATCAAGGTGAAACAATGAAGAAGTGAATCAATGAAGATTTAAGATCCAATTTTTCATGTCATGGCCTACTTGAACAAACTAGTCTCATCCTGTTTTGTTCATTTCTGTTTCAGCACTTCATGAAACAAAATAGTATTAAAACATATTTATTTCAGCCTTTCATTCAATGCCAAATGAATCAGTGAAAATTACATTACAGTAAGAAACAAGGAATAAAGGGGTATTCAGATTTAACAAGAAGACATAAATTACAAGATTTTACTAAATTAAAGACCAATGCCAAGTTACTAATGTGTCGAAGACTCAGAACACAAATGAGCTTAATCTTGCCAGGATTTGAGGAGAATGGAAGAGAAACAGCTGATTTAGAAAGAAAATTATGACTTAAGTTGTGGAGAGAAATAACTTACAGAGTTTTTATATAAACACCAACTAGTAAACCCAACACTTAGAAATGGGATGATGGAATGGTTGTTTAAGTAGGAAGGACAAAAAGAAATCTTGTGAAAATACAAGATAAAATTAGAAGCATGGAAGTACATCACTTAATTCTTACTGGAGAGACAGAAAGAATATTGAAGAGTTCTATGATTATGAGCATATGCTGGAAACCAAGAAAACAGTGGATTCTACTGAAATGAGTCAGGATGTGACATCTTCCTTGTCAAGGAGTGGATATAAAACCAAACAGACAAAATTCTTTAAGATGAAAGAGACTAAAAAGTCTGTCAATAATGTGAACATGTGAATCACTCATTTCAAAAAGAGGAAAGCATGTAGTATATGCGATGCATGCGATATGCACAGGGTAGTTAGTGGAATAAACAATACATGTTCTAACAGTGCATCCTCTGTGATTCTTTATCTTCCCTGAAGCATTCAGTTATAATAAGCATGTACACATACATCAGAAGCAGAGAATTCACTTCTGACCCAAAACTGAGAATATTAAAATGGACCCTGAGCTACCATTCCTCTGCCACCAAATTTCAGCCAAACATCCTCCCCCCTCTGCATCCCCAATCATATACACTGCCCTTACTACATTTCCCTCACCCTTCCCATCATATTCACCTACCTCCAATCTATAATAAGAACACAAAATGTTGGAAGGTAGCATCTGTGGAAAGAGATAATGTTTCAGGTCGAAGGCCTTTCATCAGAATTCTACAATCCTGTCTTTGATTATCTTCCTGTTCCTGTAACACTTCCTGACCTGAATAATGTATGGTGCAAGTGTGCAGGAGAATGGATCACAACTATGTATCTGAAAAAATGTAAATTGATTACATTAGAATTTCTCAATGGAGAACAAAAAAAAGTGTAATTGGAACTTGATTCAATTTGGGAGTTGGAGAAGAATTTTCTACAGAGGAATGTTGGACTCATCCTATCACAGACATTCTCTTTGTTCTACATATCCCTCCCCTACCATCCCTCCTACTAAAAACCTACTTGCATCTCTCTTTACCTGTTCTGACAACGGGTCACAGAGCCATGACATTGACTGTTTCTCTTTCCACAGATGCTGCCTGACTTGCTGAGTTTTTCCAGAATTTTCTGTTTTTGTTTCAGATTTTGAGATCTGCAGTTTTTTGATTTCTATTTTCTATGGGTTTCTTCTAAATTCACCTGACGTGTTTTCATTGTGTTTTGCACCGGCCACAAGATTGCTGATAGTTATGGTGCAGTGTAGGGGTTAACAGTGTGTGTGCACAATTTTCACCACATGAAACAAAGCCAATGATCTTTTCTTCTCTCTTTTCATTTCTCACTTTGACTTGGACAATGTTAGATCTGGATATGGCATTTAAAAGGTTGCACATTACTAAAATAAAAATATCACATGTAAGTTGGAAAAGTCAAGCTGTTACTGTAAGCCAGTTAATATTTTTGG
Source organism: Pristis pectinata (assembly GCF_009764475.1). Classification (NCBI taxonomy): domain Eukaryota; kingdom Metazoa; phylum Chordata; class Chondrichthyes; order Rhinopristiformes; family Pristidae; genus Pristis; species Pristis pectinata. The sequence continues at coordinate 105,048,847 of NC_067405.1, read as the reverse complement.
CACACCTTTGGTGAGGTTACAGCTACAATTTTGCTGTAAACCCTAAGTTTGAATAAAATTCATACTTAAAGTTTTCTTGTCATTGAAATCCATTTTTCCCATAACAAATGAAGTTGAAAAGAGGTAAAAATGACGCCACTTTGCAGTTCAACCGCTTTTCGAATTTTGGACCAATGCTTGAATTCCCTACAATGACAGGAAACTATCAAAAGACCTCTCCTGCTGGCACAGAGCTTAACGAACTTCCAATAAAGAAGAAACATGCAATTTAAAAAATAGCATTGTTTGATTCCACAACACCCCCTACATGTGCACCAGCGCCTCTACTTCCTCAACAGGCTCAAGAAATTTGGCATGTCCCCTTTGACCCTCACCAATTTTTATCAATGCACCATAGAACGCATCCTATCAAGATGCATCACAGCTTGGTATGGCAACCGCTCTGCCCATGACCGCAAAAAAATGCAGAGAGTTGTGGACACAGCCCAGCACATCACGGAAACCAGCCTCCCTTCCATGGACTCTGTCCACACTTCCTGCTGCCTCAGTAAAGCAGCCAGCATAATCAAAGACCCCACCCACCCTGGACATTCTGTCTTCTCCCATCAGGCAGAAGATACAAAAGTCTGAAAGCATGTATCAACAGGCTCAAGGACAGCTTCTATCCTGCTGTTAAAAGACTCTTGAATGGTTCCCTAGTACAGTAAGATGAACTCTGGACCTCACAATCTACCTCATTATGACCTTGCACCTTATTGTCTACCTGCACTACACTTTCTCTGTAACTGTAACACTTTATTCTGCACTCTTACTATTTTACCTTGTACCTCAATGCACTGTTGTAATGAATTGATGTGTATGAACATTATGCAAGACAAGTTTTTCACTGTACCTCAATATATATGACAATAATAAACCAATTTATCACGGCTTGGTATGGCAACTGCTCTGCCTGAGACTACAAGAAACTGGAGAGAGTTGTGGACACAGCTTAACACATTACACAAACCAGCCTCCCCTCCTTGGACTCCATCCACATTTCTCGCTGCCTTGGTAAAGCAGCCAGCATAATCAAAGACCCCACCCACCCCAGACATTTTCTCTTCTTGCCCCCTCCCATCAGGCAGAAGATACAAAAGCCTGAAAGCACGTACCACCAGGCTCAAGGACAGCTTCTATCCCGTTGTTATAAGACCATTGAACTGTCCCCCAGTACAATAAGGTGGACTCTTGACCTCACAATCTACCTCATTATGGCCTTGCTCCTTATCATCTGCCTGCACTGCATTTTCTCTGTATCTGTAAAACTTTATTCTGCATTCTGCTATTGTCTTCCTTTGTACTACCTCAATGCACCGTTGTAATGAAATGATCTGTATGGATGCTATGCAAGACCAAGCTTTTCACTGTACACATAACAATAATAAACCAATTTACCAATTTATTTACTTGCAGCTAATTTAAATTTGCACAGTGGCATCGTGCTTGCACTAAGAAATACTGGATCAGCGAGGCACAGGAAAAGATGTCAATCATTGAAACTTTACAATGCAGTATTTTATAAGCCTTGATATCTGGCAACACATGTCAGAAACGTAGGTGTTTGCTGTCTACAATTTTCAATGACTTACAACAGAATCAAAAGGTCTGGCATTCCCTTTCTAAATCCTTCAGCTCACTTCTCACCTCTTTTAAGGTGCTCATTGACCAAGCTTTCAATCAGTCATCCTAACTGTACCTCTGTGTGGCTTAATATCAAACTGCTCCCTCTCCTGACTTGACCAAGCTGGTGTCCAACCTCTCCTCTTGTTTGACGACACTGCTTTGGTCTTGACCTTTTTTATCTGGAGCTCAATGGAGATTAACTGGTATAATGCGGTATTTTAAGATGTACCTGTCACCTGGCAACATGTATCAGAAATGCAGGTATCTTCTTTCCAGAAATTATACTTACACATGTAACCAATTGTATTAATCTGTAGTTTAAAGTGGACACCATTTTCAAGTCATCCAAACAAGTTACATTATGGGGATAACATGGAAATAAGATACATTTATCCTTGCATATTAAATGCCTTGTAAATGTTCAAAGATCGTTATCAGCACTGACTGGAGAAGATAATTTCTCCCATGTCACTGCAATTGGGCTTTGTTTTGAATCATATTTCTGCCCAACAACTGAATGAAATTCTGCAACATCTAACTGCAAAATACTTTTGTCCACTGGATGGAGCATAACCAATATTTCAGCAGATTCAGCAAACATCACTTCTCTGAATAGATTCTTATTCCACTATTAGAAGCAGTTTACATGGCAGAAGATCCCACTTTGCAAATATTTTTCAAACAAAGTCTGAAATTAACCAATGTTGAAAGTCATGGCAGATGGCAATAATGGCAATTTATTTCTAGTTGCAGGAAATCAAATAGAAAGTGACATAACAGGAATCATTTCCTCATCCTGAATGCGAGACAGAAAAATGATGATCCATTGCTGCAAGTAGACATTTAGTTTGTTAATATCCATTAAATCCATAGAACCATAGAACAATACAGCACAATACAGGCCCTTTGGCCCACCATGTTGTGCTGACCTTTAAACCACACCTAAGACTATCTAACCCCTTCCTCCCACATATCCCCCTATTTTAAATTCCTCCATATGCTTATCTAACAATCTCTTGAACTCGATCAACGTATCTGCCTCCACCACTACCCCAGGCAGCGCATTCCATGCACCAACCACTCTCTGGGTGAAAAACCTCCCTCTGATATCTCCCTTGAACTTCCCACCCATTACTTTAAAGCCATGCCCTCTTGTATTGAGCATTGGTGCCATGGGAAAGAGGCGCTGGCTGTCTACCTATTCCTCTTAATATTTTGTATACCTCTATCATGTCTCCCCTCATCCTCCTCTCCAAAGAGTAAAGCCCTAGCTCCCTTAGTCTCTCTTTATAATCCATACTCTCCAATCCAGGCAGCATCCTCGTAAATCTCTTCTGCACCCTTTCCAATGCTTCCACATCCTTCCTATAATATCCTTCCTAAAATCATACAATGTTAGGATGGCTTCAAACTAAAAAACAATTCTTTTCAATCTTCATAAACCAACCTAATTCACACATTTTGCTTCAAATCAAACATCCTATTCCTCAACAATCTTCAGTATCACTGCAACAGAATAGGTGAATCATTCCACCTCCATGCCATTTGGTACTTTTAACTGTTCAAAGACATGGTTCCATTGTATTAGCTACCACTTCATCATTGGTGGCTCTGCCTTTAAATACTCTCAACCAATATTTCTGATCTTTATCACTCTTGGTTTCAACAGGAAACCTCACACCTAAGAATTGGTTTTCCATCCAGATTTACTCCTCTTACCCCCTTCAATGTCCAAATGTGTTGAAGGTTTGAACTTTGACGAAAGGCTAAGTTTGCAGATGACATGAAAAGTAGTTGCGTTGATGATAGTGAAAAGGGGAGTCTAAGGTTACAGAACGATATCCATCAGCTGGTAGTAAGGGTAGGGCATATACCATGAATTGTAAGGCCCAAGGCAGTATTAAGGAACAAAGGAGTGTAAAATCCAGGAGAATGACAGTGCTTTGGGAAGGCTGCTCCAACCCAATGACCTCTGCATTTTACTGAGGTAAGATAAGGCGTGAACATCCAACCTATTCCAGGAGATATTAACGCCTCCCCCTTTTTTATTTTTTCCTCTCTCCTCCTCCCTTAATCCTCTCCCTCCTGATCCTACAGTCCTCCCCTTTTTTTGTCCCCCTTCCCACCCTCCCTCCAGCCCCCTTCACCCACCCTTGTCCCCTTCCCCCTCCTGGCTCCATCCACCCACCACACACTTCCACCCCTCCTCCACCCCACCTGGTTCTGACTGTCATTCACCTCTCCCTTCTCCTCTAATTGTTCCCATTCTCACCTCCTTTACTTATCCAAATCCAGCACCGGTAGCCCTTTGTATTCCTGCTTATCTCCCTCCAGCAGCTGTCTCCCATCTTCATCCTCCCCTCCCCTTTCCCCATCTGTTTTTTTTCTTTTTCCTCTCTCTCTCTCTCTCTCTCTCTCTCTCTCTCTCTCTCTCTCTCTCTCTCTCTCTCTCTCTCTCTCTTTGTCTGCCTCCATTCTATCATTCCCCTGCCAGTCTTCCAATTCCACCCCCGCTCACTTCCTACCTGTCATCTTACACCCCTCCTCAGTCCACCAATCATCTCAAAATCTTTTCTCGCCACTCCCCTTCTCCTCTCTAAGTTGGCCATCTTGCCTCTCCACTCTCAGGCCTGATGCAGGATTTCGACCTGAAACATTGACTATTTCTTTCCTCCCACAGATGCTGCTCGAGCCACTGAGTTCCTCCAGCAGACTGTTTGTTGCTTAACATTTTAAATATGTTAACAAGGCAGAAATCTCCAATTCACTCAATCCCCAGAAATCCCAACAGCTGCAGCAGGCTGTCAACATGTCTTCTTTGTAATCCTTGAGGGCCAGGAGGAGCAGGAGTGCCTTCTTCTTACAACCCAAGCTCACCCACCATCCATCTCCAACCCACCATAAAAAGCATCCCACCCACCTCCCCCCACACCCCGCCCCTCAGGTCAGTGATTGGAACCCACCTACCCCACACCAACATTTGTAATCACTGACTCCCTTTGGAACGAAGGTCAGGGCCATATGGTCTTGCAGTCTGCCTCACAGTACTGTCTGACCCATTGGAAGCCAAGCCTGCCGATTAAGCTGACCTCCTGAAGGAGGACCATCAGGCCCAAAAGGTGTGCATCGTGCAGTAAAAACTCCACAACATGACAGGAAGACCCCAACTTATGGGCTTTCAGCTTGAAATTCCACACCCCCTATGTAATCAACCGAGCCAATGACACCACTGTTCTATAACAGAAGGATAAATTAAAGGTTGTTGGACAGCAGCAAGCATCACAAATCCATTAAAATCTAGATATAGTAAAAACAATCCAAAGTTGAAAACAGATTTTGGGTAAGAAGCCAAATGACAAAGGATCACAGGAAGCATTTCTACCATAAATAGCACCTACAGTCAAACAAAATAAGAAACAGGATAATTAATTTGATCATGGAGCATTAAATGGTTCACATTCCTGAAGACAATTCATTCAGGACATCATGCAGTATCTGGAAAATAATCGAGGAAATACTCAGCAAACCTTGCCAGTCCAGGAACATCACTGCGAATAACCTTCAATAAATGAGCAATAAGACATTTTGCTTTATCTTTATTGCAGTCTCCTTCTGCATTGTGTTCTGACACAGTCATTCTTGCAAGACTGGGTGCTGTTTTATGTTTGATGTGTGAAATTTCTGCACAATTTTCAAAACAGTCTTTATGCAAAATGAACAGATGGTAGAACAAAATAGGCTAGTAACGTAATGACACATTACTCATTAGAATGAAACACTTTGCTTGGTTGTTGGAGTTTTTCACTCTTACAGGGTTGCTTATAATTTGTACCTGTTGAAAAAAGCCAGCCATTGAAAGTTTTTTTCAATTCATTGGTTCATAGGAAAGGTCAATCCAGTTGAAATAATGTCCCTGTATGTGTTCAGTTCACACACTGATTGGTAAGCTGTGATATTTTGGCCATTGGCTATTCTATCAAAGTAACATTTTTTAAACATTTTTTGCACCACTTTGAATCATACCTTTTCAAAAGATTTTTTTCTTAAGTCAAAAACCAAGTAGATGACAAAAAAAAGACTTGCGTTCATGTAGTATCTTTCTCAGCCCCATCAGGGGATCCCAAAGGATTTTACAGCAATTAAATAATTTTGAAGATTTGACACTATGGTAATATAAACATTGCAATAGCCAATATTCACATAGCAAACCCTCACAAACAGCAATATGACAATCTGTTTGATATGAAAAATAAAACAGAATATTTTGTCATTTTCCCTTTGGATAAATATTACACAAGAGATAGCTCTCCCACTCTTCTTTCAAGGATTCCAAGGGCATCTTTTAAATCCACCTGAGTGAACAGATGAGGCTTTGGTTAGTCTCATCCAACACATAGTATCTCTCCAGTGCACTGCTTCCTCAGTACCACACAGGAATGTCAGCCTTATTCTTTGTACCAGTCTCTGGAATGGGATTTGAACCTAAAACCGTCTGACTTAAAGGCAAAAGTGCTTCCTTCTGAGACACACAGATACCAATCTTAACTGTACATAAGATAACAAAAAATGTATTTTCCTTGTAAGGGATGATGTTTAATTATATACAGCTCTAACATGACAAAGCTGATGTCAAATCCATCTGAGCCATCTGCAACACCATGCTTAATTTTGAATTCCAATTATATACTGGTGCTGTGCTTTAAAATGGTCTCCTTTCACAATATCATATTATTTCCATTTTACAATGACTTAGGCATCTGAGCATTTTTTTCTGATATATACAGAAAACATATGAATGCATACAATTTTAGAATTTTGTGGGATATCCATTAGAAGAGCAAAAATCCATACAATTATGTAACTACAGGTCAAAAACTGTGTGTTAATTTAGGTATTCAATATAACTTCTTATTCTATCAATATGTAATAATAATCCAGCATTCACTTCAGCTCATCAAGATATTTAGGACAGGCATTATAGGAAAATAGTTTCAATGGAACTTCATGTTACACTTAGCCCAAATTCTGTATTGATTGCCAAGATGACAAGGATACTCTGACTGCCCCAGTGTAACACTGATAATTAAAAAAATAATAGAAAATGCTGGAAATACTCTGTAGGTCAAGTGGCATATTAGAAACAGAATTAAAATTTCAGGTCAGGTCAATGACCTTTCATTGGAACGAGGAAAAACTTATAAATTAAACATATCTTGCAGATAAGGAGAAAGGGAGTGGGGTCAAGAGACTGAATAACCCAAAAAGGTAGTGGTGCCAAGTGAGAGAGGATGGTAAGTTTGTTACTTGCAAATGAACTGTCCAGAGGCTGTAAACAGAAACTGAGCAGAAAGAGAAAAATACCAATGCTAGAACTATGAAATACAAACTACTGTGGCTGCTGAAAATCTTAAATATAAGAAAATAGAATACTAGAAATATTCAGTATGTCAAACATCATCCATGGAGAGAAAAAACTGTTAACATTACAGATTAATGACTTTCATCAAAATTGGCGAGTCCTTGCACAAGTTGGAAAGACTGGTTATTTGAAATTGTTGAATTCAGTGCTGACTCTTGAGGGCTGCAGTGTGCCTACTCTCCCTAGGACCAAGTTTCTCTGGTTCCTTTGATTCACAATACACAATACACAATTCCTGAGATGCCTTTGGTATTCCTTAGCGGAGGCTACTCCTCCACCATATTTGGCAGAGTTCACAACCACATCAGTTCCAATTCTGCCACTTCTACTCTCTCTATATCCTTCGACCCAGAACAAGGTAGATTCCCCTAACCTCACTTTCCCCCGACCAATCTTCTAATTTCTTTGTAATCTTTCCCTCCCTTCCCCTTTCCAACATTATGAAAGAACCATTCCCTCTGCCGCTCTGATTCACTCTTCCATCTCCACCAACTTCTCCCCTTCTCATAGCACCTTCCCATTCAACCATCCGACATGCAACACCTGTCATTTCATATCTTCCCTTCAGGGACCCTGTCATTCCAGGTTAAGCAGTAATTAACTTGTACTTCCAATTTAGTATACTGTATTCAGTGCTCACAACATGGTCTCTTCTGGCTTAAGGAAACCAACTCAGTCAAGGGATTGAGTACAAAAGTTGGGATGTCATGTTACAGCTGTACAAAATGTTGGGGATACCACACTTGGAGTATTGTGTGCATTTCTAGTCACCATACTACAAGAAGAAGGTTAATCAGGTAGAGAGGGTGCAGAAAAGATTCACGAAGATGTTACCAGGACTGGACGGCTTTTGTTATAAGGAGAGAATGGATAGGTTGGGACTATTTTTCTTGGAACAAAGGAGGCTGAGTGGTGACCTCACAGACCTTTATAAAATCATGAGGAGCATCAATAAGGTGGATGGTCACAGTCTTTTACCCAAGGTAGGGGAGTCTAAAATTAGAGGCATAGGTTTAAGGTGAGAGGTGCGAGCTGCCAGATGAAGTGGTAGAGATTGGTACAATTACAACATTTAAAAGATATTTGGACAGGTGCACGGATAGGAAAGATACAGAGGGATATGGGCCAAAATTGGGCAAATGGGACTAGCTCAGAGAGACATCTTGGTCGACACGGACAAGTTGAGCTGAAGGGTCATTTCCATGCTGTTATTCAATCTCTCTTGGTCTCTACCATATCAGAGACAATCTTCTTGTTCTCTTCACCTCTTCCATGACTTAATGAGGTACAGTACAAGAACAACTGGCATGTTCGTTGAAACCAATCCTGCGCTTTTAGACTGTGTCACTGAGAGGCATTTGGGTTGGCAAATGATTTAGTATATTGCTAGAGGTTTCATCATATATCCTGCACCATTCCCATACTCCCAACCCAGTGAAACTGTCCATTTCCCATCTTCTAACACTTTTTGTGACTAATTAAAAATGATTCAAAATATTCTTGCACAACATTTTAACTTTTCTTCTTAATTGCCTGCACCAGAATCCAAGATGGTCCTTGGCATTCTACAGATCAAAAAGAGAGAGCGGGCAGAAGGCTCAAATGTAGAGCCATAGAGCATATCAGAGCTTAAAATGCTGGCAGAAAAGAAGAAGCCACTGCAGTGCAGGTAAATGGGATTAGTATCATGGGTATTTGATGGTCAGCATGGGCATAATGGGCTGAAGTGCCTGTTTCTGTGCTGTATGACTCCATGACATTCACACTGGACTGAACTTTCCAACAGTGGGGGTGTGTTTTACTGTCTGAAAGTCTGTATGTTAAATAGGCTCCAATTATCAAAATCCATTGTCTTCCAAAGTGCTTGAGAAAATATTCATAATTAATGCAAAGCACTGAGAACGTAACAGTTTGCATTTGCTGACATACCAAATATCGTTGTTCTTTTTCTGATGTTGATATTGGAAAGAATATCATTAATGCAAACTGCTAATCAGTTTTATGATCAGACCGAAATAAACATCTAAAACTTTCTCAGTCACTCCTAAGCTGAACTTGGACAGAAAGGCTAGGATAAAAGATCAGGATCCCTAGCTTTGATTGCTGTTATGCAAACTGCTAAAGAGCGTGCCAGCGTGAAGCCTGGGTGGCAGAAGGCTGGGCTTAAGTGTGATGCACTTCATGATCAAATATCTGCTGATGCCAACTTATCTAGATGTACGCTTGAAGAATGGTGTCATCATTAGTCCCTGATATTTGTGTCCCAGGGAATGTGATTATCTTCAAGAGAAATTATTGGTGAAATATGTCCTCCAGGGCAATGACAGATCATAAAAGTTGATCATCAAAACATTGGACAAATTCTATTTCAATAGATATACTTCAGAAATAAATGCTAAGAGGCTAGTTTCTATTGTTCTAGATGTGGTGAAAGTATAATCTGCCCTTTATTTTTCTTTCCAATTCCAGTGGAGCTAAGGTGTAGCAGAAATTCCCCACCAGATTTGATGAAATTTTAGTATTAATTTTCATGTAATATTCCTTCACAACTTTTTATTTGTCAAAACACATTCTTAAACACGAGTTAGGTAGAATGGACCAGGAGCTAAAGGATGCCCAAAGGTTTCTGTGAAATCTAAGATTCTTGGTAGAAATAGTTTAAAATAACACGTTTTGGATTATATGGATTTCTATTATCAAGTCAGACCGGTGCAAATTACAATATCTCGATGTATCCCAACTGGTCTTTCCAAAAAGTAGTGCTACACAAATAATGGCTAATCTGATTCCAATCTCATCTGCTGTCATGCACCTCTACCGCCAAATTATGTGAAACAGTATCTGAATGCAGAAAGTTCAACCAAGAATCTATTTTAATTCTAGTTAGGAGCTTACATTAAATGGTATGAATTACTTTTAATTCATGTGTTAATTCATTAGTATTGTGGGCAAAGCATCCTCCCCTGTTCTTACCTTTAGCTGGACCAGGTGGACATCAACATGCTTATTCTCAGTATCCTGCTGCACAGAATAGGTGAGGTCTCTAACTCGCTCTGACGTCATCCGAAGCCAGTTTTCAATTTCTGGCAGATGTAAGACAACTTTCCAGTCTGCACCAGTGTGAAGTGGAGGAGGCTTCTCATAGCGCTGGATAGCATCAAATTCTTTTATCCTTCTCTCATCCTCTGGTTCTTCTAAAGGGGTCATGTTTGTGATCATGGGAGACGAGTCGGTTCCCGTGGCATCCAGCTGTTGGCTCCTCATGGGGGACAGTATGATACTCATGGCTGTTTGGGTAAAAGCCACATGAGAATCCTTATGAGTTCAGATGAGATGTAAGGTAAGATATTTATTTACTTGTCACATGTACATCGAAACACACAGTGAAATGCGCCTTTTTGCATTACTGAGAATGTGCTGAGGGAAGCTCGTAAGTGTCGCCTCTCTTCCGGCGCCAACATATCAATGCCACAGCTCCTAACTTGTACGTCTTTGGAATGTGGGAAGAAACCAGAGCACCCAGAGGAAACCCACGCAGACAGGGAGAACGTACAAACACCTTACAGACAGTGGCGGGAATTGAACCCAGGTCGCTGGCACTGTTATAGTGTTATGCTAACCGCTACACTAACTGCACAGACCAAAGAAAATAAATGCAAATGTTAGAAAAAGCTAAATCAAAATCTAAGTAAATTTGATCTGATTCTTAGCTCTCTGGATCAATTTAGTTCAATTCCTTTCCATCTTAAGACAGATTTTTAATGCTTTCTGAGAAATATTTAATGGCACAAAACATGCCAGGATGTGTCACACAGGATCTGATTAATGGAACATATTGTTAATGTGTTTTGCAATTTATCTTAAAAGGAAAGAGGAAGGGCACTTAAGTAAAAAAAAGGAATTCTACATCTCTGTGGTCCTAAATAATTTACTGTGAATGCATGACATACAAATTCATTGCAACTTGACCCTTTGAATGTGGGAACCTCACAAAAATTATTTCGAAAAGAGATTAGAGAACCCAGGAATGTTATTATCCATTATCGGACTCCCAAGATAATACAATGTAGTGCTTATGAAAGTAAAATAATACAATACCAATGGAATGCAACCATGCAGTTCTAAGCCATGTTGTATTTCTAAGCTGCATTGAGTGATACGATCTCAGTCAGATTGACAGGAGAAGCACTGCAGTTGAAAGTAGAACACGTGAGTTGGAGGAAAGATCAGACAGTGTTTCCATCCTCAATCACAATCCAGCAATTCCGCACAACAAAATGCATTGTTGGCAAAGGAACAACAGACAGAGGTGTGCCTGACTCTCATCTCTCCTCAAACCCAATGGTCACAAACTACTGAAAATCACTTTGACAGAATAATTAAAGAACAAAAGATTATGCTCCTCCAACGAAGTCAAATGGTAGGTGATATGGAAGTTCAGCTGTGATCTTATTGAATGGCAGGTCAAACAATTGCATCTCCTACTACTACTTCTTCTGTATCATAAATCTTAGCTCATTAACTTTATGGTTCATTATAAATAATCTATTTCACCTGGTTTCGTTATTATCCTTGCTGTCCTTTTTTATCAAAATAATTGGGTTTTAGGGCATTGACAAGACTACCTTCATTGCAAACCTCGGTTGTTCTGACCAGATGGTGGTAGATAACATTAAGATCATATTGAGATTATAAGGTGACCTCAACCAGTGACAATGAAGAATGACAACAGCTATCCATATCAGACTTGGATCTCTTTTGCTTGATAAACCAGTTAAAAAATAATACATGGAAAACGCATAATTTCATAACATTAAAGGTAAACTGCAACTTTGTTCACTACATGTTATTTATGTTTCATATCATTTATATTTCAGTATATTTTATTCTGATATAAACAGTGGAAAAGCTATGTGGTAGTAATTTTAGTATTTTCCACTTAGCAAGATATGATGCCAAATGTAATTTATGTTGAAACTTTTGCCTTTGTGAGTCACATAAATTTGTACGATGGAACATCAGAGACTATGCAGGAAGTTTAGTTTCATGCTGCAAATAATTTGCAAATGTCCCAAGTTTCTGACACTGTTCAGACTGAGGATTTGAAAACAAAACAAAAACTTTTCTCTTGTCTTATTCTGGAACAAATCACTGTTGAAGCAGAATCCATGATTCGTTTGAAAGGAAATTATTTCCTTGCAAAAGAGCACTCTAGGGTACTGGAACAAATGAGGAAATGGATTAGATAACAGAGAAGCTGTTGACTGTGTTCAGAAAAGTATGTGATTTATAGGCCATTTTTGTTACCTAAACATTCGCAATGGGATCCTTGAGTTCCAGGGAATCCCTAAGGTTATCAAATTTCCATTTGCCTGTCATTGGACTTATGCATTTGCATCTGTTGACTTATCGGGTGGCTGGCATTTCTGAGAATGTGTCCATATTTTTTTGGAACTGCCTGGGAGTGTCTCAGAATTTCAAGACAGTATCTGGAAATATTTTTTGCAGGAGATTCCACAGAGCATGTCATTATTTACACGTTACCACAGAGTTTTTCTACTTCTCCCTGAGAATCTGTCTCAATCCCAACCACAGACATCAACATATTTTAAATACTTTACTTCATTCTGGATTCCCTTTAGAAATGACCTACCTAGCAATTCTCCTTAAAGGAGATCATCAGTTGGTAAATAGGTAGGAACAGACTAATGCAAGATATAAACCAGGTAATACAGCCCTCAAGCTTGTTCCACCATTCAGTAAGAACATGGCTGATCTAATATTAGCCTCCATTTCACTTTTGCCCTGTTCATTCATGTTCAATGCACCATCCTGGCTATATATTCACACTTAGATCTCCTTAGGTCTCTTTTACCATGCTTTTTAAATCCACTTACCTTCAACCTTTTCTCTCTTTAACTTACCTGTGGATTTTTATTGATACTGATGATCAGTATTGACCTGGAATATTAACTTATTCCTGAAGATCTCTACAGATTGCCAGGGTGATCTTGATGTTTTTCTACCTGCAATGAAAGAACAATAAATAAGTACATATTGAAAGCAGTGATGTGAGGATGAGTTCAATTTAATACCCTCTGATTTACATATAAACAACAGCTTCAACCTATTGACAGCCACTTTTGGAAATGGATTGGATGAGCTTAAACTATGTTTTATACTTTTCTTAAACTACAATTCATTCAACATACAAAGAATTTCTCACAGAACTGCTTAGATATTACTTAATACAACAGGACAATTTCAAGATGGGACAAAGGCAATTTATTTCCCTCTTGTCACTCCAAAGCAAATATCTATATACGATTTTTGTGGAATCATTTAACTGCCTTTCAAATATAGATTAATTCAATATCTTTATAGAACAGTACAGCACAGAACAGGCCCTTCGGCCCACAATGTTGTGCCGACATAGCTATTCCCTCCTATGTACAGAATGCCCATATCCCTCTATTTTCCTCTCATTCATGTGCCCATCCAAGCCCCTCTTAAAAGTCCCCAATGAATTTGTCTCCACCACCCTATCAGGCAACACATTCCAGGCACATTCAGTAAAAAATGTACCCCTCACGTCTGTTCTGAACCTACACCCTCTCACTTTAAATGCATGCCCTCTGGTATTGGATCGCTCAATAATGGGGAAAAAGTTATTGCTTGTCCACCCTTTCTACGCCCCTCATAATTTTATACACTTCCAACAGATCACCGCTCAGCCTCTGCCGCTCCAAGGAAAAGAGCCCAAGTTTGTCCAGCCTCTCCTGATAGCACATGAATCAGTCAGCTTCAGTAATCATTTTGAGAGCATATTTTTACAAAGATTATTATTTGGAACAAATATTTAAGCAAATATTTGCTGAATTTTCAATGTGGATAGGTTCATTGCCTATCATTCTTTGCTTGGAGGCCTTAAGGAGGACAGAATGCAAAACTAAACTAAAAATGTGAGCCGTGGTTCAGTTAATAGCATTTTCCTTTTGAGTCAAAAGATCATGGCCTCAAATGTTAATCCTAATATTTGGGCACAAAAATGTAAACGAACACTCCAGTGAAGCACTGACGAAGCAGCACACTACCTGAGATTCTATCTTTCAGATGAGATGTTAAGCCATCTGCTCTTTCAGATGACTGTAATAATTCCCATGACACTATTTTGAAGAAGGGTTTATCCCACAACCACATCTTAAAAACATATTATCTGACCCTGCACTCATGTTGGAAGCTTGCTCTGTGCAAATTAGCTGCTGTGTTTCCTATCTTACAATAATAAGACAGGAAACACTGGAAGTACTCATTGGGGCATCCTGATAGGGAGATAAACATGAAACATTAGTTTTTTGAAACTCAACAAACCTTATTTTCGTCAATCAAAAGATTTCATATCTAGAGTTCAAACTGCTGCAAACCAAGATCCAAAGGTCATGAGGCAATAAGAGATGTGGGAAGACAAATGGATATAAGAAAAAGAGGAAAAGGTAACTACAAGGGAAGCCAAGTGGTAGTGGAAAGGCAAACCACATTTCTAATGAAAGTGTCCTTAGCATCTGTGTTCTGAACAGTGCTGTTCTTGTGTACATAAATAACTTGATAGTAAATGAAATCTAATGTCAAAAGCAGGCCATACAATTTTGGTCATTGAGATGCAAGGAATCAGTCAAATCCTGGCAACAGCACAGAAGACTGGACCATGATACGGTGTTATGCTCTTGTTAGAGTTCAAGAGGGGAACTCAAGAGCATAGTCCGAAGATCCAAGGAACATCTTATTGCATTTATTGATTCATAAGTGTATGCCAACTCCATCCTCAACACAGCTTTCTGGGAGAGCCATAAAAAGCTCTTCATGGATCAGATGTCTTTCATCATGCAACAACACGACTGCATGTGACAACGAGGCAAAATTCAAGTATCTGGGAGACCCATAGCTCCTTTGGAGGAAGGAATCAGTCTCATGGTATATGTATCTCACTCTGTGAAAAGACATTAATTAAACAATTGATGAGGAACAATGGTGGTTCATGCCAGTGGATTTGGATGTCTATAATATCAGTCTAACAGCTCGCATCTACCTTTCTACCATGATTGATTAATTAACTCATGATAAAACTGATTTTATTTTTATTCATTTGTTTTTGGGATATGGCTGCTGCTGGCAAGGCCAGCATTTATTGCCCATTAATAATTGTCCTTGAAAAGGTACTCTCACCATGCCACTCAGGAGGAAGTTCAAGTATATAGACCCAGTGATAATGAAAGAACAGAGATATATTTTTAAATCAGAATGTGTGCGACTTCAAGAGAACCTGCAAGCATCAGTTTTCCTATTCACTTTCCGCCATAGTCCTTTTGGGTCACAGTGATCATAGATTTGAGGGATGGTGTTGATGTAGCCTGGGTAACAATTTGTAGATGGTTGTGTCGGTGATAGACGGAATGAATGTTTAAGGTGGTGCGTGGGATGGCAATCAAGTGGGCTGTATTGTTTTGTATCATATTGAGTTTCCTGAGAACTGTCAGAGCTTCACTCAACCATCGAGATTGAGAATATTCCATTACTCTCCTGACTTATGCCTTGTAGATTGTGGAAAGGCTTTGGAATGTCAGGAGGTGAGATACTTGCCATTGGATACTCAGCCTCCCACCTGTACTTGCAGCCACAGCATTTATGTGGCTGGTCCACTTCCGCTTCTGGTCAATGGAGACATCCAGAATAAAGGTGGTGGGAGACTTGATGATGGTAATGTCACTGAATGTCAAGGATGAGTGGTTAAACTATCCCTTATTGGAGATAATGATTGCTTGGCACTTATATGGCACAGATGTTTCTTACCACTTATCAATCCATGCCTGAATGTTGTCAAAGTCCTGATGCTTGCAGGCATGGACTGATTTATTTTATTTGGAATTGTGAATGGAATTGAACACTGCATGATTATCAGTATACATCCCCACTTCTGATCTTATGATGGAAAGATGGTCATGAATGGAACAGTTGAAGATGTTTGTGCATGTTCCCTGAAGAACTCCTACAATAATGTCCTTGGGCTGGAATGATTAACTTCCAATGCATGAAGGATGACTCCAATCATTAGATGGTTTCTCCCTTGATACCCATTCTCTTCAGCTTTACCAGGGTTCCATGATGCCACACTCGGTCAATTGTTGCCTTGATGTCAAGGGTAGTAACTCTCACCTTGCCTCTGAAATTCAGCCCTTTGTTCCATGTTTGGATCAAGACTGTGATGAGGTCTGGAGTCCGGTGATCCAACCAAGTGGACATTGGTGAACAGGTTACTGATGAGTAATTGCTACTTTACAGCACTATTAACAACACCTTTCATCCTTAGTTTATGATTGAGAGCAAAGTCATTGGAAACGAATTAGCCAGGTTGGATCATAATGGAAGTCATTATCTGGAGTCTGGGAATGAGATCACTTAAAATTAATGGTTTATGTCAAACGTAATTGAAACAGGGAGATAACCAGCTGTTTTT
Source organism: Pristis pectinata (assembly GCF_009764475.1). Lineage (NCBI taxonomy): Eukaryota > Metazoa > Chordata > Chondrichthyes > Rhinopristiformes > Pristidae > Pristis > Pristis pectinata. The sequence goes on along the minus strand of NC_067405.1, from coordinate 105,032,252 downwards.
GAAACTCTACAACGGATATAACCACCATTCACTTGAGTATGAAAGTATCCATGTTGATATCAAAAGTATGTTGGCACAGCTCACATGTTGACCTGTGCTTCTATTCAAGATGCTTTTATTCAAGATGTGATTCCATCTGTCAGGAGCCTGAATCTTTGTTTAGTTGTCTCATGACAAATTATTAATCATTATGAGGAGAGACTAAGGGACCTAGGGCTTTACTCTTTGGAGAGAAGGATGATGAGAGGAGACTTGATAGAGGTATACAAAATATTAAGAGGAATAGATAGAGTAGACAGCCAGCGCCTCTTTCCCAGGGCACCATTACTCAATACAAGAGGGCATGGCTTTAAAGTAATGGGTTTAAGGGAGATATCAGAGGAAGGTTTTTCACCCAGAGAGTGGTTGGTGCATGGAAAGCGCTGCCTGGGGTAGTGGTGGAGGCAGATACATTGGTCAAGTTCAAGAGATTGTTAGATAAGCATATGGAGGAATTTAAAATAGGGGGATATGTGGGAGGAAGGGGTTAGATAGACTTAGGCGTGGTTTAAAGGTCGGCACAACATGGTGGTCTGAAGGGCCTGTATTGTGCTGTATTTTTCTATGATTCTATTTATCTGAAACATGAGCCAACTGTCACGCAGATCTCCAGGCCAATGTAAATGATGTATCAGCCTAAATAATGCAGCATGGAGGGGGGGATAAGCCACTGCAGCTTTGTGTGCAATTCTTACTACATGGATCCTGATAATACGTCAAGGAAAATCCTTAATGACAGTCATGGATCACATGTAATCTTATCTATCATTCACCACAGTCAGCCACATTGTTTTTAGCTGGATGAATTCCATCCTCACTCCAATGTACACTTGGAGGTTCCTGAGTTTAGGCTCTGACCTTCTGTGCTTAAGCTCCCTAAATTTATGTAAACAAAATGTGTGATTGTTGGAGAAAAAGAGCAGGAATTTACGTTAAACAAGTAGAAACTCAACTGGTGGATGCATAATTCTCATTGACTTGAAATAAATCTTTATCATGGTTTCAGTGAAGGTCAGACACACAAATGGTGGGCAAAACTGCCAGAGAAAAAAAGAGTTCTGTGCAGGTTTAAGTTGTGGCTCGTCAGTTTTGAAATGTACAATAGTAAAATAAAGAGGTATAGAATGTCCATAATTATACAGAAAATAAACCTAGAACAAAGATCTCAATTAAAGCTGGGAACAAAAAGAAAGTATGTCCACAATTGTGAGAACCAAGCAAAGAATGGACATCTGGAGGTATTTCTTTCAGAGAGAAGAGGATCAACAGCTGGAGTGGATTCTGGAAGGATGGCTGAGTCCTCTTAATTTGCTGTATTGGATAAATCTTGCTTCAGATAACTGCGCCATGTATTAGCAAAATGTATCCTAGGCCAAAAGTTCATGCAAATATCTCCCTTGAAAAATTTAATTACACAAGTATTGTTCTATTTTGTACATAAATGGGAACACAACAAATGACAGCAAATATTTATAGATCATTGGAGAAAGAAAAATAATGCAATGGGATTCAAATAATTTGATGTTGATTAAAATGATATACTTTAAAAATATATCAACATGCAGAAAATGCTTGCAGGCATGATTAAAAAAATGAAATAATGAGATAACTGATTATTTCATTAATAATGAGGTCATGTAAATGTTAAAATCCTAAAACTAACATAAACATCTAGAAATCCAGATTATGTTTTCACCACGATGGAGCAAATTATAATTCACTGGAATTGAGGCAAGAAGACAGGCGAACCCCGTCCTGCACATACAGACTTGGTCTTTACATTGTACAGACCATTTTACTCAATGGTCCCATCCTTTTAACAGGTATGAATATTATGTCCATAACACTGGCCTTTTCTTTAAGTCATCCATGGCAGCAACTGCCAGTCTCACCCAAGTAACTAATTTTAAACAAAAGATTTTAAAATATATTAATTTACTTTGTGCCTCTTTCATTGTTGATGGATTTCTAGTGGATTTTCTGCTTTTATTTCAGTCACATAACTCCTGAGGATCTATAACTAGTTAAGCTGATGAAAAATTTTGC